>NC_057861.1:97634468-98297326 GCF_019393635.1 Dromiciops gliroides
TCAAAGGTATCAGTGGGTTTCAATCTGCACTTCAGGAGGAAGTACTTTCATCAGTAAGATCAAAGATCTAGTGAAGTACATAATTAAGAAGAGAGAATATTAATATATGAAACAACTAAAGGAAAGACCAATACAGCAAGGATTTATGATTTGTCAAATATCTATGATCTCAGGGGTGTGGGACCTCTTTCAACCAATGAATACCACAATGAAAACTGCCTGAGACTCAATGGATAGAGTGTGGAACTTGGAGTTATGAAGATCTGAGTTCTAATCCTACCTCAGATATTTACTAGCTCTATGACCCTGTTTGAGTTACTTGACCTCTCTGCCTCAGTTTCCTTATCTGTAAAGTGGAGAAAATAATAACACCTGCCTCACAGGGTTGTCAAAAGGATCAAATGAAATAACATGTAAAGTACTTTGGAAACCTTAAAGTGCTATATACATGATAGCTATTTTGAAGACAGATA
Source organism: Dromiciops gliroides (assembly GCF_019393635.1). Taxonomy (NCBI): domain Eukaryota; kingdom Metazoa; phylum Chordata; class Mammalia; order Microbiotheria; family Microbiotheriidae; genus Dromiciops; species Dromiciops gliroides. Next base: position 97,634,942 of record NC_057861.1, read on the forward strand.
GGTAGACAAAGTAGATAGTCTAGAACTTGGTGTCAGGAAAACCAGAGATCAAATTATGCTTCAGACAATTACTAGCTGGGTGCCCTTGGGGAAGTTACTAAACTTCTCTTTGACACAGTTTCCTCATCTTCAGAATGTGGATACTACTTCACAAAGTTGTAGTGAGGATCAAATGAGATAACATGTAAAGCACTTTGCAAGCTTTGAATGACTATATATACATGTGTGTGTGTATATATATAAATATACACACATATACACATATACTATATAGATAATATATAAGTATATGCCATATACCATATATACCATATATTACTATAGTTATATGTGTAGTAATAAATACATGCTATATATAGTAATATATAATGATAATATAATAACACTAACTGTTATTATACAAATAATAGTGGAGCTATGTGAAGCCAAGTCTTTCTGATGCCATCATTCTATCTATTATAATATGATCCCCAACAAAGCAATATAAAAGGAGTCAATTTAATATAAGGAATTGAGAAAATGGGAAAGCAGCATTCTAGAAGATATGTCTCTACTCATCAATATGTGACTTTAAGGATAAAAGAGATAAGGTTGAATATGAGGTATGGAACAAAAAAATAAGAAATTATTTTCTTACAAGGAACAAATTTACTTCACTGAATTAAAAAAGTACACTGAAATTATATGTTGAGGCAAATCATAGCCAAATGAAACCAAGATGAAGATAAGTCAATTTATATCAATATCCAATCATTTTATATCCTATTTTTTCTCGAGGGAAAAAAACTGAAAACCCTTAGACCAATTCTTCAGTCTCACATGACTTTTGAAAAAACATCACAAGGGGGCAGCTAGGTGGTGCAGTGGATAGAGCACTGGCCCTAGAGTCAGGAGGGTCTGAGTTCAAGTCCAGCCTCAGACACTTGACACTAGCTGTGTGACCCTGGGCAAGTCACTTAACCCCAATTGCCTCACCAAAAAATAAAGAAAGAAAACCCCATCATAAATATTAAAATATTAAATATTAAGGTCTCACAAGATAAAAAAAGTGACTATAAATATCTGTATATATTAGATATTTTCACTAAATTTCTACTCCAAATCCTTATTTTATTTTGGGAGAGCCTCTCTATAAGAACTCTCTAAATTGACAGCAATGGAACACAAGCTCTAAAAGGTCCTATTAGGCTAAAAAGTGTAGGGAAGACCTATATTTTGAGGACCTATCTAGCTAACTGCTACAGACGGCTCAGTGGATACAGAACTGGGCCTAAAGTCAGAAAGACCCAAGTTCAAACGTGACTTCAAACACTTACTAAGTGTGGGACCCTGGGCAAGTCATTTAACCTCTGTTTGCCTTAATTCACTGTAGAAGGAAATGGTGAACTACTTCAGTATCTCTGCAAAGAAAACTCCATGGATAATATTGGCATGCTATGGTTCAGAGTCACAAAGAACTGAAGATGACTGAATGGCTCAACAACTAGCTAACTGCACAAAGGCTCTTTCTCAGGAATTTGGTTAAGTGGTGTTAATTTTTTTTAGCCACAGCAACTCATTAAGACACAAGCTGAATATAATCTGGATTAATGAAGCACATATGCAAAGCAATTAAGTCACAAATCTTTTGAAATATTGAAGTAAAAAGTAAATATTTGTCTTTTAGAGCCTGCTATATATCTTAGGAATCAAAGAAGTTTTCCACTGTTGTATGGTGGTAATATTTAGATCAAACAAATTATTGCTTCATTGAAGATATTAAATAAGAGTTAATAAAGCAAAGGAAAAACAGAGAATGCCAAATTCCTCTCAAGAAAAAGCTTACATAGTAGAAAAATGACTTATTTTTCAATCTGCACATTCGAAAGTAAGATCCCACTTTTATGTGTATTTATTCTTTTACCAAAAAAGGGACCAGAGACTAATGCAGAGTTAGAAGAAATTCTGTGAAGAAAAGAGGGGATGATATTACAGCAACATTAAGAGTAAAAAAGCCAAATTTTAAAACTTTCTTTATATATTTTAATCTTCCTCCCAGACCCTAAAGTGTGAATATCTCCAAAGAGCCTACCCTATTCTCTCATGACTCTCTAAACTTTTCCTTTTGGCAATCTGATCCAAACCTATGGTTTCAATTATTGGCTTTTTGTTAATAATCTCCAAATCTTTATCTCTTAAGCTACACACCAGTATTTTTAATTCTGTAGATTTCTTTTAGCACCTCAAATTTAACATATCCAAAACCAAACTCATCTTCTCTCAAACTCTGATTTCTTGATTTTTATTAATAACAACATTATTCTCTCATTCATCTAAGCTTGAAACCTCAGACTACATTTTTTTTTTACTTCACCCCACATTCAATTGGGTGCAAGGTTCTCTGAATTCTACTTCATAAATATTTTTTTGTATCTAACTTCTACTTCCAGTTTCATTCAGGCTCTCACTACCATTCACTATGACTATTACAATGGTCTTGAAACTTGTTTCCCTTCAGTTTCCAATCCATTTTATCCACCATTCCCAAAGCAATCTTCCTAATTTACAGATCTGATAACCTTACCTTCCCACCTAAAAAAAAAAAAAGTCAATTGTAACTTACTGCCTATTAAGTAAAGTTCAAACCTCTTGGTCTAGCATATAAATCACTCACAAATGCATCCACTCTATTTTTCTATCCATGTTCTACTCTCCTTATAGATCAAAAATGAATTATTCGTCATTCCCTAAAATCAAGCTCCTTTTCCTGCTCCAATGTTCTCACTCATACCAGTCTTCATACCTGAAATTCATACTTCCTCCCTTTCCCATTCATGTCTGCCTGCTGAAATCTCTATGCTCTTTAAGTTGACTTTAGTCAAAAATATTTATTAAGCACTTACCATATCAGTACTATTATTAATACTACCATAGTACTTCATGATGCCATGAAGTGATCATAGAAGTTCATTTCCCCCAAGTTGAAAATAATGTCTTTTTCCCTGAATGTCTCATAGCATTCAATGCCTCTCCAATGCACTAGTTATATTCTATTATCTATTAAATTACTTGGATCTCCTCCTTATCATCTTTATTTGACTGGCTTTTCCATGAGGGAATAGATTATATCTTTCCATTCTGATATCTCAGTATCTAGCACAGGTCTAAAAGAATGGATGCTTTGTAAATGTTTACTGAAACCTTTGGATTATTAAGACCTCCATATATTAATAGCATTTTTAAAATATTTATTTTGAAATTCAGTATGTTTTTGAAAGCCTATGTTTTCATCTCAAGATCACCTATACATACATTTGTCATTGGGGGTCACTGTCACTTCTCAGGTGAGTAACAGAAAAAAAAAAAAGAATGTCAATGGATCAGAACTATCTCAAGTTTAGCAATTAATTACAAAGATCCTTAGTCATAACCAGTGATTACAATTTTAACACTTTATAGAGTATTAATAAAAAAGCAATGCTTCTCAATATCTTCCATATTGATTAGTACCTTGTTAAAGAACTTAGAATTTTCATTTATAGTTCTTCTTTTAAAATGTATAGAGTGAAATTTTTAAAATAGTGTTATCTGTTGACACTTAACAAAAGAGTATGACCGAGAATTGTTCCCAAGTCTTTCATGTAAGTCCCTATATATAAGTAGGTCAATAATATCAGTACTGATCTCCTTTCTTCATTGCCACCACCAATATCTCTTAGGAACACCCTTCCCTCAGTAATAAACTAAACAAGTACAGGCAATTACTATGATCAAAATACTTTGTAAATGAAACAATCCCTATCCTCAAAGAAATTACAATCTGCTAAGGGAAATGAGACGTACCCAAATCACCATAAAAATAAAACAAGAGCCTGAGTGGAAAAGACAAAGGGCTAAAAGGGTTCTGAGAGAGAAGAGATCACTTCTCAGATACTGAGAGATCAAGGAAGTCTTCCCAGAGCATCTGAGCAACCCTGGAGCATGCTAAAGATTCCAAAAAACATCAATTACCATTCTCATTTTGTTTCCAAACGGACTTTAGTACTTTGTTCTTGACCAATCTCTATCATTGTTCTCCCCTTTACAGTGTTACAATTTAAGAAAGCATGTTTCCACTAAAAGTGGCTTCAGAACACTTTGGGGTTCAAAATATATTGACAAAACCAATAAAAGGTGCTGAAGGCTATCTGGTGAGACTATCCCTGGACATTCTGAATACAGAAAAACATCAAGCCTATGTTTACATTGAGAAAACTGACATGTAATACAATACCTGCATTATTTCATATTTAGTATTTTAGAAAGGAAAATATTAGCAATAAAAGCTTCTACTGGAATCACTACTCACACTGTACATCCCACCAGGTTTCCACAGAATGCATATTTTTAAATGCTAGTATATACTTCACATTCTCTTTGGGATACTGAAAACTAAGTCATTTGCCAACTTTTTTATTATATCCAAAGGGATTTCGTTCTGCTGATGCCCCTATAACCCTACGTCAGTTTAAGTACAGCAGGAATAATACTCAGACAACGGCACTTAAGCCCTAACTGCTTTTTTCCTTATGAAACTTGAACAACCTGAAGAACTTCAAAGATCTTTTGCTTCTGTATTACACTATTATGTTGTAGTCTAAAAAGTGTAAGGTACTCATGTAAATTTTGATTCTAATGATTCTAACAGTGACTCCAGTGTGTCACTGATATAGAGCCTCCAGAAGTTAATGAAAGAATTAGAGAAAAGAAGCAACATAGAAGGAATGCAGCAACCTCAGGGGGTTCCTCTCCAGGTAAGTCTCCTTGAAGGAAATCTTCTTTGGATGTTTGGGAGCCCTCTGAGAGAGCAAGGACTCAAGAGAAATTTCCAAATTAACATTAATAAGGCTGTAAATGAGATGACTAATTTTGTAATGAGTTAAATAAATGAAAATATATTCCTCAGATGTGTGCCTTTTCAACAACATGGGAATTCTAAGATGTGATATGTGAGGAAATTACCAGATTTATTTTTTTAAAATGGCCATTTTATATAGCTTACCATGCTGTTTGGATTTCTTTTTCTTCTTCTTCTTCTTCTTTTGTTTTGGCCTGAAATGATCTTTATCTCTTTTCTCCTTTCTCTCTTTATCCTTTTCTTTCTTCTTACCTGAATGACACAAGAGAACATTATAATAGTTATTATCAGTCCTAGAATTTTTCCTTTTTGGTTAATCGAAATATAACATTTAAGTTATAATCAGCTATTCCAGTCACCTGCCCAGAGAAGAATTAAATTAATCTGTTGGTGCCATAAGTCTAGATTTCCTAATTACCTTATTGAAATATAAGAGAGGGGGCGGCTAGGTGGCTCAGTGGATAAAGCACCAGCCTTGGATTCAGGAGTACCTGAGTTCAAATCCGGCCTTAGACACTTGATTTACTAGCCATGTGACCCTGGGCAAGTCACTTAACCCCCATTGCCCACAAAAAAAAAAAAAAAAAAAAAAAAAAAAAAGAAATATGAGAGGATCTTCATTAGCATTACTGAGAATTACCAACTCCTGAAACCTTGATTTAACATAGACATTAATGTAAATCTTTTTAAAGAGGATAATGATTACTTGATGTTTCAAATTCTCACAATTTGAGAGAACATATTGAGTGGGCTCAGTATTTCTAAATGCAATTTTTAATAAGAAAAACCTTAAAGATATTCCTTGAAAACACAATATAATGTGTCAACACAAAAACTTAGGATTTCTCTTTTTAAAAAACAGAAAAACTAAACTAAATCACTTTCTAGATGACCTTTAAATACTTTCTAGTATGTGCACAAATAGAACAGGGGGAAAAATTACATCCCTGTGGAAGGGTGTTCTTGGAAAATTAAGAAGAGTCTCCTAATAATATACATGTGAAATGTAATTTCATAAGGACACTGAAAGAGAAAGACAATGCTCTAATAAAATTTTGTTCAGTTTTTATAAACAAGTTATTTTTTCAAGTTGTAATTGAATGTTCATTGGTTTTTAGCTTTTAATTAAGTTTACACAGCCACCAACTTTCAATTATTCAGAAGTTACCTAATTAGAGTTTTATCTAGGTCCCTTCTTATGTTTGATTCCCTGCTTTTGACTTAATGTAGCATATCTATTACGGGGGGAAAAAAGGGTAGAAAAAGCTGCTAGATCTCAAAGCAGCCAACTCTTGTCTGAAAAGTTTAGTGTAAAAGAAGGCTGAGGAAAATAATTTAAATGGAGTTTTGGAAATATCTGTGGATTTCACTCTCTCTACTCTTCCAGGCACCTGAAATCCCATAGTTGATAGTCATATTTAAACATCACATGTTTGTGTTTTGTCATTGTCTGCAGAAAAAAAGCTTTGGATTTGTTTTAAGCATGTGTATAATATTTATTTAAAACCCAAAATTATATTTGGAGTGGAAGTTATCCTTTTCCTCTAAATCATTGAGCTCCTTGTTTTTCCCTCTAATCTCAGCATCTTTCATCTCTGCACACCATTAGAAATAAAACCTAACGTGCATCTGATATTTCTCAACTTCCAATCCGATCATCTTCACTATCTCTGGTGATTCTCAAAATGCCATTTTATAGCCCCAAATGTTCTTGATTTAATTTTCTATGTCCTTGTTACAGAGCAGTGCATAGGTGGTTAAGTGTAGAAAGTAGGACAAGGAGCAGATGAATGCTGGGATACTGCATGATTAGCTGAGACACCACCTTTTCTAAAGTGTTCTAGGATGCCCACTTATTTTCAGTGACAGAAGCCCATATCTAGATAGATAAAGTCCCCCATTCCCATTGTTTAAACTTTTTTTTCTCTTTAAAAAAATACTAAAACAGATGAAAACTTACACCTAAAAGAGCATAACAGGTAAAAAGTAAGGGGCAGGCTATGCTCTCCCTTTCTCTCAAGCTTTAGGCTTTTGCTTAAATATTATTTTCTGTTCATACCAAATGTCGTTGAACTTTTCTCTTCCAATTTCACTTTTTTTTCTGTTTTCAATACTCCTGTGGGTTTGGGGTAGGGGGGGAAAAACAACATATAAAGTTTAGTGGGACAGAATGATGTAGAGTTCTTTCTTTCCAGTATTTCACAGTACTATCAACATAAAGCCTTTTTTAAAGTGCTACCTTATTTTACTGAAATAAGCACTAACAACAAATTTTTTTTTAGTTTACTCAAAAATAAATATGGGTATGCTTTAGAAAAAAATTATATAATTATTAAACTGTACCAAAATGATTTATCACAGAATTCCTTTAAATTGAAAACTCCCGATGTTTTATGTTTTTCCTAAATCTTCTGGATATCAGGGTGAAAACTGAGTAGTGTAAAGGAGAAAAAGGTAGAAAGAAAAAGACAAAGGGAGAAAAAGAAGGATGGAGGGAGGAAGAGAAAGAATGGAAGAAGAAAAGAAAGAGGAGAGGAGGGTAAGGAGACATGGGAGAAAGAGAAAGGAAGAAAGAAAAATGAAGAAGGGGAAACAGATGAGGGAGGGGAGACAGAGAGAGAGAGAGAGACAGGAAGTGAGGGGAGAAAAAGAGACAGGATGAGAAAAGAGAGACAGACATTCACTGTCCTTCAGAATTTGGTTAGGGAAATGTAAGATATTTATTTTTGTTTATTTTTTCCCCACATAGCTGCATATATCTGCTTAAATGCATACTGCCTTTTCATAATAAAAATTAAGTCAGTATGGATGTTCAGACCATCCAGACTAAGTATCACATGTAACATACTAAAGAATAAATGCATATTTTTTAAAAAACATTTCAAAATTAAATTAAAATTTAGTCTATAAACACCTAAAACAAACCTGAATTTTCAAACCCCATTACAAATGTCACCATGGGCCTTGATACCTATTTACACTATTTAAAAAAAAAATGCAAATAGGGGCAGCTAGGTGGCACTGTGGATAAAGCACTGGCCCTGAATTTAGGGGGACCTGAGTTCAAATCTGGTCATAGACACTTGACACTTACTAGCTGTGTGACCCTGGGCGTCACTTAACCCTCATTGCCCCGCAAAAATTAAAAAAAAAAAGTTTTTTTAATGCAAATAAAAAACCTAAACATTTATTCACTCTCAGGTACTAAAATTACTATTATTCTTCAACACTGGGGCTTTTATTAATTCCAAATATATTTTGGTCACATTTAAGGGCAAATATTGAATCTCAATAACTAAAGTAAGATGTGGCAGGGTGGATAAAGAACATAACATGGAACTAGGGAGACCCGGGTTCAAATCCAAATCATCATGTAGCTCCTCAGTCCCTCCCAGGCAACTGTTTCTAGAGTTTGAGCAGGTGTTGATTTGCACTGGCAGAGGGAATTCCCTTTACTACTGAAATTCAAAGACTGATGCTCTCCTTCCTAAATGGCCCCTCAATAACCTAAAACACATTTAACTAAGTGTCCTAACTTATACTAAATGTTTTTTTGGTAAAAGTAAAATGCATTTTTAAAAATCACTATATGTTGAGAGAGATGTAACTTTATTAATATACATCCAGAGCTGCAAAGAAAAATTATGTATGTATGTATGTATATATGTATGTATGAACATAGGATTTAGAGCCCTGAAAGAGAATTTAAAGAACTTCTAATCACTCTCATTTTAAAAATGAAGAAACTGGAGTGCAGAAAGATTAATTTTCCCAGAATCATACAAACAATAAGCATGAGATGCACAACTTGAAGCCAGCTCACTTTTGCCTCCCAAGATTTCTCATTTATTAATGTTTATTTCACACAACTCCTTAAAAATCCTGCTGGGATATGAAACCAGAACCTTTTGTGTATTAGATAAGTGCTCTATAATGTAAATATTTATCACTTAAATTTATATTTTAAAAGCAATGGGTACATTCATATTTATATACTTGGCTGGCATAAAAGGTGATATTTCTTTCACCTTACTTCAAACCTCATTAGCTAATCTAAATTAAATAGAAATCCACACGTAAGACAAAAATATAATAGCGCTAAATTAATAGTCCAGAAGCGGTTAATAATTTAAGGAAAAATGATTTTAAGTAATCTATTCTATTGCTTGGGAAGGATATACTTGTGAGAAATCAAGGCAATGATAAATATAGTTATCTATTCTCTACTAAGATTAAAATGTAATAAAAACAAAATGCTATAGCTACTGCCTCTTTCTTTCTCTAAGGTTTACTTCTGTCCCTCAAGGATCTGGGATTTCTTCCATGTGAGTACTCATTCCATTGACATAGGTAGCTTATGTTATCTACAAAAGTAGCTGTAGAAGGGGGCTGCTAGGTGGCACAGTGGTTAAAGCACCGGCCCTGGATTCAAGAGGGCCTGAGTTCAAATGCAGCCGCAGACACTTAACACTTACTAGCTGTGTGACCCTGAGCAAGTCACTTAACCTTCATTGCCCAGCAAAAACAAACAAACAAACAAAAACCAGTAGCTGTAGTCAAAAATTTCAGTAGGTGTGGATATCTAGATGACTTTAACACTTTGCACTCAGTTGGCCTAGTCTTTGGCCTCCAATGATTATACTCTGAATATTCAGAACCTATTTTTCAGTCTCTGGAGAATGATTATAGAAAAGGTAAAAATGAAAATATGACTTTACCAATTCTCTCTTTTGAAGACTATAAGATTTCCTGTTTTTTAACATAACTATATACTCACAAGCAGAATATAATGTGTTGCTTCTTAGTTTCCTAGTCATCATTACTAACAAATATTTATCAATCACATATTATATGACAGGAATAGTGCTATTATAAATCTAGTATTAAAGTTGGCACAATAGCAGGTTTTGAGTTAATGCTACACTTTTAGATAAGACAGTAGTGGATTAAGTTTCTTTATGTGGTCTAGGATAACATCATGAAAAACATCTGAAAGTGTTTTGTCTTAATGAATGGCTTTGAATAGCAGAGGACTAGGTAACTTAAGTCTAAATCAATTAGAGGTTCTTATGAGATAAAAGGATGGAGCCTACATTTTTTTTCCTTTGTTATACATCAGTACTATTAAAATGAAATTTTATGGGTTTGTTTTAGTAAAAAGAAACATAACTTTAAGAAGCAGAAGAAGGAAGGAAACAAATTTTAAAACTCTGTGCCAAGCACTTTACAATTATTATCTCATTTGAGCCTTAAAACAACTTTGGAAGGCAGGTACTATTATTAATCCCATTTTACAATTGTGTAAAATCAGGCCAACAGATGTTGAGTCACTTGCTCATGGTCACAAAGCTAGTATGTGTTTGAGTCTGGATTTGAACTCAGTTCTTGATTTCAGACTCAGCATTCACTATGCCACCCAGCTTCCTCAGCTACTTCAAAAAGAAAACTTTTTTTTTTTTTAAATGAGCAATGCTGGACTTAAAGTCCTGGAATCTTTAATATTAGATATATAGTAGTCTATCTAGGATCTAAGAACAATTTCTCCCAAAAAATTCTTCAGTGCTGCACCATGTGGTTTGGTTCTGGAAGAACTAAATTAACATTCCATGCTATGGTCAAATTTCTGGTCTCTTATCAGAGAGTTCACTAAGAAGATTCCCCAAGGTATTAATTAATCAAAATCATGACTTTATGATTTTGGTCACCAAACGTTTAGAGGGGTCATCAATTCATTAAAAATAAACAACAGCTCATTAGTAGCCAAACATTTTTCAATCTAATAATATCATATGGCACCAGAAATTTCCTAATCAATGAAAGTACTTCTAATATGAAAGTAAAATAAGTCTCCATTTCTTTATCAACTACAATATTCTGAAACTGCACAGAGGTAACCAGTTTCTGACATTTTAGTAACAATTTCTATTTGAAATGGAAGAATAAAGACATGAAAGGGAATTATTCCTTAAAAGAAAAATTCTATTATGATACAAAAATTTTCCAAATAATGTATTAATTTTATCTTTATAGTGATTACTAAGAATAGATGACTGTCACTACCAGGATTATTTGAAAATGTTGTTATATTAATTTCACTACTATTGCTACACAAGTTTTTCTCAAGAAGAAACTTTCAGGTTTAAATAAAAGTATAAGTGATAATTAACAACCACTTTCTAAATACCCAATAAAAAAAGAGGCATGTATTACTATATCCATTCGTTAAGTAGTAAAGGGAACAAGTTAATTGATATATAAGGTCATACTATTAATAAAAGAAAGTTAAGACTAGTATTTAGGTGACCTGCCTACTACTTCAACACTGTATTCACTAAGAAGTCATACTATGAATTAGAAACCTCTGAAATCTGGTTACAGAATATGACATATGAAAACTGATCTTTAAATAGTAATAATATTAACAAAGTGCCTTACAGGCATTATCGCATTTTGATCCTGACAACAACCTTGTTAATCTCCATTTCAGAGAAAACTATTAATTACATTTTCACACTCGTGACTGAATTTTCCTAAAGGTTATAGAGGCCCAAAGCTCAACCAGCCATTTTGCCATAAAGGGAAATTAGAGGAGAAAAGTGGCTGGAGCAGTACATATGCATCAATACTACTAAAAAATTTTTTTTCCAAAAAAGTATCTATAAAAGGATCTTTTTGATCTCAATTATTATAAAAAGATCTATGACATCCTAAACTGGGGAGGGGGGTCATGTGATGGACAAGCAATAAAGGCCATGCTGAATAACAAGGTAGAAAGTAAAAGATTCAGGTAAGAGAATAGATATCCACCTTTTAGAAGAAGAATCTCATTTCAAAAAGTTATAAAGTCTTTTTTTTTAATCAATTAAGAATAAGATCCCAAAATTCTCATATATATGAAAATGTGATCTTGGGCATTATTTAACAATATCAGGATGAAGCTCAAACTAGCTTCAGTTTTTAAGTATTGAAGTCTTATTATCAGCATTTGTAAGAACATACTTTGAAAACAATGAAAGAAGTTTAAAGTCTTTGTGTTTTTCTTTTCATTATACCTGAAAGATAATTATATCTCCATCTCTAGGAAGATAGTCTCAGAAGTGTTCAATTAAATTCCTGATGATAAGCAAGTTTAGAAACAACACAAAATTTAAATGTAAATAGTTACAATGTCTCAGGGACATTTTCTTCTTAAAATTCCCTAGTATCCCCCATTTGTTAAATTATAAGGGACCGGGGCAGCTAGATGGAGCAGTGGATAGAGTACTGGCCCTGGATTCAGGAGGACCTGAGTTCAAACCCAGCCTCAGACGTTTCACACTTACTGGCTGTGTGACCCTGGGCAAGTCACTTAACCCCAGTTGCCTCACCCAAAAAAAAAAAATTATAAGGGACCATCAAAATGAATTTGTATCTTAACAAGTATTAACACATTCTAGGCATTTCTAGAAACAAAATATTCTCTGAGCAAATAAAAGAAGGCAAACATATTGAAGTGGTAAGACATATAGTACAACGCTTTTGTAAGACTGTACTAGAAATTTTGAAATGGAAGCTAAGCTGATACCCAAATAATAAGCAATCCCAAAACAATTCATATTAAAAAAAGGAGGGTGGAAAACTGTGACTCTTAGGCTACAAACTTAAGATTCATAATATGAATAAGCTACTGAGAAAAAGTAATACATTAGCTATCTATTTGTGGCTTTATAGTTGGTTTTATTACAATATAGAATTTTTTGAGAAGGTGTGAAATGATGGATAAAGGGTCAGCCTTAGATTCAGGCAGAACTAGGATCAAGTCTTGGCTTTGACATCATGAGCAAGTCACTTAAGTTCAGAGCACTAGGCAACTTTCTAAGCCTCTAAATTACAGATGCGATTCTCTCGGAGTAAATTTCCTTATCAGAAGTTTTCATGAACTTAAAGGTCTGAATCAAAAAAGAAAAAAAGTTATTTAGGGAAAGTATATCCTATGAGTGATTGTTAACATTTATATCCAAAGACAAAATATAATTTTGATGCATTTATAATATTAAATACCAACAAAATCATAAATTTTGTCCTAGAAGAACCAGAGTCCATTTAGTTCAACCGTCTCTTTTTACAGATGAGAAAACTAAAGGTAAAAGATGTTAAGTGGCCTGTTCAAGGTCACGCAGATAGAAATTATTTGGATGGAGAAAGTATTTGGGTGGAATCTGAACATAGGCCCTCTGGCTTGGAGACAGCATTCTTTATATCATACCATACTCCCTCCAAGTAGGAAGTCTTTAAAGTTTTAACATTTTCCTAATTTAAGAAGCTAACTTTTTTTGTTTGTTTGTTTGTTTGTTTGTTTTTTTGGGGGGGGAGAGGTATTGAGGAGGCAGAGTATTATCTAATTCCAAGTAACAAAAGATGCGCTAGTAATTAAATGTACAAATGAACTTTAAACCTTTGGAGAGTTAAGTGGTTAGGTAAATTTAGGGTTAACAATGAAACATTATAACTGATAATATCACATTAACAAAAGAGATTCGGAAGGAATTGAATAAGATGTCCATTTTAATGCCTATTATAGTTAAAGCTGATTATAAGGAAAATGGTTTTATAGGATATTTCTTTTCAGGGTATACAGTCAATATGTAAGGGTATACTTTCTCTAAAACAGATAATAAAGTAAATAATTTTGGAGATTTTATTATATTAAATTTGCCTCAAACAGTCCTGTCCACAAACCAAGAAATTACTTTTTCATTTGTTCTAGAACTGACTGAATTCAAGAGGTTGGCTATCTACTTCCACACATCATTTATTGGCATTGTTACTTGAAACTGACTTAATCAATTTATTCCTATCCAATGTAGTTACTTGGAGGTAATAATAGTTCCATAAAATTTTCAATCACATATAAAAAGACAGTTAGAAATATTCTGCAGAATTTTAAAATATAAAAAATTGATAAACATCATATACTTTAAAAATATACTAAGTATTAAAAGATGATCTAGAAAAACAGCTAAATTACCTTTGCTTGATATCAAAAGTTTAACTCCCAAATTATTTTAAAACAAATTATAAGTTAAAAGAATCTTTCAAGGTTTTGTGACCTTAATAAAATGTGGGAAAAAATGTTTTAAAATATAAATTTTTCTATGCTTTTTGAAAGACTGCCTATGTTAAAAAAATTGTGATTAAAAAAATATAATCTGGGGCAGCTAGGTGGCGCAGTGGATAGAGCACCGGCCCTGGAGTCAGGAGTACCTGAGTTCAAATCCGGCCTCATACACTTAACACTTACTAGCTGTGTTACCCTGGGCAAGTCACTTAACCCCAATTGCCTCACTGAAAAAAAAATTTAACAAAAAAAATAATCTTAAGCATTAAAGTATGCATTGTTTTCCTGATTCAAAAAAATTAATATTTTTCTGGTTTATGACTGTATTTGAGCCCAATTACCTAAAAATTATTAGAGACTGGCCTTCAATATTTTTTTTATTAAAAAAAAAAACCTAGTCATTCTGTGATACAAAATAGAGAAGGGAAGTCTCACTGGGCTGTATGACTTGAATTACTGATATTTCACTTAAACTTGAATTAGGCCCTTATTGTTTTAGTAGAATTGCAAATTCTCAATTAACTATTTACATTTTTTATTAGTGTTTTAATCCCCTTACAAACAAGTATTAGTTCTATTTAATAGGAATGCAAAACAGACAGGAAGAAGTAGACTGTAAGTAGAAGTAAGGCTCATGCTCAGGAATGTGAAGTTCAGATAGTAAAGAAGCCTTACCAAAAAAAAAAAAAACATTTTTAAAGAGACAGAGGGACCCTATCTCCCCTCAAAAAATTATGTGTTTTTGATACACAAAATTATATATGAATTGTTTTATAAACTGAGCCTGTTTGGGGAAAAAAGAAACAAACAAAACAAAATGACTTGCATTTGCCCCCTGAAAACTCAAGAAATATTTTACTCTTATTAGGGAACACTGATAAAATTTTTAAACAAAATGTTTACCTATCTCAAAATTGTCAAAAATTAGACAGTACATCTACATCATTCTTCTGACAGCAAGAACCATAATAATGGAAGCTGCACAACAGACTAATTTTTTAAAGAATTAGTTGCTACATCTTCCAATATAGCTTACTATGATCAGAAGTTATAGCATTTGGAAATTGGCCATATGGAAATAAAAGCTTGAAGGATAAATGAGAATCCAGAAGGACCCCAGAAAATTCAGGGGGAAGAGAGGGAATGGGAGAGATACTATATGTTATTGCACAAAATACAAACCTATTGCTATATTAAAATTAACAAATCTAAACTGATAAAAAGCAGTATTCTGTACCCTATAACTATAAACCTAACTATTTATAAACTGAATCTTTTTTACCTGACACTGTTGAAGCTACTCTTCCATCAGTTACTGCTTTGGAAGAATGATATGAAATCATCTGTATATCTTCCTTTTCTGTACTGGGGTACTCATTAAAAGAGGATTCTGTGGTTACGGGTGCTGTAACCTCCGAACTACGGCTTAAGTCAAGAGGGAGAGAGGGTCCAAGCTTCTCAAGTGACACATGAGCAACATCAGGTACTACATAAAAGAAAGAATGTAATAAAATATTAATAGAGAAAAACTGGTCCAATGAATATCAATTGGATTAAAGTGTTATACAAGTGTTTATAAGTCCAAAAGATGTCAGTAGAAAAAAGCAGAAATTTCTTAGTTTTCAACTCATTTTTATGATTTAGATTTTTTCTTTGTTTTCTGTGTTCTATATTAAATTAGAATACATTACCCTCAGATACTGATGGTTCTTGCTGATTTTGAGAACTGATGGAGAACACTTTTCCATCAGTGATTGGAGAGGGAGAAGAAACCTTTTCTACACAATCATCAGGCAACGGCAAAGTGGCTAAACGCTGTGATCTTCTTCTCCGCTCACTATGTTTGGAAGGTCTAGGGGGATTCACGGGTTGTGATGGACCTAGAAAAAGATCTTTCAATGTTCATGAAGAAGAGATATGCCAGGCTCATCTTATAATATTTTAGTGACTAAAGAAGGGATATGGTTTAAAAATATGATCAGATTCTATCTGATGTTCCAAAAGCTACAGAACTAGAACCTTCCAAATGGGAATTATTCAAGGGTAAAATTTGGTCCCTTATTGGCAAAAAATTAATGAGCAAAGCACTCAACTCTAAAATGCACTATCATCAATAGTTTAAAATATTTAGGGTTATCTATTTTGATTAATATGAATATACTGACTTAGGGGAGGGGGGAATCTTCTTTACTCCTACACAAAAGGCATTAATAGTTACTTGAGAGTTAACTCACTATCAAGGGTTAACTGAGTGAATGTCTGCAATTCCTCACTTGAGAAAAAATAGTTCCTTTGTATTAGAAGAAATTCTTTTTAAAATATGCAGTATGACAAAAGGAAGGACATTTATAAGTTCTGGTTAGGAAAAAAGTCAAGGGTAATTATAAAATATATCAAAATACTGTGCGCTTTACTTTAGTTACCAAAGTAAAGCTAACACAAATTAGCTTTAGAGAACTACCCTTCTACTTTTTTACATGAACTTTTGTGAACATTTTGGGTCTGATTTTAAAAATAACAAAGAATAATTGATTAAACATCTATTCAAGGTACAAGATGTACAAAAATACACCATCTCACATTTACATATTTTGTAAATGTGATTTCATAATCTCTGCAACTTCCTATTAAAGTGTAATACAGGTTTTATGAACATAAATTTCTTCTGTTTATAATAGGCTGGCTTTTTGGGCATATAAACAGGTTTGTCTGTTTAAAAGATATTAATAATATAGGTTATAGGGGAGACGTAAAAAGACGTCTAAAATGTTGGAGCTATTGCTGCTTAAAAGGCACTTCCTCTCTCACTCCAACAATGCCCCATCACAAATTCAAATTCAACAAACATCATTTATTAAGTACCTACTATATTCAAGGCATTGTACAAGGCATAGTGCATCATTGTAATCAATTTATAAATCAAAATGTAGAAATAAAATTAAGTTGCTATATTATGTAGTTACAAGTCCAAGATGTGAATAATCCTCAAAAGAAAAATACTTACCAATGTTATGTGACATTGTAGTGGATACTGATGATATTGTTTTTATGAGAAATGTCACAAAATGAAGAATATGTAGAATATAGTTGAATTCTTGGCCCACTCTCACCCCCCCTCTCTTTCTACCCATCCACCCTCCAAAAAAAAAAAAGTCACTGACCCAAATGTGTCTTTTTTTTTAAACATCACAAATATTAAATTTTTAAATACCCCACCCTTTTAAAAACTATTTGGCAACTGTGAGTTGGAGAAAAGACAAACATCTGTTTAACACAGTAGACCTCTTAATGCCTAAATTTTATAGTTATGAGATATGTATGACACGGAGTATTTCAAAAAGACATGTCATTTTCATTTAGTAATTATGATTACTGACTGGTCTGTGAGTAAAAGTCAAAAAACTTTTTCATAGTGTTACTCAAGTAGTATTATAGTCTTTTTACCTAGAATATATATATATATATATATTCTATATTCTATATTCACACACATGGATCTTATAATTTGTAAGAAAACCCATGAAACCCATGAGGGGCACAAGTGCTAAAGACTAAAAACTATGCTGTAAGGCAGAGGTGTCAAACCACGTGGCCTGCAAAACTCCATACTGCAGCCTCAACAATATTAAAATACAACTGAGAAAGGATCGACAAAATAAATAAAAATACAACATAGATAATGTTAATCTGTGGTTTTCCGCGGCTTGCAGGGATCCATTTGTGTTTGTGTTTGACACCACTGGTATAAGGAACCCTTGTTTAAAAATACTGTTTTAACTCATTAAAAGACTGGGAATAGTCCACTAAATTGTTTTCTTCAGTTCCATCCAGAAGGCTCCTTCCTTTTCCTACCAGTGAGGTAAGTGGAAGCTCATAGATATGGAAAAAATAGCATAATTTTTTGGTGCTTTTTTTTGAGGGCACGAGAAGACAAAAGTGTGAGGCTGGGGGTGTGGTGATGGTGGTGGTGGGGTGTGTGTGTGCGTGTGTGTGTGCACGCGTGTGTTTCTATGTGTGTGTATGTGTGTGTGTGTGTGTTTTTGGGGGAGAGGCTGTTGTACATTAATACATCCAAGGTAGAATTTCTGGGTAAAATACAAAAAAAAAAAAAAAAAGATTCAGCATAAACTTCACTGATACGTCTGTCTCTGTCTCTCATTCAAATAAATCAGGCATTTCAGAGTGTTTACATTATTAGCTGTGGAGATTCAAATTAGAATGAAATTTATGTCACTGAATGACATGATTTCTCAACCACCATAATAGTCTCTGTACCATAAATAAGTCAGAAACATAAGCAGTTTTACATCTAAAATAAATTTAAACTTCTCTATCATTCCCATTAAGACTGAATTTTAAGAGCAACCTCATAAAAAGCAATATTAAAAACTACAATCAAAATTATGTTGCTTATAGGATAAGTAACTAATTTTTAAAAAATCTGTGCTCACTAGTTTTATTAATCACTGAAGAAGGAAGCTGAGATACAATCGTCAAATCCTCGACTTGTATTAACTCTGGGGAAAGTGGCGATTTAGGGGGTTTTATACACCCAGAAGAATCTCCAGATTCATGTTTGCATTTCTTGCTGCGAGCCTTCCCTGAAGACAAAGTTGAGGATAACAGTGCAGGTTTCTGAGTGTTGGCAGAACTGCTAATGTCAGCTTCATTTTTTTTCTGACTTTGAGGTTTAGGTGAAATCTCCTGAATAAATAATAAAAAATTGATATTTTTATTTCGGTTTCTTCACTGTTGTTCTTGTTTTCTACTTTGATTGTTAAGCAACTTTAGTATCCAAAAAAAAAACATTGTTAAGCAACACATAACATCTCTCTAGTACAAATGAAAAACCAAAAACAACCCCACTTTTTTTAAGTTGAAAAGGCCGTCTTTAAAGGGACACTGTCAATTTTGGATCTAAAATTTTTTCCCATCAAATTACTATTATTTATAACGCCCTCAAAAAGCTTTAAAATATCATTATCTTACAGTTTGATGAGATTTCTCTTTAAAATTTATTAAAATATTTCTATTCACTTGTATAAGCACAACTGTCAATGCCCATGGGCATATATGTAAATAGGGTTTATTTTTCTGTTTCATAACAAGAGTAGTGAATTTTGATTTTTAATTAGAGGGTATGTCATTGCAAAAATCATTTAATCTTGGCTGAATTTTGGGATCTGAAGCATCTGACAGGTTCCCTTTAAGGAAAGATCTCAACACAGAAAACGATGACCAAATTAATAGACTGAGCACACTATCTTTAACCCATTTTAGTGTTGGAAGCCAGTTTCACAAGCAAAAGGCATTATGAAATCAGAGCTACCAGCAATGTAGAGTTAATGGACTAATTAAAAAAAAAAAAGACAAAAAAAAACCCCAAACACACAAAAAAGGATATAAAATGTAAGTAAAATTTTTGTATCTAAAAATAAAATACATCACATTTTGTAGAACATTTTCCCCTTCATCCTATTGTATGTTTGTAGTAAATGAAAACAAATTTATATTTTCTGATTTTTCAGAAATAATTTTAAATTATTTTTGTCTGCAAAATGTCCTTTATGCTGGATAATATGCATCCATGTTGGGAACAGGATGGACCCTAATGGATCTGGGTGGACTCTATAGTATTGGAATGTAATTAGAATTTTTAGAAATCGGATGTGCCTATATTCCTATTGTGATTTATAATCATAGTGCTATGCATTTATTTCCTTTTACCAGCACAGGCTTCTGTAACAGCCCAACTATTAGGATTATGAACCACAGCTTCTTCCCAATCGGTCTCTCACTCCCATGACTAGTTGTGAGGGATGATCATCAGGTCTGCAGACCTCGGTACTTTGGAAGGTCACGATTTGAGGATAGGATAATTTTCCTTTTCTAGTGAAACACAAGAGCTCCAAGTTTCAGTGCAAATATTTGTAGGCAGGTATTCTATATATTTAGAGGGACATCTTTGAGTGTTCTAATGGCATGCTGGATATAACACATTAAAGGTCCGTTGTAAAGTATCCCACTCGGTTGTCACCAGTTTTATCATTGAATCAGTTCATTACAGATGTGAATTATAAGTGCAAGCTACTCATTTAAGTAAATAGTCCATAAACTGGAGTGAATCCCTATGCTGATTATAGAAGGTATTGCCAGAAAATTAATTAGAGCCATAGCTTGTAAATAAACAATTTTATTGTTCATCTTCACATATGTGAAAGACATTACTACAGCATCCAGTACTCTCAAGTTACAAAGTTATTTAAAACAAGATTTAAAAACTTAAATTAATATTTTGATAAGGTGCTTAAGCTCTAACAAGGACAAATTAACATTATAAAACCTTACTGAATTGTTATTCATCTAATGCAGATTTTGTTCAAAAGTAAATATAACATGGCATATCCCTAGTACAGTTAAATAAACTATAATATCTGTAACTAATAATCTGAAGTTTAGGGTTCAAGACAATGGATTGTAAAAAAAATTAATATAAATAAAATAGAATTCATTAAAACAGTTTTTTCAGCTGTTGGCCTATGAATCTCTACTATGTCTTGATTCACATAATTTGAAGAACTCTATTACACCTTAGCCACCTATACAAGAAAGGCAGCTGATAATGCCTATTTACTTTAGGCCTATCAGCTATTCTGATAAAAATTCATATTTAAGGATTTTATAACTCGGCTATTTTAATTTCCACTAGGGGTGGCACTTGGGATAAGTTATGAGTTTAGCTATGAAACATTTTCCCATTTGAATTAGTCTGGATAAAGAAAAGGGGAAAACAGCCTGACCACTTTTTTAGATGCTTTTAAAAGAATCTAATCTAACTCAAATTTTTGTTAAATTAAGTGAGCATCCTTGTTACAAAACTTGCAAGGCCTCCCAGATTACTTTGTAAACAATAAAAATGTAAACAGCCGAGTTAGTCTAAAAGCTACTTTATGTAGCTTGTCTACGGAATGTGCACTGCTTTCAGCACTAAATCTTAAACATAAACAGTGTAATCTGTACAATCACATTCACCTCAATGGGGTTCTGCATAATAAAAGATTGACATTGTAATGAATCCTCCAGAAATGTTTTACTAACCATGTCCCTGATTTATTGCATACTGAGAATAGTATAAACAGTGATAAAAAATACACAGTAATTTAAAATCTGGGATGTTAAATATCATAACACAGTAAAAATATCACACAAAATTTGGTTGATATACTGACATCATAACGGCAAAGAATTAACCGTTGTGGTAGCTATAGAAAATTAGTAAGAGACCATAAAATAACAATCAGCTTGAAAGACCACTGATTCAATACAGTATCAACGGAGGCACCAAAACAATGCAACCTCATCAAATTATGTTTAAAAACCCTGAAAAACCCAATAGGATGTCAATTAAAGTTGGGTTGTCTTTTAAAGTGTGTATCAAGGGAAATTGCTACTCCTTTTAAAATATTCCTTATTAAGCTACTAATAAAGAAAATTAAATGAATACAAATAAGCTATATTAAAATTACATTAAGGCTCAGATTTTAAAACAGCAGAACCAAGGAAATTCAGAGTTATGGCTATTACTGTGTCCTGGTAACCTTACTGTGCCTAGGAAATTAAGCCCTTAAGAGTATGTAAAAGCATGCACAGTTCATTATGTACAGGAATTGTGAGAGTTTGAAGGGAACCAAGGCAAAATCTAGCAACCTTAATTTAAAAATTCTCAATTGGGCAGCGTTAAGTCAAGACCCTTAATACTATCTTAACTTTTTTGTATTTACTAAAATATACATCCTAGCAAAATTGTATGGCTCATTGAACAGTTCATAAAACATACACAGTCTAACATCAATTCTTACAATAGAAAAGAAACTTCTTACAAAAGAAGTTTTATTAGTCGTCCACAACCCTGTTTAATTCACAAATAAAAAGTATTTGTGGAAGGGTCCTTTTCTAAGCCAGTGAGAGGTATGGTTCCGGCTAAAAAATTATACCCTGGGATGCCTGACTCCTGGACTTTCAATTCTTTGGAGACAGTGATTTTTAATGTCAGTCTAATGAAAATTGAAATGAATTTTGTAGTTTACTTTTATACCTTGGATAAGGCAGAGAAAGAAATGTCTTCAAACAATGTTTCCTATTCCTGTTTCTGAACGAAAGGGCAATTTCAATTACGTGGACACTATTATCTCCATGCCTCACTCCAGTGGGAACCTGGCAAAAAATCAAAGGCTACCATTTCATACCTGCTCCAGCATTGGAGCCGTTTCACTGCAGCAGTCTTCCTTTTTTTCAGCACCATCCACCCCAACAGCTTTGGATGCCAACAAACCTTAAGAAAAATTGCACAGAAATGGTTTGTTAGAAAAGTGTTAACTTTCACTCAATATAATTTATTTTAAAGTGAAGAAACTGTCCTTTCCTTTCCCCATACTTTGTACCAGGTATGTAGTAGATTTTGACAACTTAAGAAGGAACAGCCTGAAAGGCTTAATTACCACCAACATAGGTACTTCTGACAGTTGGTCAGGAGAAATGAAATAGGAGAACTTGAAGGATTACACACTATATATGCACTATTTTCTTCACCATTTTTTCTCTTCTTGAAAAAACCTTATACAAAACAAGATATGTTCGATAAGAAAACTTTCTGATTATCAAAGTCCAGAAACAATTTTTTTCAGATTTTTGGTTTTTTAACATTGTCACAGGCTATTTATAAACAAAATAAAATGGAAAATTGACTGAATCAAAGGCTCAGTCATGAATTGTGAAATGGTATGGGGCTTTGAAAATCACATAAAACTCCATTATCAAGTTAATGGGGAAAAAAAATAAAATCCCTGAAATGCCAATGGAAAAGAAGCAACCTTTTTGTTTGGATGAAAACTGGCCGTAATTCACTTTATTTATTTAGACACGGCTCTTTTCCTACCCTCCTTGGGCATGCATCTTCTAATAATAATAATTCTAACTTCTCACATATAATGTACTTCTTGCAATATAGGCATAGATTTCAAGTTGGAAAAGGACCTTAGGGGCCACTGAATCCAACTCTTTATTTTACCTATAAGTAAATTGAGGTACAGAAAGGCTGAGTGACTTGCATGGAGTCAAACAGATGCTAAGTTTCAGGTCTTCCTAACTCCAAGTCCAGTGCTTTAACCCTAACATCACACTACCTTTTCGGGAGCTTTCCATCCTTACTAACTAAAAATGGTAGCTAAGATCTAAATTCTCATTTCCAAATCAAATGATGAACTATATAACTATATACACACACATTTTCCCCTAAGTATGCCACCAATTCTCAACTCTGAGCCCAGATTGTGTCTTTTAGAACAAGATGAAGTTTTTGCTAAACATTAAAATCCTGTCTCACAGCACCAACTGAACGTATGGTTCAGGGTCTTTTCCTAAGGCAGACACCTTTTGTGCTGTCCAATTCAGACAAAGGATATCCTAGTTACTGGTTGAAACTACACCATATCTATAAGATCATCAGAAGTGTGGGGTGCCGTTTTAGAGGAAGCCAATTATAACCCTTCCTAAAGAGTATGAAGGAAACCATCATCCAGTCATATAATTACTGCCATCATGTTTCAGGATTAAATAGCTAAAAATATTCCTAACATGTTGTAAGAAGATATGCCAGATTAAGATGATATGGCAATGTTTAGTTCTTTTATATAAATGTCACTTATTCCCAATGACTGTTTTATGAGTTACATTTCAAGCATCTCACACAAGAATCAAACACTCAAGCTTTAGCTTCTCTCAGTGGCACTAAAAGTGCTAGAGAGCTATTACTATTTACTATGTAAATATCTAGCAATCAGCAGCGACAACAAATTTGAAAGGCTCAAGAAAATTGGATTCTCAAATATCAATGGCTCTGTAATGAAAATATTATTTGACCCACTGTCATTTTTCATTTGATACTGAAAGCATTCTACAGAGTAAGCTATTTAATGTTCTTATATCTAAGATTATATCTTAAATTACTTATTTAATTTTCTTATTTCTAGAATTAGTTTAAAAACCAATCACACTGGGAAACAATTTTCATTTCAAATCTAATCCTAATGTTACATATTAATATAGCTGTTGGATATATGTTGGCATGTTGCAGTGAAACAATGCAACATGGAACATCACTAACAATCACTTTCATTTCACTTTTCTCTACTTGGTATTACTGAAAATCAATGCATCATTGAAAATTAGAAGTAAAATGATTAGGAAATCACTAATTCCTTGCTTGTGGGGAAAAGTCACCTTATAATGTATTTTACAGCTTTAGTTTTAAAGGGACAATTATCTGAAATTCATAGAATCACAGTGATACACACAATCTCAGAATCATAAGAAACACTGAAGGCTATCTAAGTCCAAACATAAACATATTCATTGTTTTCGTTTTTCCTTTTTAAACATTCAGTCTGTTATACAGCATGCTGGAAGGTCTAGCTGGTAGGATTAGAATAGCAAATAAATTTGGCTTTAGCAATCTTTAATAGGTATCCAAGGAAAAGAGACCATTGCCACATGCAGCAAAAAAAAAAATACAATATTAAAACCATGTGGGCAAATATTGAGAAACTGCAAAATGAAAAGCCAGTAAGGTAATGCAATAGTTTTCAATGGATATTTAGATAATTTCTACCATAAAATACGAAATTACAGCAGATATTACAGTCTTTTAAAAGAGGGATTGCATTTTAAGGACCTGTGAAGGAAAAAGAAGCCATATAGTACAAAGAAAAATCAGAAAATTTATTAAAAATTACTTAAAAATTAAAAACTATGGTCAGAGACTCCTAGGCCTCAACGATGAAAGGATCTTTTATAGAGAATATGAACACTACATAACCCAAGATAATGTTGATGTAAACTGGATGACAAAGGAAGACTCAGAAAACAAATAGGTACTTGAAGAAAGAATTTACTTTTACAGTGAAAAGTAGCCCAATGACTATTTGTAGTTATCTAATTCTTATCTAATAATTCTTTATTCTTAAAAAAATTCTTTTGGTAACCACGGTATTTCCTCTTGAAGAACAGGTTAATAAGTATTAATTGGGAATAAATAAATTTAGGAATATGAACTATATCAATGTCAATGTTTCTTCCTCCAAGAAGAGTGTAGAGCATGGAGGTAATTATTCTAGAGGCTAGCATTAAACATTTCCTGAATTTGTGCATCTATCAGCTAAATGTGTATGTGTACACATATGTGTGTCCCTGAGTATATATGTACTTTTGTTACTGTTGTTACTCTATTTGTGTGCTCTGTACCTGTTTACATCTCTGTAAAATGAGATTTGATTCAGTGGCCTCTAGTTCTAAACCTATAACCCTATGTTGTAAAAAAACACACACACACACATGGGGGCAACTAGATGGCCCAGTGGATAAAGCACTGGCCCTGGATTCAGGAGGACCTGAGTTCAAATCCAACCTCAGACACTTGACACTTACTAGCTGTGTGACCCTGGGCAAGTCACTTAACCCTCATTGCCCTGCAAAAAAAAAAAAAAAGCAAAAAAACCCCAACCCCAAAACACACACGTGTATGTGTACATACATGTGTATAGGGAGGCATACACAAAAAGTACTATGTATATCAAAAATCCTGCTCTGCCCATCTACAAATTTTCCAAGTTAAAATATTTCTATCTACCATCTATAACTATGAGCATGGAAATAATAAAGAGGTGGAATAAATTATACAATTTTAAAATTGTTCCATCATTTTTCATCCTGAGATTTCAAAGCACTTTTTTATGCCTTCTGTAATCCTAAATCTTTTCACCTTTTTTAGGACTAGGGAAAAATTTTCAACACCTGTTAGTAGTTTCAGAATAAAGCACCTGGGTTCAAGACCTAGTTCTGCTGTTTCCTCTGTCAAGTAGGGCAGTTAATCTATTAACCTCTTTGGGACTCAGTTTCCTCTTCTGCAAAATGTCAAGTTGGATTAAAAGACCTCTAACATCTCTTCCAGTTCTAAAGCTATAATTCTATATTCTTTAATTGAACTTGTGAAATGAGTCCCATTTAGGCAGGAGAAATAATGTCATAAGCTAACAACATACTACTAGCATTTCTAAGCCTTAGACATTTTTAAAAAATATTATCTAGCCTTATTAGTAAATGACATCTTAGAAACAGCATGTACATGACAACTGCTGCTGTCTTTTCCTATTTCATTGACTATTCATATACTATAAAAATACAATTTATGAATTACTTGGCCCCAGAGAATGGATTGCAGACTTTCCACTATATCTTTAAACTGACTTTAATAATTTTTAAACATTATGCATACAGCAAATACTATGACCTATAACAGGTTGTGACCTATATTGAACAGTAGTGAACTGTGTAAAAAAAAAAGTGTCAAAAAATGTAGTTATAGGCTCATGCCTATTAGTTGAATAAAAATACAGAACATTATTTTTAAACCCTACTCATGCTCTAATCTCTACCAAGCAGGATCTTAGCCTGAGGTACATGAATTTTTTTTTTAAATATTTTGATACCTGTTTTTCAATATTGTATTTTATGTATTTAAAAACATTCTGAAAAGGGGTGCACAGGGCTTCACTAAATTATCAAAAGGGTGTATAATACAAAAAAAAAAGGTTAAGAACCTCTACTGTAAAAAGGGGGACGCATGAGCAAAAATTGTAGAAATATACAATGAAAATGTGGAAAGGAGTATGTGAATTAATATTACTCTGAGAATGATCCATTTGGCTACTTTTGGTTTCAAGAAGTATAACTAGGAAGTGTATGTGTTTGCATGGGGGGAGGAGGGACGGAAATGATTCAGACCAGAGACCTGCTGCTATGAACACAGCCAGATTCCCAGTGTAATAGTGGACATGGTAGAGTTCAAACACACCACATCAAAAACAAAAACATTACTGCATGTTAGTTGCACTTCTCACTGTTTTCCATCAATTATAAATAAAATTTATATGAGTATAGACAATTCAGTAGTTCAACTAAGGCTACAGACTTTAAGTATGTTCCCTTTATATGCAAAACTGTTACAATATGAGGATATAAATGTATGAATCTACATGAGAAGAACTGTTAGATAGCAATCTTCTGAGTAAAGAGAGGAAGCTGATCAAGTGCTCATACTATTCTGACAGTGTATTATATTTCATGCTTTGCTGCTGTTGCTGCTGCTACTAAGGGTTTACTGATCCACTCAAAGTCCCCAAGAGACACCAAAGAAGTTGCACCACAGTGTCTTTACTACTCTCCCACAATAAACAGAGGCTGCTACTAAGCAATCATCAATGTGTTCTCTTGGGAGGCACAATGCAAAAGGCCTCTATTTTATATCATTACTGTGCTCTCAAGGTCAGTTACAATCCTTATAAGTTTAGTTGTCATTACATTAATTATCCCACTCTATTTTTCCTTCTTCAAAGAGTCACATGAATTTCCCAGTAAGAAACTAGAAGGTGTACTGACTGACACCAAAACCAGGATAAAAAGACATGATGTCAGAAAATGGGGGCTTATATCTTGAGTGTAGCAATTCCATCTTCTCCAATTTTTGCTCCTGCAATACAGCTGGTTCTCTTTAAATCACATAAATTTGAACAGTTCTGTTCCACTCTTGCCATAGAATGCAACATAATGTTATAAATTCTAACAAAGTATGGAGTCTGAAAGTGCTACCATAATCCCTAAAAAGACGTGGCTCTCTCCAAAGCCATTAGTGTTTCTACTCTTAAGAAATAAAAAAGAGGGGGCAGCTAGGTGGCACAGTGGATAAAGCACTGGCCCTGGATTCAGGAGAACCTGAGTTCAAATCCGACCTCAGACACTTGACACTTACTAGCTGTGTAACCCTGGGCAAGTCACTTAACCCTCATTGCTCCTCCCCACCAAAAAAAAGAAAGAAAAAGGAAAGGCTGCAGTTATCTTTTTTAGAAAAAAGTTCCTCCCTGAGTACTTAATATCTCTTTGTTTAAAAAGGGGGGGGGACAGCTGGATGGCGCAGTGGATAAAGCACCGGCCCTAGATTCAGGAGGACCCAAGTTCAAATCCAGCCTTAGACACTTGACACTTACTAGCTGTGTGACCCTGGGCAAGTCCCTTAATCCCCCAAAAAAGGTGTTTAAAAAAAAAAAGAGGGGATAGGGTGGGGGGGGGTGCTGGTACTCAAGAGAGAACAAGAAGAAAATTAAAGTTTTCAACATTTCCATTTCTATGAATCAATTGAAAAATCACTAAATCAATGTTACAATGAAGTGTACTAGTATATTCTACTTTTCACTTTAATTACTACTGGTAGCTCAGTGGATAGATTGCTAGACCTGGAGTCAGGAAGATTTGAGTTCAAATCCTAACTCAGAGAGTTATTAGATGTGTGATGTTGGAAAGTCACTTTTAAAAAAAAATGAAGGAAGGAGCAGCTACGTGGCACAGTGGATAAAGCACCGGCCCTGGATTCAGGAGAACCTGAGTTCAAATCTGTACTCAAACACTTGACACTTACTAGCTGTGTGACGCTGGGCAAGTCACTTAACCCTCATTGCTCAAAAAAAAAAAAGGAAAAAAAGTGCTATTTGCCTCAATTTCCACATCTGTAAAACGGGCATAGGAGATAGTATTTGTAAAGCTATTAGTAAATCTTAAAGCACTGTATAAATGCTAGTTAATCTAAAGAATAATTTCAAATACAAAATAGCACATTATCTAATGCAGTTAACACCCTCATGAAAAAATTTGGCAAAATTAATTACTGGATTTAACAATTTTAATCATGTGATACTTAGCATAAATCAATTAATAAGCATTTATTAAGCATCTACTCTGTGGCAGGTACTGTGCTAAGTATTGGATACAAATGAAAAAATGAAACAATTTCTGATCTCAAGGAGCTTACTCTTACTAATATCTATTAAGTGATTCTAGAAAAATACTTTGTTAGTAAAAACAGCATTATTATGGACAATTAGCTTCAAATAAATATTTTGTGAATTAGTAAATCACTGAACAGTGTTACAATAGGATTTCACAACTTTACATGAATCTGTTTATAATGATGCATTAAAATATTAATGAGAAATGCTGATTAGTGTAACTTTATGAAGAATATGGCCTCATACAACAGTTTTCCCCTCCAATGGCAAATCTAGAATTCTATTAAGTTAAATCAAATGTTTTAAGACAAAAAGATTAGTAATTTTAAATTTTAGATAAAAACCTGTTTAGCATTTAAAATAAGATTAGTGGCCTCCAATTATTAAAAATAAAAATGTTTGTATTCAGAGAAACTATTTTGGGTTTTTTTTAAAAGAGTTTTCATGCAGATTTTTTTGTTTTGTTTTTTTAGAGTTACCATGCAGATTTAGACACTCTCCAAAACTGTAAAGTTGTTATTCCATTAATTAATTGAAAGTGATAATGAAATAAACTTCTACACCAGGGTGAATTATTATATAGCAGTTTGTTAAGAAAAGACTAAATATTAACAGAGGTATATTATTTAAAGAGCTAACAAAATTAATTATTTAGAAACAAAATTTTATCTTTCCAATGAGATGTCATAGCATCTTAATCTACTAGACTGAAGAAAGAACATTTCACTAAAAAACTCACATCTCTCAAAAAAATCACAATGAATAAGAACACATAGGTCCTACAGGAAAACTAGTACATTTCTAACACTAAAAATTATACTTACTTCTGAGTTGATTAAAAAATATCACAACAGTTTATGAGATTAACCTCTGACCCTCACAACATCCCTGTGAGGTAGGTGCTAGTTTTCCCATTTTACAGAAGAAAAATACAGCAGAAAGTCACCGTGGCTTAACAAAGATTTGTGGGGGGACTACAGTACAACTGAATTTCATCAATTACATAAATGCCCCATCCAGACAAAAATAGCTTAATATGTTATATGAATTATTTCTGGAAAAAATAAATTGTGGGTACAGAAAACCCTAATTCCCTCCACTCCCAAACCCAGTGTGGGGGGATTACCAGTAATCTTGTTAAGACGAGCTCTCTTTGCCTGAAAAGAGTTGCCTTGGTTACTTTTCCTCTTGTGCGATAACGTGCTCTCTGGCTGCGGAAAGACCATCTTTGGAACAGTCTCTACGTGGAGTCCTACTATTAATGAAATACACATATATGAGTTCATTTATAAGTTTAACATTAAAGCACATAAACATCTTGTCTTGTTAATGAAAATACAAAAGGAACATTTTGTACATAAATTTCATATTTCTTGAGGAAGTAAAAACAAAAGTTATCAGGATTTTCTGATGGTATACCCAATCCTGTCCAGACTGACCAGAACCTGCTGGCACAGGCCTGAATCCAGTATTCATTCCTCATATTCTAAAGGCAGGAGAAAAGAGAATCCTAATTTTAGATCATTTTGGTTATCTGAATTACTTTGTAGCCAAAATCTGCAACCAAAAAAGCTGGCTCAAAAAAATAATCAATAGTATGCTATATACTAATAAGAAATTGTTATTAAGAAATTGATTCTTTGGCCAAGAAAATCAGATCACATTAGATGGCCTCCCAAATAATTATTTTTATATTCACCCTTCCATAGGAATTGCTACATTTTTACCAAGAACATTACAGTCTACAAGAGAGGTATGAAGTTACAGTCCAAATGTGACCAGCAACATTCCTAATTAAAATATATTTGGGAAATAGCAAATAAAGTAAAAATATAACAGAACATAAATAATGTCAGCATGTGGTTTTCTGTCAACATACAGTCACAGGGATTCTTATGTACAGTTTAGTGGCCCAGTTTCTATTTGATTTTAATACCACTGATCCACAAGTTACTTAGGATATATATGTAGTAAAAACAAAGGAGAAATCTTCCAACCAGGGCATCAACAAATAGCACCTTGCTATAGGGCATATATGTTGATAATCATGGAATCTAGGGGAAAAATAGCCAAATACAATTACCATGTTGTACACAATTCTTGGTGACTAGAGTATATACAACTTGAATTTACCACCAAAGAGAGTAAAAATGGGAACTCTTTTGTACCAAATGTTTCACTAGATGTTGGCAGTTCTTCCTTTTTCTCAACTTCTTGTATGGCTGTAGAGGTTGATGTTTCTTCCTTCTTTGAAGGTATTTTAAACCATTTTCTTTCTTCTTTATCTTTATTGCTGTTTGCACTGGTTCGAGGTTTACTCCCTGTTTTGTTCTTTGCTGCTGCAGCAGCAGCTGCTTTGACTAAAGCTATCCAATCCTCCAAAAAAAAAAAGCAAAAATATGTAAAATATTTAAAATTATTCAAGAAAAACAAACATTTTAATGAATTAAAGCATTTTTTAAGAAAAACATTTTAAAATATTTGTTGAAATATATATTGACATATTACCAAAGTCAGGGATTTTGCACTTCTTCCTTTTAATTCCCTACTAATTTGACTGTATAATCATTCATAAACTGGAAAAATATCAGGTCCCAAAGTACTTTAAGCCTTCAGATTATTTGAAGACTTCAACAGGAATATAATCTGACATACTCCAAGAAAACTAAATCGAAATGTTATAAATTTTATGACAAATTAGAAAAGGACTGAGGAGCTTAAGTGCTAGATTTCATTTCCATTGTAAAGAAGGAAGCTTGATAAAGAAAGAACAATGGATTTATAGTAAGATAATCTGCATTTGAATCCTATTCCTGCTGCTTACTACTTATGTGAACTTGGCCAAATCATTTAACCACTATTGAGCGTCAGTTTTCTCATATAAAAAAGAGAATGCTCTATCATCTCTAAAGTACCTTGCAACTATAAAAATGCTAGGACTCTATCCTATAATCCTAATTCAATTCACAAAAAGGGAAAAAAGGGAAGCAACACTTATGCTTTTATTCCAAAGAAAAATGAAATGTATGCCTATAGAAGTCTATCCCTATTCCCAGGAGAATATACTTTTTAACAATTGGAGTGGATCCGATGGAATATATTATGATTGTTGGTATATTTGTTTGTTAATTGGTTTATGATTTTCTATTAAAAACCATTCTATATATTTGAACACAGTACTCTACAAGCTAATGTTTTAGAATAACAGTGGGTTACTAGTGGATAAATGGCCAAAAGATTCGAGCACATAGTTCTCAAATGAAGAATTGTAAATTATTAGAAACTATAGAAAGGATTGCTCCATATCAATAAAAATAAAAGAAATGAAAATCAGAAAACCTCTCAGCGTTTACCTCATACCCAGCAAATTGATAAAAACAACAAAATAAAAGTTAATGTTGCTGGAACTGTGAGGAAACAGGCACTACTGATGGAGGTATGAATGGCTCTAACTGTTCTGGAAAACCATTGAGAATTATACTAAGAAAGTGACAAACCTATCTGTGCTCTTTGACCAAGAAATCCCACTTATAGGCACATATCCCAAAGATTCATTTTTTAAATGAAGAAATATACCATACACACAAATAACATCACTTTTTGTCTTGAACTAGAAAAAAAGCAGATGCTCATTAACTGAAAATGGCTAAATAAATTTTGGCATATGAAAGTAATGAAACAGTATAATACTGCAGGAAATTATGAATATCATCACAAAAGCAAAGTGAAGTAAACAAAACTAAGGAAACAATATATACAAAGATTTCAACAAAAAATGAGAACAAAAAGAAAGGAAGGAAAGAAGAAAGGAAGAAAGAAAGGGAGAGAAAGAAAGACAGACAGAAAGAAAGAAAGAAAGAAAGAAAGAAAGAAAGAAAGAAAGAAAGAAAGAAAGAAAGAAAGAAAGAAAGAAAGAAAGAAAGAAAGAAAGAAAGAAAGAAAGGAAACAAAAACCCTGCAACTGACTGTAATTATAATGAGCTTGGCCCCAAAGAAGAAATAAGAAATGCACTTCCCTCCCTTTTTTGCAGACAACAGGGACCTTAGGGAAGGAGCACTACATGCAATGATGGATTTGGCTGATATGTTAGCTAGTTTTCCTGAACTACTTTTTTTTCTTTTTCTTTTTTATCTTTGTTATGAGTGATAGATCTCTAGTTGAGGGAAGGAGGGATAATTTGAAATGAAAATGATAACAAAACCTATAAGCATTTTAAGTAGGACATTGAGAAATGAGGAAGAATGTAATAGGATGAAATATTTAGCTCAATGGTTATAGAAATTCCATGACAAATTAGTTTGAAGATCCGTCAAACTGAATTGCCAAACTGACCATTGCCAAATACTTCTGGGCCAGTGAGATAGTTATAAAGGTACTTTAACTAAATAATACAAATACATTTCCCTCCTCCACAGATAGACAATTTCTGCTGCTAAGCAAGTATTGCTCAAATTCATTACTTAAAGAAGCTTAACGAGGAACAGGTGGAGGTGGAAATGAAAGGTTTCCCAGGAAATACACAGGGTCTTAAAGGCAAAAGAAAAGAAGTGAAACTAGAAAGAGAACCTGAGAATTTTTAAACTCATAACCTTCACAAAAATCCTACCAATGCTTTCAATAAAGTATAAGTTTTAGTAGCATCTATGTTGGAAGGGGAAAAGTACACAGCATGTCTGTGATCTAGCCTAGCTAAGTATGGAAAGGTTCATCAACAGTAGCTGGTCACTAGGAAACAAATTCTTTGGCCAATGCATCCAGTGAAGAAATTAAAAATATAAAAGGGACATTGTGCTTGAACAGCCCTCTTCTATTCTTCACTGATCATCACAGAGTGGCAATAGAAAAGGTAGAGAGTGTTAAGAATAACAAAAATTTGAGTCTATTGATAAACATTGACTTAACTGATGGTACTCTAAGTGTGGGAGAAACTTTGTGATACAGAGGACAGAGAACCATCTCTGGATTTGGGAAGACCTGTTAAGCCCTCTATGTGACATTGGGCATCTCACATTTTTATATTTCACAACCAGGCAAGTCACTGAATCTGTAAGATACAAGTGAATTGCTGGTTGGTGGAAAGTTTCCACACCAGGTGTTAATACACACCTAATGAAATCAATAGGACCAGGCCAAAAGAAAAAGAAAATCTAAATGTGATGTTAAGTCCTTAAGGAGAAATTCAACATAATAACAAAGTAACTAAACCATATCAATTTTGACAAACCTACTACAAATGAAACCAGAAGACATAATGAATTTTCAACTAAATAGAAAAAGAGCTCACAAGTTCTTCTTGGGAACATATCTTCATGTGCCCAAGGGCAAAAAGAAACACCATTTCATGGGACAATTGATCGTTTTGTCTTTCGATAGCCTAAGCAAAGAAGCTTCCATGAATTAATTGTAGCTCATGAACCAACAGCATGCCACTAACACACACACACACACACACACACACACACACAAAAATTCACTGATGTTAAACGACTTTAATATGAAGTTGAACATAGGAAACACAAAAATATTTGATAATATAGTTCAGAATAAGAATTAAAATGTATCAAAGGCTGTATACTACTTAGAATGCCTGATACAATGATTTTCTTTCAAAAGAGTCAGAATGTACAGATGTAGAGATGTGGAAATAACATGTACTGGATAACCTTCTCCTCTGCCTCCCCCTCCTCCCATGAAAATGACAACAGCAAGCAAGAAAAAAATAACTACCATTTCTAAATCAATTGTGGGTACTCAGGTGATTAAACTCAAGGTTAACCAAAAAACTAGAAGAAAAGGTAAAGATGAAAAGACAACACTAGAGGAAATTACAAACAAGATACTAAAGCTGAAAAAAATTTTAAATGCTTTAAAAAAGTAACACCAGGATTGTTCACCATTTCCTATAGAAGCTTAGCAAATGTAATCACCACAATGTCTAAGCCAAAAGAGCTCTGAAACTATCTCACCCAGGAAATGTGATTTTGTCAAGTTGAAAGACACAGCAGCCAAGGACAATATGAAATCATCTGAAAAACGTTACAGAAGAGAATGGTAGAAAACAGCATCTCTTTTTAAAACAAGGAAAAGTGATAGAGGTGAAAATAAATTTCTACAAGGTTTGGCATATGATGCAACTAAAACAAATCATCCCAATGACATTTACAGATAAAAAATGAGGGAGAACAAAAAATTCCCCTTATTAAAATCTGCCAGAGTTTTTATTTTACTATCAATGGTACCAGCAGGTACACAGACAAATGCTATACTTGTCAACGTGGAATATGAACCCAAGTTATTACTTCAAATCTAGCACTCTTTCTATAGCACTTATATCAAGTGAAGAATAAAACAAAAGGGAGATGTTATATATGTTCATAAATGGTGTGTGTGTTTACCTTTGTCAGGGAGACTATCCTACACTGTAGGCAATTAGAAGAGGGATTTTCTCTATTTGATAAAGTCCTTCACATGTTATTGTCTGCATGTAACACTCTGCTGACAGTCTTAAGCTTTGAGCTGATAGGACCCCCTCCATAAAATTAATGACCAGTTTAACAATCTAAACCAAATGCATAAAAAAATCTCTATTGTCTAGACTATGACAAGCAGTTAGATGGGCAATCCATTGAGTCAGTCCTTCAGTGTATTTATTTTGGATAGATATTACATATGGACAATGAGCTACAGTCTATAAATGAATCATGGAAATGAGAAAGAGAAGAACAGTCTAGATCTAAGATTACAGATTTAAAGCTGGACATAAGAAACCACCTAACACAAACCCTTCATTTTATGGATAAGGAACTGAAGCAAGAAAGGCAAAGGGATATGGCCCAAGGTCACTCTGGGAGTGAGTAAAAGAAGTGGGATTTGAATGTCTTTCCTCCCTATAAATCCAGCATCTTTTCTACTTTACCAGAATGTTAAAAACAATCCATGAAATTGCTCAATGTTGAATTTCTAGGCTTTAAGAAGCAATAGCATATGCCAAGCAAAAATAACTGTTAGAACAGAAGGAGGGATTTAGTCATTCTTCCTCAAGAATAACTCTAACTTCGGGGGCAGCTAGGTGGTGCAGTAGATTAAGCACCAACCCTAGATTCAGGAGGACCTGAGTTCAAATCCGACCGCAGACACTTGACACTAGCTGTGTGACTCTTGGGCAAGTCACTTAACCCTCATTGCCCCACCAAAAAAGGGGGGGGGGGAACTACTCTAGCTTCTAGGTTAAGGGTTTTTTTTTAAATCGTTTGAATAGTTTCTCCAAAATAAATGGCTTAATGACTTAAAAGTTATTCCACCTTAGTTTCTTTGCCTATCAAAACAAGGGCATTGGGCCACATTATTTTTAAGGTCCCTTGGGACTCTAAATGCTTTAACTCCATAAGAAACCAATCAAGGGGGCAGCAAGGTGGTGCAGTGGATAAAGCACTGGCTCTGGATTCAGGAGGACCTGAGTTCAAATCTGGCCTCAGACACTTGACACTTACTAGCTGTGTGACACTGGGCAAGTCACTTAACCCTCATTGCCCCACAAAAAAAAAGAAAAGGAAAAAAAAGAAAGAAACCAATCAAGACATGTAGGCTTTTTGGCTAAAGGAAAAAAAAAACCCTCCCACCTACTCACTTCTTTGAAAGACTCGAAGAAAAGGGCAACTAATGAGACAATTACTTTGAACTTGTTAAATCAGGTGGTCAAAAATAACCTGTGTGCTCTTTAAAACTTTAAAGACTGTCAATAATTTTTTTTTCTCTTTGAGCAACAGCTGGGCCTGAAGTCAGGACAATTTATCTTTCTGAGTTCAAATCTGACCTCAGACTCTTACTAGCTGTGTGACCATGGGGAAGGCACTTAACCCTATTTGCCTCAGTTTCCTCATCTGTAAAATGAGCTGGAGAAGGAAACAGCAAACTAGCAAACTCCAAAAGGGTTTTCTGGACAATACTGAAACAAATGAACAACAAAAGTCATATAAAAGAAAAAAGCACTGCAACTGAAGACATGGGTTTGAATCCCACCTCTGACAACTATTTTTATCATAAGCACATCACTTAAACTCTCTCAGTCACAGTGTCTTATCTGTAAAAGTGGGATCAATCAACAACTATTTCTGAGCCAAGTGCTGTGCTAGGCACTGGGCAGTCAGGTACAAAAAAAAAAAACAATTTCCCACTTGAAGAGAGCTTACAGGATAGTAACAGTTGTACTCCTTACTTCAAAGAATGAGGTATCAAATACGGATATAAGAAAATAAGACAATCAAATGGAACATGTGTAAAGAGTTACATAAACATAGCTATTAGAATTAACATTTTCCTTCATGTACCAGAAGCAACTAGGTTGGCAATGACCTTATCAGTGAGTTATAAGTATTTAACAATTCTGTGTTTTTAACAACCTTATTATAGTAGTTTTCTTTACTTATCTCCAGGACTATAGCTTGTATAATGCCTTTCCATGCAGAGTTATGTGTTTTCACTTACTAGCAATTTGAAGTCACACAAAATAAACTTCCTGAAGGAAGATCTAGCAAAATACAAGTGGGGTTGAGGAGTAAAGTATAAAGACCTAGGTAAAGCTGGATGAATAGGTCTGGTCTCAGGAGGTTGGTTAAATTATGTATGTTATAGCAAGAACTCTCAACCAAGAAAGGGAGCTTTGGCTATGATACATTCTTGTTATCACAAAATAATCTGTTGGTTTTTTGAAAGAGTTTGTCTGTACATTCTAGATTCCATATACCTTTCCAAGATTATTTCATATTACAGTATTCCCTTGCATGTGCTTACTATCCAAGTTAAAATGGTCTAGTAGCTCTTTTCTGAAAACATTCCTCCTCCCTTCCCACTTCTGGGCCTTTGAATAGCTGGGACTACAAAGCCTAGAACATCCTCTCTCACCTTCTTGGCTTCTTAGAATGCTGGATTTCCTCCCAACACAACTTGAGCACCACCTCCTAATCAGCCAGTTAATTAATGTTCTCTCCTTCTGGATATCATTTGCATTACTGTTTACCTATTTGTTTATATATAGTATCCCCCATTCCAGTAAAATGTAAACTCCTAGAGGGCAGGGGCTAGTTTTGGTTTTATACCTCCAACATCAAGTGACTTGTAGAGTGGGAAGTTAATATTTGTTGAATTGATCTTCAAGGAGACTAATATTTAACTGAAGTAGAGGTAGTTAGGTCCTCATGAGAGAGAGAAGAGAAAAAAGAAGTGTAAGGACTCTTCTATGACTAAAGACAGACCCACCACAAACACACCCCAGAGCAAAGATAAATAGCATTATGGTTCAAAACCTACTTTCTCTAATTAATGATGAAGAAGATAGCTGATATTTATATAGCACCTATTATGTGGTAGG
Organism: Dromiciops gliroides; assembly: GCF_019393635.1. Taxonomy (NCBI): domain Eukaryota; kingdom Metazoa; phylum Chordata; class Mammalia; order Microbiotheria; family Microbiotheriidae; genus Dromiciops; species Dromiciops gliroides. The sequence continues at coordinate 97,673,174 of NC_057861.1, forward strand.
CACTGTGCTAAGCACTTTACAAAAATCTGCTCACTTGATCCTCACAATAAGCCCAAGGGAGGTGCTATGCTTTTTTCTAGTCCAGGTCAAAAGTGATGACAATCAAGACAAGTGCTATGGTACATGACATGAAATCTGACAGTTCTACCACCTCCCTCTCCCACAATTTTTCCATACAGCTATGTCTTTTATGACTGTATTGTTCTCAGAAAGTGAGAGTCTGTCAGTGAAGCCTCACTTGAGTTATCATTTTTTCATGTACATAAGTTTATCTTTCTCCCAAGGAGGACTTCACATCCCCACTGTTCCACTTCAACAATTTCCATAAGCAAACTTGGCCAATTAAGTGAAGTTTCCTAAGCTTCCTATTTCCTAAAGAAATAGTTTGAAGTTAGTTAATTTAATGTTTAGGCTTTCCCTAATGAAAGGATAAGAATTAGCTTCAAGGATATCACAAAAATAGGATTTTTCTAACTTCACTGCTTTTGTTACTTTTATACTGAGGCTTGTTGAAAGAATACAACAAACATTTCAGAAGAGCCTGGATATCTTTGTATGATAGCTTTATTATTTAAAGTAACTTATTCATTCTTTATAAAGAACCAATCAAAATCTAAAAAACACCAAGCTTTTAAATTCACTGCACCTATACATCCATTACAGGGCATGCTAATCTCAAAATGGACAAGCCTCACACCTTAGTAACTTGTGAGCACATCAGAAAAAGACAGGCATTGGGGGCAGCTAGGTGGCACAGTGGATAAAGCACTGACCCTGGATTCAGGAGGACCTGAGTTCAAATCCAGCCTCAGACACTTAACACTTACTAACCCTGGACAAGTCACTTAACCCTCACTACCCCACAAAAAAAAAGGAAAAGAAAAAGACATGCATGAAATCAAAGTACTGAATAAGAACATTTCAATCAAAAATACTTCTTTGCATATGTAATGGAAAAAAAAATCACAGAAAATAATTTAGAAATGAAGAAAAAAGGCTACTATCCAAGGTTCCTTCCAAACAACTTGTCCTATGAAGTTCTATAATTCTTATACTGAATTTAATATATGATGTAAATACAAAAAGTGCTGATCTCTATTTTTTAATTGATTTTTTAAAATAGTACTATTTGCAAAAAATAATTCTAGAATTATTCATATTTTGAGCCATTATGCCAATTTGCCTAAAAATGTCTAAAGCCATTTATTATTATTACTGTCTTTGGGGGGCATATGAGTAATCAGGATAATAAAATTTTACATTTGGGATGGTTTAAATCAATAATGAACCTTGTTTTACAAATAAAACATGTAAATGTTAAAGTATTTTCCCACTCCTACATTATATTTTTCTATGCAGAAGTCTAAGAACTCAGTACTTCTGAAACAATGAAATTCTAAATAATTCTTTAAAAACCATTTCTGTACACATGTAAATGTACCAATTGTTCCACTTCAAAAGTTCTTTTAAATCTGCTTTTTAAATTAGTAAGTTTTGCATTCTCTCAAATTAGCAAGGGATAATCTTCTGCTTGGGGATGTCTATAGTTATTCTATTTTGCAAATATTAAAAGAGTAAAAAACATCTAGTTGCTTGAAAAATAATTTTCATAATTTCCTTACCCAAGAAAAGAATTCAGGAGCAAATTTTAAGAGAAAATCTTTAGCTAACTAGAACTTACTATGTAATGCCAATAAACTGACACACAATTATTTTTCAATGTCCTTGCAGATACTCTGTTACAAAAACTATTACTTTCCACAAAGTACAAAGAAACATTAGACCACTACGCAATCTCTGAACCCCCAAAAAACTAATTTTACCGAATTTCCAAATTTAACACTTTTTAAATTACTTTCTAGTGTTTAAAATTAATTGTAGGTCCAGGTGCTGAAAATCCCAAATAACAGCAGAATATAGTAAATATTATTTTAATCTTCTACTGGCACCTTTTCTTTCCAGGATTTCAAAAAGTATATTTAACAAATGGGTATGTAATTTTAAATCACACCCCAAATTCTCTTATGAATGCTTAATATTCATTCTTGCTCTGAATTATGATAAAGTATTAATCAAATTGATCAGTTTATATTAGAGTAACCTATCAGAAAACAGCCTACAGAGGGTCAGGTAAGCGCCTTTTAAGAAAGCTACATTAGTATGACTTGGGGTAGGGAAAGAGGATAAAAAGAAAATTCAATATAAAATTTTATAGTAAAAAATAATTTTCTAAGCCACACTATATACTGTAAAAAGAGGCACTTACCTGACTTCCCACAGACTGGTTCCACGCTCCAGCTGGGTCGATAGGACAACACCAGCTTAGTGGATGCTGGGATTTCACCTGGAACAGAAACTAGTGACCTATAACTTTAGCAGGTCTAAAACCAAAGAAGCAAATATCATGAGTATAATTTCTGTGACATTCAAGGCCTCACTTACGTGCTGCTATTTGGGGTTATCAGCACATAACCCTACAATTAGTTTATTCCTTAAAAATGAATAGCTATAGGTCACCATTCATGAATGCCTTTTTAGTCCTCAATGGATAAAAATGATTTAACTAGGAATACTGAATATTCTTACCTGCCCTTTGGCATCCTCTGGCATGGCTTTAATGTGCATTCTTTTTAAACATCGAATAACTCCATCATAGAATTGTACTGTAAATGTTCCTGAAACATGATTAATTTCATTAATTACAAAATTCAACCTTCAAGTGCAACAACCCTTTAATCTAACTATCTATCCATTGAAATAAACACTGCAGGATTACAACAGTTGAGTTCACAAAACCTCAACTTTGGAAGAAACCTTAAAGGTTATCCAATCTAGGCAGCTAGGTAGCACAGTGGATAAAGCACGGGCCCTGGAATCAGGAGGACCTGAGTTCAAATTTGGCCTCAGACACTTGACACTTACTAGCTGTGTGACCCTGGGCAAATCACTTACCCTCATTGCCCCGCAGCAAAAAAAAAAAAAAGTTATCCAATTCAACCTAAACAAAAACCTCTACAGTATCATAGCTTAATAAGTTTTCATCCTAAGACAACTCTATAGACTTACTCTTAGAACAAATACAATTCAAGACAAGGCAGTAAATGTTTTTTCTGAAGAGGTACTGTGTTAAACTTTAGTAAAATTTAAACATGTGTAATTATAATAATCATTATGGAAATAAAATACACATTCTCTCTCTTCAATATATATATATATATATATATATATATATATATATATATGTTTGCATATATACTGTGATGTTTAAAATCTAAGTGTGATGTCTAAAAAATCTAATGTGTGGTCACCTTAAATTAGAAGCTTTAGCACCAGTCTTTGGGCATTAAGCATTTATTAAAGCATACCAGGTATTCAAGTGGAGTTAAGAAAAGGCCTATCTAGCTTAGAGTTCCAGCCTGGTCTGATTCTTCCTCAAGTATTCTGCCAGGAGCCTGCTTCAATCACAAACTCTCTCAAACTGAGTGTGGAAGCATTTTATAGGTCTGGAGCAGGGGCGGTCCTTACACACTGCTTCAAGCTGATTGGTAGGCATCATTCAAATCCACTGATTCACTGGACTTGAAGGTGGTGTCTAGTTGAGTTCAAAGTCCTTGGCTTCTGAGAACAATACCTTCTTAAGGGCTAGCCAGGTGTGCTTACAATCTAGTTAACCTGAAGTGGGCTAATCAGCAGTCAATCACTCTCACTTAATTCAATCAGTTTAGATTCATCTCCAGGTGGGCCTTTGAGTATCTGCTAAATCCCATTATTTTATCACAATAGGTATATATAAAAATGTTTCACAGTATTTCCACAAGCATTACACTACACTCTGAAAGTTAATTTCTAGTAAAATATTAAAAATATATAAAGTAAAAAATTAATACGCAGAAAATGCATGGAACAGATCTATAATTATCAAAAGAGCACATTTTATTTGAAAACAGACAAAAACAATATCATCTAATCCAACCACTCAATTTATAGACAAGGAAGAAAACTTAAGGCATACAGAAGTTAAATAAGTTAACCCAAGGTTATGTAGCTAAGTTAATAACAAGGCTAAATCTAGACCCCCAAGTTTCAACTCCTAGACCTTTGTTCATTCCAGCAAACCAGATTGCTTCCAAAGCATAAGAATCCTGTTTGTGTCTAATATAATGGATAATCATTTATAGTTTAAATAAGTCTCTTTGCCTTAATTATATGCAGCTTTTAAAAGGAAGTGCCCCAATTAGGTCTAGGTTCCTTCTATGAAATGGAAAATAAAAAGGCAAAAATTCAAAGGCATTCATTTGCTCATAGGCACTACTAAACTTAGTACATTTATTAGTGACAGTGCTTCATAACCTTATTTCATACAAATATTTTAATTAGAAAAATATCACTCGATAAAATATATTTAGTTTGGTATTTTACCAATTCATTTTTGGTTTTTGTCCTTTTTTTGGTTGTTTTGGTGGGGCAACGAGGGTTAAGTGACTTGCCCCAGGTCACACAGCTAGTAAGTGTCAAGTGTCTGAGGCTGAATTTGAACTCAGGTCTTCCTGAATCCAAGGCCAGTGCTCTGTCCACTGCGCCACCTAGCTGCCCCCTTATCAAATACTTTTAATTTAGTATTGTCAGTGGCCTAAAATTTAACAGCATGGCCATATAGGAATGATTTACATATGGAAGTGTATAACTAATCAGCTTTGTAAAAAATAATCCAGACATTTAAACTATTTAAATACTATTAAACAATACTATTTAGAGTCAATAATTACACCTTCACTAACATTAGTGAAATTTTATTCTTCCTGCCTACTGCCCTTACATTAAAATAAACACGCCTGGCTTTGAGGGTTCTTCTTGAGATCTCATCCTATCTATCCAATTTGATTTACTGCTCCTTTTCAAAACATACTTGTCTCTCCAGTAAGGTCAATTTGCACATTATCTTTTGTACATATGACATAATAACCTCACTGCCATATCTTTGTTTCTGTTGTTCCCACTGTATAAATGTCTTATTTTTAGCTTTTTGCCAAAATAAATCCTATCTATGCATCAAGAACCAATACTAAAGGCTCCAACCTCCTTTAGGAAGATTTTCCCACCTAAATCAAACCACATTGATCCCTTCCTTCTCTAAATACCTACTGGTCTTAGGACACCTACCACAAATAGCTCTGCACTTAACAATTCATAAAGGTTAATTCTGTTTCCCCAAATGTACCTAAAGCTCAAGTTTTGTTCTTATTGTTCACTCATTTCAGTAGTGCCTGACTCTTTGTGACCCCTTTGGGAGTTTTCTCAAGAAAGATATTGGAGGGGTTTGCCATTTTCTCTAGCTTATCTGACAGATGAGAAAACTGAGGCAAACTGGGTGAAGTGACCTGCCCAGGGTCACACAGCCAGCAAGTGTCTGAGGATAGATTAGAACCCAGGAAGAGGAGTCTTCCTGACAGGACCAGCATTCTATCCACTGCACCACCTAGCTGCCCAAAGCTCAAGTACAGGGATAATAACTTTTCCTTTACATCCATAGGGAAAAGATAACACACACAACAAATATTTCTAGAAAGAAAAATTGAAAGTTTTGATCACCCACTAAGAGCTTTCAACATCATCAGAGTACTTTACCATATAATGCTAGAACAATATTTACTGATATCTTCATTAGCTTTCTATAACTATTAACTTATCTATACATTTTAAGAGCCTATGAACAAATGTGACAAGTAGACATATAAGTTGAAGGAGAGTTAATTATGTGTACAAACATATGAATGTACACATGCATACAAAATATACATAAATACATGTAAAACACCATATCATACAAAGATGCACAATCATTAAAGTGTTTCGTCTTAGAATTATGGAAAGAGAGTCGTCATTCTCTCCATTCAAGCAATGAAACTTTTTGGTGAACCTTGCAATGTTATGAACATTGTTGTAATTTCATTTCCTAAGATTAAGTTGATTATGAACAATTTAATCATGCTTGGACAACCTTCCAAAATTAGGGCTGGGAGTAGACTACAGCCAGATACAATCTTCAACTGTAAAGTAGAAGCCTCAAAAATACCACTTTTTTCCTTCCTTCAGCCATGTCAGATGTGATCAAATTACTGTCATCATAATTACACAAAACGAAGACTTAGGCTAAGATCTTTGTTTAATTACTTTGACATTCCTAGTCAGGCTGCTATTACATATTTTTTTTCACTTCACCTTCCTTTCTATATCCCTTTAAAATTTTTTTCTTATACTAACCCTTCTCTCCCCATCTCCACTCCAGTGACTCTGTTTAAGGCAGAATTTTTATATTATTTCTCTAAAAGGTCATCAAATAGTCATACATTTATGATTATTAGCAACTGACAAGTGTTTTTTTTAATCTTATATCATAGTTTTCTTTGAATAATTAATTTCTAATTTTTTAAAACCATTTCTCATATTTTCACAATATGAAAGGATGTATCATAGTCTTAAGATACGAGAAAAAGGGTGGCAATAAAACAAGATGGTAGGCTGAAATGCCCTGCCTTGGACATTAATTAACTATGTGATCATGAAGAAAATCACTGAACCTTCCAGTTTTCTCATCTGTAAAGTGAGGATAATTCTTGAACAACTTGTTTGACAGAGCTAATGTGAGAAAAATACTAAATAACTGACATATTAACATCTGACTATTTTTTCGCTTCTCTTAACATTTCAGGAAATGTCCAAAATAAAATGAAAATACAATTCGTTGTCAACTATAGAAATGTGAAAAGAGCAGGCTGGATAAATAAAAGCCACAAATGATTAAAAAGAGTTTTGAGACTCATGCCCCAAAAACTTAAATAACCAAAAAACATTATCAGCTTTTTTCTTTATAAACATATAGCCTGCTACAAACATAAAGCCTAAGCCTGCAAAATAACATATGCTTAATGTTTCAACTGAAACAATGCTTATTCCAACTGTAAAATGGCCAAAAAGTTATCAAAGAAGTACAGAAAAGTCACCAAAAAGATGAATTACCTACCATAAGAAATTACAATCACTCACTCACTCATTCATTCATTCATTCATTCATTCATTTATTTTTTGCGGGGCAATGAGGGTAAAGTGACTTGCCCGGGGTCACACAGCTAGTAAGTGTCAAGTGTCTTAGGCTGTATTTGAACTCAGGTACTCCTGAATACAGGACCAGTGCTCTATCTACTGTGCCACTTAGCTGCCCCCATTCAGTGAGATACATTTTTCTACCCCAAAATGTTCAAACGATAAAGGTTTCAAAAAGAGAAACAATGGCAGGTACTGTGCCAGTAAAAGTGGAAACTACATGGAGATACCACCTAAATTAGAACTAGAAGTGAAGCTAATTTTTGGCAGTAGTCCTTGCTTTAAACATCACTTATGCTTTCCAAATACATACCTTCTTTGTTAATTGCTTCAATCTTGGCAGGGTAATATCGACAGTCTGTCCAACGTGCCAGAACTTCTTCTCCAGCTTTAAAGTCCTATTTTAGACAACTTTAATGATTAATAGCTTGAATAAAAAATAACGACTTTTTTTAAAGCCTAATTTCTGTGAAATCTAATAGAATTCTTTATTTGTAATTACATAGCTACCAAAGAGAAAGTGTATATCAAAATTTGTTACTTACAAAAAATTCTTCCTCATCTTTCAGTCCTTCTTTTCTTAGTGCTGGTCTTTCCAAGGGTCGCAATCTATTGCTATCCCAGTAAATCCACTCATCATAACGATGACTCCATCGTTCAAAATGGACCAACATCTTGCCCTCCTCGTAGTCTATTTTTTCAATTCTTGATGGATACCTTAAACAACAAGAAGGAGGCTTGATACTACCAGATTTCTTAAATTTGTTCTTTCAAGTCATGAAGCAAGGTACTGCAACTAAAAAGATTTATCATTAAAAAAAAAAAGATGGCATGACAATCTCTGTATTGATGTCCAGTCATTTTGCCTTATGCTAAAATCCAAAAACCAAGTTACTCACATAAAAACTTTGAAAGAAACTAACTCATATCTTCTTCACCATATAATTCTCTTACTAAACACATTATTAGATTATTTAAATTAAGGTATAAAGCAATATTTAAAAGGATCAATAAAAGCAAATAGATGGCTCAGGTTGACTTCATATTATAGCTAGTTTCTGATAAATACAGAATGTTTTTTTCCCTATATGGAGTGGTAGCTTTAAATCCAAATTCAAATGGACCCTTTTATATCCTAGTATTAGAAAACAGAGAGCCAACTATTGTATAGTCTAATCATGCTATATCAGCCTTATACATGCTATCATGCTTCAAAGCTATGATGTGAAATGCAGTTTATTTAAAACCATGAATAAGCAGAAGGTTCCACCCCATTTCCATGTCATTCCATAAATTTTTTCAAAACAAATTCACACAGATAACAAAATATGATGTTTTTATTGAATATGAAGAATCATCTTGCTGGTTTTTAAAAAATCTTTTCCTGGTGATAGTATATAGCTGTGAATCAAGCTACCTTAATTTCAACAGAATCAAAAGCACATGAACCACAAGGCAAGAGAGAGAGGCATGCAGTATATCACCAACAGTATCACCAGAAATAGATTAAAATGAATCATAGGAGATATATGATCATAAAAGAAGGCTGGCCAATAATATTGAAAGAATAAGGGTCAAAAGAGATCAACATTATTATACACAAAATAGCAAATACATTAAAACCAAAAAAACAAAAGATGTCCTTGCAGCAAGCTGGATAAATCTTTTATGGAAGATTTACAGAAATGCATTTCTTTAAAAAGACTTAAAAAAGAAAAGAAAAAAATCACCCAGGCTGGCAAAAAAAAAATGTTTTTGAATTTTAAAAGGTTACTGAGGCAATTTACAATTAGAGATATAGTTTGGTCATTGTTTGATTACAGTCATTAAGTATTTCAAAGCTGTTTTTCATTTTGTTGTCCTTACATGAACAATTTTGCCCCTAGTTGTAGTCATTATGCTGAGTTCACTTTCTATCAGGCTGGTAACTATCCAATGTTCCCTAAAATTATCATTTTTCATTTCTCATGGTGCAACAATATTTCATTATATTCATATACTGTAATCTTTTTAGCCATTCTGTAAATAATGGGCACTTTATAAGTTTCTGGCTTTGTTTTTCTTCCCCTACTTCCCCCATTTAGTCCCTTCTTTAGAACCAGCAAGTTTGTTTTGCTTGTAACACAGAGCCTAGCAAATACCAGGCACTTAATAAAAACTTGTTGACTATTCCTCTTTGGTATTATCTTCCCTCTTAGCTTCACCTACCACCCCACTCCATCCCTTTTTTTTGTTGTTGTTGAGATTGATATTTCTACACCAAAATCTGTGTGTATTCAACCTTCTTTTGTACATTTCAGATTAGAGATTCATCTGAAACCTACTTTTCCCTATCCTTTACTCCATGCTTATTATATACTTCATAATTTTTAGAGATATCTCTATTCCCAATGTTTATATGGACCAATTTGTGCCCAACATGTGGTAGAGACTTCTGAGCTCATAATGATCTGATCAGCCACAGTTGGACACACACTACCTTGACTCCAACATTGGTCCTCTATGAGAATGAATTAACAACCAACACTTCATCTCACACATCCCAATTATGAGAAAAATCAAGTTCTATCCCTTTCCCCTTCCATTCTACATTAATGTATTCCTTTTACTCTCCCTTATCTCTCTTCTTAAAACTCTTGGAATAAAACCACTTTACTTGCAAGAACTCTGTTGTTCTTATTTAACTTCTTCAAACCTTTTGAAGATCTGAAAAATGTTTTTTCTATCCCAATTAGAATATTAGCACTGCATCATCATACAGCTCCTAGTTGTTCAAATAAATTTATCTTTCTAGGTTTCTCTGGACTGTTGTATTTGAGTTTCTACTTAGGTCTAATCTTTTCATAAGAAATACTTTTAAGTCCTCTATTATGTTATAGGTACATTTTCTCTCTTTATGGTACTTCCTGAGTATCAGCTTTGGGAAAATTATTCTTAGTTGTAAGCCTATCCCTTTCGCAATATTGTTTTCCAAGATCTCCCTTCATTACAGTAAAAACAGCCAGGTCTTATATGATGACTGTAGTCCCCTTATTAGTTGAATTGCTTCTTTCTGAAACTTGCAGGATTTTTTTATTTTATATTTTTTGAGTTTTGCATTTTGATTATGACATTCTTGGTACTTTTCCTTTTGAGGTTTCTTTCAGGGGGTGACCAATGGATTCTTTCTATCTTTACTTTACCCTATTTCTAATAGATTTGTACAGCTTTATGATTTTTTGAAATATAGCATCTAGGCTTTTTCTTTTTTAACCATGGATTTCAAGGAGTCTAGTTAATTCCTAACTTATCTTTGATTGGCCTATTTCCCAGATTTTTTTTTAATATTACATATCTTAGATTTTCTTCTATTTCTTAAATCTTTTGACTTAAAATATATTTCACTAAGTCATGGAGTCATTGGTTTTGTATATTCTGGTTTACAGGGAGTATGATTCTTAGATAAGGCTTATCACTTCTAAGATAATTGCTCATTTTCTTCCTAAGTCTTTCCTTTAAGGCTCTTAATTTTTCATCTCTTGCTTCATATCATCTAGTTATTCATGCAGTCCTTGTGAGAAATCCATTTTTTCCCCTCTGAGTCACTGCTTGCCATTATTACAAAGTTACTCATTGCTTGTTTTTTGGAAGATCTCTAGATCTGCAGTAATTTTTCATCCTAGTTAGTGTTTTCTTTAACTTACTCATCTTTTCAGCTTAAATTCTTAGGTTAGTATTTTGTGTCAGGGCCTGCTTTTTGTTTGAGTGAAGATGGTCAACCTTTTTTTTTTAATATAACCCTGAATATCCTAAGTTTTTGTGCTTACCTTCAATTTCTGGGATTAAGCCCCGCCTCCCCTGGATCTTTCAGATTCAGAGCACTAGATCTTCAGGGCCCAGGAAGGGACTTCAGAGACTTTGGTACTGGGGTGTCAAAGATTGAGTGCTACCTCACCTTTGTTATCACTGCCATCCTTGAGCCTTCTAAGGTGTTCATCTTAGGGACTGCTGACCACCTTGGTGCTTTCCAACCTAATTAGGTCTTTCTCATGGGACCTTTTGCTTCTGCTGCTCTGAGAGAGAGAACCTTGTAGGATTCATGTGTCTCTATACATCTCTAGTAGTGCTGAGAGGTTAGGCTTATTTGCATGGTTGGCACTGGTTTTTCTGGATGACCTCTTTCCTACTGCCTACAAGCTTCTGGCTGACTTTATGCAGTTCTGGGGTGGAATACATCATTTACTATAGTTTCTCAATGGATTTCTTGATCTATTATTCAGTATGATACAAATGTTAGGTTTTTGCTAATGTAGGCATATGGAAGCTGGGCAGCTTGTCTCCTGTTCAGGCAACCATCTTGGTTTCATCAAATTCTCAAAGGGAAAAAGTTTTGTAGAATAGTAGCATTCACAAGTCCCCTTCTATAAAGTTATGCTTCTCCACTAAAATGGTGTCTGGAAGGAATTACTTATATTACCTGCTTTAACTATATGTGACTACAGTATAAGATTTTCTTTTTAAAAATACAAGATATATTAGTAGAAGGAAAAATGGATTTATTCTTGCCTAATAAGAATTACTTGGGTACTTATTGTTGATTAGTTTAAGTTCCATAGTTCCCTCAATTACCTGGGAAATAGTATGGGGAGAGACAGGCCTAGAGAATAAAGACTGTATAAAATAGGGCCCTGCATGAGGAAAAGGTAAATTTTAGAGAAGAATCTGTTTAACATTGGCATTAACATCCCTAAATGATACATGGGTAGAGAATATGTGAAGGACAGGGAAAGCTACATGGTTTATGTCCCCAAAACAAATGTTTCACAAAAGACTCCTTTATCATCTACTAAGTGTAAAAACCTACCCAGCACCCCAGAGCGACTCCTCTTAATGCAAAGGTTGTTTTGGGTACTATCAACTCCTGTGACCATAGAAAAGGAAGTGGCAGTTTTTCATGTTTATCTTGCTTCTTTTTGCACTTTTAGCACTAACAATGGCACTCCATGTTGAATACTTTTATAATAATACTTTAGAGCAAATGGGTTCTTTCTACCAATTTAGAAGATGTAACAAAAGAGGTTATAATACATAAATACTGTTTATATTAGTTTTATATTTTCCTCACATACAAAACTGTAAAATTTCCTTTGTAGAAATGGAGAACTTCTAAGTATATAACAATAATTGTCATTTCAGAGCATGTTTAAAGTAGAAAATTGAGGTTGGAAGAAGTTATGTGACAAGACAACGTACATACAGCTTGTAAGTATCAGGGAGAGGATTTGAAAACCACAGTCTTCTTAAGGCCAATCCCAGAACTCTTTCAACTATACCTGATACCTCTCAAAGGTATACTTCTTAGGGTCTTTAAAGTTAATGGGCCCAAACTATACAAAAGTCACTTCAGTAAAAATAGAATCTTGCAAAAAGTTTCAAGATGGTTAACACAGTCATACAGAGATAAGGAGTCATGAAAACAGATAGCTTCCTTCTCTGAATTCCTAAAACATTTATCATGTATACAATTCATTCATATAAAGGATTATCTCCCCATTTGAGAGCTATATTCCAAAAATTTCTAAAAAAACAATAAAAAATCTGATAACCTGTGCTAAGAAAAAAGTAATAAATTAGGAACCAGATCATTAGGTGCTATAAAGAGAGACTGGCATTGGCTGTGTCACTAATTTTTAAAATAAATTGGATGAAAGGTTCCCTATAGATGGTGAGATTCACCAGAAATTGTTTGCAAATTGTGTTGATTATTCAATCCCTGAACAAGGCAGAGTTTCCTACATGAGATAAATAATGCTTCAAACGTTCAGCCTAACTAACTACACAGGAAAAACCAAGTGGATGAAAAAAACTTATTGTCCAGGCAAAAACAGTGGGATGAATAACCCAGAGTCCATTTATGAATACATATCTTTTGGGCAGATGCTAAACATAGACAATGAGCTGAGCTTAAAATTGATCAGGAGGAAAATGAGCTGGATTGCTTTTAGGAAATCATATATTTCACAATATCAAGCTTTACCCTAAGGAGAAAACCCATCTTTTTAACAATATTCTTCTGATGATACTACATGGCTACAAGAAATGGAATATCACAATTTCTGAAAAATTTAAGTTAAAGGTAATCCAGATAATAATAGCAAATACACACTAAAAGCAGCATTATTGTTATATTTGGGCCATCCCAAAAAGATTGTTAATTCTGAAAAATGAATAAAATAACATTCAGATAATAATCTGAAACTGCCCATTAATATTTTAAATACTATAGAGATAAAAGAATAAAAAATTTAAAAGCAGGGAAGGACCTCAGAGGATATAGTCCAATCCTCAAATTAAATGAACTGCCCAAGATCACACAACTACTAAGTGATTGGGCCAGGTCTATAAGTGAGACCTTTTGACTCTTATTCTGGTTCTTTTACTATACCATGACATTTGTAAAATTGGCCCCAAAGAAGAGATATGAGAAAATACCTCCTTTTCTGAGATTGGGGTGGAGTGGGTGGTCAACTGGTGTGGATCAGTTCATATAAAGTATTAACATATTTTTTCAAGGTGATTGGTTTTGCTGATATTTCTTCCTCTCCTCCCTCCTTGTCCTTTTAAAAATATATATATTTATCATATGGGAACTCCCTTAACATATGGGATGGCTCTTTGGAAGGGGCGAAGAAAGGAATACAAAGGAGAAATAAGGCAATGTTTAAAAAAATAATTTTTTTAAGAACATAACGTTTAAATTTTATGTGTTAAATATAAAATAACTATTAAGATTCAACAAGATTTCAAACATGTCCTATGAATTACAAATTTTCCATCACCAAATCTTGCAAATTCTTCCCTCTTAAGTGTTTCTCAATTTCTTTCCTCACATTCAACCCCAGTCACAGCCCTAGTCAGATGCCAGTCTTTTCAATCAGAAATTAATCATGTGACTTTCCTTTCAAGGATCCTGCAGTAACTCTCAATGTCTTCCAAATAAAATTTAAAATCTATCATCACAGAATTTAAGGAGTTTAAACAATTGATATACTTTCCTCTTCTCCTACCCAACAACTCTATCTTATATCTTACCACACCTTAATTCATGTTTTCTGTTCAACCTGGCAACTTCTTTCTCAGATTTTGCATTTTATTTTTTTATCTATTTTGAAAACTTTCTATCATTTCTACTAATCCAAATTTCTTTCACATCTAACATTTTGTTCAAGATTCATCGACCTTTTAAAGCCTTTCTAGGTTAATTCCATAGGATTCTAGTCACTTACCTGTAACACTCAACCCTAACAATCTTTCCTATTCTCTAGCCTCCTTAACCCTAAATCTTTAATAATTAAGATGTTTCAAGGATACCTCATTCCCCAAGTATAGGTATTCTTTCTACAAATACAAATGGCAACCTCTTCCACATTTCAGTGGAGTTGAAACTTGATGGAGTTGTTAAAAAAAAAATATGGGGGCAGCTAGGTGGCGCAGTGGATAAAGCACTGGGCCTGGACTCGGGAGTACCTGAGTTCAAATCCGGCCTCAGACACTTGACACTTACTAGCTGTGTGACCCTGAGCAAGTCATTTAACCCCCATTGCCCTGCAAAAAAAAAAACAAAACAAAACAAACAAAACAAAACAAACAAACAAACAAAAAAATATGGTGGCCAACCCACCCGTGAAGAGCTTTTATGACCTTAGCTAGGCTGATCCTGGGATCACAGCTTGTCAGTTAATGTCCCTTATCTTTCTATCTCCAGTACTCAGTACAGTGTGTTAAGCAAAATACATACTTAAATGTTTGTTGAATCGCTAATAAACTGTTACCGGGAATGTACTCAAATTCTTTCTTATTATGATTATTATAGTAAGACAAGAAACTATCATGATCTTTAAGTTTACAACATAATTTCCCCACAGTACTGTGAGGTAAGTATTGAAAATATTATCCTCTTCCAGATGAGGAAACTGAGGCACAGAAAAACTAACTTGCCCAAAGTCTCATAGCCAGGAATTAGGAGAGCTAGACTTTGAGGTCCTAGTCAGATCTTCTTCCTTTGAATGTTATGCTCTTTACAATACAGCACTTTGTTTCCTTAGGACCTAGGAGAGCCTGACCTCCTCTAACAAGGCCTTCAAGAATTCCCTGTCATTATAATGCATCAGAAAATGCTATCTGCTAAGTAACACTAAACTCTGTTGAACTGAATTCCATAGAACACAACATTTAAGAAACTACAACCTGCAAAGCCCTAAATGTAGGTAGTCATTATATAAAACTAGACAAAATATATTCAGCCTTTGTTGTCAATAATTTACACTAAAATAATAACAGTATTCAAGTAATAATACAAGGAAGAATATATGTGAAAAAAGGAGACCTAAGTAAAGTGTTATGAGGAAGATGAGGGAGAGAGAAATTTCACTCCAGGGGAGGGTGTTATGGTTCAGGAAGTGTTCAGAGAGCAGTCAGCACCTAAGTAAGGCTTTGAAGGAAGGGTGGCGCTTCAAACGGTTAAAGATCATATGATCATATTTTGAGACACAAAAAATTTGGGGGAAGAATGAGCCCAACAACTCCCTCATTTTGCAGCTAAGGAAACTGAGACACAAAAAGGTTAAATGACTTTTCAGAGGTCACATAGCTTAGTAAGAGTCTGAGGAAGGATTTAAACTCAGATCCTCCTAACTTCAATTACAGTACCCTAGCCACTAACCAAACTGCTTTGGGAACAAGGAAAAAGAAAGGAAATGGTTCTAGGAATGCAAAGGCACAAAGATGGGAGATGGCTATCATAGACTGAGTGACAGAAGGTAGTTCACATTGGCTAAAACACCAAGAAAATCAAAGAGAGTAGTATACAATAATATAAAGGTAAACATGAGCCTGGCTATGAATGCCCTGAATGACCCTATTAGGATTTCATAATTTATGTGGCAATGAGAAAACTCTGAGTAGAAAACGACAAGGACAGAGTAGCACATTAGGAAGATTACTCCAGCTTCAGGGTGAAGGATAAATTGAAAAGGGAACACTGAAGGCAACACAACCAGTTTAGGAGACTACTCTAACATGTTTAAGTGAGGTGAGAGCCAGAATTAAATTACATTTGACAAGAACTTACTAAATGCCTTATATAATAGACACTACAGTGGACATTAGGGATACAAAGAAATGAGATTCCCTGCCTTTCAGGACTTTATATTCTAGTCAGAAGAGGAGGTAGGATACAAAACATAGACAAGTAAATAGAAAACCAAAAACTCCAAGGTGGGAAGGATTCCAGAAAGCCTGTCAAAGGCAAGGAGGATGGGCGATAAAATGTCATGTACACAGGGAACAGCAAGTACTCTAATTTGGCTAAACAGAGAGTACATGGGAGGAAGTAATGTAAAGCCAGCCTGGAAAGATGAGCTGGAGTCAGGCTGTGAGTGGCTTTAAATACTAACCAAATGTTTGTATTTTATTACTGGAGCAAACACTAAAGTTTCTTAAGCCAAGAGTATGATATAGCCATACCTATGCTTTATGAATATCAACTTTACAACTGTATGGATGATGGGCTAGTGAGGAAACAGAGCTCCAATTAAATGATTCCTGCATAGTGTGAGAATCAGGTACTCTTAGCTAGTTCCCCCCCCAAATAAAACTGGGAGGGGGGGGCAGGTAAGGACACACATTAGATTTTAAACATCACAATAGTCTATGAAAAGTGATGAAGGGCTGAACTGTGGTGACTGCAAGTGACTGGAGAAAAGGGAAACAGAAAAGTGACAAGATTTGGCAACTAACTGGATATAGACATGGGAGGATAAGAGTTTAGAAATGAGGATGACTCCCTGGTTTAACACTTGGGTGCCGGAAAAATGGCAGTACCCTTGGCAGAAATAAGAAAGTCACCAGGAGCTAAGGGTATAGAGTAAGAGCATAAGTTCAGTTTTAAATATGGTAAATTTGAGGTGCTTATGGAACATTCTGAGGGAGATGCAAAGCTTACAGTTGAAGATGAAGTACTAGAGCTCAAGAGATGAGGATCAAATATATAGATTGCAAATCACCTGCACAGAAAAGAGAGCTAAATCCAAGGGAAATGAAGATTCAGAATAGTTACTGTTTATATAGGGAGTAGGGCATTGATATGAGAGAGACTATTAAGGAAGAATCAAGAAGGCTTGGCAACTGAAGGAAGAGGAGAAAGGGGAGCATTCAAGATGACTGGTTGTAAGTCTGGGTAACTGGAAGGGTTATATCATCAAAAGAAATAAAATTAGGAGATTTTATGGAAACATTCAGGAGAGCTCAAGTTTAGATATGTTGAATCTGAGGTGCTGGCCAAATATCCAGGGAGCCAGTGGAAAATGCAGGACTAGAACTTTGTGAAAGGGTTAATAACAGTGGATAAAACACCGGCCCTGGATTCAGGAGGACCTGAGTTCAAATCTAGCCTCAGACAGTTGACACTTACTAGCTGTGTGACCCTGGGCAAGTCACTTAACCCTCATTGTCCCACAAAAACAAAACAAAAAAGGGTTGATAACTATTATATATTTAAAAGGAAAAGCAAGTCGTACATAACAGATTTGTAGTTTCATGTACAGTCATCTTTCTTCTATTTTACTATGTATAGAAACACTTGTTTTATTTCTTAAGTTTAAAATAAAATAAATTTTTTTTTTTAAAGAGACAAGAACAGAGATACAGATTCATGATTTTTAATGGAGGTGATAAGTCAAGAAATGAAAGTAGATAAAACTACCAAGGGCCAAGGCACAGAAGGTCAGAGAACCCCCATGCTTTAAAGGACAGGGAGATGGGAAGACAATAAAGAGAAATGAGAAAGTTAGGAAGAGAACCATGAGACTGCGATTTTACAGAAACCAAGATAACATGTCAGAATTAGGAATTTATCAACAGTATCAAATAAAGATGTGGTTAATAAAAAAGGTAATTTGATTTATAAGAGGTCATTAGGGAGGGGCAGCTAGGTGGTGCAGTGGATAGAGCACCGGCCCTGGGCCCTGGATTTAGGAGGACCTGAGTACAAATCCGGCCTCAGACACTTAACACTTACTAGCTGTGTGACCCTGGGCAAGTCACTTAACCCCAACTGCCTCACCAAAAAAAAAAAGGTCATTAGGGAAAGAAGCCAGATTGAAAGGGGAAAGTAGGTTTAAGAATGTGATGGTAGGGGGGCAGCTAGGTGGCGCAGTGGATAAAGCACCAGCCCTGGATTCAGGAGTACCTGAGTTCAAATCTGGCCTCAGACACTTGACACTTATTAGCTGTGTGATCCTGGGCAAGTCACTTAACCCCCGTTGCCCCACCAAAAAAAAAAAAAAATGAATGTGATGGTAGAGTCATCATATGTACACTTACTTTTCTCAAAGTCACAGAGTAAACAGGGGGAAAGAGAAAGATAAGGAAAACAAAAGGGGATAACAAAGAAAACTGAAGGCCATGTTTTATTTTGAAGGATATAGGAACCTTAAACATAGGCTAATGGGAAGAAGCTAGAAGTAGAATAGAATAAGACTTATGATGCATGACAAAGGTAAAGACTGATGGTGCAAAGTCATGGAAAAGATCAAAAGACCAAAAAAGATGGTGTGCATGAAAATGAGGCACAACTCATCCTCTAACACTGGCGGGAAGGAGAATATAAGTGAGGGCACTGCTAGATTAAAAGAAAGGAAGTTGAGAGTGAGGAGAGGGTCATATCAAAGAACCACTCTCTTAATGAAGGTAGGCCATTTGTTGAGAATGAGAAATATGCAGGTGGAGATATGATGGCAGAATAGTTACGAAACTGATCACTTCTCTCCTATATTATGCTACAAATTTGTCAAAAAATAACAACTTTATCTTAATTTTTTTAAGTCCCTATAATATTACAGCACTACCAATACTATGGCCACTCAAATTTTCTGGACAACTAAGCATATCATGGGGGGAAAAAATTTATTTTCTTAATGTAAAGCTGGATTCAATCATATTTCTAACAATAATAAAATTCTAGCAAAGGCTATGCTTTTCTTTACATAAAGAATATGGAAGAAGTTAAGAAATTCAATAAATACCCCATTCAAGAAAATAAACAAGAAGCATGGGCGAAATCTCTCTTCTTTTTGGTGTATCTTTAATGTTTTCCAAAATATCAAGGTATCAGATACCTATAAAGTGTCTAAATATGAAAAAAGATATTTAAATTACAAAGTAATTAGGGGGGATAGGATAATACATTGAAAGCACAATTACAGAAAATGAAGGAATGAATGCTAATGTTATCAGTCTTTCAATCTTTTATTTTTTCAAAAAGCATGAAATCTAGCATGTTGACTGTCATTAAAAAAAATACTGCAATCTTCAGAAACCCAAAATGAACAATTAAATCCTATATTTGATATTCTTTACATGAGCTGAATCATATTTACCACAACTAAATGATGATTGTCAGAGCTTGTAGTATCCCCAAATCAATCGGTTTTATTTAACAAAAGTAGTTATTGGAAAGGCAAATTTTGCCAATATTAAGTTTTATGGGTTTTTTAAACCCAGCTTCCAGAAATGAGAACAAATCAGACTTCTAAAGTATTTCTTAAGGCAGAATATTTAAGCAAAAACCATCAACTTGATAATGTTACCATTTAAATTTTCAGTCAAATCCAGCTTTACTCTAAATCCACATCCAGACTCAGAGACCTACTGGAACCCATTCTTCATTGATTAAAATACTTTCGCCCTGACCTACCCACCTAATCTCAGTGATTCCGCACTCCTCCTCCCCCCCCTGCCATTGTTCAAACTCCAATCTCTAATCACCATTCCTTTATTCCCATCCCCACTCAACCCAACTCTCCCACACCACCCACTTGCTCAATAATTCCACTGGATAACAAACTAGCTTGCATTTAAACCTGTTCCTTTATTGTTCTCTTCATCTTCTTGCACTCAGAGACTTGAGTCTCTCCTGATGACACAACCTCCCTGACTACCCTTCTGAGTACCAGTTGTACTTTCGCAGGTGCCATCAACTGACTAGTTGTGGCAGGAAGTCAGAATATGCCTCGCTCTCCCTTTGCCACTTCCAGGCTCTCCTACTCCTACTCCCTATCACTCAATAACTACTCTTTTGAGGTTCATTCAGTCCCTATTTGTCACCCATTCAAGATCCTAGTATTCTGTTTCCTTCCTATGAGTTCAGTAACTGGCTCATCATCTTTCTCTCCTCCCCAGCTTCTGTGCTCACACAAGGGGACTTCAACACACATATACTTCTTCAAACACCCTAACCTCAAAACTCAACTTATCCATTTTCCATGGCCTCTTCCATGCCACCAGTTACATATAGGGATTTGTTATATCCTTGACCTTGCCATCACCTACCATTATTTCACATTCATGTTTATGAATTCTAAAATTCCTTTATCTGATCATAATGTTGTCATTATATCCACCCCACTACCTTGCAACTCCAATCATATTCTCTGTCCTCCTTGCATCCTCTAATCCCTCCACCCCTCAGTTCTTTCCCAAGTCATCAACCCTCCCTTGGTGAGCCAACTCAACTCTATACTATCCTCCTCTCTCTAGTCCCTTGTCCCCTTTTCCGACTAAAGATCTTGCCCCTCCAAATCCCAGCTTTAGATTACTTCCACCATCTACTGCCTTCAGTCCCACTCATGTGCAGGTGAATAAAACTGAAGGAAGTCACAAAACCAAACTTACTGGATCCATGACAAATTTATGTTACATAATCTCAACTGAACCCTCACTGGAGCAGGGCAACCCTTTTACAAGTACCCTATTAATTCACTATACCACTCACTACTAGGATTCTTCTAACCCTTCCTATCCCTACTGAAACCTCCCAAAGCTCTTCTTCCCCTCATCCTCTTAGCTGAGAACCTTGCCTCATTTCACATCACTTTCACATGGAGAAGTGGCCCATTTCTTTGCAAAGGCAAACCCCCTATACCTGCACAATTAATTCCATTCCATTGTTTTCTCCAACAGATTACCTCTTCTATCACCCCTACTACCTAAAATATGCCCATGTGTTCCCCCCTCCATACTAAAAAAATCCTTCATTTGATACTCCTATCTCTCCTAGCCAACAGCCCATATCTCCTCCCTTTTGTGGCTAAACTCCTTGAGAAGGCATCAGTAATCTTTATCTTCACAATGTTCCCTCTCATGCTCTTAACTTTTCTGTCTGGCTTCTTACCTTATCATTCAACTAAAACTGCTCTCGTTACTAATGATCTCTTAACTGCCTTTTCTCTATCCTCATCCTTCTATCTCTCTGCAGTCTTTGACACTATCATCTCCTCCTCCTTGACACTTTGGTCTCTGTAGGTTTTCATGGCACTTCTCTTTCCTGGTTCTCCTACCTGTCAGACAGCTCATTCTCTGTCACCTTTATTACTGGATCTTTATCCATGTTACTCCCACTAAATGTGGACTTCCTCCAGATTCTGTCCTGGGCTCTCTTCTCCTTCTATACTCTTTCTTTGATGATCTTATCAGTTTGGATTCAATTATCATTTGTGTGTAGATGACTCTCAGATAATTTTGCAACTCTAACTTTTTCCCCAAAGTCCAGTCTTGCATTTCCAGCTCCCTAGAGGACACCCCAAACTGGATGTCCCAAGGATATCTTAAACTCAACATGTCTAAATCTGAAGCCATTACATTTCCCTCCAAATCTTCCCTTCTTCCTAACTTCCCTATTACTGTCAAGGTTATTAGTATCCCCCCAGACACTCAGCCTCAAAACCTAGGAGTCATCCTCAATTCCTTACTGTCACTTCTCATATTCAATAAGTTGCTAAGTTCTGTCATTTATAACTTTGTAATACCTCTCCTATGTATGTACCTTCTATTCTCTGACTGCAACTGCCTTGGTGCAGGCCCTGCTATAATAGCCCACTAGTTAGTGTCCTTGCCTCAAGTTCCTCCCCACTGCAATCCATCCCCCACTCAGTAATCAAACTGATCTTCCTAAAGTTGTTCCGACCAAATCATCCCTTCCACTATTCAATAAACTTCAATTCTTCCCTATTACTTCCTGGATCAAATATAAAATCCTTTCTTTGGATTTTAAAGCTATTTATTACCTACCCTCTTCCTACTTTTCCAGTCTTCTTATACCTAATCCCTACTAACATATTCTCAAATCTAGTGACACTGGTCTCCTTGTTATTTCTTGTACATAATACTCCATTTCACTGGCTGTCCATTATGCCTGGAATGTTCTCCCTCCTTTACATCTCTGCCTCTCAGCTTCCCTGGTTTCCTTCAAGTCTCAACTAAAATTCCACATTCTACAAGAAGCTTTACCCAGTTCCCCTTAATATTAGTACCTTCCCACTGAAACTAGCCCCATATTTTCTTGTACATGTGTTGTTTGTACATAATTGTTTGCATGTTATCTCCCCATTAGATTGAGAGTTCCTTGAGAACAGGGACTGCTCTTTGACTTACTTTTTATCCCAAGTACTTAGCACATAGAGGACACTTAATATTAATATATACTGGGGGCAGCTAGGTGGTGCAGTGGATAAAGCACTGGCCCTAGATTCAGGAGGACCTGAGTTCAACTCCAGCCTCAGACACTTGATACTTACTAGCTATGTGACCCTGGGCAAGTCACTTAACCCCAATTGCCTCACCCAAAAAGAAAGAAAAAGAAAGAAAGAAAGAAAGAAAGAAAGAAAGAAAGAAAGAAAGAAAGAAAGAAAGAAAGAAAGAAAGAAAGAAAGGAAATTTTAAAAAATATATATTAATAAATACTAGTTTATTAACTGGATTTTAGCCTTGGCTAAGTCATAAGGTAGTCATTACTAGAGAAAACATTTAACCTTCTGTGAGTTTCAATTTCTTCATCCATAAAATGATGGAATTTGAAAAATCACCTCCAATGGCCATAGAAACTATCAGTCTAACAAATTTTTCAAGTACAGTCTCTTAAATGCTTTCTACTTATTACAATAAAATATAATATAAAATAAAATACAACATACTCTTCTTGTAGCCAAAAAACCATACTACTGTTCTGCAAAAATGTAAATTTTGTCTATTTATCCAAAATAAAATGAAGGACTCCTTTTAGTGTAGTTGCCTACAAGAAGAGAGAATATTTTGTTAGTATGGTTCCCCACTGAGAAATCAAGTTCTTTCTTGTATAATATGATCATCTAAAATCTTATTCTGGCACATCATGGCATAGAAGTGACCTTGGTTCCTAACAGGCTCTCAAATGAGTGCTGAACTCTAAAAGGTCATACAAAGCTGAAATAGCTTACAATCTTGACCAGAGTCCATCTTCAAGTCCTTAAACTTTGAATGGTCAATAAGCTGATGGTGGAACAAAAGTCTTGAAAGGGTCTTAAGTTTTGCTAGAGGGTAACAAATCTTTCAGCCAAACCAACTCAGGAGAATATTCAGTTATAAAGATCTGCATCTGTGAAGGGAGCAGTGACATCAAAGAAATGAGAGCCTTGTCACAATTAACAACCAAAAAAATTCAGAAAAAGGTAAAAAATGAGAAACTGCATTGCCACACTGATTAAGACAGTCTTATAATAAACCTAATATGGATTTCGCAAATGGAATCCCATTTCTTCTTTTATTCCTGCACACTGTGCTGCAGATCCCAATTCGTTACAGATTCCAAATGGCCAAGATTCCTGGGATAAAGGTTCAATTCTAGAACCATATCAAGATTACCCCTTAGGGTGGCCTGACTATCATCTTCTCTGCAGAGATTTTCTGGTTCCCTAAAACAAGAATGATGCACTGAGTAATGCAAGGCCTTTTTTTTTTTTTTTTTGGTTTGGTTTGGTTTTTTTGCAGGGCAATGAGGGCTAAGTGACTTGCCCAGGGTCACACAGCTAGTAAATGTCAAGTGTCTGAGGCCGGATTTGAATCCAGGGCCAGTGCTTTGTTAAGGCTAAAATTCTAGCTAAACTGTCTAAAATCTAATGAGTGGTCACCAATAAATTATAAGCTTTAGCAAGAGTTAGACTTTTAAGCATTTATTAAAGAGAATAAGAATTTGGTAAAGAGAGAGAGAAAGGCCTACATTTCTCGCTCCCTTCTCCACCAGCGTCCCCAGAAAAAGACCCAGTCAGAGGACCAGGCTCCCCGCTTCTTCCTCCCACAAGCAAGCGTCACTTCCTGAAGCGAAAGAAAAGACTCCTGGTCTTGCCCCCGAAGACCTTCACTTCAAGGGCAAAACTCTTCTACAGTAAGTCTCCAGCAGGTGGCGTCATTCCAATCGTTACAGCTTTATACACTGCGCCACCTAGCTGTCCCCTACAAAGCCTTTTCGAATCAAAGACAACATATATACACTAGTGGAGAAAGGAGAGTAGCTATTGTTTCACCATCAATTCAGTGACCATTCAAAGGTTTAAGTATTTGTCTATGTGTATACATGTGTTTGAGTATATCTCAGGTTATACTTTAAGGGCAGAATATATTCAAAGACTTAGATAATCCTCATTTTTTTCCCTCTTACTCACTGGCAAAGAAGGAGCTGAGTTCAAATCTAGTCTCAGACACTTGACAGTTACTAGTTGTGTAACCCTGGGCAAGTAAGTCACTTAACCCCGATTGCCTCAAATATCCAGGGCCATCTCCAAATATCCTGATGTATATCTTGCCAATGGACCCAGATGGCTCTGGAGGAAAGAGCGAGGCTGGTGACTTTGCATAGCACTGCCTCACTTAAATCCAATTCACTGCAAGTCATGACATCACCTCCTGATGTCATGGTCCTCTTCAAGAATGAAGGACATATAACAACAACTCTAGAAGTATCTTTCTAACTGTATCCACCAAACTTCACTTTAATTATTTTAAAACTTACATAGATCAGTGAGAGAAGTTTTTCAATTTGGCACTGGGCAAATACAGGCAGTAAGATAATTCAGGACCTTCAAAGATTATTTAAAAGAAAAAAAGGGGGGGGTGTTTGTTTTAAAATCATTAAGTCCAACTTCCAAGTTATTTCTAGTAGAAGAATTACTGGAAAAGCCTGAAATTCCAACCTATTGAGAATCTTGCATAAGCCAAGAATAGATAAACTATTCCATAAAGTTAAAGTCACCAGCATCATTGCATTATTCCTGCCCATAGGTATTTCTAGTTTTTCTTTTCTTCTTTATGTAACTCACTCCTGTTTTTCCTATCTCTTCTAGTGTTCCCATTATACGTTCATTTGTCAATCATTTATTATGTATAACAGATGATTTGAGGACAGAATAAGCATCAAATACCTGTATAAATTATTTCTATTCCCTATCATTTTCTTCTTTCTTCCTCCTCTGCATATGTCTTTAGGTTTGACAGTGCCTGGCATATAAAAAAATACTTACTAAATACTTATTGATCAAGTGATTGATACTTTCATTACTTAAAGAAGGTTTTCCTTATTCCTACTCAGCCTACATTTCTGCAATCTCCAAATAACTTTCATTCCAATGCTAGTAAATCTTTCAAAATGCACATTTGCAAATGCTTCATTATCAGTTCAAAAACTCCAAATATGTAGAAATAGCATTTGCCTGTTCAAAATTTAGACTACTCTACCAAAAATGTCTAATTGGTGATGTTCAAAAACATCTGCCAGCTTTACATCTTTTTCATTCTGTTTAGAACCAGCAGGAAATTACATGGAAATATTCAGGCAAAAGTAGAAAAAATATAAATTGTATGAATTTCATGTAAGATACTTTCTAAAGTCCACTTGTGAAGTTTTTAAATCATACATTTGCTTAGAATAAGGAATATTGTGATTAAAATAAGGACACATCAGAATTTAAATCACCACTAAAGATCTAACATAACTATTTTCTTTATCTGAAAGTTAGATAGAACCATGGAATTACCCTACATAGTATAGAGTACACAAGCTATCACTAAAAACAATAACATGCTGAATTATTTTTCAACTCAAAAAAAATTTTATGGGTTTCTGTCTTGAGATTCTTTTTCATCACATTGTTATCTTACTTAATCAAAGAATTACAGAATCAAAGGTTGAAAAAGGTTGTAATCAAAGGTTGAATCAAAGGGACCTTATATGTTATTTAATTCAATTCTATATATTGACAAATATGCTTTATCAGGGCAAACAAGTTCAATTTGAGACCAGAAATTTAGTATTTCTCCCATTCTAAATGAGGGCTTCCAGATTTCCATTTTCTAACAAATGCATGAGAATTCTTTGTTGTGTCCTAATACAAATTATTTTTCCTGATTCTCTTTTTACACTTTTTAATGAGTGGCAGTAAAGGTGACAACCAAGGTAAAAGATGGGTGATATATATATAGATATGTTTATGCATATAATTTATTCCTATTAAATAAGTATTTAACATATGAAATTAATAAAATCTTTACGCAGATTGATAAAAGATTTCAAGCCAGATATTTTTAGAATAAATTTATGGATTTAGGAAATACAAAATAAAATACTCTATTCAAGAGGCATCAAAGTTTACTGTTTAGTCAGTGGAGAAGCTCCTTAATCATCCAAGATTAACTCTTCAAACTGAAGCTGAATTACCTCCCAACTATTTCACAAGTATCTGCTTTAATTATCTTTAATAAATTGTTATAGTCACAATAAAATGTCAGATTTAGCTATAAAATGGCTCAAAATGTTAAAGGCAAATAAATCACTGTTTAAAATTTAAAATCTAGCTTCTAGAAGCTAACATCTCTTTCTGAGTTGTGGAGAATATATAGTAAAGTCAGATTAAGGAACAAGGTAAAAAAAAATATAATTTAGTCAAGTCTTTCTACTTGGTATCTCAAAAGATTTGACTTAAATCAAATCGACCCTAAAATTAAAAGCTTACGAACTTGAAAAATTCTGCCCTTTGAACTTAAAGTTTACCTTATTTATAGAGAACATTTTCCTTCTTTACAATCATAAAACCTTCTACAGATGAGCAGTACTAGGACCTTCAGTAATATAATCATTGGGGAATTTTGCAGCTCTTTTTTTCAGGAAGACCATATGAAAAATGTACCTAGAAATAATTAAATTTTCTTAATACAAACTGGAATTGTCTCCCCTCAACTAAAATATAAATACCTTGAAGAGATGGATCATATACTTCTGTATCCCCAATACCTAGAATAGTGTTGAATACATATATAAAAAACTAAATACTGGGAAAAATAATTATTTCAAGACATTTAGGTAATCTAACTTTTGTTGCTACTTAAAGAATGGCAAAATGCCTCAGGGTTCAAATATGTGAAGCAACTATCTCCAATAACAATTTGTAATATCAAGTGAAACACAGCATGTAACAAAAATAAAGAAAATGAACACATAGAATGTTAATTACTTGACTTTACTATCACTCAAGCATAAAAACTATTTTATTCAATACAGCAAACATCTATTAAGTGCTTTCTGTGCCCAAATTATTTTATTTGAAATCGCTGGTGTAAAGTAACAAATCCACATCAAGAAAAGTATTGCCTTGACTGCAATTGAATGATTAAATATGGAACTCTATTTTTTAAAAAGAGATGTCTATGCTTTCAGAGATGTTATAAAAATAAAGCATAAAATCTATCCAAAAAGTTTTATATATGTGTATGTGTGTATACTTTTATATCATATATTATATTATATATATAATACTATGCTGACTAAAGTTGTTGCTAACAGTAACTAACAAACTATTTATATTAAGTCTCTTCCAATTCTGGAAAGGTTACTTTAGCCAACTCAAACCTGTTGTTGTTGTTATTCATCCTTCATTCTGGAAGAGGACCTTGACATCAGGAGGTGATGTCATGGCTTGCAGTAAATTGGATTTAAGTGAGGAAGGGCTGTGCAAAGTCACCAAGCTCACCCTCTCCTCCACAGCCACCTGGGTCCAGTGGCAAGATTTATTTTAGGATGACTAGAGATGACCCTGGATGCTTTAAGGCAATTAGGGTTAAGTGACTTGCCACAAAGGGTCACACAATTAGTGTCTGAGGTGAGAACTTAAGTCATCTTGACCACAGGGCCAGGGCTCGATTCACTGTGCCACTTCCCTACCTAACTCAAGCCTAGACTGGACAAAATGATCATTAAAAAACTAAAACGGGGCAGCTAGGTGGCGCAGTGGATAGAGCACCGGCCCTGGAGTCAGGAGGATCTGAGTTCAAATCCGGCCTCAGACACTTAACACTTACTAGCTGTATGACCCTGGGCAAGTCACTTAACCCCAATTGCCTCACCAAAAAAACCCCAAAAAACAAAAAAAACCTAAAACAATAGGTTTTCAATGTAATATTCTTAGTTATTACTATTTTGACATAGCTTTATTTATATTCAGGTAAAATATTTAAACCAAAACTTCATTAAGGGCACAAATCTTAGTGATCCTACACAAAATCTACTAAAAATTCCATTTCCTGAAAAGAATATAAAATATTTTGCATTTAGTCAGACTTTTTTCACCCTTAGCCCATTAAATACAAAATGTAACTTAAAATAGCTATTGACTTCAGAGTTTGGTTTTAATATGCTTTTTAAAATCCTTTTCAACATAAAACATAAAACAATTTTTTACTGTTTATTCAGTAAACATTTGGGTACCAAAAGTGAATATACACTAATGCAAAATTAATGATATAAACAGTACTGGAAAAAAACATATAAATAACACTGTTTGTTCTCCCAAGACTAGAAGCTAATTAAGTTGCTAAGTAATTTGCAACTTTGCCATAGTGTTGAATGAGTGGTAAATCTTTCCTCTGGGGATTAGGAGGATAACACTAATCAGAATCACTTCATTTCACTTTTTACAAGTGGTAGGTAGCATTGTATAGTAGAAAAATCAATGGACTCAGAAGTTAGGAGACCCCTGTTTCAGGCCTAATTGTTTAGAACCTGAGTTCTTTCATCTATAAAACAAATTATAATACTTGTGCTACCTACCTGGCAGTACTGTTGTAAAGAAAATGCTTTGTACATCTTGAAGCTCTGTGTAAACATTATTAAAGAAGAAATATTCCTTAAATTCTGAACACTAATATAGTCTGAACAATTTGACAGATATCAAATATATCATGTAAGTAGTATAATCTAAAGTATTCTTATATTATATGTATAGATTTCCCTTCTATCACATATAATAATTCCTCCTACGGTAAAAAAGATACTCTCTTGAACAACAGAGATATCAACGATGGCCAATTATTGACTAAACTAAAACAGGGTAATTCCTATTATCAAATATCAACAATAAAATGGCACTTCAAGGGATACGTCATCTTTCACAGTACAATCCAAGTTTCATCAATTGCATTAGTAAAGGGAAACTGAAACATGGACCATATAAAAGACCAAATAACCTAAACATCATTTTCATTTGGCTCAAGCATGTTTCTGTACTTATGTTTAGCTACGGGAGTACTTACAGACTTTGAATTAACTTCAAACAAAACAATAAATAGATAATACAAGCCACTGACTCAGACATAGCTATTTTTTCCTATTCTCCCTGATCAACAGCTCCCTAAAACCCATTTCTCCAAGGAATATGGCAGTTCTAAGACTGATGCAAGGTTTATCCTCTTTCCAACATTTCCTGATGCAACTGTGTCTACATGTTTGGTTATCAAAGGGTTTCCCAGGAAAAAAAATTAACAAAAGCTCCAATGTTACATAATTAACCACATTTAAGTAATCATTAATAGTGCATATCCTGAATGCTAACTAAGGCAGCAGTTAACGAAAAAGAAAAAAAGATAACCATAGATAAGCTGTCAAAAAATGAGGTTCCAAATGAAGCACTAGCAACACTAAATTTCTTTTTCCTCAAGAGTACAACTACTCCTGTGTGTTAAGCTCTATTGCAGCAATGGACAAGGCATGGGGCAGCTAGGTGGCGCAGTGGATAAAGCTCCGGCCCTGGAGTCAGGAGTACCTGAGTTCAAATCCAGCCTCAGACACTTAATACTTACTAGCTGTGTGACCCTGGGCAAGTCACTTAACCCCAATTGCCTCACTAAAAAAAATGGACAAGGCACCTATTTTATCTTCACGTTTATTCAAATATCCAAATGAATCTCAAATATCACTGATTTGGATATTGACTTCAGTGACACAAATCACAAACCATCTATACCACCCTGTCCTATGTGACTGTCATCCATATTCTCCCATGAGTTCACCATACAGTGATCTATGTAACACACTGGTGGTCTTCCTTGCTTTCTTATGACATCATGAAGATAACAATGGAGCACTTGGGCTGTCTACCCACCATCCCTCATATTCACTATGTGACTAGCCCATATTCTTTTACTACCTAAAAATTTCCTTGACAACATTTTTTTAATCCTGTTCTTCTGTTCCTAATTGGTTATACATTATAACCTGCACACTCATATGAACCTCTCTATTGGTTTGTGTGATACTCATTTCTTTCTTTTTTTGTTTTGTTTTGTTTTGGTTTGGTTTGTGGGGCAATGGGGGTTAAGTGACTTGCCCAGGGTCACACAGCTAGCAAGTGTCCCAAGTGTCTGAGGCCGGACTTGAACTCAGGTACTCTTGAATCCAGGGCCAGTGCTTTAACCACTGCGCCATCTAGCTGCCCCCCTGTGATACTCATTTCTAACTGTTAAAAAAAACTATAGTATTCTGGTCTTAAAGTCATACAAAACTGGTACAATATTGGTATTTAAAATGTGGCTCTTTGTGTTTTGAGGAGAACTTGGGATCATTAAAGGAGCTCCACAATTTACTGAAGACAACCCAGCCCATTCTTATTTAATTCTGGACTCAACTACTTCTCCAGTCATACTATCTGTACACACACATAAAAAATTGTCAAGATTTCTAGGTAGTCTACCCAAATGCATGTCATGATTTGGGAAACAAACATTCTTCACTAATTTGGTCTTTCCTGTGAATAAGATGTGGTCAAATTCTTTTGAACGATTAAAGGTGTTTTCAGGAAGCCATGCAATGTTACAGGGCTTCATGCAATCAGCACAATGTCATCTATTAAAAAGAAGCATCTGGAGAACCTCATCATCCACAAGGAATCCCTCTCTAACATGGTCTCTAACCAGCTCCCCTACATCATAATGGTGAACACTTGGCTCCTTGTTTTATGATCAGAGGGTGGTAAAACAAAATTATTCTGATCATAACATTATTCATTCAAGGAACCTTCAAAATTTGGATGTAAGGGAGATAATTTATTGGAAAGTAATCTTTAACTATTTTGCACTACAAAATCTAAAGCTTTTTTCATAATTGACTAACAATAAGCACAATGGAATCTTACATTTTCTACATCTTTCAATCACCTGAAAGTAAACATGTAGTCCCTTGTAGAATATCTTCTGCAAAACCCTTGCAGTTCACTATTTATATATTTTCACTAAGATCACCCTTAATACATGTATAGATGAATATCAAAGATTTTATATATGTGGGAAAAGAGGTAGATAGGTTAGTAGTTGATGTTCTTTTAGTCATCTTTTTTCATTGGTAAGATCTGAGATTATTTTGCTATATCTTTGGGACATACCCCTAACTTAGATACCTTGTGAATAGATCCTTCAGTACCCACACACACAATTGTGTCTATCACCTCCAGTAGGGATTTCTTCACTGTCTATTTTGTCCAATCCAGGGACGTTTCCCATATTTATTTACTTCAATGCCATTTCTACCACTTGTGTAAGCACATAGGGGGACTATGATGTTAGAGTCTAAGTGTGGTGCTTCTACTGGCTTGGATGATGAAAAGTCCAAGAACCCTTTGCACATCTTTTCCAGGGTTCTTTCTTACTCTTCTCCATTTGGTTAATTTTTTTCCTGGGAAACCCTTTGATAACCAAACATGGAGACACAGTGGCATCAGAAAATGTCTTTGGCATGACTTGCTTCGCTGATTAACCAAGCTTAGTATAATGTGGTTTAAAGAGAGAATCAAATGATTCTCTCTGCTTCATGAGGTGTACTGCTCATATTCTTCTGTATACCTTCTGAGTAAAATTTTATAAACAAGTTTATATGCTACACTGGTGCTGCCTTGTGCCACCGTTCTCTTGCTTGGTAATAACTGCTAAGGTACTTTTTAAGCTCTTCTGGGTACTGTTATGATAACTAATTTATTATCAGTTAAAAGTGTATATTTAATTATCAGCGGTGATGTTAGTTCTGCTGTCCATTACCCATTTTTCATTATCAATCATTCATTTTAAAAGTTCAGGATTGAGTGGTGCCAACTGTATCCCATATTGCTGTTATTACTCTTCCAGTTTTTTGTTTTTTAGTAATTCTGATCTTTGTTCCAATAAGTTAGTGGTCTAACTACACACAGGTGATTCAGGGATGACTCCCATACAAATGAGTTTTCTTATACTATTAAAATATTTTGTGTGTGTGATTTGGTGCTTGACATACTAATATTAACTTTTTTGAAGGATTCATGATATAAATGTGTGACCCTTCTGCTGTGAAGTCTATAAGTAACTGTCTTCTCTCATTACTTCTTCCTAACCCATACCTTCAGATACATTTTTCACCATCCCCACCTGAAGTATATGATTTAATTTGGAAGGTCTTATTGATGTCTTTGTAGAATTTCTTGACCTTTTCATCTTTTTCAATAAATGTCAGTGCACAAACTCATTTTACTAAGACTTGAAGCACTATAGTATGAGGTGACCAAATGTCCTATGAAGAAATATTTCTTGTTGCCTTCAGGCATATGTTATAACCAATGCAACTAACTCCTTTCTGTACCTTTTTGGAGTAAACTGTCTTTTTCAATTATGAACCTGAAGTTCATAAGTTTCAACAGTAATTTTTCATAAATAAAGAACAGGAAAAAAAAAGGACTGAAACTATGACTTTTACCTATGTCTTTTTTTAAAGTATATCTTAAATTTAACATAATATTGAAACTTCCCAATTTGTCTATATCCTCTTCTGACTTCTTTCTTTTTCTAGCATTGTCACTATTCTCTCACCCCATTCACAATTCTCTGCTTACCTCCCAAAATTAAAAGCTTCCCCTATAATAAGCAAGTATAGTCCAGCAAACAAATTCACACACTACTCGTATCTGAAAACCCATGTCCTATTTTGTCCATCATATCTATATAAAGAGGTATGGGACACTCCATCTTCAGCCTTCCTAGAGTACTGAATGATCATTTTGCAATGATCCATGTTTTAAGTTTTTCAAAGCTGTTTTCTTTCCAGTATTGTAATAATTATGTAAACTGTTCTCTGGATTCTGCTCACTTCACTCTATATCAGTTCATATATATCCTCCCAGGTTTCTTGGAATTTTTCACCCTTCATTTCTTACAGTACAATAATATTCCATTTTTTTCATATAGCGTAATTTGTTCAGCTATTCCTGTTTTTACAGGCACCCACTCAGTGTCTAACTTTTTACTACAAAAAAAGTTCTTTAAATTTTTTGTACATATGATCTTTCTAGGGAGAACTTTTGTGCATATCCTTTTACCTAGCAAGATCACCTAATAGTGTTATTATTGGGTCAAAGAGTACAATTTACAGGGCAGCTAGGTGGCACAGTGGATAAAGTACCAGCCTTGGATTCAGGAGGACCTGAGTTCAAATTTGGCCTCAGACACGTGACACTTACTGGCTTGTGACCCTGAGCTAGTCACTTAACCCTCAATGCCCCGCAAAAGATAAAAAGTATTATTTAGCGACTTTTAGAATATAATTCCAAATTGCTTTCCAGAACATCTAGGAACAATTCATAGCTCCATCAACAGAACATTAGTATATTTGCCCTCTCATAGTCCTGCTAACTCCAACAATTGCCATTTAAGTTGTCTTTGCCAATATGGTGAGGGTGAGGTAGAATATCATAGTTCTTTTAATCTGAAAATATATTATTAGGTTATCTGGAGCATTTTTTTCTCATCTGGGTGTTTCTCATTAATTCAGAACTGCCTATTCATAGACCCTTTATCTACTGGGGAATGGCTCTTGTTCCTCTATATTAGTATCACTTTCTTATCTATTCAGAATGTCAAATCTTGGGGCAGCTAAGTGGCGCAGTGGATAGAGCACCAGCCCTGGAGTCAGGAGGACCTGAGTTCAAATCCGGCCTCAGACACTTAACACTTACTAGCTGTGTGACCCTGGGCAAGTCACAACCCCAATTGCCTCACAAAAACAAAACAAAAAAACAAAAGAAAACAGAATGTCAAATCTTTAACAGAAAAATTTTTTTTAAGATTTTTTCGCAGTTTACTGTTTCCCTAATTCAATTTCATGTAATCAAAATCGTCCACTTTATCCAGAGTTGTGAAAAAAGATCTTTCCCTTCTCCTCTAATTTATCTATGATTATAAACTTTTATAATTTCTAGATCAGAGGTGCCAAATACATGACTTACAGACCACTTGTGGCCCACAAAACTGTCGAGCATGGCCTGAACCAGATTAAAATGTAACTGGGGAATATTTAACAACATAGATACAACACAACAAAACAAAGATAATATATTTCAAAACAAAGTCAATGCATGTGACCCACCGAGATCCTTATATCTGGAGTGGTGGCTTCCATTTTTATTTTAGTTGGACACAACTGATCTAGATTATTCATTTATTTGGAGCTCGTGATAAAAGGTGTGAGATTTCTGTCTAAATCTGATTTCTACTAGGGCTGTTTTCCAACTTTCCCAGGAGCTTTTGTCAAAAAGTGAGTTCTCATCTCATCAGTTGGTGCCATTAGATTTACTGAACACTACAATACTAAGTTCAACTGTTTCTATATCATGTTCCATATTTGTCCCACTATTTTTTAACCAGTACTGAACAGTTTGGTGATTACTGCTTGTACTACAGTGTGAGATCTATTGGTATTAGTTTTCCTTCCTTCTCACTTTTAAAAAAATAATTTTTCTTGATATTCTTAACAGTTGTTCCAATGAATTTTGTCATTATTTTGTTGAGTTCTAGATAGTAATCCTTTGGAGTGTGGTCTGCTTTGTATGACAGTAAAATCTGTAAAATTAATTTAGGTAGCATTGTCATTTCTATTATTTTAGCATTGTCCAATTATGAACAATGTCTCTCTCATGATTTAAGTCTTCCATTATTTCTAGAGCACTTTGTGATTGTATACATAGAATTCCTATGTGTCATGGTTAAGTGGACTAGCAGCTATTTTATGCATTCTATAGTTATTTTAAATAGAATTTTTTTCTCTTTCCATAGAATTTTTTTGTACTATAGAGAAAGGATGTTGATTATTTTTGTGGGTGTATTTAATATACAGCTGCTTTCCTGAAGTTATTGTTTCAATATGTTTTAGTTAAATCTCTCGGGGGGGGGGGGTCTCTAAATAAACCTCATGTCATATGCAAAAAACTATTTCTTTCTTTCTTTGCCTTTTCAAGGAGTACCTATGAATCACCCTTCCATTTAGCTGCAACTTCATTCTTTCTTGTAGTCTTTCATAAACACTTGTTCAAGTGTGTCATGATGTTCTGGAGGGAACCCTGGGTTCTCAAAAGCTATGCTCAGTAGAGCATAACATCTAGCAAGTTTTACCACGATGGAAAAGCTTCAGGTATGATCCTGGCAATCGACTCAAGATGTTTTCCAAGGACCAACCTAGCTAGGTATCAGAGAAATGTAACACAAGTAGGCTGGACATTTAATGATGAAATTATTTAGCCAAAACAACTGATTAAAAAGAAGAAAAATTGGAACAGCTAGGTGGCTCAGTGGATAAAGCACTGGTCCTGGATTCAGGAAGACCTGAGTTCAAATCTGGCCTCAGACACTTGACACTAGCTGTGTGACCCTGGGCAAGTCACTTAACCCTCATTGCCCTACCAAAAAAAGCCCAAAACAAAACAAAACAAAGAAAAAGAAGAAAAATAAAAAATGCCATTCAATCCTGTTCATCCCTTTCCTCTTTCTGCAATAAGAATGGCAGAATGGCAAAAAAAAAAAAAAAAAGGAGGCAGAGGATACAAAGAATCACAAAGTTTTTAAATAATGTAAAAATATTATTTAACTCCTGATAATCTAAAGGTAAAATCCAAATCCACTGGTCAAGTGGACATACTGCTGTAGGAGGTGAATTATGTTCATTCAGGAAAATAAAATTAGGAACAAATTTTAAATATGTGATTCCTTTGGAAAAGTATAATATTGACCATTAATGTGTTGTATATAGCTGAAAACCCTCAGATAATATACTGTAACTGCACATTTAAAATATATGAAAGGAAAGCAAATTATATCTTTATAACTGGATATAATAAAAACTTGAAAAGGCAAGCTTTAGAGACAAAGCCCCACAAGGTTGATATGTTTAACATGTTCTAAATCCCTTATATCCTATGTGTTTATTTCCATGCCACAGATAACTAACAGGTTTTATTAAATAGCTTAATGTTAAAAAATAAAATATATTAAAATCTTAAACCTAAACTTTTTATTTTAAAGAAAAAAAATAAAGGCTCACATGTTTTTAAAATAAAAATAATGATTGGGGCAGAATTAGTTAAGACACAAAACTGCATGTTACAAATACTCTGAGGTGGACAAAGTCTATGTTTTTCATACCATTTTTGTAAGTAGTCCAGTGCCTCCAAACGAGCACCAATCTCAAAAGTGATTCCAGGACGATTTGGGGGCTTTTTGCTCATCTTGAGAGTCTGTCCTTCAGTTTTCTCTTTTCACTACCTCAAGAGAAAAAAATTGTTAGATTCAAACATGACAAGGGAAAATAAAGAAAAATATTCAAATAGAGTATTTTTAAAATAAAACTACAAATTCTGATAGAGCGTTTTTCAATTTAGAGGAAATTTTAAGATACTTTTATAGATTTGTTGAATTTACAGTCCAAAGAGTGATGAAGGAAAAGTACATAGAATAAATATTGCTCAAGTTTATAAAATATATTCTAATTTTGATTTGAAAGATGAAGAGATATGTCAATAGAATTTGCTAAGAAATAAATGAACCACTTGAAATCTTAAATAAAGTTCATTAGTCATAAAAAATCCAAACATTTTATAGTGATCCCTGAAAAGGTTTTAACCCATGCAAAAGACATCAAATCTAAATTTAACAGAATCTGGTTAAACAATGTGCAGATCTAAATTACAGGCAGGTACCTCAATAAAAATTTTAAGAATTTTGAGTCAAGGTTTCATATTAACCACCATTTAAGTGGCAAATGACAGATAATGGAAAGATTTTAATTTTAAAACTTGAGATGAGAGTTAAATGGGCCTCACTGATTACATTCGTAATCAATTCATATCAGAAGCAAACAATGGAAATTGCTTAACTTTTAACCTTGTGAATAGTTGTGTATGTTATATATCAATATAAGAATTAGCACTCTGGTAATAAAAAAGTTTGTATCATTAAGATCAAGAAAACTCTACAAAATAACAGACTGCTTTTGATTACCTACATGTGGATTATTCATTTTAAATCTTGCTTCCTTGTTGCCACCTCTTCCCTTTAGAGGATGTGCTCAGGGATATATAAACTAATTATAGCAGCCTAAGCAAAATGCAATTAGAAAGTTAACCTGATGCTAGAGCCAAAAAAAAAAAAAGAAAAAGAAAATCAAAAAACAGATATATTCAATTTTCAAATTATTTTGAATTATCAATAACTGTTCTACTGCCTTTTGGATAAATAAAAGTTGTTTGTACCTCTTTTGGAAAGAGTTCACAAAATGAGGAAGAATCTATAAGCTATCATTCTCACCTTTTCCTTCAATAGGTAAAAAGGAAAATAACCATATATGTGGTAATAATATGTAAAGTCACATTAAATACTCAAAATTCAAAACCGGAGAGTCTAAATTGGAGGAAAGTGGAAGGAAGGTTTTAAAGACAAGGATACTTTAAAAAAAAAAAAAGAAATTAAAGGTAAACACATTATTAGGAAAATGAAAAAAAAATCGAAAGTAGACTCGAGGGAGTATATGCTGAAGTGGCTACATTTGTGACAACACCTAAAAAGTTGAAGTGGATACATAATTATATAATTTTTCTCTTTTGTCAGGTTCCTCACAGGGTGCACATGACGTATAAACAAACAGTCAGCAAATACTAATAAGCTAAGTTTTTCAAAGGTCACAACAAGATGAAGACCATACTGGTGTGTAATAAAACTCAGCTACTCTATGGAGATATTTAGGGATAGGAGAAACTAGGAAGATGTCATGAGAAACTGAGGCTGTAGCTACAAATAATTACACACAAACCAATGGGGGAGAAAGGAAATTGATTACGAGTGCACCACAAAAGGAGCCTAAAGAAGGGATTAAATCCTCAAAGAATATTGGGTAGGGAACAGTGCAAAGGAGACTCACTTTAAGAGGGGAATAAAAGTGTTGGACCCCGCAAGGGCGAATACAAGAGGGAAGGGGGGGAGGCCGTGAAGCGAGTGAAGAGGATTGACCCGCAATGAAGGGGGAGGAGGGAGGAAAGGAAAATGGGGGACTAAGGAAGAGGGTGGGAGAGGAGAAAGCAAACAAACAAGACTGGAAGAGGGTAAAGCAAGACTGGGTGGGAAGGGAGACAAACGAGAAGGAGGGGATAAAAAAAATAAATAAGGAAAGAAAGAAAGGGAGGCGGTAAGGAAGAATGGAAGGTAAGGAAAACTGTGGGAGTAAAGGGAAAAAAGCCAAGAGGAGAGTCAAGGAAGGCTGGGGGAGGGGAGGAAGACAAGGGGATAGGCGAGAGAGAATGGTCAGAACAGAAAGAAAAGGACAAGAAAAACAAGACGGAAAAGAAGTCAGGGGGGAAAGGTAACATGACGGATGAGGAATCGAGGTATAACGGATGACAGCTAAAGTTGGGGAGGGGGGGAAGAGGCAAGAAGAAAGGGCAGAGAAAAAGCAGAGTCAAGGCTGCCAGGTTTGACATTCCCTGGGACCTCAGCAGGGGGTAAAGGAGGGAGGGAGGAAGGGAAAGGAGGGAGCGGCTGAGTCTGGACAAAGGGGGCGGAGAGTTACTAGGCGAGACGGAGGAGGTAGAGGGAAGAAGATCAGAGGAGGGAGGGAGAGACAGACAGACACCCGGCGCCGGGGGCCGTCCCGGCCTGAGCCCCGGCCAGGCCCCGCCGCTCCCTCCTCTTACCGACTCGGCCTCCTCAGCTCCGCTCCGTTCCCAGCGATTGGGCCTGGCCGGCGCCGGCGCCGGGGCCCGAGCCCAAGCAGGACAGCCTGCCCGGGTCTCCGCCTCGGCCCCGGGGGCGAGGAACCAGGGCGAGCCTGTGTCCACAGCGCCGGTGTCTGATGTGTGGGGGAGGAGGAGAAGAGGCTCAGTCTCCTTCAAAGCCCCACATCGCCCACAGCCGCCTCCGCCTCCTGCCTCAGCCGCCGCCTCCCTCCCTCCCTCAGCAGGGAGGCCAACCCTGAAGCGACGACGACGGGCCCGCGTGATGTCACCTGCGTGCGCCGCGCCGGAAGCTAGTCCGGACCCGGTCACGTGACGCCAGGCGGGGTGGAGCGCTAGGGACATTAGCGCAGGGCGTCTGGGGAGGAGGGTGACTTTCAGCAGTTGGTTTACAGTCTTTGGGGTGGGGGGAGGGCATTTCCTAGGGAGCGGAGCGTTGACAGTTGTCACTTTGGCGGTTGGGAGGGGTAGGGCAAAGGAGGAAAAACTCAGTTAAAAAGTTGTTTTGGGGGGGTGGAGGGGGGCAGGAACGCTCATCATGTTTATATATGAGCCCTTGTCGATCTTAACCACGGCCGTGTTAGTGTAACATTGGGATCCCAGAACTGAAACACTGGCTTTAATTTTGGAGTCCCCCTCTCTAGGCTCAGTTTAGGAGCCACCTCCTCAGGATCCCCTCCCCCCATTTTGAGCCCTCTCCCCATGTGATCTGGTAGGATTTTTATCTTGGACCTAGGCCTGAATGCAAGATTGCTTACTAAGAGTCCTTGAAGGTGAATTTGACTAACACTATCCCGAGGTCGCCGAATATGGCTCCCAAGTCTCTACAGAAGCGTTAAGAGCTTCCCACAACAACCACTCAAGGTTAAGTAGATATAAGCTACAGTAGGACTGGCTTTATGTCACCCAATGGAGGAAAAAAAGACATACCCAAGACCATAAATGGTCAAGACAACTCTCATCCTCTCCCAAGACCCTCAGAAGGATATACCATCCTCCAAATTTAGGATACTGTGTATGCTAGGTAGGTAGGACTGAGGCTCCCCCAAAAAGGGAAAATACTTAGGGTAAATTAAGAATTAATAAACATTTATCAGATGCTAACTATGTGTCAGACACTATGCTAGGTATTGGAAATGCAAACATTTAGTACAGTTTTTTGAGTTTGTCTACACAAAAGAACACACAAAAAGTTCACAAATGTGCACTGACAAGACAGGCAGCATCAATTTTATGACTACTATTATATTCTCCTGGAAGTCTGATTCTTAAAACATCCAAGCATAAAGATTTCTGCAGGACTGCTGACATTTCTTACAGAATATAACATGTACAGATGTGACTGTGGACATCCCATGGAGCAAGTATGGAAATAGGCCTGGGCCTTGGCTACTTCCAGTGACACATATATTCTGATGGAGCACTTTCCATGAAATTCTGTGCTTGCACATTGACTGCCTCTAGGGCCCTATGTGCTTAGTGCTGAAGGACTTGGTCCTTTGAGGTAATGCAGCAAACCCTAAATGGTCCCTTGGTTCCTCCCATGGACATTACAGTACACTGAACAAGGAAGAGCTGCCTACTCAGTAGTACTGAAAGGGAATGCCTGTGTCCTCTAGAAGTCTCTTCCTATAACTGATTATTTTAGAACCCTTTGAATTTCTCCCTGGACTTAGAGAGTGGGTGAGGATTGAACTTGAGGATTAAAGTGGTTAAATTTGGGGGCAGCTAGGTGGCACAGTGGATAGAGCACTGGCCCTGGATTCAGGAGGACCTGAGTTCAAATCCGGCCTCAGAGACTTGACACTTACTAGCTGTGTGACCCTAGGCAAGTCACTTAACCCTCATTGCCCTGCCCCCCCCAAAAAAAAGTGCTTAAATTTTCCAGCTGAAGTAGCAATTGCTTGCACATGACACCCAGCACTCAATACTGGCCTAGGTGAGCTTAAGCCTGAATATCAAAGCTCTCATACCCTCTTCAGCTTTTTATTTCTTTCCCTGAACACAGATGTCTGAGCAGTAATCCTAAAATGGATGTTTATAGGCTTGGAGTATTCAGGAGTTCCTGAATTCCTCCTTTATTTGCTATCTGCATTATGAAAGGTACCCCTTCAGCACATCTTAGAAGAGAAGATAACTGCCAAAAAGAAGAGGAACCAAATATCTGGTCTGGCTTGCCAAAAAATAGACATGGACACTAAGAGAGACAGTACAGAGCTGAAGCAAAAGTGAAACGTCAATTCTTCAGTCCTGCAAAATGCTTCGGGTTTGGATGTTTTAAGTATCATCCTTTCAGGGGAGTGTAATAGTAGTTATAAATTGCTACTACTTTTCTGTCAATGTATACTTGTGAGTTTTTTGTTAATGTAAGCATTTTTGTGTAGAGGAAGTAAAAGCTTACATTGAATACTTTTGTATTTTCTATGCAAGACTGAGCCTGTTCCCAGGTTTAACCCCACACATGTTCCATTGGCTGGCCACAGTGACATAAAAATGAGTATCAATAGATTAATAACAAGATATTTTAGGAGAGGAAGGCACTGGCAATTGGGGGAATGAGAAAAGATATGGTGTAGAATCAACCCGTCAAATGGTTAAATAAATTGTGCTACAGTGATGGCATGGAAGCTATAAAGCAAAGATAACTGCAAAAATATCTGTAGAGACTTTCTGAGATAATACAAAGCAAAATAAAACAATAGCAATAAAACCAGAACCAGAATAATGGAGTAATTACTAACTATAACTATATACTGAGAAAAGTGAATGAAAATGGGCAAAGAATATTGATAGGACTTAGGGAAAGTGACTGACAAATTGTTATGATTAGGGGCAGCTAGATGGCACAATGGATAGAGCACTGGCCCTGGATTCAGGAGTACCTGAGTTCAAATCCGGCCTCAGACACTTACTAGCTGTGTGACCCTGGGCAAGTCGTTTAACTCCAATTGCCTCACTAAAAAAAAAAAAAATTGTTATGATTAAAATTATTTAATTGAGGGAGCAGCTAGATGGTGCAGTGGATAAAGCACCGGCCCTGGATTCAGGAGGACCTGAATTCAGATCCGGCCTCAGACACTTGACACTTACTAGCTGTGTGACCCTGGGCAAGTCACTTAACCCTCATTGCCCCACCAAAAAAAAAAAATTTAAGTGAAGTGTAAATAATAATTAGGAAATTTTGTTCAATATACTTAGGTTTCACGTTAATTGT
The DNA here is from genome assembly GCF_019393635.1 of Dromiciops gliroides. NCBI lineage: Eukaryota > Metazoa > Chordata > Mammalia > Microbiotheria > Microbiotheriidae > Dromiciops > Dromiciops gliroides. The sequence goes on from NC_057861.1 coordinate 97,715,666, forward strand.
TTAATGTTCCTTTTCAAGGGTTGGAGACCAGTTTTATGACTGCATTAGTGTTGAGAACTCCCTCACGTGAAATCTCTTTCCATTAATTCAGATCAACAACTACTTTGTAATTTATAATATTAGAAAGTTGCCAGTCACTGAAATATTAAGTAGTTTGCCCATGATCATGCAGCCAGTATATATTAGAGAAAGAACTTGGATCTATTTTCCAAACTTCAGACTAACCTTTCCTTTTCATCAAACTTTGTTTTGTCTAGCAACCCCTCCAGGGTGACTTTCCCCAACTCTCAATTGAATGGCATATTAGGTCTCTAGGGAATGGCTAATTACTATTCCTCTCAGGGTTTTGGAGTTACTGTGAGGGTCTGGAAGAGAGAGTCTAGTACTATCTTGAACTCCCATATGGTATGCTCCCCAATATTGATTAACCAGTTGATATCAGATTTTATAAAGGGAGATTTACTAAATAACCACATCATAATTGTTACAGAAATACCTCCCCCTCCACCCCAATTCTGCTCACTCCTACATATAAGAGGTCCCTGGATAGAATGGGCTTAGCTGAGAAAATACATGTGACCCAACTCTAAACTCATAGCTCCTGATGTCCTTTACTTGATTTGTTGAATCCTCATGAAATTCCTATAGGCCATAGCTCTCTGCTGCCATCCTAGAGAGACTGACTTTGTAGAGTTCATAACCACATGTGTTTGTTTCCCAAAGAGGTCACACTCTGTGAAGCTACCTATCCATTCTGTATGCTAACTTTGAACTCTCTTGGCTCACTGGTGGATGCATTGTTTATTGCTGGCTCAGTCTCCCTAGTTGTTATCGTTTGTCCTTCATTCTTTTTTTTTTCTTTAGTGAGGCAAGTGACTTGCCCAGGGTCACACAGCTAGTGTTAAGTGTCTGAGGCCAGATTTGAACTCAGGTACTCCTGACTCCAGGGCCCATGCTCTATCCACTGCGCCACCTAACTGCCCCTGTCCTTCATTCTTGAAGAGGATGAATGACATCACTAGGGTGTTCTTGACTAGCTCATGAATTGGATTAAAGTAGGGCAGAGCTGTGCCAAGTCTTCAGCCTCACTATCTCTTCCAGTCATTGAAGCTCAGTAGCAACACAAAAGTCAAGAAGACTAGTGATGGCCTGAGATGCAGTGGATGACCTTGGTCTTTCTAAATTAAGGTCTTTCCCAGGACTCAGTTTGTCTGAGGCAAGGCCCATTCAATGACTATGGATTAGGTAAGAATTAAGACAAAAGATGGCTTAATTTACTATCGCAAAAATATCAATCCGGGGAGGGGAAGTTTTTGACCAGAACAGTTTTTTCTTACATTGTGCTAAAAATTTGATCCTCTGAAATTTAGATCTGTTACACTTAGTTATTCTGACTGGGAAAACACACACAAAGTCTTTTTCTTCTTCCACAAAATAACTCTTCATACATTTAAAGACAAACTATCTTCCTACAATCTAGTCCAACTCTTCTCTTTTCCAGGCTTAACATGCACAGTTTCTTCATCCAGACCTCTAATGGAACAATCATGAGGTTTTTCAGAGCCACAGTCTTTCCTCTGGATAATGCTTTCCAGCTTGTCAATATGCTTCCCAAAATGGGGCACTCAGAGCTGAACACAAAACACTAGATGTATTTTGACAAATGCATAATAGAACAGAACAATCCTGCTTTCTTTAGCTAATAATAACAATAATGTTTAATAATAGTAACTCTCTAGCAAGACATTATTACCCAACTAGAATTATACAACAGATGCTCACTCTTTCATGGACTGACAAATGACAAGTTCCCATTCTACAAATACAGACATCTCAAAATATTCTAGAGAATTTAACCAATAAATTGTTCTAAAACCAGACCATTATCACAGACTAAACTTTTACCCACAATTGTTTTGATATAAAATTAACTCTCAGGGGCAGCTAGGCATAGTAGATAAGGCACCCACCCTGGATTCAGGAGGATTTATCCCGCCTCAGACACTTAACCATTACTAGCTGTGTGACCCTGGGCAAGTCACTTAACCCTCATTGCCCTGCAAAACAACAACAACAACAACAAAATTTATCCTCAAAATCTTAAGAATATTTTAAATAGATGTCTTCCCAAATACTTTTGATCTTCAAGCTCTTCAAAGCAAAATGCTTTCAAAATAGAGCAGTCTAGTAGAAGAAATCAAAATCATGTGGTTATATATTGAAGTACATATAATCTCTGTGCTACTATATGCTATTGCAGTTGGACCAAGGATGCATTTCATGTGACTTCTAACAATGATCTAACATCCTAATATTTTTACTGAGGCAACTGTTTGAAGCAGTGGACACAGTACTGGGCCTAGAGTCACAAGTTAAGGCTAGATATAATTTTAGAAGTAGATTGTTATTGTTTGTCCTTCATTCTCAAAGAGGAACATGACATCAGTGTGATGTCATGACTTGCACCGAATTGCATTTAAATGAGGGAAGATGTGCAAAGTCATGAACCTCACTCTTTCCTCCAGAGCTGTCTGGGTCCAGTGGCAAAATATATATCAGGACAAGTGGAGATGGCCCCAGATGTTTAAGGCAATTGAGGTTAAGTGACTTGCCCAAGGTCACACAGCTACTAAGTATCTTAGATAATGAGATTATATTTTTTTTTAGTGAGGCAATTGGGATTAAGTGACTTGCCCAGGGTCACACAGCTAGTAAGTGTTAAGTGTCTGAGCCTGGATTTGAACTCAGGTACTCCTGACTCCAGGGCCAGTACTTTATCCACTGTGCAACCTAGCTGCCCTATTTAGATATAGATAAGATCAAAGGGAATAATCAAAAGTTCAACCTGGATATTTTGTCAAAGAAGTATCAAGTAAGCAGTGGAGTTATATGGATTTGTTTCTGAAAATGGAAAGGTTTAGGATAGTAATTTGAGACCAGGTTGTTGCTACCAGAAGTTGTAGAAGGGTTATTGTTAAGAAGTTTGGACTTAATGATAAATGAAGAATATGTAAGGAAATGGTAGAAATCATGCAACACAACACCGCTAGACTGTGCAAATGTATTACTGTAAGGTATCATTGTATAGGGACAGCTAGATGGCCCAGTGGATAAAGCACCTGCCCTGGATTCAGGAGGACCTGAGTTCAAATCCAACCTCAGACACTTGACACTTACTAGCGATGTGACCCTGGGCAAGTCACTTAACCCTCATTGCCCTGCAAAAAAAAAAAAAAAAGGTATCATCGTATAATGGAGAAGTGCCAGACTTACAGTCAGGAAGACCTAGGTTCAAATACTTCCCTGGATACTTACTAGTTGAGGGTAAGTCACTTAACTTCTCTTGGCTCCAGTTTCCTCACCTGTAAAAGGCGAGGCAGGGAAGGGAATGATCATTTCAACTATCTCCTAGAGTTGTTGCAAGCCTCAAATGGGATCATATATGTACAGAGCTTTGCAAACCTTAAAGTGATATATAAATGCTAACTATATCAATATAACTGCATCATTACATGAACCAGCACCTTAATCAACACCTTAATATCTTTCATGAACTTGCTGACAAGAAATCCTCATACTACAAATACAGACATCCAAATAGTCTGTAGAACTCAACAGATAAAGTATATAGGAACCAGACCATGATAACAGACTGATATTTTGTCCACAATTGCCCAAATACAGGGTGGGCCAAAAGTCATAATGTTTTAATACCTTTTTGAAAATTAGATTTTCTTTATTTTGAGCCATTTATGAGATTTGATTTTTCACATGAAATGTAAATTTGTTTTCTTGATATACCATATATAGCTTTATGATGTTGTAAATTAAAAACCAAAAGTAAAGGAGTAATTAAATGTTTAAACCCCTTCCTGACTTTTAGCCCACCGTATATAACATTTGTCCACAAAACCTTAAGAGCAACGTATTAAATATGTGCTGCCATCCCAGATAATCATAATATCTAAGCTATATGAAACAAAGGTTTCAAAATAAAGAGAGCCAGCCAAGGATAGCAAAATCACATGGAAACAGTATAAATGCATATAATTCTTGTTGTGTTTTCTGTCATTAGAACTGTACCAAAGATGCTTTCATTTAGGGTAGAGAGAAAGAAATTATTTCCTAACACTATCATTCAGCTACAAGAAGCACTTATTTTATCCTTTCCACATGCAAAAGTTCATAGAACATTAAATATAAGAGAATGATAATCACTTACCCCATGACCATTTCTAGCTAGCTGTTCATCAAAAAAAAGAGAAGTATGAGATGATGGATGCTGTTGCTGCGGCTAATTATAATAATAATAATTTCAAATTAACAAAAACCTATACAATAATAAGCCTCAGGGACCAACACCCTTAGGCATATAGAGAGAGATTAATATTTGCTTGCCAAAAAGGAAAAAAAAAAGATGGATGGATATTCTTAGAGCATCTGGAAGACAGTAAAAAAAAACTGCAGAAATACTTTTGAAATAAACAGATTTCACTGAACAATGGTAAAAGCTGAAAACACATATAAGCCTTTGGATTTGTTGAATGTAAGTAAAAGTGGTTACCTTTCAATGGAGCCCATAAAAGTGCTAAAATCCAAGAATGAAATCAAAAGATCTTCAATGAACTACACCTCGTGTAAACTCAGCCAACAATCTGTCAACAAAGTCTCAAACAAACTGCTGAATCATTTGTAAATGGAGAAGTTTATGCTGTCATTTCTAGACTAGGTCATTGCTACCTGAAATTGTAGAAGGGTTATCCTTAAAGGGTTAGGACATAGGGATAAATGTAGATTATTCAAGAAAATGTTAGAAATGATGATACACATGAAGTTTATACAAGTTTCACATCTATCAAATTTATTTAGCACAGCAGTCTCTCTGGGCCCCCTCCCCAAACTGAACACTTAGAATCACAAGCGGAATTCCCAGAGAATGGCTGACTACTATAGCCTTCAAAGTTCTAGGAAAAATCATGAGGAGCTAAGTTTCCAGTACTATTACCTACAAGTCCTTGTCAATGAGCTTACTATTGATTTCTATCCAATAGCCTAATTTTGTTTTTAGAAAAGTTTTTAATTAGGGTAGTATAGAAAGAACAGTTGCTATAAAAAACCAGGAGCACAATCTCCCCTTGAACATGGGCAAGGGAAGGGGGGGGGCAGGGCATGTATCTGGGAGAATGGGCTGAAATATAATGTACAGTGGTAATGAGTTACACTTGTAGCCAAAGGGCAAACTCACAACTGGATTACTAGAATTCCTTTCTCTCTTCTTAGTGGTTTCATGAAGTTCCCCTTAGATGTAGCTCTCTCCTGAGTTCCAAGGATCAGTGATTTTTTAGAATTGATAGCTGGTGTATCTCAACCATGAGGGATCTCACTTCCTGATGTTGTCATAATACTTGAGTGACTGTTATTCTACATATGTCTGCAGGTGCTTCCTCTTTCATTGTCCCCCCCACCACTTTAGGAACCACTGCCACCAACTCCCATCACTAGTAGGACCTCTAATGGCAATCTCCACATCTCAAATAATCACATGGGGAAGGATTGTGGAAGAAACAGAGGAAGAGAAATTCTTTTCTCCTCCCAAGTGATTCCCTTTCAGAGTTTTGGCTAAAGCTTCTCCACTATTAGACTGGCCAGTCACTGCACTATCAGGTTCTGAACTATCTTGTTTGTTTATACATAGTTCCAGAGGGATTGTTTATACATAGTTCTGGAGAGAAAAGGGTCCTATTCTTTCGGACAATCATAAAATAATTCTTTATCCTGTCTCAAATTGATTAAGGGCTTGCTCATATTTAGTTTATGCTTTTGATTGATTGATTGAACCAATTGAGTTGTCTAGCCATCTGTGAATAGATTAATTGGGAGTATGGATAGAAACCCCCCCCCATGTTTACACTAACAGGATATGACCTCATAGTTAAAATTATAAATCAGTAGTTTGCCCCCTTTTATGGACTAAGAAGACAAATCCCCAAACTATGAAAATGGACCTCAAAATATCTTGGACAACTCAACCAATAAATGTTAAACAGTCTGAACTCTTGTGTAGCTACAATTATTTGGACATAACACTGACCTATGAAAACTCAAGAACAACAATTTTAATAGCTTTTACCACTTCAAACACTCATATTCTCCCAGCTACATGGCATTAAATGCTTTCAAAATATAGAAACCTAGGAAATGAGATTTTAAAATAAAACATGGAACAGAAAGAGGTGCGTATCAACTACACCATCCTATCTACTATTGGAGTTGGACAAAGCATGCTTTTATTGAACCTATAGAAAGTGATCTTACATACCTATGCCTTTATTCAACTACAAAAAGCAGTTATTTTATCCATCTGTGCAGTAGCCTGTAGAACATTTGATATAAAAGAAATGCCACTATGATAGCTACTTGTCCTTGGACCACTTCTTTCTGAATTCTATTGAACAAAATGTCAAGAATGAGATAATAATAAAAGAAGCAGTAAAACATGTATATATACACATTCCATCTCCCCTTTATCTCCACCTCTTCAAGAAGCCTTTATTCCAGGAACATTAGGTCTGCAAAGATTACACATTACAATGTTCTGCTTCACTATGCCTCATACTAGTCCTCTCAATGTCATTAGATAAAGGGTTTTGTTTTTGTTTTGTTTTGTTTTGTTTTTGCTGATAGTACATCATTAATTCATATTGAGTTTGGAGTCCAATAAAATCATTTGTGTATTCTTATACCTTATTCCTCTCCATGTACTTTGTGATTCAGTGACATTGGTCTCCTGGATGTTCTTCCCACTGGATGCTATCTCCCAACTCAATGCATTTTCATGAATTCTCTCCCCCATGCCTGGAACACACTTTCTCCTCATCCATAGGCTATGGCTTCCCTGACTTTATTCACAACTCAGCTAAAATTCCATCTTCTGGAAGATTAGTCCTTCTTAATCTCCATGCCTTTCCTCTGAGTTTATCTCCAATTTATCCTGTTAATATCTTGCTTGTACATAGTTGTTTACATGTTCTCCCCATTAGACTGTGAGCTGTAGGCTCCTTCAGAGCAGAGGCTGTTTTTAAATTTTTTTCTATCTCCATTGCTTAGCATAGTGCACACAGTAGGTGTCAAAGAAATATTTATTGACTTCACTTGTATGTCTTCTACTAAGTTATAACTCCTCAAGGTCATGTCTTATTCAGCTTTCTGATCTTTATAGCACCTAACACAGAGCCTTATACATAATAGGTGTCATTAGATATTTGTTGAATTAAACAATCAAATTTGTGAAACAAAGTTCATATTTCTAAAATTTGAGATTTTTTTTAAAACAGCTTTTGAATTTTAAAATGTCTCTCACTGTAGTAGCTAAAGAGCTTTAGTCTGAGGAGACAGGTTTCCAAAGCAATTTTTGTATTAAAACAAATTACTTGAACATTATTTTTTGTTTGTTTTTGTTTGTTTTTGTTTTTTGTTTTTTTTGTTTTTGCGGGGCAATGGGGGTTAAGTGACTTGCCCAGGGTCACACAACTAGTAAGTGTCAAGTGTCTGAGGCCGGATTTGAACTCAGGAACTCCTGAATCCAGGGCCAGTGCTTTATCCACTGCACCACCTAGCTGCCCCTTACTTGAACATTATAATCAAGCTAACTGGCCCTGTGCAGAATTTGATCACTAAAGCATATGTCAGAGAGCACAACTGCCTTTTCTTATGTATTGAGTCAAGGGCATTTTATTATAGGTCTACTATTTTTTTTTTTTGGTGAGGCAATTGGGGTCAAGTGACTTGCCCAGGGTCACACAGCTAGTAAGTGTTAATTGTCTAAGGTCATATTTGAACTCAGGTACTCCTGACTCCAGGGCCAATGCTCTATCCGCTGTGCCACCTAGCTGCCCCATAGGTCTACTATTATGCAGTAGTCCAGAGCAGTTAATTGTTCATTTCCGCCAAAACTTGTAAACCATGGGTAGTAACAAGAAATTATCGAAAGTTACACATGTGGGGCAGCTAGATGGCGCAGTGGTTAAAGCACCGGCCCTGGATTCAGGAGTACCTGAGTTCAAATCCGGCCTCAGACACTTGACACTTACTAGCTGTGTGACCGTGGGCAAGTCACTTGACCCCAATTGCCTCACTAAAAAAAAAAAAAGAAAGTTACACATGTGCCATTGCATTGTATAGATTGACCTTGAAGCTTAAACCAGAACATAAATTAAGGAAGAATGTGTATTTTAACAACTTTGGATTGTGTTGGGAAGCTAGGTGGCACAGTAGATAGAATGTCAAGCCTGGAGTAAGGAAGACTCATCTTCCTGAGTTCAAATCCAGCCTTAGACACATGCTAGTTGTGTGACCTTGATCAAGTCACTTAACCCTGTTTGCCCCAGTTTCCTCATCTGTAAAATTAATGAGCTGGAGAAGGAAATGGCAAACTACTCCAGTAGCTTTGCTAAGAAAACCCCAGATAGGATCAGGAAGAATTGTTCATGACTGCACAACAACAACAAAGATTGTGTCAGTCCTTTTTTATTGATGTTATTACAAAACATTTCTCTTGCCTCCTCCCAACCCTTCCTTTTAGCCTTCACTTTTTGGTAATGCATTGGAAATTGTACATTTGTAAATTGATTTTCATGCTTTCCTCAGCATCTTATAGTTAATATAAACTACAGAAAGCAGGTAAGTGGTATAGTAGTTAGAGAGCTAGGCTTGGAGCCAGGAGACCTGATTTTAAATCTTGCCAATCACTGTCTATGTAATTCTGTCTTTGCTCCTTGGTTTCTTATCTGTAAAATGAGTGGTTTGGCCTCAGTAACCCTTAAGATTCCTTTCATCTCTAAATCTATGATCCACTGCTTTTCGTTTGTTTTGTATTGTTTTTCATTGTATAATATGGCAATTCCAAATAAATTATCTCAAATGTTTTAAAACTGCCTACTAAATCTTTGGTTTCTGAACTCTTTTTTGCTGATGTTTATAAAGTGCCAATAAATGCATTTTTTTTTTTGCACGGCAATGAGAGTTAATCAACTTGCCCAGGGTCACACAGCTACTAAGTGTCAAGTGTCTGAAGCTGGATTTGAACTCAGGTCCTCCCGAATCCAGGGCAGGTGCTTTATCCACAGCGCCACCTAGCTGCCCCCAATAAATGCATTTTTAAAGAGAAAAAAGAGCTGAGCCAAAGAACCTTGGTAAAGAAAATAGAGAAAAGGAGAAAGTATTTTTAATTTCTTTTCAGGAATAGGGGATTTAGCTGAAATCTAAAAGAAATTCAACTAATGATGGTAATAATAACAATAATAATAGAAGAAAAAGAAGGAAGAAGAAGAAGCAGCAGCTAGTCTTTACATAGCACTTTAAGGTTTACTGCACTTTTTACAAATATTTATTTCATTTCATTTTTACAACAATCCTGGAAAGAAAATTCTATTTTATAGATGAAACTGCGGCAGATAAAGATTAAGTAAAGATAGCCATGGTTATAAATGAGGATCTTGGTATGAATGATATATTGACATATCTTTTGTATTAACTTTATTACCTTGCATATCTCTCCCTCTCTCCCTCCACTACCAAGAGAACTAACCTTTACAACAAAGGATAGAAAAGAAATGGGGAATGGGGGTGGGAAGGGAAGGCAGTCTATTCAGCTAAACTAGCCTTGATATTAATCAAATCTGACAGCATATACTGTTTCATCTCCATAATCCCCCCACCTCTGCAAAAGAGGGAAGTGTATTTTCAAATCTTTTTTTTGGGACCAAGATGAACTAATAATTTTGATCTTTGTTATTGTAATTGTTATTTTCACTTGTAGTGCTATAGTCACTATGTATATTGTTTTACTACTTCTTTTTACTTCACCTTAGATCCACTTCAATAATTTTTCCCAAACCTCAATATAATCTTCATAAGTATTACTCCTTAATGATCAGTAATATTTCATTAATTTCATAGGAAAAAATTAAATTGAGTTTGAATCCTGCCTCAGGCAGTCTAGTAATTCATTTAGGCTACCCAAATGGTCTAGGGGTAGCTAGGTAGCACAATGGATAGAGCACTAGCCCTGAAGTTGGGAGATCCTGAGTTCAAATCTCACCTCAGACACTTAGTAGCTGCATGACCCTGGGCAAGTCACTTAACCCCAATTACTTTAAACATCCAGGGCCATCTCCAGTCTTCCTGATATATATCTTGCCACTGGACTGAGATGACTCTGGAGGAGAGAGTGAGGTTGGTAACTGTACAGCTTCCCTCACTTAAATCCAATTCACTGAAAATCATGACATCACCCCAATATCATGGTCCTCTTTGAAAATGAAGAACAAAAAAAAAGAAAAGAAAAGAAAAGAAAAAGAAAATGAAGAACCAACAACAATCCAAATTGATGAACATCTACTTTGTTTCCAGTTCTCTACTACTACTAAAATTTTTGCTGTAAATAAATTGGAGTATGATAGTCCTTTAATTCTATTTTTTAACTCCATGAGGTATATATTTAAAAATGGAATCCCTGGGTCAAATAATACAAAAATTTTACCATATTTCATTTTAAATTATATTTTGTTTTTCCCCAACTACATGTAAAAACAATTGTTAACAATTTTTTTTTTAAGTTTTGAGTTCCAAAACTTCTTGTCCCTCCCATCTCTCTGAGAGACTAAGCAATCTGATATAGGTCATACATGTATAATCATGTAAAACATTTCCATATTAGTCATTTTGTGTAAGAAAACTTGAACAAAATCCCAAAAAAAGGAAGGAAGGAAGGGAGGAAGGAAGGGGAAAACAGTATGCTTAGGTATGTATTCAGACAATGTGGAGGCACATAGCACTTTTCATTATGAATCCTTTGGGATTTTCTTGAATCATTCTATTGCTGAAAATAGCTAAGTCATTTGCAGCTGTTCATCATACAATATTGCTGTTACTATGTACAATTTTCTCTTGGTTCTGCTCACTTCGCTTTCCATCTAGTCATATAAGTCTTTCCACATTTTTCTGAAATCATCCTGCTTATCATTTCTTACAGCACAATAATATTCCATTACAATCATATACTACAGCTTATTCAGCCATTTCCCAGTTGATGGACATCTCTTTGATTTCTAATGCTTAGGCACAACTAAAAGAGCTGCTATAAATATCTGTGTACAAATAGGTCATTTTCCCTTTTGAGGGATTTCTCTGGGGTATAGACTACTAGTAGTATTGCTGTATCAAAGAGTATGCTTTGGGAATAGTTCCAAATTGCTCCAGAATAGTGGAATTAGTTCACAACTCCAACAGTGTATTAGTATCCCAATTTTTTTCACATCCCCACCAATGTTTATCATTTTCCTTTTCTGTCATATTAGCCAATCTGATGGGTGTGAACTTGTACCCAGAGTCATTTTAATTTGTATGAATACAGACATTTTAGATGATTTCTTGGCATAATTTCAAATTGTCTTTTCAGAATGATTTGAACCAATTCTCAGTTTCATGGGCAATGGATTGCTGTATCTATTTTTCTATAACTTCTATTGATTGCCCTATCTTGATGTCTTTGCCAATTTGCTGAGTATGAGGTAAAAGCCCAGAAGGTTATTAATAATTTATATTTCTCTTATTATTAGTGATTTGTAGTAAACTTTTATATGGCTATTAATAGTTTGCAGTTCTGTTTAGATAGCCTTTGGCCAATTATCTGTCGGGGTGTGGTTTTTGATGTTAAATATTTGTATTATTCCCTTCAGGAATAGTGGATTTAACTAAAATCTAAAAGGAAAGTCATTTAATTATGGGAAGAAGAAGGAGAAGAAGAAGGAGGAGAAGAAGAAGAAGGAGGAGGAGGAGGAGGAGGAGAAGGAGGAGGAGGAGAAGGAGAAGAAGAAGAAGAAAGAAGAAAAGAAAGAAGAAGGAGGAGGAGAAGAAGAAGAAGGAGGATGAGGAAGAGGAGGAGGAGGAGGGGAAGAGGGAAAAGGAAGAGGATGAGAGGTATCATTTATTTAGCACCTTAAGACATACAATGTCTTATATATCTTAGATATTTGCTTCCCCTATTGACCTATTTACATTGATTTTGTAAGTATGACAGCTTTTCAATTTCATGTAAGTGATCTATTTTAATTTTTGTAATCACCTCTGTCCCTTATTTTCTTAAAAGTTCTCTGCCTAGACATAACTGTGAAAGCCACCCAATCTGGTTCTCTTAAAAATTTATATACAGGTTGCATATCCATTTTGCTTTTATGATGGAATATGTTATAATCTCATAAGATCAAAGATTTAGAGCTGGAAAGGACCTTAGAGATCATTTAGTTCAGTTCTTTCATTTTACACACAAGGAAACAGACCCAGATAGATTAAGTGACTGTAAACTTAATTTCCACAAAACCTCTTTCTAGTTTTCCCAAACATTCTTGTCAACTAAGGAGTTCTTCCCAACATAATTTATGTTTGTGGATTTATTAAAAACAAGATTGTTAAGTTCAGTTACTTCTAATGCATCTTACATAGTTTCTTCTTCTGATCTACTCTTCCCCCCGCACCCCACCTCCCCTTGTGGGGCAATGAGGATTAAGTGATTTGTTCAAAGTCACACAGCTAGTAAGTGTCAAGTGTCTGAGACTGGATTTGAACTCAGGTTCTCCTAAATCCAGGGCCGGTGCTTTATCCACTGCACCACCTACCTGCCTCCCTGATCTACTCTTTCCCCCCTCCCCTGGTGAGGCAATTGGGGTTAAGTGACTTGCCCAGGGTCATACAGCTAGTAAGTGTCAAGTGTCAGAGGTTGGATTTGAACTCAGGTTCTCCTGACTCCAGGGCTAGTGCTCTGTCCACTGCACCACCTAGTTGCCCCCCCCATCTACTCTTAAAAAACAACAACCCTAAAACCAAATAGTTTTGATAATTACTGCTTTATAGTATTTATAGTATAGTATAGTATTTATAGTATTTTTTTAGTGTGGAAGTACTGTTCCCCCTTCATTATTTCCCTGGAAGTTTTGGATATTCTGCATCTCCAAATGAATTTTGGTATAATTTTGTCCAACTCTAGAAAGTAGTTCCTTTGTAGTTTGGTTGATATAGTACTAAATCTGTTAACTCTTTACACAGTATAATTATGATTATTTTTGGTGTGATCCTGTCATGAGAACTAACTATTCTAGTTATTTCAATTTTTTTCTTTATTTAAAAAAAATTTTTTTTATGGTTGAATCTATGTAAGTTGCCAGGATACCTTGATATCCTGTCTCCCTGATAATTTTTTTTCAGTTTTAATATATTTTTATTTAAAGTTTTGAATTCCAAATTCTATCCTCTCTTTCCTCCTCCCTTCTCCTTTCCCTGAGAAAGTAAGCAATCATATATAGGTTATACATATTCACTTATGTAAAACATTTCTGTATTAGCCATTTTGTGCAAAAAGACTTGAAAAAAGGAAAAAAGGAAAGAAAGTGAAAAATAGCATGCTTAAGTCTGTATTCAGTCAGTATCAGTTCTTTCTCTGGAGGTGGATAGTGTGCTTCATCATTAGTCCTTTGGGATTCTCTTGGATCATTGTTTTGTCAAGAATGTTTTGCTAAGCCATTCACAGTTCTTCATCAAATAATATTGTTGTTACTATGTACAGTGTACTCCTAGTTCTGTTCACTTCACTATGTATCAGTTCATGTAAGTTTTTTCCAGGTTTTTCTGAAATCATCCTGCTTGTTGTCATTTCTTATAGCACAATAATATTCCATTATAATCATATACCACAGCTTGTTTAGCCATTCCCCCAAATGATGGACATCCCCTAGATTACCAATTCTTAGCTACCATAAAAAGAACTGCTATAAATATTTTTGTACAAATAGGTCCTTTGCCTCCCCTCTCCATTTGTGGATGTCTTTGGGATATAAACCTAGCAATGGTATTGCTGTATCAAAGAGTATGCACAGTTTTATAGCCCTTTGGGCATAGTTCCAAATTGCTCTCCAGAATGATTGGATCAGTTCACAATTCCACCAACAGTGAATTAGTGTCCCAGTTTTCCCACATCCCCTCCAACATCCATCATTTTGAGTTTTTGTCAAATTAGCCACCCCCACTGTTTTTTTTAAATTTAGTAGTTATTTTGAACAGAGGTACAATTTCCATTATTTTCTCCTGGGTTTTATTATTATAATATAGAAATGGTATTGATTTATGGTTTTGTTTTGTTGCCACATTACTGAAGCTGTTAATTGTTTCAATTTGTATCTGCTGATTTTCTGTTTTCCTAATTTCCATGTTTATCATGTCATCAGTAAGCAGTGAGACTTTGGGCTTCTTTTTCCTTATATTAATGCTTTTAATTTCTTTCTCCCATCTAATTGCTATCAATAGCATTTCTTTTTTTTTTTCATATATCAAACATTTTTATTTGTACTTTTGAGTTCCAATTTTTATCTCTCCTTCCCTCCCTCCCCTCCCCTCTCCCTGAGGTGGTAAGCAATCATATATGGTTTATACATGTATGATTATGTAAATCATTACAAAATTAGTCATTTTGTACAAGAAAACTTGAATAAAAGAAACAAATGAAAGAAAGTAAAAAAATAGCATCCTTCAGTCTGTTCCATCAATATCAGTTCTTTCTTTGGAGGTGGATAGTATGTTTCATCAGTAGTACTTTGGGATTGTATTGTTGAAAATAGTTGTCATTCACAGTTCTTCATTAAACAATATTGCTCTCTGTGTACAACATTCTCTTGGTTATGCTCACTTCACTACACATCAGTTCATACAAGTCTTTCCAGACCTTTCTGAAATCACCCTGATTGTCATTTCTTATAGCACAATAATATTCCATCACCATCATATACCACAACTTGTTTAGCCATTCCCCAATTGATGGGCATTCCTTTGATTTCAAATTTTTAGCCACCACAAAAGAGCTGCTATAAGTATCAATAGCATTTCTAAAACTGTCAAATTAAAATGGAAAGGGGGACATATTTCCTTTGAAATTTGGGGAGAAGGTTTCGGTGTTTACCCATTGAATATAATACTAGCCTTTGGATATATGTGTGCATTTATGTACATAATAATTATTATTTTAAAAGATCCTTTCATAAGATTTGTAATGTTTTTGTATAAAAGAAAATTGTAGGCTTTTATGCATATATTCACATAATTATGTGATTTTTGGATATTTTTGTTTTCTATATCATTAATTACATTATTTATTTTCCTAATGTCAAAACAGCCTTTCATCTCTGGTATAAATCCAACTTTATCATAGCAAATAGGTTTTTGGATGTGTTGCTATCATCTTTTTGTTAGTATTTAATTTCAAATTTTGGAATCCATATTCAATGATATTGATCTCTCTGTTGCTTAATTCTTCCCTGGTTTAGATATTAGAACTATATTTGTCTCATAAAAGGAATATGGTAGAGTGTTATACTTTTCAGTTTTTGAGAATAATTTGTATAGCACAGGGATTAGTTGTTTTAAAAATGTTTACATTTTACTCAAAATATTCCTCTATAAATATTCCTGAAACAGGCTTACTTTCTTTTATAATTCCTTTATAAATGGTATGATTTCTTTATTCTGAATTGGATTAAGATTTCTGTTTCCTCCTTTTAAGCCAAGAATGTTATGTTCTTGTAGGAATTATTTTATTTCTTTTAATTACTATATTTTTGGCATATAATTGCATGTATTATGTTCTGATTATTCTTTTAAAATTTATCTTATTATTTTTTATTCCAGAACATACTCCTTACTCATGCTATACCATCCTTTTTAGTGAATATCTCATGTGTCCTACTATATCTAGGCAGTACCAGCCATGTTTTACCATCAGTCCTTGTCATCTTCTAACCCCATGTCCTGCTGCTGCACCATTGATCAGACATCATGTCATGGAGGACTTAACCCTTTCATCTTTTTAAACTCTTGCCCTGTCTCTCCTAACCCAGATTGGTGACTCACATCATGTGCCCTGATTATATCTAAGTACTTGCAGCAATGCTTAGCACATAGGTGACTCTTCTTCTTTGTTTTCAAGTTCTGGAAACATTAACAAGTCAATACCACCATTGCTAACTAGAAAGGCATTTCTAATGAGTCTAGAAAGCAATTTGGAACTGAATACAAAAAGATACTAAACATTTTTTGCTTTTTGACTTAGCATATCACTGCTAGGTATATTCCCAAAGAGATCAAAGAAATAGGAAAAATTCATATTTGTACAGAAACATTTATAGCAGTTCTTGTTGTGGGGAAAAAACTGGAAAATAAGAGAATGTTCATTTCTTGAAGAATGGCTGAATGAATTGTGGCATGTCAATGTGATTGCATGCTACTGTGCTATAAAAATTAAGGAAATAGATAATTTCCAGAAAACATGGGAAGACTTACATGAACTGATGGAGACTGAAGTGAGCAAAATCAGTATTATGAAAATGAACAATTTTAAGGACATACGTAGTTATCAAGAAGGAAATGAACAAAGCTAAGAGATAACATATTTGATAACAAGAATATAAGGACAAACAACTTGGTTAATAAAATGACCATTCATGATTCTAGAGGGCCCATTGTGAAATATGTTATCTATCATGGTAATGGCTTTAGAGTACAGAATGAGATATTAATTCTCTTTTAATACAACAATCAAAGGAATTTGTTTTGCTTGATCATGCATATTTGTTACAAAATTTTTACAAAATTTGTTACAACTTTTTATTTTATTTTATTTTTTCCCAATGAGGTGGGAAGAGGGAAAGGAAATAGACATCTATTAATTTTTAAAAATAGAGTAGTAATAGTAGTAGGCTTCCGCCAGTCACAGACAACCATGGATCAGCGCCTTGAAGAGCCACAGGCCACAGTGTGGCTGTGCAGTCCAACAAGGGAGCTGCAGCTCCTGCCGCAAAAAGGACATCAGAAAACTGCACTCTCTGTTGCTCATTGGTTCCTCCATCTCATTCGTTTTTCTTCCTCCAGGGCTTGGAGGCCCATCTCCACTGCGCACCAGCTGCTCCTGAATACTGAACTCCATTGGGCACGGTCCTTGGCCATCTCCTCCCAGCTGCCGGTGTCTATTCCCAGAGCCCTCAAGTTTCACTTGCATATATCTATGTAGCGAAGCTGGGAGCGTCCAGCAGGTCTTTGACCTGAGGCTAACTCACCATGGAGTAGGTCTTTAGGAATGCGCCTGTCTTGCATGTGGTGCACATGACCGAGCCAGCGCAGCCATCTTTGTTTCAGTAGCATGTAGATGCTTGGAAGTTGCGCCCGTTGGAGCACTTCTGTGTTGGTGATCCTATCTGACCAAGATATGCCAAGGATGCGCCAAAGGCAGCACATGTGGAAGCTGTTAAGCTTCTTCTCTTGTCTAGCGTATGCAGTCCATGTTTCACTGTCATACAGTAAGGTACTCAGGACACATGCTCTATAGATGGCAAATTTGGTTCGTCTTGTCAGTTTACTGTTTGCCCAGACACACTTGGCAAACTTAGACATATTTGAAGTAGTTTTCCCAATCCTCTGATTGATCTCAGAATCAAGTGACAAATTGTCACTGACAATAGAGCCAAGATACGAGAATTGGCTTATGACATCCAACTGGTAGCTACCGATGTGTATCAATGGAGGCAACATAGCACTCTGACACATGACTTTCATCTTTTTAAGATTAATGGTTAGACCAAAGTCCGTGCAAGCTTGGGAGAAGCGATCCATCAAAGTTGCAATTCACGCTCTGAGTGACAGGTAAGCGTGGCATCATCGGCAAAAAGCGGGTCTCTAAAGGTGCTACCTCTCACTCTGGTTTTGGATCTCAGATGTGAAATGTTGAACAGGCCTCTGTCCGACTGGGAATGCAGATAGATGCCATCAGTTGATGAACAAAAAGCATGATGTAACAGCATGGAGAAGAAAATTCCAAACAGTGTGGGAGCAAGCACGCATCCTTGCTTGACTCCACTATTTATGCTGAATGCTTCAGAGGTGTTGCCTTCGAACTGTATGACACCCTGCATGTTGCAGTGAAAGGATCAAATCAGGCTATGGAGTTTAGGAGGGCAACCAATTCTCGAGAGAATTTATAAAAGATCTTTTCTGTTAACCGTATCAAACGCTTTGGTCAAGTCTATGAAGGCAATGAAGAGGGGTTTTCTTTGTTCTCTACACTTTTCTTGCAACTGGCAAAGCAAGAAAATCATATCAATAGTTTACTTCACTGCTCGAAAACGACATTGCAATTCAGGGTAAACACGGTTGGCGAGTTTACACAGTCTAAGCAAGATGACCTTGGCAAACATCTTCCTAATGACACTAAGTAGTAAAATTCCTCTGTAGTTTTTACAGTCACTCCTGTTTCCAATGTTCTTATAAAGAGTAACTATACGGGCATCACGCATATCCTGTGGCACTTCACCTTCTTTCCAACACAGGCACAACAATTCATGCAAGAGTTTTAAGAGAATGTTTTTAGAGCATTTGATCAATTCAGCTGCAATACCGTCTGCACCAGGAGCTTTTCCACATCTTAGGGAGCTAATTGCACTCTCAAGTTCCTCAAGTGTGGGCACATTGTCCAACTCCTGCAGCACAGGGAAGGACTCCATGATGTTCAAAGCTGATTCTGTGATAGAATTTCTGACGGTGTACAACTCAGAAAAGTACTCTACCCATCTTTCCATTTGCTTAACTCTGTCCATAATGTACTCTCCAGTGCTGGACTTGAGGGGAGCTGTCTTGCTCTGAGTGGGTCCGCAAGCTTTCTTGGTGCCTTTGTACATTCCTCTGATGTTTCCCGTGTCAGCAGCAACCTGTAGTCCCTCACTGAGCTCAAACCAATATTTGTTCACACACCGCCTCACGATTCACTGAGCATTTCTTCTCGAAGCATGAGTTTCTGAAGAGCACTTTCATTCGGGGAGCGTTTGTATTCAATGAGTGCGCTGCGCTTGGCCTCAACGACAGGATTCATTTCACTGCACTTGGCTTCAAACCAGTTGTTTGTTTTGCTGGTCCTCTTCCCAAAGACATCAAGAGCAAGTCTGTGGACACTCTCATATATCTGTTTCCATTTTTCAGAAGCTGATGTAGCAGGAGAAGATGCGATTGATGCATTCTTGAAAGATCTCAAAAATTGATCCACCTTGCTGAGATTCATGGTTTTGCTAGTGTCAATATGAGATCGCCCTGTTGGTTTAAGGTGATGCAATATTTTGGGCCAGAGCCACACTTTACAACAAACTAACGAGTTATCAGTGTCACAGTCGGCACTGTGGTATGACCGCATGTTAAGAATGCACTTGAGAGCATTATTATTATTAAGTTATTATTAAGTCCAATTGGTGCCAATGTTGCGATCTGGGATGTCTCCATGATACTTTGTGCTATGGTGACTTATAAAATGAGTTGGATACACACAAATCTTGGTAAGTGCAAAATTCCAACAGTCTTTGCCCATTTTCATTAATCTTTCCAACGCCATATGGCCCGAGGCATGTTGGCCAGGACACATGGTCAGAGCCAACTCTTGCATTAAAATCACCCAGAAGAATGATGAATTCATATGTGGGGATAGCTCCTAGTGTTGCTTTCAGCTTATCATAGAACTCATCTTTGGTCTGTTGTGAAGCTGTTAATGTCAGAGCGTATATGCTGATAAGGTTCACGGGTCCTTCAACTGTGTTCAGACGAAGTGTGAGCAGTCTCTCAGTACCATCACCAATCAATTCAATCATTTTCAGCAATGTGTTTTTCACAGCAAAGCCCACACCATGTTCCCGTGGTTCTGCCGAAGTTTTGCCCTTCCAGAAGAATGTATGATCCTTTTCCTTCAGCCTTCCAGAGTCTGAGATTCGCGTTTCCTGCAAGACCCCAATGTCAACATTTAGTCTTCGTAGCTCGTTGTTTATCACCACTGTTTTCCAAAAGTCTCTGACTGCTTGTAGGTCATTTGAGAGTTCAGTCATCATAGTCCGGACATTCCAACTGCCCAACTTTAGGGCAGGTGGCCTGGAATGTGAGTTAACTTTATTGTTTGCTGGTTCCAATGCTTCAGTTCACCTGTCAGGCTGTAACCTTAATCCCCATGCACCCAGTGAGGAAGATGAACCATGACAGGACAACACCTTACTGGCTGGGGTTTGCCCAGCTTAAAGTGGGCGGTAGCTGTCCAGTGGAACTTGATCATTTCTCCCACCGTCAAATGCAGCCCCTGGTGTCAAGCCCTATGTCAGTAGAAAAGTACATGTATATGTGTATGTGTGTGAGGGTGGGGGGTGCTACAGATGTTAAATGTTACATGCACTTTCAGATGAGATTACTGTATTATTAGTTTTCCTAAACTGTTTTATTTTGTTATGAGATTTCTCACATAGGGCAAGTAATCTCTAAATGTTTATAATGTAAAAACAAAATACATCAATGATTTTTTCCCAAAAATATGCATCAATTCATACCATTTTTGTAACTTTCCAAACCAAAAAAACCTTCCTTCTTTGGGGCACCACTCTCCTACATGTGTTGTCTCTGTCATTGGAATGTAAGCTCCTTGAGAAATTTAAAAAAAAAAAAAAAGAAAAACACTAAAAAGCATAGCAATACATAGACCTTTCCATAATATGGTAAATAGTATCTACCTAAAACCAAGAACCAGCATTATATGTAATAGAGAGAGGCTAGAAGTCTCTAGTAAGAGCAAGGATAAAACAAAAATATCTGTATTAATTACTATTATTTCAAATGGTGCTAGAAATGGTAGCTATAACATAATACAAGAAAAATAAATTTCTAGAATAAGCATAGACAAAGAAGAAATACAATTTTTACTTTCTGCCATGACAAAAATTTAGAGAGACATAGTTTCTAGGTAATTTAATCATTTTCTTAATAAGGCCAGGAGGTTATTAATAAAAGGATGGTCATTTGTCACTCTCTTAGACCAAAGACAATCATGGTGGCAAACTCACAGTATATATATCCTTCAAAACAGTGAGTAGTCGGGGCAGCTAGGTGGTACAGTGGATAAAGCACCAGCCCTGGATCCAGGAGGTTCTGAGTTCAAATTTGACCTCAGACACTTGAAACTTACTAGCTGTGTGACCTTGGGCAAGTCACTTAACCCTCATTGCCCTGCAAAAAAAAAACAACCCAAAACAAAAACAAAAACAGTGGGTGGTCCATCAAATAGCATTCAAATCTAATTAGTTAACATGATTGGAGGTAAGCTATAATAAAATGAAGTGCTGAGTCTCTCTTGGATAGGGAAAGCATCTCTATACCAGACCACCTATAGCTTCTTTAGGCTATCAATTGAAAGAATGTAAACTCTTTCCAATGGGAGGCTGAGAGTGACCCCTGGACAAGAGAAATTATCTCTACTCAGACCACCCCCAGCCTTCTGCTATCTAGACAAAAGGATCTTGAATAGCTTGAATTAAATAGATTAAATTCCTTACAAGGTTGGATGGGGTCTTACCAAGATGGAGGAGAGTCAATGCAATCTCATTATCAGTGAAGTCTTTTAAGAAAAAGGGAACTTTTAGGGGCCAGCTAGGTGGCACAGTGGATGGAGCACTGGCCCTGGAGTCAGGAGGACCTGAGTTCAAATCTGACCTCAGACACTTGACTCTTAGTAGCTGTGTGACCCTGGGCAAGTCACTTAACTCCAATTGCCTCACCAAAAAAAAAAAAAAGAAAAGAAAAGTAAAAAGGAACTTTTAAAGGATTTTAGAAGGGGAGAGCTCTGAATTTCCATCCAAATTATCGGTTATTAATAATTATTTCTCACACCGCAAATTAAATAATGATCTATTGAGAGATTCAAGTGAAATATTTATTGAAACAATGACCACAGCAAGTAGCAGGATATGAAACCCACACAAATAATCAGCTTTTATGTATATTGCCAATCAAGCCCATCAAGAAATGAAAGAACATTTCATTCAAAATAAACTACTGATTTTATAAAATATTTGGGAGTCTACTTTGTTGTCCTTTGTTCTCAAAGAAGACCAAAATGACATCACTATATTGGGGTCAAGGTACAGTGTATTCAACTGTGACTGATCAGACCAGTATTAACTCAGAAGGCCCTACCGAGGTCAAGCACAAATAGTCAATATGAATATTTGCAGTGGAGATGTCTCTAAATTTGTGCATCTCACATTTCTTTTGAGTTATTGCAATTCTGATTTGTTCATACAGTACAGCACCTTTTTTGATGAGGGCATGCCATGCTGGATGGTTCTGAGCCAGTGTCTCCAATGTCTTTTCTTTTCTTTTTTTTTTTTTTGCAGGGCAATGGGGGTTAAGTGACTTGCCCAGGGTCACACAGCTAGTAAGTGTCAAGTGTCTGAGGTCGGATTTGAACTCCGGTACTCCTGAATCCAGGGCCGGTACTTTATCCACTGCGCCACCTAGCCGCCCCAATGTCTTTTCAATCAATGTCAAAGTTCTTCAGAGAGACCTTAAAAGTGTCCTTGTCACTAATCTACTGTTGGTGGAGTTGTGAAAAGATTCAAACATTCTGTAGAGCAGAGCAATTTGGAACTATGCCCAAAGGGCTATAGAACTGTGCATACCTTTTGATACAGCAATACCACTGCTAGGTTTATATCCCCAAAGAGAAAAAGACCTATTTGTACAAAAAACAAAACAAAACAAAACAACAAAATCATTTATAGCAGCTCTTTTTGTAGTGACTAAAAATTGGATATCAAAGGAATGTCCATCAATAGGGGATTGGCTAAACAAGCTAAACAATCCATATTCACCCTTAGCCTTGCAGCTTTCAACCTTGTAGTATTTGAAGGGTTAATTTATAGATTAGGAAAGCCTTCACCAACATTAATTACTCAAAAAACCAAAACAAAATAGTTTTTGCAATGTTCATCTACAGCTATGAATGCCTAGCAGAGAATTTGCATTCCAATGCCAAATTCAAACTCTGAGTCGTTCACAATGTAAAGACATCCTGCAGTCAGAATTTGTCCTTCCCTCACCTTCCCAGCCTGGCCACAGCTTGGGATGGTAAAGGGATCTTAGAAAAAAGAAAAAAAACCTTTATCTATTAAAACAAAAAAAACCCTTTTCCATCCAAACACACAAGTACAACACTTGACAGACACATAAATGCACATAAGCCACACAAAGAAACCAACAACTGTAAGATAGTGGACTTCCTGTGTACCTTACTAGACCCCACTCTGGGTGTGGTAAGTACTGATCAGGAGGAAAGGGAGAGTGCAGCTGAGTGGGGGGGAGGAGAAGAGGGAGTAAGCAGAGATGAGGGAGCAAAAATCAGCAGGGCCACATTTATTATGTGACATGAAGAGTGGTAAGGCACATAGGACAAGAGTCCCAGAACTCTGAGTATTGACTCAGGGACATAATGCTAAATATAAGGGACTTCTAAAGGAAAGATGGTGTTATACTTTAAAGTGCCATTCATGGGCCATTTCTCCTGATCCTCTAAATTGTATAACAGCTGTTCAATGTTACAGTAGAGCTTTTTGCCTTAAGTCCAATTTGTTCCAATCTTTAAGGATACACTGGGGGTGGGGGGAAGGGTCACGCAGAATGCTTTCTCCTTGTCCCTTATCATGGTGGATTGGGCTAGACCACACTGAGAGACTACTACACCTGCATACAAGTAGGTATTGACAAAAACCAAAGAGTGTTTTTCAAGTCAGGCCATCTCCAGATTGTAGAGAAATGAAAATCCAGATGTAGGCTGGCTAGTCTGACCTCACACTGTGGGGATCCACCAGAAGCAGCTGAGGCTCCTGCCAGAGGAGAAAGCACAGTGCATACCACACCTGGGGAATCCAAGAGCCAAAGGAGCAGCCTGTCTTTTTACCTGTCACCCTGGGGTTTTCAGCACCAAAATGTTGAGGGGACTTGAGACCTGAATTGTGAGGCTTGTTCTCCCAAAGAATTATAGGCTAATAGCAAATCTTGTAAGGATAAAAAGATTTATTGGGAGAGAGGAATATATGGGCAGGAGACAGTGTCACTATGGAGACTATCTCACTGAGAAAGAGAAAAGCTGGTCTCTATATGTTTACAAACAAAGCTGTCAAAACAACTGGGAGAGGATTGAAACAACTGGAAGGGGATGAAAAGAGACTGGAAGGGGCAAAACAACTGGGAAGGGAGCATCTGGAGTTAGAATAGCACCCATCCATATCAATATATCATCTTTGTTCTTTGCAAACCAGGGTCTTTGTCATTAGTCACAATGCATTGCTGAGCTGAGAGGCAGAGCTGTTTTTTCTTATAGAATTTTAAGGATTCCTTGTGGATTAGGGTCTTTTGTTTTCTTGGGATCCTGCATCCCACTATAGACCTATATAAATGGAAAGATATTAGCTGGGGCGCTAGCAGTGGATAAAGCACAGGCCCTGGATTCAGGAGTACCTGAGTTCAAATCTGGCCTCAGTCACTTGACACTTACTAGCTGTGTTACCCTGGGCAAGTCACTTAACCCCCATTGCCCTACAAAAACAAAAACAAAAAAAATGAAAGATATTAGCTTCTCATTGTCAGGCTATACTAATACAATAAAAATGATACCATTTAAATCAATGTACTTATTCTGCATCATTATCATTGCAGACAGGACAATTGTCACAGATCTGAGGTAGCTTGTGGCATCCCCAGCACAAGTTTTAAACCTGATGCTTTCCTGGGAATACTGGCAGTGTAAAAAGTTAACTTCCTGGGGCAGCTAGGTGGTGCAGTGGATAGAGCACTGGCCCTAGAGTCAGGAGTACCTGAGTTCAAATCTGGCCTCAGACAATTAACACTTACTAGCTGTGTGACCATGTCACTTAACCCCAATTTCCTAACAACAAAAAAAAAAAGTTGACTTCCTTTATCCATTAAATGGGCCAGTGAATATCCATTTAGAATAGGGAGAGGTGGTGATAAATGACATTTTCAAAAAGCAACCCAGATAGAGAAATACTGGGATGTTAGTAGGACATCTGATCACTAAGGACATGGCAGGGCTGATGGACATGAGTGTCCAACTGAGCAACCATCTGGATGAAAGGAGCAGGGGCAGAATGAGGGCCAAAAATACTGGAGTAGAGCAACCTTATGGTCAGGGAAGCTAAGAACCCTTGTTATTAGGCATTAGTAGGAAGCATTAATTTCCTAGGCAACAGACATGCCAAGCTTGTTATTGCTTCATCTTCCAATATAGTGACCCCACTGGCTTGGCAGTATAGTAAGGACCCAAGCAGCCTTGGTCCCTCTGCTAAAGTACAGGCCAGTGCAACAGGCAGGGAATGAGAAAGAGCAATTGTAGAATCTTAGAGTTGGAAGGGATCATCTAATACAACTTGTGTCTGACCCATAATTGCCTGCACAGCATCTCAAAAAAGGGCCACCAGGCTTCCCTCAAAGAACCCTGATTCTCTCCAATTATAGAAGCTTACTTCCTTCTAAGGTAGCCAAGTCCACTTTTGAACAGCTTTGTGTTAGGAAGCTTTTCCTTATACACTAAAATCTGCCACTGCAATTTCTGTCATTCCTTGTTCTACCCTTAGGGGTTCAAGTCAGTCCAAAAAAAAAAACCCCAAAACAAAACCAAAAAATCCAAGAAAAAGAAAAAAAGAAAAACAAACCTTGTCCTGAAGGAGCTTATATTTTTCATTTTCAAAAGAAATATTTACATCCATCTCTCCCAGTTCCTCTAGGTACAACTGATTTTTTTTCTTAATCCCATGTAGGGATTTATGCTCATCTCTATTATCTTTATTATTATTATACTTATCTCTATTATCAGGGCAGCTGCGCATTTCAATGGATAGTGCCAAGGTCAGGAAGATCTGAATTCAAATGTGGCCTCAGATACATGTGCCTGCATGGAAGTCTTCTCCCCTTCCAAACTCTTTGTGAGGGGTGGTTGTTCTGATTTCTGGAGCTATCTCTGTCCCCTTTGTGCCACTCAGGCAGCAGCCATGCCTAATGGGCATTTGACTGAACTGATTGACCTCATCTAGTTTCTTTCCCAGGCCAATGAATTGCCTGGGGCTGACCATACTTTGTGAATTTTAGCTTCAGATTATTTTGTAAATCTCTCCCAAAACTCTCTTCTTCCTGAGATTCACAAGGTTTCTTCTTAATCTTCAACTTCTTGTGCAAATGAACCTGTCCAATCCAAGTGTTCTGATCTATTGTATTTTAGCAATGGATTCACAATTCTCACTGATGTGAATCTGGCAAGCTTTTTGCTAATCTACCTATATCAGTCCCATGGATGAAGATGTCAGTGTTCATTGGAAAGCAAAAATAATACCTTTCAGATGTTCTCAGGGGCAAGCAATCAAAGGGCCCTTCTGAATCTGCTATTTGCTCATTACCATATTGATTTTGTCACTGTCTTCAGAGGCAATCAAGAGTTATGTTCTAAAATTGCCTTATAAATTCTCACATATGTTGCAGTTGAGTCACTTTTCAGTTGTGTCCAATTCCCCCATTTGGGGTTTTCTTGGCAAAGATACTGGAATGGTTTGCCATTTCCTTCTCCAGCTCATTTTACAGATGAGGAAACTAAGGCAAACAGGGTGAAGTGACTTGCCCAGGATCAGACAACTACTAAGAGTCTTAGGTCACATTTGAACTCAGAAAGACAAGTCTTCCTGACTCTAGGTCCACTGTGCCACCTCATTATCCAATGTTACATATACAAAAACTATATAATTAATTAATAAACGCCAATCTCTACCCCATTGTTATGGGGTATTTGGGACTATTAAACTTTAAACTGGCCAGCTAAAGTAAAGGATAGACACACCTTGAGAAGCAAGAGAGATAAGCCCATTAGGCGTGGCTGCTGTCTGAGTGGCACAAAGGGGATAGAATTAGCTCCAGAAATCAGAACAACCACTCCTCACAAAGAGTTTGGAAGGGGAGAAGACTTCCATGCAGGCACATGATAAAGAAAAGTGCAGAGAGTCAGGAATAGAGACTGAAGAGGAATGAACATATGGCTGGTCTGTATGCTTTCCTTAACACACACATTCTGAGAGAAACTAGTTAATCAGCAGAAGAGGGTGGTAGGGGTGGAATGTTCCAGGTTGAGACCTCATGCTCACAAGATTGGCAAAAACAAAAAGGGAAAATGATAAAATGTGGTGGGACTGTGGGAAAACATGCACATTGATGTACTGCTGATACACCTGTGAATGGGCACAACCATTTTGGAAAGCAATATGAAATTGTATGCAAAATTTACTGTAAACTTATTCCCCACCCAGTCCCCCCTACCCAGGCAGGTTGAATTGCCTGGGGCTAACCAATCTTTGTCATTTCCAGACTCTTGATGGATTTAGGGACCTCCCCCACCAGCAACTTATCCCCTCCCCAGGTTTCCCCACCTTACTCCCAGGACTTTATATTATTATGTAAAAAGGGTCCACCTACATTAAGTATTTTCTATTTAGAGTTAGTAGCTTCTATACTTAACTCAGGGACAGTTCTATTGTTTCTTTTGCTAAAGGTTCATTTACATTAGTTGTAAGTGACTCTGGAGCAATCTTTTGGTTCCCTTCTATTCTGTTACCCCATAAAAACCCTGTCCTCAGTTCCCATCTTTGAGTATTCCTAGCTTCCTCTGCCCCATTAAAGACCTTATTTCTCCTATATTGATTGTTTCCTTAATTTCCAGGTTAACCTTACTGAACATCCACAGAGATCATTGCACAATCTCTTACCTTCCAGTCTTAAGTAGCAGTTGTTTGTTATCCTTTCAGGTACCAAAGCTCTGAACTTCAGTACCAAGTTAACTCTATCTTCCCTATATGTCCTAGACTCAAGGAGATAATTATAGAGGCTATAAAGATCATCTCTCTTTTCTTCTAATTGCCCAAGAGTTAGCAACAAATGATGGTCATGTTCTAAGTTTTATCTTTGTACCACCGAAAATGAAAGAAGTGCCCAATGCATAATTTACATATTCATTTGGGGTTCATCAAAAGAACATAGTGGTCATGTCCCAAGTTGATGGAGAAGAGTGCTAGAAAATGACTGCCTTAGATATTTCTACCACATAGGCAATGTGTCATTATTTTTTTTTTTAATGAACTCATCCCTGGGGGGAAAACTTAGTCTAACCCTAACCCTTAGCAGCCTTAGGTATAGGTTATCTGAATTTGAGGTTTGTATTGTACAGTTTTTCTCTTGATTACCTTAAGTGTGATACATTCAAATTCAGTAATCTTGGGAGCCTTTTTTTAATCTCACAGAGACCAACCTTCCCATTGCAGGTGATAATAATATTAAATAATAATTCTCATTTTGTGAATGAATTTGGCAGTATATATGTGTATGTGTGTAGTCTTATAAGGCTTCTTGAAAAAGTTACAAAAGGGAAAAATCTGTTGAGCTTTTAGCATGAAAATGTTGAGGTTATAAACATCTGTGTGTAAAATAAAACTATTAATTCTTAACTTTCAAGCAAAAAGGGTTTGAAAACAGTACAGTTAATTAAGTGCTTCTTTTGCATAGAAAGGGGATCTCCTCAAATGAGGATTGCTCAGATGTTTTCAATATATGATAATTTGGCAATAAATTAATTAGTCCCTCACTTAGCCTGATTTCACAGGCAGAACTTTTTGTCATTGGCACCTCAAATAGTGGTAGGGGTTGCATTGGTCATGGAAGGGTCTGGTGAATTAAAAAAGCCACCCAGAACACCATCTCTCTCCTCAATCTCTGCATACTGTGGTTTTATTTATTACTTTCTAGGTTTCTTTTCTCACATGCCTGACTTCTCCTCAAATGAACACTCTCCCACACTCTCCCACGTCTCACCTCCTCCTATGAAATTTCCATCATCCTTTTAAATTGGGCACATTGTTTAGTTTTGTAAGGGCCTAAAATTCTAGCTATGATGTCTAAAATCTAAAGAGTGGTTGCCTTAAATTAGAAGCCTTAGCAAGAGTTTAGACTTTTAAGTATTTATTAAAGCACATTAGAAGTTAGTGAAGAGAGAGAGAGATTTCCTTATAGTATGGAAAAAGTATAGTGAAGAGAGAGAGATTTCCTTATAGTATGGAAAATCCTAGTTTAGATCTATTCGGTATAGGCCAGAGAGAAAAACTTGCCTTTCCCTAACAGCCCACGTGAAGTTCTCCCTATTCTGCCTGTCCCTGATACCAAGTTGCCGTCCAGACACGAAAAGGCCTTCGTTCCTAAGCAGCTTCTCCCAGAAGCCTCCTGTTAAACCAGAAAAAGGGCCATCCACACACATAGCTCCAAATTAATTGGCTGGTACCTCTGATTGACAGGACCTACAGGTGGCAGACATCACTTCTGGATGCCAAAGTCACATGGTTTCTTTTTAGGCCAGAGCTCACAATGTCCCTCCCAGCACGGGGTGTCATTCCAATTCTCACAGTTTGAGCACAGGTTTTGGGGTGGTGCAGTTCCCAAAAATAAACATGGCATGTGTCCCTTTAACTAATCTCCTGATAGTTTCAATTTCCTCATGCATACTTTTTTCTCCTTTCTTATAGTCTCAAGAGAATGATATAGCCATCCTCTTTGTCAAAATTAATCCCTTCTGGCACAGTGGATAAAGCACTGGCTCTGGATTCAGGAGGACCTGGGTTCAAATCCAGCCTCAGACACTTTACACTAGCTGTGTGACCCTGGGAAAGTCACTTAACCCTTATTGCCCTGCAAAAAAAAAAAAAGAAGAAGAAAAAGAAAAAGCATTAATCCCTTCACTTGTACCTTTAATTGTATTCTGTTGACTTCAATTCAGCAAACATTTTTAAAGTACCTACTAGGTGATAGATACTGCATTATGGATATAAAATTCAAAATAAGACAGCTAGTCCTTGTCCTAAAGAGTTTAGATTCTGTTCCTCTCTATCCTTACTTTATTCATCCCTGCATCCAACCCCTCATCCAGCTCCATTTTGTCTCTAGACTGGCTCCTTCCCTTCAGCCTACAAAATTTCCATCCTAAAATTTTCTATCCTAAAAAAGTTTAAAAAAATTCCCCAGATTCAGCCGCTCTTCAGCTATAGTCCTATTTCTGCTACTTAAAATGATAGATTTCTAGAAAAAGTAGTCTACATTCACTATCTCTATTCCTTATCACCTTAACTTCCTTGAATTCTGGCTTTCTTAATACTGTTTCCTCCAAGTTCATTAATCTCTTCTTTATTGATAAAGTCAATGTCTGCTTTTCTTGCTCTGTGACAAGTGATACTTTGAATGATGCCTTCTCTATACTCTCTGTTTCCTTGTTTTAGACTGTATGGACAGCAAAGTTGAAAGACAGAACATCTTGTCCTAAAGAGTGGGTCAGAATGCAGTTGTTTATAATTTCCCAGCTATAGCTGATGTTTCAAGGCATTCTCTTGGTGTGGGCAATCACTGTTTAATGTGACAGTAAGAGATCTAGCCTCTGGCTGTTTGTGATGGAGTATGTTAAGAACAGACAGGAAATATGCAGGAAATGGAGCATGGAATAAGAATAATGTTAACATTGTGGTTGCAGTGATGAAGAGAGTTGTGTTATGAGTCAGAAGAAGAGAGACAATGTAGTGTGCCTGTAGTTAGTATGAGTCAATGAAATGTCTTTGTAGGGGTTATTCAGGTAGTAACTGTTTCTGGCTGCAAATCCAGAGAGGGTTGGGTTTGTTTGTATGGGAAACTTTGATTTAGGAATAGTAAGAAGGCCAGCTAGGTGGTACAGTGGATAAAGCACAGGCCCTGGATTCAGGAGGACCTGAGTTCAAATCCAGCCTCAGACACTTGATACTTACTAGCTGTGTGACCCTGGGCAAGTCACTTAAACCTCATTGCCCTGCAAAAAGAAAGAAAGAAAGAAATGTAAGGGACTTTCATTCATTTATCTATCTATCCATCCATTCATTCATTCATGTCTATTTTATTCATTCATTCATTCATTTATCCATTTATTTATTTATTTATTCATTAATTTATTTTTTTGTTTGTTTTTGAGGAGTAATGTGGGTTAAGTGACTTGCCCAGGGTCATACAACTAGAAAGTGTGTCAAGTGTCTGAGACTGGATTTGAACTCAGGTCCTCCTGAATCCAGGGCCAGTGCTTTGGATCCACTGCCCACCTAGCTGCCCCTGAAATGTATTATTTATGGAACAGCAAGGAAGTCAGGGTCTCTGGATCAAAGAAAGCATTGCTGGGAATAAGGTATAAGGCAAACATCCCATTGTTAACCTTGTGATTTCCAGTAATAAGAATTTAATTGCAAGGTCATTTGTAGGGAGTTCCCAATAAGAAGGGAAACAATTCAGAAATGTACTGCCTTCAAGAGGAGTGATCAGGAAGGCTGTATCATCACACATAATGAGGGAACCTGGACTGAGAGAGGTAATAGAAGCAAGGCTGGTGTTGCTTTTTGTCAATACTCAGCAGCAGAGAGAAGGAAAAATCCATTAAAAAGTAAAAGATTTGAGGATGAGTCTTCAGAGGAAATATAGAAGCAATAGGTCAGTGGACCCAGTTTTGAAGTCTGACTGCCATTTGCTATTTGTATAACTGATATAGTGGGAAAATGGGGTACGGGTTGGGGTTCTTGGGAATTCCTCTTTAAAGAATTACACCCTCTTGCACACAAAACTTAGTTAGAACAAGGTGATAGTTTATTTAGGAGCAAGGGAAGGGAAGGGTGGGGGGGAGGGAAACCATGAAAGAAATCCTTAGACTTTTCATGGGGAGATTTGGCATAAAGCACATGGCTCAGAGGTACCAAATCTCCTCGAACAGGAGACCGGAAGGTACTTTTATAGATGACTGATGGGGGTGGACCATCTGCCTGTGGAAAGTTCCTTTAGTGAGAGAGGACCATCCCCCACTGGTGGTAGCTGGGGAATTGGGTGAGCAGTGGAGGACCATCCCCCACTGGTAGTGACTAGAGGAATTGGGTGAGGGGTGGCTACGGATCCCTCTTCAGAACACAAAGGCCGAAGCCACACCCAAACTTATCTCCCCAGGATAAGGGAGACCGGAATGAAGGGTAGGAATCCCAAGCTAGCTCAGTCTGATTTGGTTCCTCTAGGCCTTATCTGTCCTCTGGTTTAGTTTCTCAAGGAGAAGATTCCTCGGTGTGCCCCAGAGAAATTCTGGGGTGCTCTGCGCCCCATGACATTCCCCACTTCTCTATATATATGGAAAGGGGACGAAGATTCTTCTGAAACTGCTTCATGCTGACCGGGGGTCGAAGAAATCACGGCGCAAGGGAGGGGGAGGGGAGAGAAGTGGAGAAGGCCTGGAATGCGCGAAGTTGTGAGGGGCCCAGAGAGTCCAGAGGCAACACGTAGGCACAGTGTCATGAATCCTTGAGCCTAGATGGAACAGACTTAAACAAAAAATTAAAACTGACCAGAGCAAAAGGGAAAAGGGACTTTATCAGATCAGGAGTCAAGTGGGACCTTTTTTTGCAGGACAGGGTGTGGCCTGCTTTACAGGAGGGAGTTCAAGCCTAATTCTGTGATAGGCAGTGTCTGTCTACATTAAGGGTCCTTTTATCCCATCCCTACTTTGTGCCTTGATTGCATGCTAGGACCTGAACCAGAGAGTAAGACAGAGGTCGCCCCAAAACCATTCCTAGGCTTGCCTCCTATGTCCAGCTTGGCCATAGGCCTGACACGATGCTGGTCAGGAGAGCAAGCTGCAGAGCCGATCTCTTGGGTGCTGCCCTGGGGACAAAGAGGTAGGAGAGCTGACCTCACCTTCGTGCGGCGTCCCCCACTTCTGTGTCCCGGTTTACTACAGCTGCCAGAATCTCGGCCAGCCGGAGTTCTGCTGGTAGCAGATGTGGTGATGGCGGCTGCTATTATAGAAGCTTGGTCTATGGAGCGGGCACGAGCCATCTTTTCTCTCTCTTTGGCTACTGCAAGGTCCCTGTTATTAAAAATCTTAAAAGCAATGTCAAGGAGTTGTGAGGATGGGATCTGGGGACCCCAGTCTAACTTCTGGAGCTCTCTCCTAATGTCAGGAGCAGACTGGCTGATAAAATGAATATTGAGGACAGTAATTCCTACATCTCTTTGGGGGTCTAGGTTAGTATATTTCTTCAGAGAGTCTGCTAAGCGGCTCATGAAGACAGCAGGATTTTCATCAGACCCCTGTGTTATCTCCCTCACCTTTCCATAATTGACCTGTTTCTTAACCCCCCTTCTCATTCCCTCAACTAGGCAGGTGACCATGTGATTTCTACGAGCTCTGTCTTCCCTGTTATCATAGTTCCATCTCGGTTCTATGACTGGGACAGCTGTAAAACCAGGGACCCCAACCCAATTTCCAACCTGCGAGTGTTCATCCCCAACTTGTACAGCCAGGTCCCAAATCTGTTTTTTCTCATCAGGGGTACAACAGCTGGCAAGAATAATTTGCAAATCGGTCCAGGAAAGGTCAAACTCCAGTGTCACAGACTTAAAGCCATCTATGAACTTTGTGGGGTTCTCTGAGTAGCTCCCCAATTTCTCTTTAATCTGAGATAACCTGCTTATAGAAAAAGGGGCATGCCTTACTGTTGTGCCCTTCCCAATGGGAAATTCCCTTAATGGAAGCAGGGAAGTAGTGGGAGACGCTGGTAAGGACCTGGGTTGGGGAGATAGCTCAGGTGGAGACAGAGGATTGGGCGCAGGGCCCAGTGGGGGAGGGGTGACAGCCTTTGGCTGTGGAGTAGGTGGGGGAGGGGAAACAGTCTTTGGCTGCAGCATGGGTGGAGATGGGGAAAGGGAGATAGCCGTAGGTGACTGCAGATTAGGTAAAGCAGATGGGGTCGGCTGAATGGAAAAAACAGGAGAAATGGGAACATAGTGGAGTTCCCCCCGATTGTAAATGGGGTAGAGCAGGATAGAAGGAGACTGATATCCACTCCCCGTGTGGCACAGGGAATTGGTTCTGAGATCAGCCGGTGGGCAAGGAGAGGTCTCAGTCATAGAGTGATATGACTGTGGTTGACCCATAGGTATGGAAGCAGGCGGAGAAGGAGTGGAACGAGAAACAGGTAGGGAATGAGTTTGAGGAGGAGGGGAGGCTGAGGTCTCAGAGTAGGTGCCCAAAGAGTTAGCGAATTGCTTGGGCTTGTGGTGATTCTCAACCGGCAAGGGGACCTCATCCTTTCCCTTTGACTTCTGGCTCAAACTCATAAAAGCCGATATGTATGGAATCTCTGTCCATCTCCCTTCACGCTTGCAAAACTTGTCCAATTGCAAGATGGTATTATAATTAAGGGTGCCGTGTACAGGCCAATTTCCTTCACTTCCTAGAGGATAATGTGGCCATAAATTGTTACAAAAATGTATCATACATCTCTTTCTTAGGTTTTTAAGTTCCAGTCTAGTCCAATCTCTTAGGATGCACCCCAGAGGTGAATTTTTCGGAACACTCCCTTTCTGTCCCATAACTACTGTCTAAGGAGAATAGTCTGAACCAAGAGCAGAGAGCTGGTAAGGGATAGACACATAAGCATAAATGTTCTTACCCAGAAACGTGTAGTCTGAGAGTCCGAGAGTGGTTCGGACATCTAGGAGTCCCAGGCTGCTCTCTGCTGTCCTGCAGACACCGACCGTCTCTACCTCTCTGTGACTCAAACGGGAGGTTGAGTCCGGTGGGAGAGGGAGAAGAGAAACCCAGAAGGTAGGGCCTTACCTCCAGGTTCTGTGCCAAGCGTGGTCCAGACGTCTGTTTGAGCTTTCAGCGAGGGAGGGAGACTCAGGCTGCCCTCCACTGTCGCGTGCGAAAGCTGACCCTCTCTCTACCTCTCTGTGACTCAGGCGGGAGAGGGAGAAAGGAAACCCAGAAGGGAGGTTCCCACCCCCCAGTTTTGTGTGTTAAGAGGAAAGAGGAAAATCCCACGTCCCTACAACGTTGGGCGCCAGATGATATAGTGGGAAAATGGGGTACGGGTTGGGGTTCTTGGGAATTCCTCTTTAAAGAATTACACCCTCTTGCACACAAAACTTAGTTAGAACAAGGTGATAGTTTATTTAGGAGCAAGGGAAGGGAAGGGTGGGGGGAGGGAAACCATGAAAGAAATCCTTAGACTTTTCATGGGGAGATTTGGCATAAAGCACATGGCTCAGAGGTACCAAATCTCCTCGAACAGGAGACCGGAAGGTACTTTTATAGATGACTGATGGGGGTGGACCATCTGCCTGTGGAAAGTTCCTTTAGTGAGAGAGGACCATCCCCCACTGGTGGTAGCTGGGGAATTGGGTGAGCAGTGGAAGACCATCCCCCACTGGTAGTGACTAGAGGAATTGGGTGAGGGGTGGCTACGGATCCCTCTTCAGAACACAAAGGCCGAAGCCACACCCAAACTTATCTCCCCAGGATAAGGGAGACCGGAATGAAGGGTAGGAATCCCAAGCTAGCTCAGTCTGATTTGGTTCCTCTAGGCCTTATCTGTCCTCTGGTTTAGTTTCTCAAGGAGAAGATTCCTCGGTGTGCCCCAGAGAAATTCTGGGGTGCTCTGCGCCCCATGACATAACCTTGAAAAAATCCTCTCTGGACTTCAGTTTCATCATATGTAAAAGGGAATTGAACTATATACTAACTAAGGTTCATTCTAGCTCTAAATACTGTGAAATAGTAGCTGTGTCCACGAGTCAAAATACAATATTTGTCGTGAAATGTGTTCTCATTGAAAGAAGCTAAATTTGCAGTCTTCTAGGAAGCTGATCATTTACTCCTAAGACATCATACATATCATTCTGGATGGCATTCCCTGTTGGGTTGGTGGTATTAAAGGGTGTTTATAAGCCAGGCAAGGCTTTAACCTTTCACTAACTGGCACAACAGTTGGTAGCAACTGCCAGAATTACAGGCCTTGTCAAGAAATAGTATCCAGGGGTGGTGCAATGCCAAGTGGTAGTATGGTAACCTTTGCTGTTACTAAGACACCAATAATAAGAACAATTCTTTGGAGAAACTGATTTCCCACAAGCAGGATTATCTGTCCAATTCATCCAAATTTTTATGAGAAAAAGTGTTACACAGGTACAACAACTTGGCATAGTTTCATGACAATGTTTCCAATCATTCCCACACAAGATGGTATAATATTCAGATACCTGTTTCAGTGTCAGTTACCAAAGATGAAGAAATACCTGCCTCAATCTAGTGTCCTATGAGATTTTAAAATATTGTCAATAATAATGATTAATTCTTTTAGTTCCCCTTTTGATCATATCCCATGTTATCACATCACATATTAAAGAAATTAATCTTGGAAGGAACTTAGAGGTCATCCAGGAATATGAACAAACTGAGGCCTAGAGAGTTGAAATGAATTGCTCAAGGTCCCATAGGTAGTTACTGCCAGGAATTGAAAGCAGTTTCAACATTCTTTCCACTAAATCATGCCAACTATGGCATGTAAGTTTTAAAAATAGGTAAGGTCACATGACAAAAAAGATAGATTTATGCAAGCTTCTTCAATACCTAAATCATAAAACAAAAGCAATTATGTGCCACATTTAATTCAACAAGATAAGAAGATGAAACCACATAAAACAAGACAAAAACTTCATGAATTACAAGGGAAAATTTAAACACTAGGTTCTCACACAGCTTAGTCCCTTTCATCCCAACTATACACACCTGCAGTAGTAGTAATGGATGCTCCATGGCAAAGACACTGTCCAAATGAATCTACTACATGTCTTAAGAAGCAGTAGGGGGGCAGCTAGGTGGCGCAGTGGATAGAGCACTGGCCCTGGAGTCAGGAGTACCTGAGTTCAAATCCGGCCTCACTTAACACTTACTAGCTGTGTGACCCTGGGCAAGTCACTTAACCCCAATTGCCTCGCTAAAAAAAAAAAAAAGAAGCAGTAGGTGCTGATTCTGCCTAGTCACATGAAGAAAAGGATGAGATAGAATGGAGGAATCAGCAGAGCTAAAACCATTCTGAATACAATGAAGCCCAGGGTCATAATTGAGAGGGGAGTAGCCAATCAAGCATGATGGGATGGGAAGTAGAAGCTCAGCTGGCTTTAGCATTCTCCCCCTGGAGGTTTTCAGTAGAGGGGGGATGAACCATTTCAACTAAAATTTCTACAGTAAAGATTGAAGTGATCCAGCAGAAGGAAAGGACTGAAAATCAAGTAACAAGAAATACAAGGGAATAGCTATCACACCATATTATTAAGAAAAAAAAGCTAAAAAAAACCCCCAAAAACAAACCCAACAAAGCCTGGTGCAAAAGCAGATCTGCCAATAGAAAGGATCCTAAAACTCAAAAGGAAGAATGAGTAAAACTTCAAAATGTCATGGGGTGCAGAGCACCCCAGAAGTTCTGTGGGGCACATCAAGGAATCTTCTCCTTGAGAAACTAAACCAGAGGACAGATAACGCCTAGAGAGATAAGCTGAACCTGGTCTCCCTTACCCCTGGGGAGATAAGTTTGGGTGTGGCTGCAGCCTTTGTGTCCTGAAGAGAGTTCTGTAGCCACCCCTCATCCAATTCCTCTAGTCACTACTAGTGGGGGATGGTCTTCCACTCCTCACCCAATTCCCCCAGCTACCACCAGTGGTGGGATGGTCCTCCCTCACTAAAGAAACTTTCCACAGACAGATGGTCACTCCCATTAGTCCCCTATAAAAGTACCTACCAGTCTCCTGCTAGAGGAGATTGGTACCTCAGAGTCACGTGCTTTGTGCCTATCTCCCCATAAGAAGTCCAAGGATTTCTTTCATGGTTTCCCTTCCCCTTCCCCTTCCCTACCCTTGCCCCTAAATAAACTACCATCTTATTCTAACTGCCTTTGTGTACAAGAGGGTGTAATTCTTTAAAGAGGAATTCCTAAGAACCCCAACCCCTACCCCTAACCAAACCCTGTACCCCATTTCCCCCTATTACAAGAGGAAACAAAATATATTAAGTAAATATTAAAATAAGAAAGTGAACCAGTATTACCTAACAAAAAGCAGAATTCTATGAACTCTCCAGATATCCAGAATAATTCAAAAAGAGAAATGAAATTCACAAATGAAGAAATTAAGAATTAATTTAGTTCAGAAAGACCTTCAAATATGAAGGAAAGGCAATTGAAATAAAAAAGGATTATTCAATAATCATGATAAATCAAAGAAATAGTATATCAAAAAGCAAAAAGGTACAGAGTGCAAAATTAAATGTGTATAACCCCCAATCTAAGACCAAGCTTTAACAGAAAAAGATGGATGTTGAACAAAAAGGAGGTGTTTGAAGGAATCCTGCGAAAGAAGTCAATGTATTGTTCAACTTATAAGCATCCCAAACAACAGAAACTCCATAAAAAGTAAGTAAGTGTAATTATTATGAAGAGTAAGTAATGATATAAACTACCTCATATTCATTGGTTATTGTTTAAATAAAAGCATAAGATTGATTAATGAGGTAGAGGCATACTTAGGGTTTTTGTTTTTAAACTAAGGGGCTAAAGATTTAAAAGAACAGATAGGGGAAATGAAGATGGAAGGGTTGAAAAGATGACTAAATCCCTACAGGTGAATAGATGTCTTTTGTGGGTATAAAAATTATATAAATTAATAAAAAATAAGAGGGCAAGGAGACAGAATAAGGTAGAAACTTTTAGAAGGGTATATAAATTAAGATTTAGGAAGGTAGAGAGAGAGAATAAGGGAGGGACTCTTAAAGGAATGGTTAGAATAAGGAAAGGGAGGGTAGTTAGTTGTTTGTCCTTCATTCTTGAAGAGGACCATGACATCAGGAATTAATGTGATGACTTTCAGTGAATTGGATTTAAGTGAGGGAGGACTGTGCAAAGTCACCAGCTCTGCTCTTTCCTCCAGAGCCTGGGTCCAGGGGCGAGATATACATTGAGAGGACTGGAGACAGCTTTGGATGCAGTGGGAGACTTTGACCTTTTCAAGCTAAGGTCTTTCCCAGGTCTCAGTTTGACTGAAGCAACACCCATTCAGTGATTAAGGTTAGGTAAGAAGTGAGGCAAAGAATGGCCTCCTTTACCTAGTCAAAACAACAATGAAATGAATTGAATGAATGAATGAAGAAAAAATAAAGGAAAAAACAGAGCAATATGGAGGGAGGAAGGAAGGAAGGAAAGAAGGAAGAAAGAAAGAAAGAAGGAAGGAAGGAAGGAAGGAAGGAAGGAAGGAAGGAAGGAAGGAAGGAAGGAAGGAAGGAAGGAAGGTAGGAAGGAAGGAAGGAAGGAAGGAAGGAAAGAAGGAAGGAAGGAAGGAAGGAAGGAAGGAAGGAAGGAAGGAAGGAAGGAAGGAAGGAAGGAAGGAAGGAAAGAAAGAAGGAAGGAAGCAAAGAAGGAAAGAAAATCTGCAAGGGGAAGGCCCTTAGGGTTTCTAGCCAAAACAGAAACAATTGCTATTTACCCTCACTTGGAGCCATTAAAAGACCAAACAATGGCTAATGAAGCTTGGGCTGGGACCTATTGCCAATCAATGAGAGCCAGAGTTATTTGGAGTTAAGGCATTGTCCTTAAAAAAATCAAGGCCCTAAACCCCCAGACATCTTGTGAGGTTTAAGCAATCAAAACTTATATTCCTTTGGGTAGAGAACCTGCAGGTAATAGATCTGCAGTTTTATGTGCAATCCTTCTTTCTATTCTATTTTGTTACGGAAATGCTTTTAAAAAATTTCTTAAATCAGAATTTAAGAAAAGAAAAATAATTAAATTTAATTATAAAATAACAATTAATAATATTTTTAAGAAGAAAAACCAGCACATAATCAATACATTGAAAAAGTACAAAAATATGTGCAATGTGCAACAACTCAATATGGACCTCTCACCTCTATGAAGAAATGGATTGGGAGTATCTTTTCATATCTTTTTTGGCAGGACATACTTGATCTTTCTAATTTTGCTACATTTGCTTTTAATTTGTGTGTGTGTGTGTGTGTGTGTGTGTATGTGTGTGTATGTGTGTGTGTGTGTAATTCTTTTCATTTGCATTTTTGTAGTCATTGTATTAATGTAGAATATCACACATAGCCTCTGATCTTGTCTATCTCAAACAGACCCTGCCCTTGCTATGTTCCAAACTGCAGCTGCAGTCTGTAATCTCTGCTTTCTGACCTTGTCTGTCTCAGATAGGCTCTGGCTTTGAGGTACCCCAGCTACAATGCCAAGCCTCCCTTAACGGTATCCCAACTGCAACGCCAAGCCTCCCCTAACCACTAGGTGCCACTATGCATCCTTTGGTGAATAACTGACCTCATCTTCATTTGATAAACTTGTCACTATATCACACTTACTCTTTTTGTATATAACCAGGTGTACTACAATACTCACTGCCCATTGTTGGAGGGATGAAATCCCCTCCTTGGGTCCACGCATAATAAACTCTCTCTCTCTTCACCTTGAGTACCTGGCTGAATATTTTCTGTGTCAATTGTGCCATAACAGTATATGTTGTTTTCTTGGCTCTGCTTATTTCACTCTGCATCAGTTCATGTAGATCTTTCCATGCTTCTCTGTACACATACATTATTTCTTATATCACAGTAATATTCCATTGTGTTTCTGTACCACAATATGTTTAGCCATTCCCCAGTCAATGGGCATCTATTTTGTTTCAAGTTCTTTGCTATCACAAAAATATCCTTTATAAATAGTTTGGTATATGTTATGGGGAGAATAGGGTTGGGGGTTTGGGGTAGGGGTAGGGGTTTAGGGTCCTTAGGAATTCCTCTTTAAAGAATTATACCCTCTTGCACACAAATCCACTAGAATAAGATAATAGTTTACTTAGGGGCTGGGGAAGGGAAACCAAGAGAGAAATCCTTGGACTTCTTCTCATGGGGAGAAGGCATGGCACAGAGCGTAGCTCTGAGATACTAATCTCCTCGAGCAGGACTCAGGCAGATACTTTTATGGGGGTGATCATCTGACTCTGGAAAGTTCTCTTATTGAGGGAGGACCATCCTCCACTGGTGGTGGCTGGGGGAATTGGGTGAGGGGTGGCTGTGGATCTCTCAAGCCATCTCTCTCCTCCTACCACCACAAAGGCATCAGTCACACCTAATCTTATCTCCCCAGGGGTGAGGGAGACCGGAATGAAGGGTGGTGGTCCCACAGCTAGCTCAGTCCTGATCCAGTTCCACTTATCTCTTTAGATGTATCTGTCCTTTGGTTTAGTTTCTCAATGAGAAGATTCTTTGATGTACTCCAGAAAACTTCTGGGGTGGCCTGGGCCCATAACAGTATATATGGGGAATTTCTTATGGGGGCTTCCTTGGAATATATGCACAGTAATTAAATCTCTGAATCAAAAGGTATAGACATTTTAGTCACTTTGTTTACATAATTACAAATTGCTTCCCCAAAAAGTTGTACCAATTCACAGCTCTACCTACAATGTATTATTAGTGTGACTGTCATCTCATAACCCCTCCAACAATCCTTTGACTAATTCTATTTTAAAAAATAATTTTTGACATTTACTGGGTGTGAAGTACAACTTAAGGATTGTTTTGCATTTCTCTATTATTAGTGATTTGGAACTTTCATGTGGTTATGAATACTTTTCAGTTTTTTGAGAACTATTTATTCACATCCTTTGACCACTTTCTCTTTATTAATTTTTATATATCTGGGAAGCAAACCCTTATCAGAGAAATTTGATACAATAACTATTTCCCATTTGACCTCTTCCCTTCTTATCCTAGATACATTAATGTTGTCTGTGGAAAAGCTTTTCAGTGTCATAATCAAAGTTATCTATTTTATCTTTTGTAGTTGACTCTATCCTTTGTTGCTTAAGAATATATTTCCTACCCATAGCTGTGATATGTATATGTATGTGTATGTGTATATATGTATGTATGTATGTGTGTGTGTGTGTGTGTGTGTGTGTATCTGTCCCTCTGGGTAAGAGAAGACCTGGTCTTTTTGTATGTTTAGAAACAAAAGCTGTATACAAAGCATCTGGAAGGGGCAAAACAACTGGAAGGAAAACAACTGAGAAGGACTGCCTGGGTATGAATAGAACCCACCCATATCAATATATCATCTTTATTCCTTACAGACCAGGGTCTTTGTGCTCAGCCACATTGTATCCCTGAAGTGGGAGGCAGAGTTGCTTTTCCCTTGGGAAAGTTTAGGGATTCCTTGGGTGTTGGGATCATCCCACAGCATTCCCCCCATCTTTTATTTCTGGGGAGAAAGGAGCAAAACTCCATATGCTGTAGCTTCTTCAAGGTTGAAAAATGGAGCATAGAGATGTCCTTGTTGATTGAGTAAAGAGGGAGTGAAAGGTGTTGTGGACATAGTCCCAGGGTCACAGAGGCATAGCTGTGGCTTCAGTGAAATCCTAGAAGTGACTAAAGGAGTGACAGTATTACAAATAAGCAAGTAGTGCACTATCAGTGGTAGAGAATTCAAAAGTTATGGGAGAGCCCAGAGGATGATGAAGGGAGTGGCCATAGGTGGGATGGTTCAGTCCCTGAATATAGTGTAAGGTGTTGGTCTGAGCCTAATTTCTGCCACAGTGTTTTATAGATTTCCCATCAGTTTTTTTTATTAAATAGGTAGTTCCCCCTCCCCCCTTCACAATTTGTCTTTCTGTTTTATTGAACATTGCATTATTAAATTCCATCTTTTCTGATTCTCCCTTATTTGGTCTATTTTATTTGTGGGGACCAATTTTTAATTGGGGAGTGCTAGCTAAGCGGCTCGCCGCAATATTGGGGCAAGGAAAGAAACCGGCAGCCTCCCTCAAAACAGAACAAGATTTATTTTAACAAGAATGAACTTAAAAAAAAAAAACAAACACAAACAGGATCAGTAAGATCAAGGGAAAGGAAATAAAAATGGGGAAAGGGAAATTATAATACCTGAAAAATACCACCACCCAGGAATTAGCTGAAAATATGCAACAGAATGCCTGTCGCTTTCCAGCTTCCACCTAGAATACCCAATTCTCCTCCCCCAAACCTAGAAACTCCCCACACAGCCCCAGCCAATGGGATGGCCGCTCTGACAGTCACATGACTGCCCTCACTAGGCTTCCAATCATTATAATTTTGCCAGGCCCATGTAGGCATTGGCGAGTAGTGATTGCGTGAGGTGCCATAGCCCTGGCAATGGCTACAACCAGTGGGTGGAGCACCGCTTGGTTTGTGGAGCCCCAGGCCAGTGAGCGCCAAGGCATAAAAACCTCAAATAACAATTAATTCTTTACATATTCATCTATCTCTTTGTTTTTTAAATCAGTACCAGATGGTTTTGATGACTGCTGCTTTATAATATAT
Organism: Dromiciops gliroides; assembly: GCF_019393635.1. Classification (NCBI taxonomy): domain Eukaryota; kingdom Metazoa; phylum Chordata; class Mammalia; order Microbiotheria; family Microbiotheriidae; genus Dromiciops; species Dromiciops gliroides. The sequence continues at coordinate 97,758,894 of NC_057861.1, forward strand.
TTTGAATTCTGAAAGTGCTATTCCCTCTTTCCTTTCCCTCTTTCATAATTTCCTTTGGTATTCTGGGTCTTTTGTTTTTCCAAATGAATTTTGTATTATTTTATCAAGTTCTACAAGGACCCCTTTGATAATTTAATTGATATAGTATGAAAGTACACATTTACTTTGGTAGTATGGTAGTTTTTATTATTGACACAGCCTAACCATAAGCCCTAAATATTCTTCCAGATATTTAAGTTGTCCTTTATTTTTTTTAAGTAGTATTTGGTAATTTAATAGATATAAATCCTTTGTGTGCTTTGGTAGATTCATCTCCAGATACTTTATACATTTTGTAGTTATTTGGAATGATTTTTCCTTTTCTAATCTTGCTTCTTGGATTGTTATTGTTTTATAGAAATTGGGATGACTTTTTGAAGGTTTATTTTGTTCATATTGTCTTTTCCTTTGAGTTCTTGGTGTCCTATATCATGGAGACAGCTAAAATTATTTTATCTCTGGCACATAATTTCTATTTTGTAGTGTGTGAGATTAAAATTGGATATTAGATCATAAATCTCCCCTACTTAACCTTTCCCTTAATTTATCTCCCAGACTAGTAAATGGAAGAAGCTTCTGGTTTTCTAGATAGAGCTTTTATTGTATGGTAGTCACAAGGTGATGTTGATTAGAAAGATAGGAAAGTAGAAATACAATACAAATCATCTTAAGTCTAGGCTTAGTCTATATTCTGTATAAAACTCACTAAAAGTGGAAGGCCACCTTTGGGGCAAGAGACCGAGTCAAGCGGGTGCTGTTAACCAAGAGCCGGGCCGAGTCAAACTCCAGTCCGCGTCTGTCTGTGCAGTGCAGCCAGGAGACCAGCGGAGCAGGAAAAAGGCCCACTTCTGTTCTCTCCTTGCCTTTTAAGCTCGCACCCCGGAAGTCAAGTGCTCAGCAGGCAATCTGGCGTGCGTCGCAGGTGGACTGGTGTGCGTAGCTCATGCTGTTGGTCTCCTCCCCAAAAGGGCAGTCCTAAAAAAAAAACTGGCGTCTCTCCGTTATCTAACCGACTGTTAAAACTTTTTACCACAAGTGATATTAAAAGTATTGGAGATTAGAGAAAACATCTAGTCCATCATCTTGTTGCTCATATGACCCAGAAGTACACAAGGAGAGAATTAAGAAGTAAACAAGGATATACCCTTGAGTCAGAAAATAAAATTCAGAATAAACAGAAATATAGAGAATGAAGTAGAAAAAAAATCTTCTTGGAAATGGATACGGTAAAAATAGGTTATTACAAATTAGAGTTTATCAAGTCAATAAGCAATAAACATTTATTGAATACTACCATGTGCCCAGCACATAAGCATTGATGATATAAAAGGACAAAGAAGATAGTCTCTGCCCTTAAGGAACTCACAAGGGAAAAGAAAAGATGTTTTGAACTACGTACTTAAATGGGGTTGGGGGGATGACGAAGTAAGGATAGAGAAAGATAACAAAATTAAGTTAAATAAAGATAGAAATTAATAGTTTAAACTCAATGATAAGATGGTCAAACAATAACTGGGGAAGTGGGGAGGGCCTATAGGGATAAACTAGCATAAAATATTATGAGCAAAAGTAATGAAAGGAATATAGTACTTAAAAAGAAAAAGAGGATGCAAAATCAGTACAAAAATATATGGAACGATTTAAAAAGTCTGATAATAATCACTTTCAATCTGAATGGATTAAACAACCTAATAAAAAGAATGACAAAACAAAAGAAAACAAAACCCGATAGTATATTGTATAAGAGAAATACATCTATGAAGGAAAAAAAATAACATACAGAATGACAATGTGATGCTGGGAAAAATTACTATGCAAAAGTGAATTTTTCAAAAAAGAGTTGTAATTTTCAGGCAAACAAAAAAAAATCATAAAAGTAGAGATAACTAGGGAAGCTATATTCTCCTTAAAGGAACCACAGACAATGAACCAATATTAATGTTCAACTGATACTGACCACATGGTAAAGCATATACATTTCTGTGATATAGCTAACATAGTTGACATGTTGGTTAGTTTTTTTGTTTTTGTTTTTGTTTTTGTTTTTTGCGGGGCATTGGGGGTTAAGTGACTTGCCCAGGGTCACATAGCTGGTAAGTGTCAAGTGTCTGAGGCTGGATTTGAACTCAGGTACTCCTGAATCCAGGGCCGGTGCTTTATCCACTATGCCACCTAGCCGCCCCCCATGTTGGTTAGTTTTGCTATTGTCATGGGGTGCAGAACACCCCAGAAGTTCTCTGGGGCACATCAAGGAATCTTCTCCTTGAGAAACTAAACCAGAGGACAGATAACACCTAGAGAGATAAGCTGAACCAAAGTGGACTGAGCTAGTTTCGGAATCCTACCCTTCATTCTGGTCTCCCTTACCCTGGGGAGATAAGTTTGGGTGTGGCTGTGGCCTTTGTGTTCTGAAGAGGGATCTGTAGCCACCCCTCACCCAATTCCTTTAGTCACTACCAGTGGGGGATGGTCATCCAGTCCTCACCCAATTCCCCCAGCTACCACCAGTGGGGGATGGTCCTCTCTCACTAAAGGAACTTTTCACGGGCAGATGGTCTATCCCCATCAGTCCCCTATAAAAGTACCTTCCAGTCTCCTGTTCGAGGAGATTTGGTACCTCTGAGCCATGTGCTTTATGCCAATCTCCTCATGAAAAAGTCCAAGGATTTCTTTCATGGTTTCCCTCCCCCCACCCTTCCCTTCCCTTGCTCCTAAATAAACTATCACCTTATTCTAACTAAGTTTTGTGTGCAAGAGGGTGTAATTCTTTAAAGAGGAATTCCTAAGAACCCAAACCCCATACCCCATTTTCCCACCATAACACTATAATGCTTTTCTTTCCCCTATTCTCTCTCTCTTTTTAAAAAATATTTTAATATTTATTTTTCCTTCTTTGTAACAAGGAATGTCTCTCTGGAGTTGCTATAAAAATAAGAGATAGCAACAAAATTTTTTTAAAAGGTAAAATATATGATTTTCCTGATAAATGATCTCTAATGTTCCTTCTTTCTGAAGAAATTTCTATGGCTCTATTATTTGCTGCATTTTTGTCTTAGTGACACAAATTAGATAATTTTAAGTCTACAACATGCAAATAACCCCCACAAACTAGGTGGATTACATACTTTTGTAGAGATGCAGTGGTGGTAGGAAGGAGTGGAGGTGGGGCTTTAATGACATTAGTGTGACCTCAGTTTTGCCCTAGCCAACAGTTGCAACAGAAGATTGTGGTATTTTGTTGCTTCCTCTTAAATATTTGTGCAAAACATGCCCCACAATAAGATTTACAGGGAGAAAAAGTAGCAAAACACAAATCCAATCTCTTTTACATTGTCTTTGAGAAAGGCATGGAAAATACCAATTAGGAAATTAACAGGTATGTCACCTAGGATTCTATGATATAAACCTTCAGTCTACCAGTATTGAGTAATGTATATATTATAAAGTTTCCTCAATCCAGACAGCTAAAACTGATTCATATGGGCTTGACTGAGGAGAGTCGTAGGAGAATCCACTGTGCTGGGGATAGGTGATAGTCCACCTGTCAGGCTATTATGATTGTTATGAAAGAGAGCAACTTTAAGATTTTCTCTCTCCAAAATCTATCCCTCAGTATCTTGTAAAGGAACCTCACAGAAAATAAAAGGGATATTTATAAATCATTTATGAAATTGATCAGGTTATATTGAATGAAAGTATATATAGTGCTTACTCTGTATCAAGTGCTATGAATACAAATACATGCCCTTCCAAGAGGTAATTGTAATATTGATGTTATTACAGTAAACAGAGCAAGATGTAGAAAGTGGTGTGGTGGAGAGGCGGTTGGAAAGGAGATTGTGCGTTCCCAGGAAAGGCTTAGTTGTGACTTAGCTGCTCCTAGGCATGATCTCTGATGGTTTAATTATGCCATATTGTATTTTATCATATAGTCTACACTTGTGATATGGGGAAAGCGATAGGAGAAAGCACGTGGGTCCTTAGGATTCCTCTGTAAAGAATTACACTCTCGCACAAGACCTAATCAGGAATAAGAGAACAAGTTTATTGGGGTACAAGAGAAACCGGCCGGGAGGAAGGTTTTGCCAGAACAAAACGCTTCCCCCCAACTGACTTGTGGGGTGCCATTTTATAGGGTTTCGATGGGGGGTGGGTAAGAGTCTCTTATTGGGTGAGGGGCTGGTGGTCTTCCCACGTTGCGCTGTGGTAGGAAGAATCCCTCGTGAGAGATCTGGTGGTGGGTGTCAACTTTGTCCTGATGGGTCTAAGCAGTCTGCTGATGGGCGGTTCCAGGTGGTCTTCTCCTGGATTACCTCATCCAGATGCTTAGGAGGACTGGAATGTGGGGTGATGGTCCTGGAGCATGCTCAGTTCAATCTGTGCCGCTTATCTCCGTTAGGTGGGTGTGTGTGTCCTTGATTGTGTTCAAGGAGAGGCCTACTTGATTTCAAGGGAAAACCCCTGAGGTTTCAAGGAAAAGGTTCCTTGAACCCCCCAGAGAATTGTTGGGGTGACCGGGGCCCATAATCCTCCCATGACACTTGGAAGATATAAATTGTGACCTGCAGTTAGATAGATGGGTTTTGAGTTGGTTCCTCAGTATATATATATATATCTTGGACAGATACTACAGGTTGACATGGAATTGAAAAGAAGGAAATAGTATGCATTGCATTTGGGAAATTAAGCAGTACAAGAAGTGAACTGAATGGTATCAATTGGAAAATCTACAAATTAAAATTCTAAATGTACCATAATGAGTTTAGTTGTATAATGGAGACTCAAACTAGGTGATTTCTATGGTCCTATTTAACTTCATGGAATCTTAGAGCCAGCATCTCCCATTGAAAATATAGGGTTGGAATGCAGATTGAACCATACTGTTTCTACTTTTTTTGAGATTTTTCCCTTTTGTTCTGATTCTTCTTTCACAACATAACTATGCAGAAATATGTTTAATGTGATTATACATATATAACCTTTATCAGATAGCTTTCTGTGTTAGGGAGGGAAAAGGGAAGGGAGGAAGGGAGAAAAATTTGGAAGTAAAAATCTTATGAGAACAAATGTTGAAAACTATCTTTACATGTAACTGGAAAATAATAAAATACTTTTATGATTAAAAAAAGAAAATGTAAGGATGGTTATATTCAACTAAGACTAAGCAATCTCCAATAAAAGAAGGGAATATTGTACAAGTTAAAATAATCAGAAGTCGTTTATAGCTTATAGTTGTTTTCACATATTAAACATCTATTTTACCCTTAGTAACACAGAAAGTTGGATTTTCTGAGTACTATTGGGACTAATGATTTCACTGCTGTAATGCTCTATTATCCTCCAAAGCTTCAATGGCTCCCTTTCACCCACAAGATAAAGTCTAGATTACTTAGCCTAGCATACATGCTCTTCCGCAATCTACCTAACCTACCTTTATAACTTTATCTAGAAATATTGTCCTACATGATTCCTCTGCTCCAGTCATACTATTGTACTTATGTATCATTCCCTCCATGTATCTGACATATTCCCACTTTCGAATTTTTGCATGTACTATTCTTCTCACCTGATATAACACTGCTCTTCCCATTTGAATGCTTTACAGCCTTCAAGATCTGGCTGAGTTACTTCCTACTCTTTGAGGTCTTCCCTGACAACCTCAGCCCATAGTAACATCTCCTTTTTCTGAACTCCTAATGCTATTTGTACCATGCATTTGGGACTCAGCTTACACAGCCATATAAGTTTAGATATCTTTTTTTTATGTGTATACTTTCTTCCTCCCTAATTGGCCTAAAACTCCTTGAGAGAATACACATTATCTTGTATGGTGCCTGGCATTTGGTAAGTGCTTAGTGGATTTTTCTTGATTTGTTTACTTTTTAACCTTCTACTTAAAAATCTCAGTGGCTCCTTACCATATCCCAAATAAAATTCAAGCTCTTCATTCTGGCATTCAAGGATTTCCTGAACTATTCTTCTACCTGTCTTTCTATCCTACATTTCCAGACTTATTTCATGTCATGTTCCCCTCCGCTAACCCCTTCCCCTGTAATCTTATGCTCTAGACAGGCAGAATAGCGCTCTGCCTGTCCAATATTTACAGAATTCTCTTGCCATTATGCCTTTTCTCTGGCTATTTTTCTATGCTTGGAGTGCCCTTTCTTCCTCTTTTTTTACTAGTTGAACATACATCCTTCCTTTTAAATCCAACTCAAAAGCTAGCACTATCAGAAAAATTTTTCCTGATTCCCCTGGCATCCCATACATATAACATTTGATAACTTTGTATTGTACTTTTATATAATATGGGTGTGGGGGCGGCTAGGTGGCGCAGTGGATAAAGCACTGGCCCTGGATTCAGGAATACCTGAGTTCAAATCCGGCCTCAGACACTTGACACTTACTAGCTGTGTGACCCTGGGCAAGTCACTTAACCCCCATTGCCCCGCAAAAAAACAAAATAATATGGGTGTATTAGAGCTAGCCATCTTGCCCTCTCATTACCAATTCTTTAATGGCAGGGACCACGTCTGATTTAAGTTTTGTAGCTCTCCCAATGCCTAGCACAGTCTCCATGCCCAGTTGGCACTTTGTGTTTGTTGTTTTTCTATGCCTCCAAATGGTAAGTATAGAGCTTTACACAGAACATATACTAAATCAATATTTGTTGGTTTTTAATATACTTGAGAAGCAGCTTGGCACAACGTAGATAGAGCAAGGCAGCCTTCAAGTCCTGACTGATGCAAACTACCTGTGTGACCACGGGCAGGTCACATATCATCTTAAGTCTCCCAAGCAACATTCTGACAACATCCCAGAGGATAGAGAGTCTCCCTGTGCCACTAATTTACTTCCTCTTCTCCTTCCCTCTTAGAGTCCCTATTTTCTTTCCAAATTCCATTCAAACATCACCTTGTACAGGAGACCTTTCCCTATACTAGTCCTGCTCCCAGTCCTGCCCCTACCCCCAAATCTGCTTGGTACTTCTGTTGTTTATACTTATATGTGTACATGAAATCTCTTTCAATAGGATGCAAGGTCAAGAGCAGTAACTGAAAACCCACCCTTCCTTTTAAATCCAACTCAAAAGCTATCACCACCAGAAAGTGTTTATTGATTCTCCTGGCATCCCATATTGTAACATTTTATAACTATTTATTATACTTATATGATATAGGTATATTGGAACTATCCATCTTGTCCTTATATCACCCTACTAGATTATCAGTTCCTTAAATGGCAGGGACCAAGTCTAATTTAAGTTTTGTGCTTACTAAATGCTTGTTGATTTTTTGTTTGTTTGTTTTTGTTTTTGCGGGGCAATGAGGGTTAATTAAGTGACTTGCCCAGAGTCACACAGCTAGTAAGTGTCAAGTGTCTGAGGCCGAATTTGAACTCAGGTCCTCCTGAATCCAGGGCTGGTGCTTTATCCAGTATATCACCTAGCTGCCCTCTGCTTGTTGATTGGTTAAAAAGTTGAAAGTCTGGATAAGTGAGGGACATTTCTACACAGAGTTCCCCAAACTGACAAAAATCACAAGTCTAGATCATCATTGGCCCCCACCATAAATAAAATCTTTAATATACTATATAGTTCAGTAATTAACAACTACAGATTCAGTCATTTTTTCAGTAAGTTTTCCCAAAGGTTTATTTTCTTTTATTGTTCATGAAAATGAGATTGCCTAATTTTTTGATAGACATTTAGGTGTTAATTGGAGTTATTATGGAAATATAAAAATATGAGCAGCTATTTTCTTTGTAAAGCTCAGGGCTCTGTGGTTCAATCCAGTTAATGGTCATCAGGATTTTAAAAAGACTAAGCTACTGAGTCTCCAGCTCACCTCGATCACATCAGTATTCTCCAAATCGAGGTTATTATTAATAATAAAACAAACCTGTGAAATTATCTGAACACTGAGTATTAACTGGCAGCAATCAGAAATAAGTAGAGTTTCAGAAGTAAGAGATGTAATTGAAAGCTGTCTGTTTTATTTCATCCAAAGTGAGAGAGATGATGAATTAGTTCAGAAAACTCTAATTAGGATTGTTAGTTGTATTTCTAGTTGTATGTGTTAGAAAGAATGCTAGTTCTATTTCTAGCTAGCCTGGCATATGGACAGCACTACCCCACCCCCTCCCAGTCCTTGGGCAGCATCGCTCTCCTCCCCCCCCCCCCCCCCCCCCCCCCCCCCCCCCCGCCTTTCTGGGTTGTTCAGGAACCTAATAGTGAACTTGAGTGTGCTCTTCAAAGGCAATGCTTGTGATGTGAGACCCGACAGGAAATGTGACCTCATTCTGCCTCCCTGCCTTCTGATTGCGTAGACTGTTTTTGAAAGGAAACAAGCAGGGTCAGAGAACTGCTTTCCTTTCCCAAGACCTACAAGCTGTTCTGTCCGAGGAAGCAGCTGAGGAAACAATGTTACAACCCCTAAAGAAGCTTTTGGGGATGGCAAAACTATAGTGTATGTGTGTATGTGTGCATGTGTGCATGTGTGTGTGTGTGTGAGAGTGTGTATGTGTGTGCATGCATGAGTGCCCGTGTGTGTGTGTGTGTGTGTGTGTGAGTTTGTTTCTTTTAATAGGGGAGAAGAGTACATTCATCTTGCATGCAAGATTTCAGCACCTGTTGACATGCTGATGCCTTTTTCAGCAGAGAAGCAGCAAATTCTAGGATTTCTGCCCCGACTATCAGATCTGGGAAGCCTTGAATTGCACTTTTCACTGTCAATGGAAAGAAGAACCTCGGGATCCCCTTCAGCCTTACAACGTATGAGTCAATTCTTTCTTAGAGACAGACTAATCATTTGAGGAGCCTGTTAGATCAGTTTGTTTGTTTGTTTTTAACTTAAAAGGGTTTAGAAATGAAGACTTAATGGTTACAAACTCTAGATCAGATGTATTTCAGTATAACTGTACATGACTACAGGAATGTAGCATTTGGTGTAGCTGCCTTGTTAACTACTGGATGAATTGTTACCTTAAAGTTCAACTTAGTTATTAGTGAGGGAGAGATTAAAATGCATCAATTTGAATAGTGCATGCTTAGAACTACCCTGATCCAAAACCAAGATGATAACTTTATTTTTATATGCAGCATCTCAAACTAATTAATTTCTTGTTTTAATTACAAATATGTTAAAGGAATTTCAGGGGGTTCAGTTACTCTTGAAGTTAATTAGTAGATTGTGTTTACGTTCCTTGCTTGCTTTGCTCAAAGGTGAAAACTTTTAAGCGCTATAGAAATGTTAGTTTTTACTATTATTGTTGTTTTAAGAACATTCTTTCTGGTACTGTGGGCCTTGTTTGATTTCTCATATTTCAAGTCACACACATAAAAATAAAATGTTGCTACTCTTACATTGAGAGGTAAAGTGGCAGAATGAATACAGAGCTGGCCTCAGAGTGAGGAAATCCTGGGTTCAAATTCTGCCCCAATGCAGACTACATATATGACCCTGGGCAAGTCATTTAACCTCTGAGTACATCAGGCAATTCTCCAAAATGATAAAATGCAGCTAAATTGGGCAATCTGCACTGTAAGACGAAGTTTCTCAGTGAGAAACTCACCTCTTCAAATTTCACGTCTGGTATTTATTACTAGCTATGTGACCTTGGGCAAGTCATTTAGCCCCATTTGCCTCAGCTTCCTCATTTGTAAAATGAGCTGGAGAAGGAAATGGCAAATCACTCTAATATCTTTGCCAAGAAAATGCCAAATAGGGTCATGAAGAGTTGGACATGGCTGAAACAAATGAATAAGGCAAGTCACTTAAAGTCTAGATGTTCCAGACATCTCCCTAGGACTTAGATGGCACTATGGAATGCTGGATTTGTACTCAGATGACTTAGGGTCATATCTTGCTTATCTTTGTCCTAGGGACAACAACAACAGCTAGGGAAAATTATTTTCACCTCTCTAAATCTTAATTTTTCCTCTTTAAAATGAGGAAATTGGATTCCATGATCTTTAAGGATTCATTTAGCTTGAAACCTATGATGTAATAAATCATAGGACTGCAACCTGAATGGATAGAGAGACTGTACCAGGAGTTCTTTATTTGGATTAAATCTCAGTTCTTTTAACAATTCATGTGCGCTACATTAAAACAAGAATAATAAACTAACATAAACTTTCTCATGTACACACATATATGTATGTGTGACCTCTTTTAAACTCAGTCTTCTCACATATAAAATGGGTATTATAATAATAGTACCTGACAACTTGGTGGCACAGGGAATAGAGTACCCGGCTTAGATTCAGGAAGACTCATCTTCCTAAATTCAAATCTAGTCTCAGACACTAAACTAGCTGGGTAACCCTGGACACTTAGTCTTGTTTGCTTAGTTTCTTCATCTGTAAAATGAGCTGGAGAAGGAAACGTCAAAGTATTCCAGTATCTTTGCTAATAAAACCCCCAGTGGAATCACAAAGAGTCAGACATGACTGAAATGACTGAAAAATACCAAATTAGTATTTTATACTTTCCGCTTTGTAAGAATCAAATGAAATAATATATGTAATGCACTTTGCAAATCTTAAAGCATCATTTGAATATTAGCTTGTTGTTGTTCTCCTCCTCCTTCTTTTAAGATCACCTTCCTGAGGTTCACTTCTTCATTTGTAAAAAGTGGGGCTCAGACTATCCCTAAATCCCCTTCTAGCTCCAAGGCTTTCTTTTTTGTTTGTTTTTGTGGGGCAATGGGGGTTAAATGACTTGCCCAGGGTCACACAGCTAGTAAATGTCAAGTGTCTGAGGCCTGATCTGAACTCAGGTACTCCTGAATCCAGAGCAGGTGCTTTATCCACTGCGCCACCTAGCCGCCCCCACTCCAAGCCTTTCTTAACAGTAAAGCATACTCCATTTAGCAGTCAACAGAATGTCAGAATGCTTGTTATAGGAACGTCAACTCAAATTCCTCTCATCCATATGCTTTTATTGGTGTTTCATTAGTGGTTGAGAATTATTGAAAAGTAAAATATAAGCACTTGTGAACTGGATTCACAAATGCATGTCTGTCCTTATTCTTAGGAATGCAGCTCTCCTCAGGCCACTTGTGAATGCTTGAGCTGACACAAAACACATGACAGCCCTGGCATCTCCTGATATAGAAGGATGCATGATCTAGGTTGCTGTGCAAACAACCCAGGCCCATATCCAAATATGGTTTGACATGTTATAGCCAAGATGTACTGAAAAAATGTAAAGAGTTGTTTTTCAGGTATTGCTGTTTACCATTTTCAATATTTGTGCATCATATAACATGGGATTGCATGGAGTCATTTTAGCTTGTGTATTTAAAGGAGCAGCCATTACAATTTGAATCAGCCTATTGCTTAAAGAAAAAAGAAACTCCACAACATTTTCATGAATTTGGTAAAACCACTGGAAATTTATTATAGAATTGCAAAGTTTGTAAAGGTCCCCAGGTAGCCATCCTCTAGCCCCACCTCCTTTCTTTAGTCTTAGAGATATTTATTACCGAATGTCCAAATCTAACAAAATTAGTAAATGCCATCTGATTTTTTTAGGATTGTTCTATTTTTAATATGGATCAACCTTTCCTTAACCTCTTTTGCAGACGATCTATGGAGTTTGTACAAGTGGTCTTCCCAACATGTACCGTATCTCTCAGCTCACATCAACGCCAGTAGCAAGTAAATGTCTGAATTCTGCTCAGCACAATTATCTCCTGAAAGATTCCTTGCTTTGATTTTGCTGATACTTGTACCATTAACCATCTGTCAGTGGTTTGCATTTCTTAAATGCTGGGTATGCTTTGGCAATGAATCTGACTTCATTTCTTTCTTTGAAAGAAATGCAAGTTGTTGGGTGTTTTTGTTTTTGTTTTTGTTTTTTTGCTTTCAATGAAAAAATCATGATTTTTTTTTAGATGTCTGAGCATAAAAATGAGAAGGAAGATTGTTTATCAGCAACAATTAAGATGCAAAACTCTAGGCATGGGGAAAATGCTGAATGATTTTGATAGCTACTTGCAAAAACAAGGGCGTTGTTCACATGGTAGCTGTTTCAAGTTTCTTTCTTCCTTCCTCTTATTTTCCCCTCAAACCACCACAATTTTGTTCCCTCTAACTTAACCAGCCCTATTTGAATCTTCAAAATCTTTTCTTTGGCACATTAAACCTTCAGATAAGTTGAAAAAGTTCCACTGACTAGATCTAAAATATACCTTCCTGTCACTCTTTTCTCCATTGCTACTTTCTAAATCATTTTATATCTATAAAATTCTCTATCTGCAGTCACAGTGGAATGGACAACTTTTGCATAATAAAAATTGGCAAGGATCCCGGAGCTCCTCCAATCCAGTCCTCTGTCTCCAATCTTATGGATTGAAGTCAGTTGACGTCCAAGTTGCCTGAAATGCAATTAGTAAATACCATCTGCTTTTGGTGTGCTTTTTCTCTTTTGAATTTAAATCTATGTGTTTAAAAACATTTTTACAGACAGTCTGTGAAGCTGGTCTTGCCATCATCCACAAATCTACCACTTCCAGGTTCATGAGCTCTGAAAACCCCTTATCACAATCTGCTGTCAATTCATCTCTCTCTCTGTCTTGCAATACCTAACCCTGTTCTTCATCCTCTATGTGACCTCCATCCCCTCAGGTACTCCAGAGACCATCACTTTTTATTGATTCCTGACTACACTAGTCTAAGTTCCCCATCTTGACTGCCTGGTGAACCAGACCATTTATTCCTTTTGAGTATACTGCCCTCTCATCCTGTGACCAGTCTTGTTCTGCCAATCCTCCATCCTGGATTACTTCTACCCTCCACTTCCTTCACTCTTTCTTACTCACACACTGCTAAATGAAATTGGAGAAAATCATGCAACCATGCAGACATGATTCACTATAAATGTATAATACATAATCTCAACTGGACCCAAAGGCAATATTTTTTACACCTTTCTAATTGATTTAATATCTTACCCAAATGGCTTTTCCAAACCTTTTCATCCTTTAGTTCTCCCTGCCCCCATACTCTCAGCTGAGAACCTTTTATATTTTACCAACAAACATGAGGTCATCTGATGAGAGCTCCCTCTTCTTTCATCCTCCTCATCTCATATTATTCTGATATCTCCTTCACCCTGCCTCACATGAAGAGGTGGCTCTTCTTGCGAAGACAAACCCTGGGATTTGAATAGGTGATCCCATTCCATTCTGTCTCAAAGAATGCTCCCTCTATCATTCCCACTCTCTCATTTATCTATAATCTCTCCCTGTCTACTGGCTGCTTCCCTACTGCCTACAAATATGGTCATTGCTCTCCGCCTCAAAGAAACCTTCATTTAATCTATCTATCCCTGCTAGTTATTGGTGGCAGTGAAGTGGTACAGTAGCTCGAACTCTGGACCTTGAAGATCTGAGTTCATATCTAGCCTCAGACACTGAGTGAACTTGAGAAAGTCACTTAACTTTTGTTTTCCTCAGTTTCCTCAACTATATAATGGGGACAATAACAGCACCTACTTTCCAGGGTTGTTGTGAGGATCAAATGAGATGATAATTGTAAGGTGCCTGACCCATAGTAGACACTTTATAAGTGCTAGATATGATGATGATCCCTTATAACTCCTCCATTTTGTGGCTAAATTCCTCCTCTCGCTCTTTTCTTAATTCTCTCCTGTTTGTTTTCCAGCATCATTATCCAACTGACAGTGCTTTCTCCAAAGTTACTGGTAAACTCTTAATTGTCAAATGTGATCTCTCTGCAGCCTTTGACCCTATTGATTGCTATCTTCTTGATATTCTCTTCTCTCTAGGTTTCCATGACAATTCTCCATCCTGGGTTTCCTCCTACCTATTTGACCACACCTTGGTCTCTTTTTTTGGATCTTCATCCAGGTCACACCTGCTAATGTATGGCCCTCCAGGGTTCTGTGCTAGGGCCTCTTGTCTCTTCCATCTATTCTATTTCACCTGGTGATCTCACCAGCCCTTATACATTCAATTGTCATCACTATGCTCATGATACTCAAATATACTTATCCAACCCTAACCTCTCTGCTCACCTCAAGTTTTTTGTTTTTGTTTTTTCGGTGAGGCAGTTGGGGTTAAGTGACTTGCCCAGGGTCACACAGCTAGTAAGTGTTAAGTGTCTGAGGCCGGATTTGAACTCAGGTACTCCTGACTCCAGGGCCGGTGCTCTATCCACTGCACCACCTAGCTGCTCCTCACCTCAAGTTTTGCATCTCAAAGTGAGTGTCTCCTTGACAACTTAAATTCAACATTTCCAAAACCAAAACCTCATAATCTTTTCCCCCAAACCCTTTTCTCTCCTGAACTTCCCTATTACTATTGAAGATACCACAATCTTCTCTGTTACCCAGTCTTGCAACCTAGGTGTCATCCCTGACTCCTTACTCTCTTACTGTCCCCCCATATCCAATCTGTTGGATATTTCATTAGCAACATCTCTCATCTATATGCCCCATTTCCCCTCTCTGACATTGCTACCACTAAGGTGTAGGCCCTCGTCATTCATGCCTAAACTACTGCAATAGCTTGCTTGTTGGGCTCCCTGTCTCGAATCTCTCCCCACCATAGTTACCGTCCTACACTCAGCTGACAAATTGGTCTTTCTTGAGTGAAAGTCTGTCCATATCAAACCCCTCTTCAATAAACTCCAATAGCTCTCTATTGCCTCTAACATTAAATACAAAATCCTCAGTTTTGCTTTTAAAGACCTTTATAACCTAGACCCCCCTCTTCCAACCTTTTCAGTCATCTTACAACTTATTTCCCTGTAATGTACCTGTCAACACAGTGATACTGGAATTCTTTCTATTCCTTGAACAAAACATTCCATCTCCTGACACTTGGCATTCTCTTTTTCTTCTTCTTCTTTTATTTATTTAGAATTTTATTTTTCCTAATTACATGGAAAAACAATTTTAATGTCCATTTAAAAAACTTTGTGTCCCAAATTCTCTTTCTACCTCCTTCCCCACCTCTCCCCCCTAAGAACTCAAGCAATTCAATATGTTATACATGTGTAGTCGTGCAAAATATTTCTATATGAGGTTGTGAAAGAAAACAGACAAAAATACTTAAGAAAAAGAAACTTTAAAAAATATGCATCAATCTGTATTCAGACACCATCAGTTCTTTCTCTGGAGATGGATCTCATTTTTCCTAAGTCTTTCAGATTTGTCTTAGATCATTGTGTTGCTGAGAAAAGCTAAGTAATTCACAGCTAATCATCTTAGATTATTGATGTTACTTTGTATACAGTACATTTCACTTTGTATCAGCTCATGCAAGTTTTTCTAGGATTTTCTGAGAGCATCCTACTCATCATTTCTTTTTTGTTTATTTGTTTGTTTTTGCAGAGCAGTGAGGGTTAAGTGACTTGCCCAGAGTCACACAGCTAGTAAGTGTCAAGTGTCTGAGGCTGGGTTTGAACTCAGGTCCTCCTGGATCCAGGGCCTGTGCTTTATCTACTGCTCCACCTAGCTACCCCTGCTCATCATTTCTTATAGCACAGTAGTGTTCCATGATAATTTCATCCCACAATTTGTTTAGACATTCCCCAATTAATGGGTATCTCATTAATTTCAAATTCTTTGCACCAGAAAAGGGCTACCATAGTTTTTGAACATATAAGTCCTTTAACTTTTTGATTTTTTTCATCTCTTTTTGGATAATGACCTAGTAGTGGTATTACTAGGAGATCAAAGAGTATACATGGTTTTATATCCCTTTGGCCATAGTTTCAAATTGCTCTACAGAATGTTTTAATCAATTTACAACTCCACCAACAATGCATTAATGTCTCATTTTCCCCATATCCCCTACAACATTTATCATTTCCTCTGCTGTCCTATTATTAAATCCAATAGGTATGAGGTAGTACCCCAGAATTGTTTTAACTTGCATCTTTCTAATTAATAGTGAGTGAGAGCATTTTTTCATATGGCTATAGATAACTTTATTTCATCTGAAAACTTTTCATATCTTTTGATCATTTATCAGTTGAGGAATGGCTCTTATTTTAATAAATTTGCCTCAGTTCTCTATGTGTTTGAGAAATGAGGCCTTTTTCAGACAAACTTGCGTCAATTTTTTTTCACAGTTACTATTGCTAACCATATTTCTCTTCATCCTATTCCCTCCCCATGTCATTTACTATATTCTCTATCTCCTTTCACCCTGTCCCTCCTCAAAAGTTTTTTGCTTCTGACTGCCACCTTCCCCAATCTGCCCTCCCTTCTATCATCCTCCCCCCTTATCCCCTTCCCCTCCTACTTTCTTGCAGGATAAGATAGATTACTATACCCAATTGAGTGTGTATGTTATTCCCTCTTTGAGCCAATTCTGATTAAAATAAGGGTTACTCACTCCCCAGCACCTTCCCTATTTTCCCCTCCACTGTATGAGCTTTTTCTTGCTTCCTTTATGTGAGATACTTACCCCATTCCACCTCTCCCTTTCCCTTTTTCTCAATGCATTCCTATCTCACCCCTTAATTTTATTTTTTAAAAAATATCATCCCTTCATATTCAACTCACACCTGTACCCTCTGTCTAAATATACTCCATTCAACTGCCCTAATAATGAGAAAATTCTTATGAGTTCCAAGTATCATCTTCCCATGTAGGAATGTAAATAGTTTAACCTTTTAATATCTCTTATGATTTATTTTTCCTGTTATCCTTTTTATGCTTCTCTTGAGTCTTGTATTTGAAAGTCTATTCAGCTCAGGACTTTTCATCATGGATGCCTTAAAGTCCTCTCCTTCATTGAATACACATTTTTCTCCTGAAAGATTATACTCAGTTTTGCTGGGTAGGTGATTCTTAATTGTAATCCCAATTCCTTTGACCTCTGGAATATCATATTCCAAGCCTTCCTATTCTTTAATGTAAAAGCTGCTAAATCTTGTGTTATCCTGACTGTGGCCCCACAATACTTGAACTATTTCTTTATGGCTGTTTGTAATATTTTCTCCTTGACCTGAGAGCTCTGGAATTTGGCTATAATATTCATAGGAGTTTTCATTTTAGGATCTCTTTCAGGAGGTGATCAGTGGATCATTTGATTTCAATTTTACCTTCTGGTTCTAAAATAGCAGGGCTATTTTCCCTGACAACTTCTTGGAATATGATATCTAGGATCTTTTTTAGATCATAGATTTCAGGTAGTTCAATAATTTTCAAATTATCTCTTCTGGGTCTATTTTTCAAGTCAGTCATTTTTCCAATGAGATATTTCATATTGCCTTTTATTTTTTTCCATTCTTTTGGTTTTGCTTTATTGTTTCTTGATTTCTCATAAAGTCATTAGCTTCCATTTGCTCAATCCTAATTTTTAAGAAATTATTTTGTTCAGAGACCTTTTGTACCTTCTTTTCCAGTTGGTCAATTTGTTTTTTCAAGGCATTCTTCTCCTCATTGGCTTTTTGTACCTCTTTCATCATTTGGCCCAGTCTGTTGTTTTTTTTTAATTAATAAAGTATTTTATTTTTTCCCCGTTACATGTAAAGATAGTTCTCAACTTTTGTTTATACAAGATTTCCAATTTCAGATTTTTCTCCCTCCCTCCCTTCCCTCCCCACTCCCCTCCAGTCTGTTTTTTAAGGTGTTATTTTCTTCATTATTTTTTTGTGTCTCCTTTACCAAGCTATTGACTTTTTTCATGATTTTCTTGCATCACTCTCATTTTTGTTTCCATTTTTTGCTCTACCTCTCTTACTTTATTTTCAAGGTCCTTTTTGAGCCCTTCTATACCCTGAGACCAATTCATATTTTTCTTGAAAGCTTTGGATGTAGGAGCTTTGACTTTGTTATCTTCTGAGAGTGTTTTTTATTTTCTTTGTCACCATAGAGACTTTCTATGGTCACCATTTTTTCTGTTTGCTCACTTTTCCCAGCCTATTTCTTGACTTTTAACTCTTTGTTAAAGTGGGGCACTGCTTCCAGAGTGGAAGGTGCACTGTCCCAAGCTTCAGGGAGTTTGTGCAGCTGTTTTCAGAGATACTTCTGGGAATTTGTAAGTTTTTAGTTCCTCCAATGTGGTATGATTTAAGGAGAAGTATGTTTACTACTCTCCTGGCCTGTGCTCTTGTCTGCAAGTAGCCACAGGCCTGATTTTCTGCTCTGGAAATATGAACAGAGTCCCACTCCACTGTGGCCACAAGCTCCAGGGTGCATGTGCTCCTCCCAAGCCTGGGACCACCACCCAAGACTGTGACTTGCATCTGAGTATGGGCAACACAATAGGGTCCTGTGTAAATGCTGGCAAAGAGATCCCTGTAATCTCCCTCTGGCCAATTGTACGATCCCCTTACCGTCTTTGGGCTGAGTTCCAGAAGCTGTTGCTGCTGCTGCTGCTGATTCAGAGGCTCCCAAGGCCTGTTCCTGGTTTTCTGTGGCTGTGGCTGGGTCTACACTGGACTGTGTTCTACTCTCACCCTGGTACAACAGACCTTTTTTGACAACCTTCTAAGTTGTCTTTGGCTAGAAAATTATTTTACTCTGTCTTTTTGTGGGTTCTGCTGCTCCAGGAATTGTCTTATGGCATTATTTGAAGGTATTTGGAGCGGTCTTGAGGAGAGCTCAGGTAAGTCATTGCCTTTTCTCCTTCATCTTGGCTCTGCCCCCGACACTTGGCATTCTCAATGGCTCTTCTTCATTCCTAGAATTCTCTCCCTCCTCATCTCAGCATCCTGGCTTCTCTGGCTTCCTTCAAAAAGTCTCAGCTAAAGCTCTACCTTCTACAAGAAGTATTTCCCAGTCCTTAATTCCTGTTTCTTCCTTCTGCTGATTATTTAATATTTATCTTCTATGTAGTTTGTTTGTACATTGTCATTTGCATATTGTATTCTTCATTAGACTATGAGTTGTAGGAGAGCAGGGACTACGTTTTTCCTTTTTTTTGTATCCCTAGTGCTCACTTACCACAGTGCCTGACATATACTTGGCACTTAATAAATGCTTATTGAGTGATTGACTTACTGATATGTATGTTTGACAGAAATGCATGCACACAGGTGTGCATACATATCTGTGTATGTATCTACACATACATATGTATATGTCAAATTGTTGTGATGTATATATGTGTGTGTATTCCCTCCCCCCCCCCTTTCTCTCTCCACATTCATAGGAGGATAGAACCAGATTCAAGTATTTAAGTCCTGTCTTTGATACATTCAAATTGAGTGATACTATGATAATTTGTCAATTCCTTATACTATTCTTAAACACTATAAGTTACAGAGGACTTGCTGATCTTCATCTATGTTCAATCAATCAATCAATAGAAGAATGAACAAGTATTTTTTAAAAATCCAGGCACTATGCTAGGTGCTGAGCTTACAAAGACAAAAGGGAAAATTAATCACTATCTTCAAGAAACTTACATTCCATTGGGGGAGACAACAAGTACACATATAATTGTTTATTAATGTCTTGGAAATTCCCCACATTGATGACAGCACAGGTCCAGATATCTCTATATCAAGTTAAACACCCACAGAACCATCTTTTAATTTTTGTATTCCCAATTATAATCACTTATCTTTGTGCCATGCTTTATATAGCACTTTCTAAACACCCACCTTGGAAGGTAGGTAGTAAAAATATTATATTCATTTTTTATAGATGAGGACACTCAACTTCCTTCTGAGATATGAAAATTCTTGCCTAGACTAGCCTAAGAGGTAGCACAGTGTTACAGAGGAAAGAGTTCCTGCCCTGAAGTCAGGAGGAACCTGGGTTCAAATGCTGCTTTTGGCAGCCCCTGGTGTTATGATCAGAAACAAGTCACTTCACTGGTCTCTGGGGCTCAGTTTCCTCATCTATAAAGCAGTGATGATCATAATATTTTCCGTTCTTGCCTCAGAGAGTTGTCAGGAGCACTAAATGAGCCAATGTATGTAAAGTAGTTTATTTAAATGTTAGCTGGTATTATTAGGGGCCTAGAGAAAAATTCGTGTAAGTTGTAGGAAAGGCTCCAGCCCCAACCTTCTGAAACAGCCAGTTCATCCTCCTTACTACCATGTCACATTCTGTTAGCCATATAAATCATGCCACTTTTGAAAATAAGAACCTACTTTTCTAACCTTCATTATTTTTTATGACAAAATATTATCAATTTGCCCTAAGGAAGGTGGGGGTGTCTTTGGCAGGCAATTTAATTTCATAAATTACCCAGAAGGCTAAATACACAGGCAAATAAATAAATTAATAATACTTGTTATGATGAATTTAGGGTTTCCTCTTCTCACAAAATGTGATCCTTCTCTATTTCACGGATCTCTGTTGGGTGGTAATGATTTATTCATGCCCCCTCTGGCTCTCATGAATTTACCTCCAAAGGAAAGCTTTACTCTGAGACTGAAGAGTAATAAACCCCAAGAGAAAGACAAAACACCCAAGAACATAGTTTATTTCTGCCTGCTGGTTTCCAGATGCCAGGGACAAAACTGCTATTAGAGATTAATTTTTAAATCTAGTCTGACTTAAGTTTAGTTATGCGGGTGGGACATCGGGTATTTGATTTTTACCAACCACATGTACAAAGTTTCTACTGTATAGTATGTTTTCCTGTTTAATCAGGCTCTCTGGGTTTTTTCCCTCCCCTTTTCTTCTCTTTTGCCTATTTGCCTAGGTTCTCCTGGACTGGAAAGAAAATCAAGTGGGACTCTATCACCCAGATGTATTTTCCCAAGGTAATCTGGCAGGCTATAGTTTTTCTGTAGGAAAAGCAATGCAAATTCCAAATTGTAGTCCTGATTCATTTGTTTATTGCTAATCATTTAAAAAAAAGTTTTTCCAAATAATTCAATGCTTTGGGAAGGTATATGTCTTATGGAGTTTTCTGGGCCATTTTCTTTTAGGTGGTCCCAAATCAGGCTCTGGATTCATGATGAATGGTGGTGGAAGTGACTTGGTCCATTATGTATCTTTGAGGTAGTGAGCTCCTTGATACTGGAGGTGTTTGGGGCATCTAGGAAGTGCAATGATGATAGAATGCTAGACCTGACATTAGGAGGACCTGAGTTCAAACCTGGCATCGGACCCATAACTCTGTGACCCTGGGCAAATCACTTAATCTCTATTTGTCTCAGTTTCCTCATTTGCAAAATAGAGATAATAATAGCACCTCCCTTCTATGATTGTTGTGAGGATCAAATGAGATAAAATTTGTAAAATGCATAGCACAGTGCCTGGCATATATTAAGCACTATATAAATGTTTATTATTATTACTAATATTATTAACATTAAAGTATTGAAGTAGATTGAGTGACCTATAGTCAAACATATTTTATAAAAGATTCATCCACCAGACTTGGAGTCCAAATCCTTATTTTGTGCTCATAGGTAAGTCTTAGTTTTGTTTGGAAAATGGGGATAATTGCACAACATAACTTCATTAAGTTGTTGTGATGAAAGTGTTTTGTAAACTTTAAGTAACTATAAAAATGGGAGCTACTCTTATGGCTTCTGAGGCCCTGCTGTATCTAAGATTCTAACATTTCATAGTCCTTTATCCTTTGTAAGCTCCTTGAAAGTTGTTTTTGTGTTGTTCTTCAGTTCTGTATGGCTCTTTGTGACCCTATTTGGGGTTTTCTTGGCAAAAGTACTGGAGCAGTTTACATTTTCTCATGTAAAATGAGTTGTAAAAGATGAGGAAATTGAGGCAAACAGTGTTAAATGACTTGCCCAGGGTCACACAGTTAGTACATATTTGAAGACAAATTTGGACTCAGGTCTTCCTGACTATAGGCCAGGCATCTATCCACCTAGTTCTTTTGGACAGATGATGACACAGGGCCTCAGAAAAGTTAAATGATGTATTATTTAAGATTAGATCTAATAAAGGACAAAGCCTTACTCATTTAATAAATCAATAAACATTTATTAAGTATCTATTATTCTGCACTGTGGATACAAAAAGAGGCAAAAGACAACTCCCTAAGCTGTCCTCAGGGAGCTTGCAATCTAACAGACTCAGAATTTGCTTCTCTGACCTAGCTCTTCTGTGTCCTAGTGGAAGGGGGAGAATGGAAGATCTGAGGGGCCCCATGAAGTGTCCAGTTTCACAGCAACAGAAAATTCCTATGTGAGGGGATGCTCAAGTTGAAGAAATTTAGGGTGGGGTGACATTATTTTTTTAGTAAGCCCCTTGGAAGGAACCTACTGAAAAGCAGCTAAAAATTCCTCTGATGGTCATAGCACATTTAAGGCTGGAGTCAAGAGATTCAGGAGCTGGACATAATGGTCTCTCTTGGGGACCAGGTCAAATTGAATTGTTTGATCTTCTAGGGAATTAACTTAAAACAACAACAACAAAACACCATTATTGTAACTCAGAAACCAGAAGTGCTTATAGCCAAGGGAGGATGATGAATTCTAAAAACATTACAAAGAAAAGACATTGAGGAGAGGCTGACCTTGAAATTTTATAAGACATTGAAACCTCTTCATTAGAGCTGGAAATGGATCATACTCGGTATGGCACATGTAGTAGATAACAGTGATGGATGTCAGGGAGACCTAGGCTGGATCCAGGCTCTGATACTTCCTGTGTGGACAAGTCCATTCATCTTTCTGAGTCTCACTTTCCTCAACTATAAAATAAAGAAAAAAAATCTTGTATCTTCTAATTTATACCATGCAGCTGTGATTCTTGAGTGAGGTAAGGTATCTAAAGGAAAATTTAAAGCATGATAAATATGTAAGCCGTAACTCTAACTGACAAAGCATCCCAAGAGGCTTTATGCTATTTTTAAAGCTTGAGTAACTTCAACAACTTTAAATTTCATGAAGACTTTTAGGAATACCCTGTATAGGGTTCTTAAGGTTTACAAAACACTTTCTTTACAGTAATTAGGTAGGGAAAGTATTGTTGCTGGTTTTAAGTAGTGCCACAGCTTGGACTTGAACCTAAGACTCCTTACTCAATGCCTAGTGCTATTTTTGGGTCTACCCCATTATCATTCAGATTTCAAGAACTTACCCACTGGAACACAAAGCATTACAACCACTGGGCCCATGGTGCATATTTAACTACTCAAGTAGGTAGCATTGTCCCTAGGCACTGCTGCCATTCTGGTGCAGGTCCTCATCACCCCCCCCCCACACACACACACAACAGGACTATGGCAACAGATTGCTGATTGGTCCCTCTGCCTCAAATCCACACCCCTCCCCCCACACACATACTCCAGTCTAGCTTCCAGTACGCTGTCAGTCAGACTGATCTTCCTAAAGCTCAGGAATGACCATGTCATCTCACTATTTGGTCAATGTCAGTGGCTTCTCTAGGTTCAAATAGAAAATTCTTTGTTTGGCTTTTAAAGCCCATAACAACCTGGTTCCTTCATAATTTTCTTTTTATACTCCCCAGGATCCAGTAATGATGGCTTCCTTGGTGTTTCTTGCACCTGTCTGTCCTCCATGCTTGCAAGTCGCTCACTCCTCATTTCCACCTCCTAACTTCCTTCAAGTCTCAACTAAAATCTTACCTTCTGCAAGAAACTTTTTCCTAATTCCTCTTAATTCTAGTTCTTTCCCCCTGTTGATTTTCTCCAATTTATCCTATATCTATATCTATCTACCTCTACCTCTACCTCTACCCTCTACCTCTACTTCTACCTCTACCTCTATTTCCATCTGCATCTCCATCTCCATCTCTATCTACCTCTATCTCTATCATCTCTTTCTCTATCTCTATCTACATCTGCATCATCTACATCTCATCTATATCTATATCTATATCTGTATCTGTATGTATTTCTATATCTATTTCTATATCTATATCTATATCTATATCTATATCTATATCTATGTCTATGTCTATGTCTATGTCTATGTCTATGTCTATGTCTATGTCTATGTCTATGTCTATGTCTATGTCTATGTCTATGTCTATGTCTATGTCTATGTCTATGTCTATGTCTATGTCTATGTCTATGTCTATGTCTATATCTATATCTATATCTATATCTATATCTATATCTATATCTATATCTATATCTATATCTATATCTATATCTATACCTTTTGTACACAATTGTTTGCATGTTGTATTCCCCCATTAGGCTGTAAAGTCCTTGAAAGTAGGGACTGTCTTTTACCTTTCTTTTTACCTCTAGAGTACATGGCATATAATAGGCACTTAATAGATGACCAAGTGACTAGCACCATATAATTAAAAAGACTAGTTATCAGGATGAAGGCCTCAGAAGACTTGGGCACTAGTACCTATTATATGACTTCCTATTGATGTGACTGGTGACAGTTCCTTGGCCCTCTTTGAGACTGTTCATTTGTAAAAAGGAAATACCAACACTGGCCCATTACACAAATAATATTGTTTATTTTCAATAACACCTACCCCACTGCTAGCATTTATAGATTCATGGATCAAGAGTATGAGGGAACCTCAGAAAGCAACTAGCCCAACTCCCTCATTTTACATATGAGTAAACCAAGGTCCCTGGGCAGTTCAGTGACTTGTCTATGGTCACATAGATCTTAAACATTAGAGGAGGAGTCTGCCCCTAGGTCTTCTGACTCTGGAGTCAATACTTTTGCCACTGTCATGAGGATCCACCAAGATGGGTGGACCTGGGCTTGAGAGGCATGGCTTCAAAGCACAGCTCTTTGACAGTGGTCAAATCACTTGACCTCTCTGAGACTCCATTGAGTCACATGGAAAATGGACCACTTTTCTAGTAGAACTTGAGGTCAATCAACTTTTGTTGTATATATGGTACAGTGAGAGGTGTATTGGACTTGGAGTCAGAAGACTTGGCTTAGATGCTAGACTTTGACACTTATTAGCTGTGTGTTTGGGGTAGGTTACTTAGTCTCCTCTTCTATAAAATGGAACAAGTAGTTCTTACACTAATTTACAAGATTGTTATAAGGATCTTATGAGATCATGTATATAAAAAGTGCTTTGGAACAGGAAGACACAAAGCCAGTTGCATTTGTTACCATTATGAGACAGTATTGCAGTATATAGAGTCCTGGGACCTGGAAATTTGAAGGCTTGGCTTCATATAGAGCCATTGACACTGATCAGCCATATGACTGTGGGCACTTAAGCCTTTCAGCCTCTCTGAGACTCAGTTTCTTCCTCTGTAAAATGGGAAGAGTAGAGTAGAGGATAGCAGCATAAAGACTACCCTAACTACAGAAAGGGAGGGATTGCAGAAGTGTCCTTGGAGCTATCTCTGCCCAGGATCAGGGGCAGTTAGAAACTGCTGGTCACAGCACAGCTTCCCAGGAGTTTACCTTGAGGGTAGGGGAGATTAGAAATTACTAGTCAGACCAGGAGAGGGGTGCCAGGGATTTCTAGGGATTGACAAATGCCAGATGCAAAAGTTTATCTTTGATCCTGCATGTGAAGATTTGAAATTCTACAGGCTTGCTTTTTTTCTTCTCTCCAGCTATGCTTGTACTTTTCTGGATGGCGACACCCCATTGGAATGCTGCTCCATAAATCCCCTGACGGGTTCCCACTTTATTTGCCGCCGAAGCCCCCGGCTCCTCACCAATGGCTATTACATTTTAACAGAGGATAGCTTTCTTTCTGATGAAGATGGCAACATCACTCTGAGTCCCACTCAGACGAGCGTCGTATACAAAGAGAATTTGGTCAAGTAAGTCAGTGGTATCCTATTTCTAGAGCTCGTGACAAGGGCACAGCAATGATGGCACGTATATCTAAGTGGCTCAGTGAATATAATGCCAGGCCTAGAGTTAGAAAGCCTCATCTTCCTGAATGCAAATCTGTCCTCAAATACTTACTAGCTGTGCAATACTGGGCAAGTTGCTTAACCTTCTTTGCCTCAGTTTCCTCATTTATAAAACAAGCTGGGAAAGGAAATGGCAAACCACTCTAATATCTTTTCCAAGAAATTCCCAAATGGGGTCATGAAGAGTCAGACATAACAACAACAAATTTGTAAAGTGTTTTGCAAACCTATAAATACTTGCTATTATTACTTATATACTGTTTTAAGATTTGCAAAAAGTTTTAATACATTACCTCTTTTAAGATGTGTTTATCAAGCTGAGTTACAAATTCCATCCCCCCATTTTATAGATGAGGAAACTGATGTTCAAAGAACGTGAGTAAATGACTACTAGTCATCCCCTTTGTTTTAGTGGCAGGATTTGAGCCTAACTTTTCCTGACTCCAAGGCCAGACATCTTTTCCATACACCATCCTGCCTCACTATTCAGTAAAACAGCCAATCAACCAGCTCAACCTAGGATTCTAGAGAGCAGAAATATGAATCTCTTGATGGCAATGATGACTAGATGTTGTAGTATTGACAGCAGCATGGTGTCATGGAAAGAACCCTGGACTAAGAGTCAAGAGACCTCAGTTTCTAGATCTGATTCTTCTACTACATTTTTTTTTGCCCTGGGCAATCAATCAATTAGGAAACCAATCAACATTTTTTTTTGAGTTATGAACTGTATCCCTCCTTACCTCCCTTCTTTCCCTCTTCCCTGAGGTGGTAAGCAATCAGATATAAATTATACATGTGCAATTATGTAAAACATTACCATATTAGTTATTTTTTATAAGAAAACTTGAATAAAAGAAAAAAAATGAAAGAAAATGAAAATTAGCATGTTCCAGTCTGTGTTCAATCAATATCAGTTATTTCTTTCAAGGTGGATAGTATGCTTCATCAATAGTCCTTTGGGATTGTCTTGGATCACTGTAGTGCTGAGAATAGTTAAATCATTCACAGTTCTTCCTCAAACAATATTGCTGTCTGTGGAAAACATTCTCTTGGTTCTGCTCACTTCACTATATATCAGTTCATACAAGTCTTTCCAGGTCTTTCTGAAATCATCCTGCTTTTCATTTCTTATAGCACAATAATATTCCATCACCATCATATACCATAGCTTGTTTGGCCATTCCCCAGTTGATGGGCATTCCTTTGATTCCTGATTTTTAGCCATCACAAAAAGAGCTGCTATAAATATTTTTGTACAAATAGGTCTTCACCCTCTTTTTTGGGATGTTTTTGGGATAAAAATCTAGCAGTGGTATTGCTGTATCAAAGTTTTATAGTCCTTTGGGCAGAGTTCCAAATTGCTTCCCAGAATGTTTGGATCCATTCACAACTTCACCAACAGTGGATTAGGATCCCAGCTTTCCCACATCCCCTCCAACATCTAAAAATTTCCTTCTTGGTTATATTTGCCCTCTGATAGCTGTGAGATGATACCTCAGAGTTCTTTTAATTTGCATTTCTCTGATCTATAGTGATCTAGAGAATTTTTTTATATGATTATAGATAGCTTTGATTTTTTTGTCTGAAAAATGCCTGTTTGTATCCTTCAAACATTTATCAATTAGGGAATCAGTTGTATTTTTATAGATTTGACTTAGTTCTCTATATATTTGAGATAATATTTACCTCAATAAACAGTTATTAATTACCTATGTGCCAAGCACTGTGCTAAGAGCTGGGGATACAAAAAGAGACAAAAGACAGTCCCTGTCCTCAAGGAGCTTGCAATCTAATGAGTGTCACTTTACTACCTGGGTCTCAGTTTCTTCACTGAGAAAAATTTAGAAGCTGCACCAAATGACTGCTAAGATTCTCTAAGTTCAAAACACTATAAATTGGTTATGAAAGAAGGATGAACAGTTTATATCTATTATAGCCTTTATAAATAGCAATAGCTCATATGTCTTGATTCATTAAATATAAGCATTTGATTAAAACTTGAAAGAGGTAACCTTAGAACAAATATTACTTTATGCCCTGAAAAGTAAAATTACAAAGCCTGTTACCTCCAGAAAGTGTCATAGATTGAAAATATGAAGAGGTTCAAGAAGGGTTTAGATTAATTACTGAATCATAGATTTTTACTGCCAGAAAGAACCTTAGAGATTTAATACAATCTTCTTATGAAGGAGAGAGCCATAAAAAAAGAAATTAAAGTTGTTTTAGGGTCCATTTAAATTCAAATTCAAGATTAACATGCATTAAGTGCCTACTGGTTTGTGAGGCTCTGAATCAGCTTCTGGGAATTTTTAATTTTTAAGTCTAGACCTGTTGTTTTATTGATGCAGGCACTTTCTACTGAAGAAATACCTTCCACCAATTTATTCCAATAACCATTCTGAAATTCATAGTTTTAGAGAGTTAGGGGTTAAGTTAGGTATTAACCGAGATGTTAAAGTATATCCCCAAAGTCACACAGCCAGTGTATGTAAGAAGTAGACTTGATCCCAGGTCTTCCTGACTCCAAAATGAACTCACTGTTCCCTAATTATCTGACACTGAGAATAAAGAACTCCCTGCACTCAAAAAGCTTGCTGTGGGGGATACAACACAAATTTGAAAAGGGAGAAACCATTTATAACTGGGAGGACCAAGCAGGGAAGGCCCAAGTAGTAAGTGGCACCTTAGCTGATCATCAAAGGATGATAAAGAATTCCGTGATCAGAAATGAGACAGAAGTGCATTTAAGATATGAAGAATGGCTTCTGGGAATGCATGGAAGAAGGTAGTCTATTCAGTTGCTAGTCAAATTTGGACTGGAACAGAAGAGTATCTGATGGGAAGTAATATGAAATATAATTGGAAAGGCAAGTTGGAACCAAACTGCAGAAAGGGAAAGGAGTTAAATACCAGGCTGGGGAGTTTTAATTTCATCCTGTAGGCAATGGGAGTCACGAAAGGTTTTAGAGGAAAGGAATAATGTGCTTAGACAGGTGGCAATGGAAGATAGCTTTGGCAGTTGTATAGAGTTTAGATTAGAGAGTAGAAATATTCAAGGGATAGAGTCAACTTCTGAAGCTATTGCAGTAGCCTAACTAAGAAGTGTTAAGAAACTGAACTATGGTGGGTCTAAGTGAGTGGTAGAGAACATATAAGAGATGTTGTGAAGATAGAATTAATATCTCAACTACTCAGTGCTAACAGAGCCACATTGATTAGTGATAAAGACACGAT
The DNA here is from genome assembly GCF_019393635.1 of Dromiciops gliroides. Taxonomy (NCBI): domain Eukaryota; kingdom Metazoa; phylum Chordata; class Mammalia; order Microbiotheria; family Microbiotheriidae; genus Dromiciops; species Dromiciops gliroides. The sequence continues at coordinate 97,787,919 of NC_057861.1, forward strand.
CCTGGAGAACTGGACTGAACACTTCCATAGTGTTTTCAACAGACTATCATCAATCAAATCTGAAGCCATTGACTGTATACCTCAGGTTGAGGCCAATCCCTCTCTAACTGAACTTCCAACTGAAGAAGAGGTTTTGAATGCCATTAGTCTCCTCTTATGTGGCAAAGTGCCTGGTGATGATTCTATTCTGGCAGAGATTGAAAAGGAAGAAGTTTAACTGCTTATACAAAAGCTAACCGAAAATGAGGTTATCCCCTAGGAGATCAAGGATCCTCCATTGTCTATCTCAATAAAGGTAAAGAAACTAGATTATTATTGCCACCAAGATTCTGGCCAGAGTCCTCCTTAATAGTCTGATCCTTCACTTGGAAGATGGTCATCTACCTGAGAGCCAGTGTGGCTTCAGAAAGGGCTGAGGAACAATCTATATGTTATTTGGTGCCTAACACCTCCAGGAGAAATGCCAGGAGCAGAACAAAGGTCTGTATACAACATTAATTGATCTGACTGCAGCCTTTGATGCTGTCAGTCATGAGGGCTTGGGGGAGATCATAGCAAAATTTGGTTGCCTAGAGTTCATCAATGATTGTATGGCATTTCCATGATGGCATGCTCACATGGGTGCTGGATAATGGACAATGCCATTGCACTTTCCCAATCACCAATGGAATGAAGCAGGACTGTGTGCTTGCTCCTCTGCTTTTTAGCATGATGTTATCAGTGATGTTGGATGCTTTCAACAAGAATGACAATGGCATTGAGGTCAGCTGTAGCATTGATGGTAAATTATTTATCTTGTAAAGGCTATAAGCCAGCACTAAATTGGAGAGAGAGTTGGTGTATGACTTTTTTACTGGCAGATGATCGTGCACTCAAGGCAGCCTCTGAAGCTAAAATGCAACAGAATATGACTAGATTCTCTGCCATTTGTGCTAATTTTGGCCTGACGATGAACACCAATAATACAGAGGTTCTCCATCAGCCAGTACCACACCATCCATACATGGAACCATTGGGATAGAGAAATTTTGAAAGCTGTGGATAAGTTCACTTACCTTGGCAGTATACTTTCCAGGGATGTACACATAGATGATGAGAATGACACACACATTGCTAGAGCTAGGTCCTTGTTTGGGAGGTTCTGAAAAAAAGTGTGGGAGACAAGAGGTATTGGGCTGTCTCTCAAATTGAAGGTCTATAGAGCTATTGTGCTAATATCATTGTTCTATGTCCATGAAGCCTGGACAGTCTACCAGTGCCATGCCAGGAAATTGAATTGCTTCCATTTGAATTGTCTTAAGAAGATTCTGAAGGTCACCTGGCAAGATAAGGTATCAGACACTGAGGTCCTTTTTTGAGCTGAACTCCCAAACATTCAAACTCTACTTCAGAGAGTACAACTCCAAAGGACCAGCCAATTGTTTGAATGCCAAATATACATTTGTCTAAAAGACTATTTTATGGAAAACTCATATAAGGTAGGCACTCACATGGTGGTCAGAGAAAATGATACAAGGACACTCTCAAGGTCTCTCTGAAGAATGTTAGTACCAATTGTAAGATATGAGAGACACTGCCACAGGGCCCTCCGGCGTGGTGTGCCACATCAAAGAAAATTCAGTGCTCTCTGAGTCAATCAGAATTGCAGTAGCTCAAAAGAAACTGTGCAAATTTAGAGACATTTTCACTGCACATATTCATGTGGACTATTTGTTCCTGACCTTCAGTAGAGCCATTTGAGCTCATATTGGTTTGATCAGTGACAGTTGAATGATGTCACTTTGGTCCTCTTTAAATATGAAGGTCAAACTCTGCCTTGCCTCGGGTTTAAATAAGCTGCCTCTTCATGCTGCTTACCCTTAGAGGAAGTTTTCTGAGGCATGGAATAAATACCCTGCTTACCCTTAGAGGAAGTTTTCTGAGGCATGGAATAAACATGTCAATCTCTCTCTCTCTCTCTCTCTCTCTCTCTCTCTCTCTCTCTCTCTCTCTCTCTCTCTCTCTCTCTCTCTCTGTGTATATATACACTTAAATCTTTAGTAAGACTTAAGAAAGTACCAAAACAGTGGTAGTGGTAGTCATGGTGGTGGTGGTGGTGGTTAGGAGAACAAGTAGTGAGACTTTTGTTGGATTCCTGCTGGCACTCAGTTGACAAGCATTTATTGAATACTTATTATATCCTCTGGCACTGTATGCTTAAATACTAGGGATACAAAGGGAGAGAAAAACATGGTTCTTGCCCTCAAGTAGCTCATATTCTATTAGGGGAAGACAACATGCAAAAAACTGTACATTCAAGATATATATAGTGTAAATGGGAGGTAATCTGGAGGGAAGGCTCTAGCAAGGAAAGGAACTAGGAAAGGTCTTTTGCAAAAAGTGGGAAGCAACACAGTTAAGACCCTATCTTCTTTCTCTATATTTTATCATCTCTATAAATCTATGAAAACAAGCTATACATGTTATCAACATTTTGGATAAAAGCTGGTGAAAGAAACATGCAGATTTTCACAATTTTTTAAACAAGAGATCATATCTTTCCATGGTTATTGACTGAAAGCTGTAGAAAATACTCAAATCTACCCTATTGTTTTGTTTTTTTAATTTAAAGCTTTTTATACTATCTCTTGATTTTTACATAATTGAATGTATACCTCCTTCCTTCCCTACCTAGCAAGTTATCCCTTATAACAAAGAATAACAAAAAGAAGAATAAGACATTTCTGCAAAACAAACCAGCACATCAGTGAATTCTTTATGTGCAGTATTCTTTATACATTAGTTCCTCACCTCTGTGAAGGAAAGGAGGTGCATTTAAAAAAATCTCTATTCTGGGGCAAAGCTTAGTCATTATGATTATACTCGCTGTGTTGTTTGTTGATTATTTTAAAAAAATATAAGGGGATGAGGAAAGGTTTCATATTGAAGGTGAAATTTGCCCAAGAATCTTCTTATTATCTTATCCTTTTTTTTTTTCAGGGCAATAAGGATTAAGTGACTTACCCAGGGTCACACAGCTAATGAGTGTCAAGTGTCTGAGGCCGGATTTGAACTCAGATCCTCCTGAATCCAGGGCCTATGCTTTATCCCCCTAGGTGCCCCTGAATCTTCTTATTATCAATATTAAATGAGTCATAAAATAATGAGAAAGATCTTTGACAAAGGTCTTATTTGTCACAGAAGATATCTTTTACATAGAGTCTACATGAAGAAAAATTGCTTATAATGAATTAATCAATTCAGTTTTGGTTATATTCCTGGGGGCTGAGCTAACTTGTTTGGTGATTGAATGAGTGTAAATTCACCTAGCCCACTGTATCTAGAAGTCCCAGATAAGATCGTGCTTCCTATCTCGTCCAGACTTCCACCTGGGCCATCTTTTCATCTGCCCTACCCTTGCCCTTTTGGTTACCCTGGGGCAAAGCTGTCTTGACTAATGGTTGAGTATAAACTTACTCAACCCAGTATATACACAACTAACCCCATACCTGACTATTGTCTTATCCCATCCCATCTCATTCAACATCAACCCAGGCTACCTATGTACTCTCTCCCTGATTTTCTCTGCCAACTCCAGCCCCCACATTTTATAGCTCTTAAGCTAGGCACAATAATCAATTTAATAATACCATTTCTTTCTTTTTTTTTTTTCAGGGCAATGAGGGTTAAGTGACTTGCTTAGGGTCACACAGCTAGTAAGTGTCAAGTGTCTGAGGCTGGATTTGAATTCAGGTTCTCCTGAATCCAGGGCCAGCACTTTATCCACTGTGCCACCGAGCTGCCCTGTATAATAAATACCATTCCTTTTTGAAAGAGTGTAGGTTAACTGACCAATGGATTAATTCACCATCCCCATGACTCTTCAGAACAAAAAGCCTTTACTTGACCACTGTTGTTGTTCAGTTGTATCAGTCATGTTGCATTTTTCATGATCCCATTTGGGGTTTTCATGGCAAAGATACTAGAGTCATTTGCCTTTTCCTTCTCCCATTCATTTTATGGTTGAGAAACTGAGGCAAAGAGGGTTAAGTTACTTGCCCAGGGTCACATAGCTACTATTAAGTGTCCGAGAGTGGATTTGAACTCACGAAGATGAATCTTCATGATTCCCAGTGCTCTATCCACTGTGTCCTGACCACTACCCTGTCCCACAGCATGTGTTGTCTCTACCAATTAGAATGCAAGCTCTTTGAGGACAGGGACTGCTTCACTTTTTGCTTTTTGCATTCTCAGCGCTTAGTATAGTGTTTCATACTTGGTATGTGATTAATAAATGCTTTTTAATTGACTGATTCATTCATACATAAAGTTCTTCAGATGCCCCTTTTGGTGAATGCCATTGTAACTCATTGCCTAAAGCTTCAGATATTCCAGGCACTCCTCAGTGAGATCCATGACCATTTAGAAGAAATTAGTTTAACAACCCACAGAAGAAAAATCTAGTGTTTTAAGAATGCTCAGGGGGCAGCTAAGTGGCACAGTGGATTCAGCACCGGCCCTGGATTCAGGAGGACCTGAGTTCAAATCTAACCTCAGACACTTGACACTTACTAGCTGCGTGACCCTGGGCAAGTCGCTTAACCTTCATTACCCCACAAAAAAGAAAAGAAAAGAATGCTTCTATTATATGAAATTTAGTTCAAGTCAACAAGCATTTATAAGTGTCTCCTGTGTGCCAGGTTCTGTGCTAAGTGCTAAGGAGTTAAAGATGAAAACAAAACTTTCTCCACCCTTGAGAAGCATACAGTTTATAGAGGGAAGTGGGGTTCTATACATATAGAAAGGAACACAAAATATGTAAAAAGTAATTTTATTATACTTTAGATATGTTTACATGCATATATAAATAGGAATAATATGGACATATAGTCAGTCAAAAAGCATTTATCAAGTGCCTATTATGTGCCAAGGACTATTAATCTATGAGCATAAAAACAAAGTCTCTACCCTCAGGAGGCTTACATTCTAATGTGTAAATAAATGTCTTCATATAAAATACATATAAAGTACATGGGAAGTAACTTTCCAAGGAAAGGCTGAATGCTCCATACATTTGTACGGGGATATCCTTTGGTTGCCTTTTCCTCTACCCTGTTTTGAATATGTTTGCTTGTTATTTGTGATGACCTTATTGAAGCTGGGGGTGGGGGGGATTATGGAGGGACAAGCTTCCAACCACATAGGACTCATTTTTGGTCATCCCATCATTGGCTGCTGAGCCAGAACTCCATAGATATATTAAAGGGGTAACTTGCCCTTGGCCTATCCTAGCTGCCTTCCTTATGATTTCAAAATGTAAGCAAGTATCCCTGAAGAAGCAGTGGCTGACAACTGGGGAGAGCAAGCCAAGGGGTTAGTCACTCCTTTTCCAGCTCAATAGCCAATTTAGAGATTCAATGCAGTGATGAATCAAACACGACCAGAAGCTGGCCCCACTGTCCCCTAAGCATCCATATGGTCACCTAAGCATCCATATGGTCACCAGAAATGACCTGAGCATCCTCCAAAAGGGAGGTAGGGGCAAGTATACCCATATATAATAATACAAAGCAAATGGGAAGGGGAGGAGGGGAGAGACACACCATGGAATTAGTTTATCAAAGCCTATCTCAGGACAGACACTGAATATGCACAATGAGTTGAGCTTAAAATTGAGTAGGAGGAAAAAATTAGGCTTGATTGTTTTTTGCAAACTGTTTTTTGGAACTCCAAGCTGTTCTTTATCACAAAATCCTTCTTTTAACACTAGTAATTTTCCAGTGATACAATATAGCTACAAATCATGGAACACTACAATCTCTGAAAAACCAAAATTGTGGGTGACCCCAAGAAAAACTGAGACATATGGTGATTCTGGTAGGGTGGGTTATAAGCAGATTGCAACATATTATGAAAAATTACATAAATGAATGAATGAAAAACATCTATTAAGCACTTGCTATGTGCCAGGCCCTGGGGATAAAAATGCAAAAGCAAGACATCTCCTGCTCTCAAGGAGCATACATTCTAATAGGCTTTTTCCCAACCAGTGGTAAGCTCCTTGAAAGCAGAGACTATGTTTTTGTCTTATTTTGTATTACTAGTGCTTGTCAACTGACTGAATTTAGGTGACATTATGGTTTTGGAACAAGAGGAGAGAGCTACTAATCAATGAGTCAACAAGTATTTATCAAGCAGTTATTATGTGGCAGATGCTGTGCTAAGCTCTGGGGATACAAAAAAAAAGACAAAAAAATGATCTCTGATCTCATGGAACTCACATGAGAATGGGGGAGAAAACTTGCAAACATTTATGTACCTACTAAAGAGATAGAAAGACAGACACAGACAGACAGATAGACAGGCAGACAGGCATATAGAAAGCAGAAAGTAATCTCAGTAGGGGAGAGGGGAAGAGGGAGAAGACTGATCAGGAAAGGCTTCTTATAAAGGATAGGATTTGAAATGAGTCTTAAAGGGAGCCAAGGAAACCAAGGAAACCCAGAAGGCAAGATGAGGAGGGATAGCATTCCAGGCATGGGGGACAGCCAGAGAGAATGCCTGGAGCTGAGAGATGGAGTGTCGTGCTCATGGTACAGCCAGGAGGTCAATGTCGTTGCATCAGTGTCACATAGATTGTGTAGAGGGGAGCAAAGTGTAAGGCTAGAAAAGATGAGGAAAGGCCAGGTTATGAAGAGGTTTACATGCCAAACAGGATTTTATATTTTATTCTTGAGGTTAAAGGAAGCCATATTTTATAGAATGGAATGACATGGTCAGACCTTGGCAGCCAAGTGGAGAATGGATTGGAATGGATAGAGACTTAAAGCAGAGACCAACAAGAAGTCTCTTGGAATGGTCTAGGTGTGAGGTGGTGAGACTCAGATCACTTTGTCTTCCATTGCTTTCCAGAATATTCAGGAAAAAAAAGAAAATCCGCCGTTCCCTCTCTGAGTTGTTCAATCTCAGTGCATCGAACCCTTGGCTTCGTCGAGGTGTATTTAGTGATATGGAGTCTTCCCCAGGAGAAGATGTATGGATTGAAGGAGCCAGTAACCTTGAGGATGTTTATCAATTATACAAGGATGATAATCAAGGTACTCCTCCCTCTCTCTCTCTCTCTCTCTCTCTCTCTCTCTCTCTCATCTACCATCTCTTCTCATCTTCCCTGATACATACAAACATGCCTTATTTTTCCCAGCTTAAAAATAAATTATAGCTTGACTCATGTCAATCCCTCAAGTTATCATCATGTATCTCTCCTGTTCACAGCCAAAACCCTCGAATAAAGTCATTTAAACTTGTCTTCACTTCCACACCTTCCTCTCACTTCTCAATCCATACTAAGAGGGCTTCTGATCCCCAGTCTCGCTACTCTACCAAAACATATCACTAAAGTTTTCAAGAATCTCTTAATCACTAAATTGAATATCTCTTTTTCAGTCCTCATGCTTCGTGACCTCTCCATATCTTTTAATACTCTTGGTCACTTCTATTCTTGGATACTCTTTCCTCCTGAAGCTTTTTTAATGCTGCTCCTGCCAGGTTCTCCTCTTATGTGTCAGATCTCTTCTTAGTCTTTTTTTTTGCCCCACCTGCATCGGTGATGGTACCACCAAGACTCTGTCCTAAGCCCTCTTCTCTTTCCTATAGCATCTTTTGATAAATTTATTAATTCCTTTAGGTTCAATAATCCTTTCTATACATGTGAATTCCAAATTTATATAGATATATGTGTGTATATATATATTATATATATATACATATACACACACAAACACACACACACACACACACACATATATATAGTCTTATTTGATCTTCACAACAGTCCAAGAAGGCAGGTGCTATCATTGTTACCATTTTTCAGATGAGGAAAATGAAGCAGACAGAGATTAAGTGGCTTGCCCAGGATCATAAATGTCTGGGGCTGGATAATTCAGGTTTCCTGCCTCTAGGTCCAACACTCTCTCCATTGCTACACTGAGCTGTGTGATATAGTTGCTAGAACCCTTGGACCTGAATTTGTATCCTGGCTATGCCATTGCTAGCTGTGTAGAATTCACTTTAGAGATCATTTGTCCTAACTTTCTGTTCCAATCCTTTTTTTTTTTTTTTTTTGGTGTGGCAATGAGGGTTAAGTGACTTGCCCAGGGTCACACAGCTAGTGTCAAGTGTCTGAAGTTGGATTTGAACTCAGATCCTCCTGAATCCAGGGCCAGTACTTTATCCACTGCACCACTTAGCTGCCCCCTATTACAATCCTTTACTGAGAAATGGCATCATGTCTTTATAGCTAGTCCTCCAGTCTCTGCTTAAATATCTCCTGGGTCAGGGAATTAATTGACTCTTTATTTCTGACTGTTCGTTAGAAAGTTCTTGAATATGTTGAACCAAAATCTCTCTATTCATAACATGTAATAATTTTAGTCTGACTAACCAGGACCCCATAGAACAATCCCATTTCCTATTCTACATAACAGCCCTTTAGACATAGGAAGACTGATTTCACGTCTCCCCTTAGCCTTCTTTTTTCTTGCCCCCATTAAGTATGTCTAAACAATTTGAAAGCAATTTATCTCAGGTGATGAAGGACATGCAAAAGGTGCTTTATTATACATCTCATGACTTAGGAAGTCTCTTAAGTAAAGGACACCCAACTGCAGGCTCTCAGAAATCAGCCATTAGTTAACAAGGGCACGAAGCACATCAAGGTCTCTTGTCACAGAGGTCAATTTTAATCAAATTTTTCCTAGCCTTGTTTTCCAGTTCTATGAAAGATCACATCTTCCACCAGCACTTCCACCCCTATACATCCATATATATATACACACATATGCATATGAATATACATATATATGTATGTGTGTACACACACACACATACAGACACACTCACACAAGGACTCAAGGCCTCAAAAGAAACAACCAGAATAAAATGCGTTTGTTTACTTTTCCCTATGCTCCAGATGCAATGAAAAATTATTTCCTGAAAATATTTCCCCTGCTTAAAGTTTTCTTCTCTGATCATTAGTGTCTTTTTTTTCTCCTCCAGTTTGGTAATGTCCTCAGTTCACCCCTTTCTCAATTGCATTGAGAAATCACTTTGCCTTGTTAGTTTCAATTCGTTCTTCATCCCTTGTGTTTTACATTCTCTCATCCTTTTTAATATTGAGATGCAGGAAGGGGATGGAGAGAGACACACAGAGATAGACAGAGAGACAGAGAGAGAGAGAAAGACAGAGAGAAAGAGAGAGATAGACAGAGAGAAAGAGAGACAGACAGAGAGAGAGACAGAGAGAGAGAGAGAGACAGAGAGAGAGAGAGAGACAGCGAGAGAGAGAGAAAGAGAGAGAGAGTTATAAGCTTGTAAGGGGAAGGAGGGAGCCTGGATTTGTGTACTGGCTACTAAACAGGAAACCTTGCTTTTATTTGCAACTGTGACACTAAAGTGAATGTAACTACAGTCACTTCACATTACATCATTGGTACCTCAATTTTCTCACCTTTAAAATGGGTTAAGATACCTACTGTCATCAATTCAGAAAGAGAAGGTATTGGGTACCTGCTATCTTCTATTGTACCTTTACTACAAGGAGGGAAATGTGTCAGAAAAACCAGTTAAGCAATACGATGGAAAAAAGACACTGAACTTGTAGTCAGAAGACTTGAGTTCGAATTCTAGCACTTCTACTTCATGGCTAGATGTCATTGGGCATATCATCTCACTTCTCTGAGCTTCTGTTTCCTCATCTCCAAAGTGAAGGTTTGTAAAATGGAATTAATTCAAGTTGAGTTGAATTGAATGAGGAAGAAAAAGAAGGGTATATTTAAAGAGACTGATTGGGGTTGCATAGAAAAATGGAATCAAGGTCATGTAACTTGTCTAAACTTTTGAAGAAATATTGGGGATCAGGGTCCATGCTTGCAGAATGGTCTACAAACCATCCCCCTCCCCAAATGCTAGTAATGTAAATACATTTGGCAAAGAATACTAGCCTATATCTTAGTAGGAAATGTGATTTATGGAAAAGGTGTTGAATTTGGAATTAGGGAAACAGAGTTTGAATTCTGGCCCTGCCACTTATTAACTATGTGCCCTTGGACAAGCCCCTTAATTGCACTAGACTTTCAGCTGCACATCATAGAATGAAGAGATTGGACTACATGATCTCTCAGGTACATTGCAACTCTAAATCTGTATTCCCATAATTACGAATACTGCTTCTATTGACTCCTTCCTATTATGATACTTCACTCAGATTATTGTACTCCTTTTTCTTTCTTTCTTTTCTTTCTTTCTTCTTTTTTCTTTAGTGAGGCAATTGGGGTTAAGTGACTTGCCCAGGGTCACACAGCTAGTAAGTGTTAAGTGTCTGAGGCCGGATTTGAACTCAGGTACTCCTGACTCCAGGGCCGGTGTTCTATCCACTGTGCCATCTAGCTGCCCCCTACTCCTTTTTATATATTTCTTATTGGGCCTCGAACTCCTTTCACTTCTTTAGATAGATATGCAAGTGTAACTCAGAAAAAGAAACTATCCTTTATTTATCTAAAATATGTCCTAAGGGTTTCAAGAAAACTAGGTTTACCCCTAAAATTTCACAAAATCAAATATCATAGAATCACTGAATTTAAGAATTGGAAGTGACCCCAGTGGCCATTTAGTCCAACTCCTATACACTATAAAATTCTCCACTATAACATACCCAACAGCTAGGATGTCTAGGCTCTCTTTGAAGATATCTGAGGAGGGGGAAACTACAACCTCTTGAGGCAGCTCATTCTTTAAACGTGGCATGGACAGATGAATAAAAAATAATGACAATCCTGTAATGATAGTGCTAAGAAGGCTAAAGCCAGGAGTGATCTTGGACTTGCAAGATATACTAAAAAAAAAAGAACTTAACCCCTCCCCCCAAAACAATGTTAGATGTAATATGTGAAAAGGGGGGCAGCTAGGTGGCACAATGGATAAAGCACCAGCCCTGAATTCAAGAAGGCCTGATTTTCAAATCTGGTCTCAGACACTTGACACCTATTAGCTGTGTGACCCTGGGCAAGTCACTTAACCCTCATTAGCCCCACAAAAAATTAAATTAAATTTTTAAAAAAGAAAAGAAATGAAAAGGAACTGATGGGTCTTCTGACTACTTTATCATGGGATAATAGTAATGGATGAAAGAGAAGGCAGGGAACCACTCAGTTTTGTTTTCTCTATCAGGGACAATGATTTTCAGAATGAAAGAGAATAAAAATTGTTAAAGGAAACTAAAACCCAAGGTAATTGAGGAGATGGTAAGAAAACTAGATATACTCTTTATGAGTTCAAGTTATCTGCTTCAGAGAATTCCATTCCAAGGTACTGAAACAACTTGTAGAGGGAATGGCTGAAGCACTGTTGAATCATGCTGGTGACCTTTAACAATGGAGGAAGTGTGAAAAAAACAAAACAAATAAATGCCCTTATTAAAAATGGGGGAGGGGAGAGGAAGTGAATAAGACAAATCGGTTAGTGAATTTATGGCGAACATTCTAAAATAGCTTATTAGAAGAAGGGTTTGTTATCATTTAGAAAGTGATGATAGGTAAGAGTCAACATAGATTTATCAAGAGAAAGTCACTGTAGGTCAACCAACCTCATTTTCCTTTTGACAGTCATTAGACTATTTGATCTAAGGGGATACTGTAGGCATAGTACAATTGGATTTGGGCAAAAAAACCCCAAAACAAACCCCCAAAATCCCAAAGCAAAACTTTGATACAGACTCAGTATATATTCCTGACAAAGTAGAGCAATGTGGACTGGATGATAAACACAGTTATGTAGATCTGGAATTGGTTGAACAAGTGAATTAGAAGAGTGGTGATGATTAAAATGATGCCAATCTTGAGGAAGGTATCATAGATTTTGATGGGACCAAGTTCTCAGCCCTATCTTGTTCAAAATTTGTATAAATGATTTGGGTGAAGTGTTGCATGGCATGCTTATCAGATTGGGGAAGAGAGTAGTTAGAAGAGGATACTACAATGGCATAATCACATTCTGAAAAGATCTTATCAGGTTTGTATAAAGAATCTAACAAGATGGCATTTGGTAGGCAGACACATTAAGTTCAACACCGAGGTTCTGGAAGTCTCAAGTTCATAGATATTTCATGAAGGAGCCTGGAGGTTTAGTCTAACTACTTCATTTTACAGGTGAGGAAACAGTCTCAGGGAAGTTACTGAATTTTTCCTAGGTCACATAGGCAGTAAGGGGCAGAGCTGAGACTTGGGCCTGGATACTCTGACTTTAAATCTTGTCTTCTTTCTACTTCAACATGCAAAGGAACTAACTGCACAAGGGCACAAGAGGGAAGATGTGGGTTGATAGCAGTCCATATGGAAAAGGCCTATGACTTTCATCAGAGAGAAGTTCAATATGAATCACAACTGTGATGTGGCTGCCAAAGAAAAAGCTAATATGATTTTGGGCAGAATTATTTTAAATGTAATGCACAGAACTGGAGAATTGATGGTTCTCTAATGCCTGCTGTCTTCCTGGCAACCATCAGAGAGGCCTTTCAAAGCTAATTTATAAGGTGGCATATGGCAGCTGCATAGGGGGGTAGAGCTAGTGAGATAGGACATGAGTGGCCACCTTCTTCTCCTTTATTGTATATCTAGTCTGAATAGGAATGCCCCAGCCTATGGACATCGCTATTACCTTTATAGCTAGAAAAGCTATCCACCTTCTTGTATCAGGCATTGTCTATCAAGTCACCAAAAGATGGCCTTCTGCTTCCGTAATGGCGAACAGTGGCCCTGTTATTATTGTGTTGACTATCATGGAATAAATAGAAATAAAGATAATACACACACACACACACACACACACATATATGCATACACAATATATAAAAGAATAAGGCAAATCATTAATAATATTGTATCTGTTCATTGAGTGAAATATTTAAAAGAGAGAAAAGAGGGAGAAGGGAATAAGCTTTTATAAAGCACCCACTATGTGTCTGACATTGTGCTGTGTTTTACAAACAGTGTCTAATTTGATCCTTACAACAACCCTGAAAAGTATGGGCTGTTTTTACCCCCATTGTACATTGAGGAAATGGAGGCAGTCAGAGGTTAAGTTACTTGCCCCAAATCACATAGCTAGTAAGAATTTGTGGTTGGATTTGAATTCCAGTCTTCCTAACTCAGTCCAGGGCTCTATCCACTGTGCCATTTAGCTGCCTGATTAAATTTTTTTCCCTGATTGGCAGCAGTGGGTATCTATGGATGGAAATTGCAAGAAGGAAGATTTTAGTTTGATATAAAGACATATTTCCCAACAGGTAGAGCTCTTAAAAATGGGATGTACCATCTCAGCAGGATCACAGAGTCATATAATTTGAGAGTTGAAAGGCACCTTAGCAGCCATCTAATGCGATCCATACATGAAAGGAATCCTCACTATAATTACATACCTGAAAAGTGGTCCTCCAGGAAGTTCTATTATTGGAGATCTTCAGTGAGAGGCTGGATAGTCACTTATCTGTAGTGTTGAAGATAAGATACATGCTTTGGCGAAGGGTTGGATAAGTTGTTCTCTAAGATCCCTTCCAACTCTGGGATTCTAAGAAATTCACAGCAATATGCAAATCAGTTAGCCAGTTACACTATGGTTCTTAGAAAATACTTTTCATTCTATCTTAAAATTAAGTAAGATTACTTTTTTCTAGGACATCAAATGAAGAACTCACATAATGAAGAACTTCAGTTGACATTTATACAAGGGAAATAATATTAGATCAGGAATCAGAGAAACTGGGTTTGAAATCCACCTTTGATACTTGTTAGTTCTATGACCTTGGGTAAATCATTTTCCATCCTAGATCTCAGTTTCTACATCTGGAAAATGAGAATGTTGGACTCACTGACCTGTAAGTTCTTTTTCAGCTGTGATCCCCATGCTCCTATGAGGTAGCAATAACAACAATAGCTCTTTAAAATGACACCCTGAGATAGGATAAAGTGAAAGAAAAGGAGAGAGAGAAAGAATGATTATTGTAGCATGAGGACAATCAGGAAATGTAGTGTTTCTGAAGCCATTGAAAGAGAGAATATTAAGTAGGATGGGTTAGCCAATAGTGGCAAAACTTCCAGAGGTCAGAGATGAGGACTAAAAAAAGACTACTTGATTTGGTGATTAGGTAGTCAATGGTCACTTTTCAGAGAGCTATATCAGTAGTATAATGGGGATGGAAGTCCAAAGTCATGCAGCTGTGGTGATAATATATAGTTGGACAGTAGTTTCACTGGACAAAGGAAACCTTTTCAGGAAATTTAGCTGTGAATATGTGAAGAGAGAAATGGGTAATTTGATGGACTATAAGGATTATGTGAAGGTCTTTTTTTTTTTAGGTTCAGGGTGTGACATTTAAAATCTAATGTTTGGTCGCCTTGTTTCTACCGCCAGTATGGGGAGAGAAGTAGCTAAGGTTTACTTATAAGCTAGAAACATCAGCACCAGTTTTTGGCATTAAGCATTTATTAAAGAGTCAAGAGAGAACACGTGAAGTACAGAAAGTACAGAAAGAAAAGCCTATCTCCCTTAGGGTTCAGAATGGACTCCTTCTTGTCCTTTCCTTTCTGCCACCAATCCAAGGTCTTGGAACGAAAGAGGCCAGAGCTAGGGAGCCATCCTCCCTTCCTACTACCTGTCCCCCTCCCCTGGAAGAGGAGGTCCTTCAAGCTGATTGGTTGAGGGTGGTCTTGTGTCTCGTGTTGATGTTGGAGTCCACAGCCTCTGAGAACAACACCCCACTCAGGGCCAGCCAATTTAATCAACTTTAAATAGGTTCTCAGTCAGTCTCTCAGGCAGTCTCACCCAATTCAATCAATTCCAAATCAACTTCAGGTGGGGCGCCTGGGCATCTGCCAAATCTCATTATTTTCTCACAAGGGAGATGAGTACATTTACAGGTGAATGGATATGTGGCTGGGATAAATTTTCTCCAACTTTCATGTATGGTGACAACAGTACTCTAACCCTTCTGGTCCTGCTAGTGGTTGCAAGTGACTCAGAGTGGAGCAAGGAAATGAGATAACTCTATGAACTGGTGCTGCAAGCCCTGGGCTTTGTATACATTTAGTTCTTCCATTAACTTCCTACAACATCAAAAGGGTGGGAGACTGTCCCTCTCCCTTTATTCACCTCTTATTCCGCCCTTTTGTCATTTCTTTTTTTTCCATTTTGGACTTTCCTTGGTATTCATTTTAACCTCTCTTATGGATAAAGATGTTGGATATAGGAATGATTTATGTGATTAACAAAGACTCTTTCTTCCTAGGGTTTGGCCTGAGCCCTGAAAATCCTCTCTGGGTGGTTATGTTCACTGCCACAGCAGTAAATGCCAATCTTTTGGGAATTCCTTTGGGAATTTGGAAAAGAAAGGAAAAGGCTTTTCTTGTTAGTTTTATTTCACTATAGTTCTATATGATACTTTGTTGTATGTACGTGCACATGTACGCACACACACAGCCACAGACTTTGTTTCTTCAACAGGTCATTCTGAATTTTCTTCTGCATCCAAACCATGGCTGTCAGAAAAACAAACTCAAGAATCTGCTGAAGTGTCATCCTCCTTCAATGTAGTCCTTCAGCATTCTAAAGAGAATCTTGTGCCTTCTCAGTCTCAGTTGATTATTCCAGAACATTTCCAGGAGGGGATTTTACATCATCCAAGTGAGTCAAAAAGTTTCATTTCTCCAAAGTGTCTCATTTTAGTTTTTATTAGTCTACCTCTTTAGAGGAAGCTAGGTGGTGAAGTGGCTAGAATTCCAGGTCTGGAGTCAGGAAGACCAAGTTCAAATCCACTCTCGGACACTTACTAGCTGTGTGACCCCTGGGTAAGTAACAAACTCTGTTTGGCTCAGTTTCCTCTATATAAGTGTTAGTTATTATTTATTACCCCCATAGGAATTCTTCCTCCAAATATCCCTGCTATGTACTTAGACATTGTTAGAGAGAGGGAGTGTGGCATGTTAGAGAGCTGGACTCAGGACTGGAAAGATCTGATCTCAGATAACATACTGGTTATGTGCCCCCGGGCAAGTTAGTCAGTCAATCTTTCATTGCTCTAGGAAGTTTTCTATGACTAAAAAATTCAGAGAAGGCATTCCCCTGCATTGGTAGGAAGAATTTCCTTAGCAGAGACTTCTCTATAGCAATGAAATTACAGATCCATTCGCTATCCTCCATCCTACACATTATTAGATCTGGAAGGGACATGAGATGTCATTTAGCCTAACCTTTTAGTCAAATATATGTCTACATAAGGATTTAAACACACATGCTTACACAAATATGTAAACATGTGTGTTCACATGAATGTGTGATGCTTAATGCACATATATACATAATTTCCTTTTCCCACTTCCCTATAGTAATTTCTTTATAGATTTAAAGGGACCTTGAAGGTTACCAAAAAGGGACCTGGATGGGACCTTAGAGGTTATCTATTCAAATCCCTATATTTTAAGTGAGAGGAAAATGAAAATCAGAGTAGGAAAGTAATTTACCCAAGGTAACCTTGGCAAGGTGACACAGGTAAGAAGCAGAATTGGTGCTTGGAATCAGGGCTTCTGAATCCTTAGTTCTGGTTTTGTTTTGTTTTGTTTTGTTTTGTTTTGTTTTGTTTTGTTTTGTTTTGTTTTGTTTTGTTTTGTTTTGTTTTGTTTTGTTTTGTTTTGCAGGGCAATGAGGGTTAAGTGACTTGCCCAGGATCACACAGCTAGTAAGTGTCAAGTGTCTGAGGCTAGATTTGAACTCAGATCCCCCTGAATCCAGGGCTGGTGCTTTATCACTGTGTCATCTAGCTGTCCCCGACTCCTCAGTTCTTTCCCTATACCATGCTATCTCCAGTGTACACCTTCACACACAACACACCTTTAAGGCCTTCCTTGCAACAACAAAACAAAAACCTAAAACCAGCCAACTCTAACTGACAAATAGGATGTTCTGCATTTGCAGCCTCCCCTCTTCCCTTCCTCTCTGACCCAAAGAAGGTAAATGTGTTTCATTATTTTTTTCCTGTGGCCAAGATTGATCACTACATTTAAGGTCTAGGTGTTGTTTTTATTTATTGTATTTGTATTGTATTGTATTTATTTATTTACTGTAGCTGTTGTGTATTATTGTGTTATGATCTACTTTATTCCCTCTGCTTTCCTACCATGAATTAGGGGGACTATTGTCTTTTCCCTAAAAGTCTTCGTACCACAAAAAAGTGCTGCTGGGGTCATTAGTTCAAAGATTATGAATGATTTAGTGAAATTTTATGTAATTCCAAGGCGTTTGGACCACTTGGCATTGTAGTACTATTTGTTTTTATCACAACCCCTCCTTAAGTTGATTATTTCTGTTCACACACACACACACACACACACACACACACACACACACACACACACACACACACACTTTTTTTTTGCAGGGCAATGAGGGATAAGTGACTTGCCCAGGGTCACACAGCTAGTAAGTGTCAAGTGTCTGAGGTCAGATGTTTTTATATTTTGAACCAATGTAATGGTTATAAAGTT
Source organism: Dromiciops gliroides (assembly GCF_019393635.1). Classification (NCBI taxonomy): domain Eukaryota; kingdom Metazoa; phylum Chordata; class Mammalia; order Microbiotheria; family Microbiotheriidae; genus Dromiciops; species Dromiciops gliroides. The sequence goes on from NC_057861.1 coordinate 97,805,483, forward strand.
AAACCCCAGAATTGATTTTATTTATACATCTCTTACAATTAGTGATTTGGAACACTTTTTAAGATGGCTATCTATAGCTTGTAATTTTTCTTTTGAAAACTACAAGCTTTCTTACCCACTTATGGCACTTATGTGTTAGGATTTGTTTTTGAAAAAATTTTAAATTTTACATCAAAATTGTCAAAACTATCTTTTTTTTGTCATTTTCTATCTTTCATTTAGTGATGAATTTTTACCTCAAACATAAATCTGAAAGGTACCTCCTTTCATTCCTCTCTCTGAATTTTTTTAAATAACATGACCTTTTCTTCAACCCCTTCATTTTTATGGAGGAGTAAAGTGAGGCTCAGAGAAGGTAAATACATATGACCTGAGGTCATATGATGAGTTTATTGGTAGAGTTGGGAATTGAGCTCAAGTCTCTTGACTTCTAAGCCAATGCTCTTTCTACTACACTATTCTGTCTTTTTCAAAGATAGCTATCTGGAAATAGCAACAACTTGTACCTGGATAATAGAAAATTGATTTGTTGTAAGGGTTGGTCTTATAAATAGGTAGCCTGGGTGACTGTCTACATGATATAATTTCTGGAACTCTAGAAAGTCCTATCATCACTCAGGATTTCCCCTCTCAGTCAATCAAATCAATAAAGTTTATTAAGCACCTGTTATATGCTAGGGAATAGACAGACAAATATTCTAATGCCTGCCTTCAAGGAGCTAACATTTTATCGGGAAGACAACTTGCATGCATATGAGTATATACAAGATTAATGCAAGGTCATTTTCAGGGCGGAAGAATCTGAAGCCAAGAGTATCAGGAAAAGCACCATGTCAAAAAGAGCCCTTGAAATTTGAACTGTGATTCACAGGAAATTTCTGATTCTAAGAGATGGAGGTTAGGAGGAAGTTCCTTCTAGATGTGGGGACAGCCTGTGAAAAGGCATGGAGATGTTCTTCACATGTGAAGAAAGATGAAAAGATCAAACTTTCTGGATCATATAGTGTGTGAGGAGGAATAATATATCAGAAAGCTGGAGAGGTAGGTTGGAGGTTGGCTATAAAGGGTTTAAAATGCTAAACAGAGGAAAGAGGAAGCCACTGGAAATCAGCTCCCTTATGTGTTAAATAGGCTCTTTGAGCTCACCTGGAAACCCAACTACCACTCCTCATGCTGTTTAATGGGGAAATGTATTTAAGTTCCAAACAATTGATATAATTAAAAAGAACACAACTATTTGTAAGTTGAGGATCTTTTGTTGTTTCATTTATCTCCTTCCCTCTCTCATTAGACTCATCTTGATTTAGATATGGTCATTGGTGTGTGTGTGTGTGTGTGTGTGTGTGTGTGTGTGTGATTGTCTTATCAAAAGTGCTCTCTTATGCCTAAACCTTTTTTTTTTCTTTTTGTGGGTTTTTTTGGCAGGGCAATGGGGGTTAAGTGACTTGCCCAGGGTCACACAGCTAGTAAGTGTCAAGTGTCTGAGGCTGGATTTGAACTCAGGTACTCCTGAATCCAGGGCCAGTGCTTATCCACTGCGCCACCTAGCTGCCCCTGCCTAAACCTTTTTAATCACTTTCTCCCCCATATAGCTGCCAAATTGATGCTTGATCATTGAGGATGATTTGGAGTTGAGCAATAAAAATCTGATGTGTTATCATAGTTTGCAGTGCCTTTAAGGGATATATATTTCCTTAGAGACACACAGCAGATAGAAGTTACAATCTCCTTTAGTACTGAAAGATGTCACTCAAAGAAAAATGTCCTTCACTGACACTTTTCTCACTGATTTTGCTACACCTCCTCTTACATCTGTCACCTCAGGCAAATGACTTCCTTTATTTGGGCCTATTTTCCTCATCTATGAAATGAAAATGATATGCATCTAAGTTGCATTCTAGTCCTTATATATTACTATTATAGATGTTGCCGAGTCATTTTTTAGTCATGTCCGACTCTCCATGACCCCATTTGTTTTCTTTTTTGTCAAAGATACTAGAGTGGTTTGTTGTCTTCTTCTCCAGCTCATTTTACAGATGAAAAACTGAGACAAACAGGGTTAAGTGACTTTACCAGGGTCACACAGTTAATAAGTGTTTGAGTGTGCATTTGAATTCTTTTAAAAAATAATTATTTTATTAATAAGGCTTACCATGTTTATTAATAAAAGGATAGCCATTTGACTCTCTCAGACCAAAGATGGAGATGAGCTTTCCTGATTACAACCCTAATGCTCTATCTACTGTGCCACCTACCTGCCCATTATTATAGATAATCTCATGAAAATATTTCTGCATATGGATTGGGCAGGATGGACCCTGAGGTCCCTTCCAAATATAAAATTCTGTGCCTCTCTGAATTACTGTTTCATGATGATTACATCAGAGAGATACAGAACAAAGTGCTATGTGAGGAGGTTTGAGGGGGAAGATAATTACTAACCAGGAATATCAGGGTAAGCCTGAGGGAGGAAATAGCTTTTAATTTGGGATTAAAATTCTAAGTATGACTTCAGTAAGAAAAGTGGAAGTGAGATTGCATTCCATGAATAGGAAAGAGTGTGAACAAAGGCACAGAAAGGACAAAGCACAGAATGTGTTCAGGGTACAGATGAGATAATAGCAAATATCATTTCCAAAGGAGTGCTGAGATTGAGAGAAGGAACAGAATAGGTCAATACCACTTAATAATAAGCATTTATTATTATTTAATAATTTTTAATTTATGTTAATAGTTTTGAGACTATTTAATAATTAGCAATGCTTTTTAATTGTTTTTTTTCCCCTTCTTTCCCTATTAGAGTTCAGTACATTCCGAGAGGTCCTTTTTCCAGTGATTGTGTTTGCAACATGCTTAGTCATTTCAGCATGTACAAGGTAATTTCAAATTAAATTTTGTTGGTATTTGATAATTGATTAATCTGTGATATTTAAATAATGGATCTTGAGGCGTGACTTTAGCCATCTGTTCTTGTCCATTCCTGGTTGCAACTTATTGACAAATCAGACTTTTACGATGACAGAGCTCCATAGAAAAACAGATCTGAAACTCACTAGTACTTGACATACCCAGAATCATTGCTCCAAAGGAACCTCTATTTCTTGTTTGGTAAATGCCTGAGTTTATTGTAATCAGCAAAGAGCATAGATTTCTCATTGGGCTTGGCAGGGCTGCTCCCAAGTTGTGAGGGTGTTTTGCAATTTAGCTGATGGAGTATTATATCTATAGGCTGAGGATAATTTGTTTGCAAACTCCATAGCCATAGTATACCCAGAGCTCTCTGCTGCTGTCTTGGCAAGTTCATAATTATAGAAAGCCTACAGTGGCTATTATCATTTAACAGCAGAAATTGCTAAGGTGCTATCCATGGTTCTAACGTGGCTGGCAGAGCCATTGTGCTCTAATTTAGAAGAGAAGTCAGACCAAGTGTTTTAAGACCTATGAACATGAAAGGAACAAAACCATTCCTGTAATCTGGCTGCTGATACTAAGGTCTATGGAGAAGGAGCAGTAGGTCTGTCTATCTGGACCTTGAAGGTAATGCCTATAAGAAGCAACACTAGAGAAAACGTTGCTGATTGCCTATGTTCTTGACTCCAGGCCCAGCACTCTATACACCTGCTTCTAGCTGCCTTTGGAAACATGGATGATGCAGCAGTTCCTGTCCCTTACCTGGGTCCTACTATCATACTGTGAATAATCCATACTCCTTAAAGGCATGAAAACTGGCCTGCCTGGTTAAATCTATTGACACTGGTGGCAACTAATTCTCCAAGTTAAATATCCAATCAGATACTTTCGAATACATGTGTGATGTGGACACAAAGCCCTTCATCTGTGAGTCCCTTAGGACTATCTCTTGCTGTAATGCTGAATCAGTTTACAGAGCTCAAGCTACTACCCCTAGCCATGGTTCTGACTACTTCAACAATACGCTTTCTCTCAGCATTTTGTAGGTAGGGAATCCAAAAGGGCTATCCCCTCTGGCTTCCATCTATATTGTTCTTCCTGGTTCTCTGTATGGAGACATGTGAGCCTTAGTTAACTGGTACCTCCCAAGTGAGGTTCTTGAATTGAAGTATCTGCTCTACTTGGATATTTTAAAGGAAGAAGGGGATCTCAGTGCCACCCCACATGCAACCCAATACTAGGCACTATGATGGTCACATCATACAATCTAGGTGTAGGGAGCAGCCACAAATTGTGTGCTTAAGATAATAACAACCCTGCCAGCTTTGCCTGCATAGCTGGAGCTGTGCAACCAAATGCATATCTATAACAGATACAATTAGATAACAAGGCTATTACATTAAGTCTCAGCTTCAAAATTACATTTCCACCAGAGAAAGAAGACACCACTTCCAACTATTGTAATACTACAAAGGTAATGCTCTCTTCATTCCCTACTCTCTGCCTATTTCTGCCTTGCCCAATTGTTTTGCCCTGAAGAAATTTCTGCCCTGACAGGCTGATTGATGGCTCCCCTCAGAGATCACTGTTTCCGGAAAGTTCCAGCCACTATGCCTCACTTTCTTCCCTGCTCCCTTACTATCTCCTATTTGACAAACACCTTACCTGTGAGAAAATAATGGGATTTGGCAGATGCCCAGGGGCCCCACCTGAAGATTGATTTGGAATTGATTGAATTGGGTGAGAAAGACTGATAGACTGACTGAGAACCTACTTAAGGTTGATTAAATCAAGACCACACCTGGCTGGGCCTGAGTGGGGTATAGTTCTCAGAGGCTGTGGACTCCGACATCAACATGAGACCACCCTCAACCAATCAGCTTGAAGGACCTCCTTTTTGGCAGGAGGGGGACAGGAAGTAGGAAGGGAGGAGGGCTCCCTAGCTCTGGCCTCTTTCATTCCAAGACCTTGGGTTGGTGGCAGAAAGGAAAGGACAAGAAGGAGTCCATTATGAACTCTAGGGTAGATAGGCTTTGGCTATCTTTCTGAACTCCACGTGTTCTATCTTTTTTTTTTTTTTTTGGCAGGGCAGTGAGGGTTAAGTGACTTTCCCAGGGTCACACAGCTAGTAAGTGTCAAGTGTCTGAGGCCAGATTTGAACTCAGGTCCTCTGATCCAAGGCTGGTGCTTTATCCACTGTGCCACCTAGCTGCCCTCACGTGTTCTATCTTTACTAACTTCTAATATACTTTAATAAATGCTTAAGGCCCAAACACTGTTGCTGAAGTTTCTAATTTATAAGTAAATACTAGCTAATTTCACACACACACACACACACACACACACACACACACACACACACACATGGGGCGGGGGGAGGGGCAGGTAAGGACACACATATTAGATTTTACTCATTACACAACCCTGTTCTTCTTCTGTCCTCCCTTCTTCTTCTCCATAGTTCTGGAACTATGAACGATGATCAAATCAACTCCTGCATTGCTCCTGAATGAGGCATGTCAAACTAATCTCCAGCTTCCCACTAACCATCCTTAAAACTTTCTCCAGGCCCAACTGCCCCCGCCTAGCTACTATTCTCCTTTGTTTATTGTTTCTCCCATTGGAATACAATATCTTTTCTTTTTTTGTGAGGCAATTGGGGTTAAGTGACTTGCCCAGGGTCACACAGCTAGTAAGTGTCAAGTGTCTGAGTCTGGATTTGAACTCAGGTCCTCCTGACTCCAGGGCTGGTGCTTTATCCACTGTGCCACCTAGTTGCCCCTAAATACAATATCTTTTAAGGATGAGAATTAATCATGCTTTTATTTTTCTCTTTATAGCTCTTAACACTGTACTTGGGTCATAATGAGTGCTGAATAAAAGCCTTTTTCATTCATTTATTTATATTTATTAATTCATTCATTCATTCATTCATCCAGGTTCACCTTTGCTAACAATTCCCTAACTAAGCCTTTCAGCCAATCTCACTAAAAAAAAGAGGGCGTAGAATAACCCTTTTATGTTTTTCAGGTTGTTTTGTAAGTTCACAATATAATCTCACCTCTTGATTCTACTCCCTTCCCAAGTTCATCACAAACAAAGTCAAGCCTTTCTTTGAACTGAGTGGTTGATCGGGAAGAAGAAGGAGGGCAACCCAGTGATACAGGCTATGCTTGTACATAGTTCCCTTACCCTCCCCCTGGCAGCTTCTTCAGGTTGTCATCTACCACTGGTACCAAATGCCCATTGCTCTGTTTTGTCCAGCACTGCAATCCATTTTGCGGATCCTGGTGCATGTACCATTGAAGGAATGAGGGCTTGATAGGTGATTAATTGATCTACAAATGAGTCAGAGGCTGATTCAGGTCATAGATTTCAAGTTCACACCTCCTAAGCTGGTGCTTACCACTTCTATAACAACAGTGTTTTCCTATAATTTTGGAAGTAGGGGATTAATCAGGGCCATAGGCAAGTCATTCCCTCATACTGGGTTCTCACTGTCATTCACTAGCAAAGAACACAAATCATGAGGAAAGGACTAACCATCACCATGGCTCCCCAGTGCATATAAGATAAAGTGAAAATTCTTCTATCTGGTATTCAAGACTTTTAAAAATCTGGTCTCATCTTTTGAAGCTTACCTTATCTTCTGTAACTCTCCAGTACAAACCCTATAATCTAGTGAGTCCAGTCTTCTCTCTGTTCTCTAAATGTGGTTATTTTCATTTTTAAGATTTTTTTGATGTTTTTATCTCTATTTAGAATGCCATTCATTCCCCCCCCCCCCGCCCCCGGCTCTTCTAAATTCTATCTATTCTTTGCAATATAGCTCAAGTACGTCTCTCTTGCTAAGTCTTTCTGGACTATCCTAGATCACAGTGATCTCATTTACTGAATTCCTATTTCATTTATTAATGCATTAATTAATTAGACGTGCAATCATATATCCTTTTTGGGTGGAGTAGAGGTGGGCAGACACTATGTCTTTCTTTGTGCCTCCTTAGTGCTCACCATATTACAGCTACTTGTCAAATGAATGAATGAATGGATGAATGACTGAATGCTTAATATCCCAAACACTTTTCTAAGAATATATGAGATCAACTAGAAAAAAGGTCTACCCCTGAGAGGCAGTGTGTTGTCATATATAGAGCACTGGACTGAGAGTCAACACAATCTGGGTTCAAATCCTGCTTCAGACACTTTTTTAGATGTGTGACACTGGCTAACTCACTTAATCATTCACAGTCCCAGTTTTTATTCTGCAAAAAGGGGATAAAAGAAAAGGTTACGATCAAATGTCTCTTCTCTTTTTTACCTAAATTAATTTGAGTACATTATTTAATATATCTTTTCTTCAGTTTCCACCTTCATAAATGAGGTTGTTGGAGTAGATTAGTGTGTCAAACTTTACTAGAAACAGAGGTCACTAAACTGTAGATAAGGATCCTTATGGGTTATATATCGACTTAGTTTTTTTCCTTTTTTTTTTCAATCTTTCTTTTTTCTTTTTTATTTTTTTGCAGGACAATGGGGGTTAAGTGACTTGCCCAGGGTCACACAGCTAGTAAGTGTCAAGTGTCTGAGGCCAGATTTGAACTCAGGAACTCCTGAATTCAGGCCCAGTGCTTTATCCACTGTGCCACCTAGCTGCCCCCTTTTTTTTCAATCTTAAAAGTATTTTTTCCCAGTTACATGTAAAGATATTTTTCAACATTTATTTTTATAAGATTTTGAGTCAACTTAGTTTTGAAATATTACATTATCTTCATTTAAATATTACATTGTATTCATTATGTATTTTATACAGATATATTGTATTTTTATTTATTTTGTTAAATATTTCCAAAATACATTTTAACCTTGTTTGGGCCACGTTTGGGAGCATTGTGGGTGAGACACATGCGGCCTGTAGACCATATATTTGACACCTGTGGTCTAAATGATCTCAAAGGTTCCTTTTAAATCCTATGACCATGTTTATCAGTGAATGTATTTCAACATCTTAACTTTCTTTATTATATTGACCTTTAAGTTCTCACATTTGGAATTAGTGTGTATCATACAAAGTAAATTGATAATGAAAGATTTCAAAGGGAATTGAGCACTAACCAAATTAAGAGAACACAAATTATTGGAAGCAGGAGTTAGATAAAACTATTTCATATACCAATAATTACATGTTTTTTATCTTTTCATTAAGCATTTAAGTATTTAAGGCCTCTAATTAGCCATAATGAATTCCTTTAGTTTCTTTCTATATGTATTTTATGCATTTTAGTTATCATAATACATTTAACATTTAAAAAGTGCTTTATGGTTTATAAAGTGCTTAAAATATTATTTCATTTTATCCCCACAATGACCCTGGGAAGTAGGCTCTGTTATTATCCCTACTTTACAGATGAGGAAACTGAGGCAGGCAGAGATTAAGGGACTTGTCCAGAGTCACACAGCTAGTGAATATCTGAGTCAGAATTTGAATTCAGGTCTTCCTGAATTCTGGTCCACTGCTCTATCCACTTCATTACCTAGCTGGGTCTTAATATGTCCTATAATTTAGTCCTTTTATAGGATCAGAGATTTAGAGCTGGAAAGGAACTTAAAGGTAATAATATCCAATCCTAACGTGTTACAGAAAAGGAAACTGAGGCTAAGAGAGAATAAGCGATTTGCCCAGGATTACAGAGCTAGTAAATATCTGAGGCAAGGTTAGAACTCAGGTGTACCTAACACCAAGTCTGGCATTCTATCCACTGTACCACCTAGTTTATGTTTTTTATTTTATTTTGTCAGGGCATTGAGGGTTAAGTGACTTGCCCAGGGTCACACAGCTAGTAAGTGTCAAGTGTCTAATGCTGGATTTGAGCTCAGGTTCTCCTGAATCCAGGACCGGTGCTTTATCCACTGCACCACCTAGCTGCCCCCTCCACCTAGTTTTTGAAATCAGACTAGCTTGACACATTTAGAACAATTTAGTCTTAATTGTTTTTATGAGCTTTAAATTACTGATTTCTTAATCATCTCATAAGTTATCTCTTTTAAAGTTTACCACCAGGTGCTAGATGAATGTTTTGTGTCCAGTGGAAATCATCCCATTATCTTGCTAAATATGAGAAATGTTGTTGTTTTTTAAGATGCTCTCTGGGAGGATTATTCACTGCTCTTTTGACATTTGCACTGATGTTCATCATAATTTGTAAGTACCTCTGTTCCTAAGAGCTGGCTTGTTCTTTTTGATATAATCAGATTTTGGTCATAATTAAACTTTCCAAATAATGTCTCTTTCTTACCCAAGATCTTGTCAAGTCACTGCTTCTCAGCCCTGCCAGCTCTTTCAAAACTGCTGACCAAGCATGGTAAGTGTTGCATGAATTTTTTTCTCACAGTTCAGATTGAGTTCACCTAAATCTGATAGCTGGGAAGCAAAGTTAATGCTTGTTTAGGTGATGAGTAGCAGTGAAGAGACTTGGTTCAAGTTCCCTCCTGAATAGCTAGGCTTGACATTGTTATGCTCTAAGAAGGCTGTAAGTCTGCTTCCGAAATCTCATATCAAAACCCATAAAGGAAGCATTTCTCAAAGACAGAAGGGTCCAGCATCTGACTAAAGGCTTGAAAATGCCTGTTTTTTTTATTCTGGAGAGCAATTTGGAACTTTGCCCAAAAGGCTATGAAACTGTACATACCTTCAGTCCAGCAATACTACTGATAGGTCTAAATCCCAAAGACATTAAAAATGACAGTGGGGGGGAGAGACACAGACTTATTTATACAATAATATTTATTGCAGCTCTTTTGTGGTGGCTGAGAATTGGAAATTGAAGGGATGCCCATCAATTGGGGAATGGCTAAACAAGCTATGATATATGATTATGGTGGAATATTATTGTGCTATAAAAATGACAAGTAGGATGATATCAGAAAAGCATGGAAAAACTTACATGAACTGATGCAATTTGAAGTGAACAGAACCAGGAGAACCTTGTACACAGTAACAGCAATATTGTTAGATGAAGAACTGTGGATAACTTAGCTATTCTAGCAGCAATACAATGATCCAAGACAATCCCAAAGGAATAAGGATACTATCCACCTCCAGAGACAGAACTAATGTCGTTTTGAATACGGAATGAAGCATGCTATTTTTCTCTTCCTTTCTTTCATTCTATTTCTTTTATTCAAGGCTTCTTGTACAAAATGACTAATATGTAAATGTTTTGCATGACTGCACATGTATAATCTATATCTGATTGCTCACCATTTCAGAGATGAGGGAGGAAAGGAGTGTGGGAGGGATAGAATTTGGAACTTAAAACTTAAAAAAACCTCAAATATTAAAAAAGTTTTAACATGTAATTGGGAGAAAATTATATATATGCATATATGTATATGCAAATACATATATGTAATTTTCAAAGTGTATGTTAAAAAAGAAAATGTCTGGTTTAGGTGCTTGAGGACAATGACTGCTACTGCATCTTTGTAATCCTACCACTGAATGGATTGCCTGCAGCATAGTAAGAAATGCCTGTTGCGGGGCAGCTAGATGGCGAAGTGGATAGAGCACCGGCCCTGGAGTCAGGAGTACCTGAGTTCAAATCCAGCCTCAGACATTTAATACTTACTAGCTGTGTGACCCTGGGCAAGTCACTTAACCCCAATTGCCTCACTTAAAAAAAAATGCCTGTTGCCTGGTTCATGGCTTAAACACTTGTGGTCTTGTGTGTTATGTGATTTCACTGATACCCCAAGTTACAAGGTCTGTGCCTTAGAGCTGATTAAACAACAGGCACATTGCTATTCCTCTAATGTAGTAAAATCTGGTTACAAGTGGTGTTTTTCTCTGGCATTTCAGACTCATTTAACATTTCGCCTGTATTGTTGACTTTCATGGTTTTTGGAAGGCTGTGCCAGTAGAATACAAGCTCTGGCAGGCTCTACCAAGCTGGAAAAGTTTAGAGTATGGGCTTGGTAATAGACTATTTATTTTTCAAAGACCAGCCTAAGTTCAAAGAGGCTTAACAACCAGTTGGCCACAGGGTGACTAATTTTTTTTTTTTGGCAATAGCAACTCCAAAACACAACCTAGTCTGGGACCATAAAGTCACCAGATTATAAAACTCAGTTGAAAAGGACTTTAGAGGCCACATTGAATTCTGTTCTTGAATTTTGTAGATGAGGACCCTGAATCACAAAGAAGTTGTGTGACTTGTCCTAAGTCATATAGTAAATATCTGAGGCAGAATTCTAACTGAAATGTTCCTGACTCTTAGCCCTGGTTTTTCTCTAGTAGATGATATACACTATAACATTATGAATCATTGAAGTATCAGTATAAGAAGAGAGAACTAGAGATAGTCATAGAATTTCAAACAGATTGTAGATGCATTTTATTTCTTATAAGTATAAACCTAAGCATCAAAAATAGGTACATAAAGTGTTGAACTCTATCTGAACAAATTCAGTTATCTTTAAATCACCAAATTTAGTCAATGATCCTCAAAAAGACTTGTGTTCAAGCCTTGTCTCTTACACTTAGTAGTTGTATTAACTATGGGCAAGTCAGTCAGTCAATGGCATTTATTAAATGTGTACTATGTGCTAGGCACTATAATTAAGCACTGGGGATACAAAGAAAGGCAAAGATGGCTATCCTTTCCATTAAGGAGTACATGTTTTAATGTAGGAGACATGTAAATTACTAGGTATTTATAAGATATAAACAAAATATATGGAAATCTCAGATGGGAAGGCACTAACAGCCAAGGAAACTGGGGAAGGTCTCTTGCAGAAGGCAGGTCTTGGGATGAATCTTAAACAGAGCCAAGGAAACTAAGAGGAAGAAATCAGGAAGGAAAACATATCAGATTTAGGGAATAGACAGTACAAAGGCATGGAGAGGGTGGATGATGAGCAGGAAATAAGCATTTATTAAGCACTTAATATGTAGCAAGTACTATATTAAGTGCTGGGATTACAAATAAAAGTAAAAAGAAAAACAGCCCCTGCCCTCAAGGAGTTTATATTCTAATGGGGGAAGATAATGTAAAAAAAGGGAGTTTAAAAAAGAGGTGAGAAGGTACCTTTTGAGGGTTCATGGTGCATGCTCATATATATATATATATATATATATATATATATATATATATATATATATATATATATATATATATATATATATATATATATATATCAGGGCAATGAGGGTTAAGTGACTTGCCCAGGGTCACACAGCTAGTGTTAAGTGTCTAAGGCTGGATTTGAACTCAGGTCTTCCTGAATCCAGGGCCGGTGCTTTATCCACTATGCCACCTAGCTGCCCCCACCTATTAATATTATAAAAGAAAATTAACCTGGGGATCCATTCAGTGTTAACTATGTGTATTTAATGTAATGTCACAGGATTCTTGGCTTTGATAACTATTTAATGAACTTTCCCAACAGGGTTTTGTTCACTCTGAGAGCCAAGAGTTGGGTGTAAGAATCAAGACTCAATCATTGGTGGAATGAGCTAGATTCTATTTGTTCATTTATTAATTCCCTCAATAACTAACTATAACTTTGAAGTTAGGCAAACCCATTAGACTGGCTAAGAGTTCAGGAACAATCTCAGCAGTCAGCCATAGGAGGGAGTCTGACAGGCAAGTAAGTGAAATCAGGGATGCTCAATAGTAGGAAAAATCCCATTAGCAAATAGCATCAGATGATCTGGCAGTGGGCATAGGCAGAGTTCCAAGAAGCCAGGTGGTTTGCATTAGAGAAGTCTGGCAATGGGTAGTTTGAGGTCTAGCCATGGAAACTGGTGTTAAGGAGGCAGGACTCGATTTCTTGGAAGAATGAGGTAGAGAGGAGTGCAAGACAAGATGTTAGTCTAAGAGATACTGGAATACCAGTAATGGTGTTGTACCAGAAGAATCCCATTGCTTCTGACACAAAGACTCAGGCATGCCTGAGGGAAGATGGGAAGGCTCAGAAGCTGTTATTAAGGATGCAGTTGCTACATACAGGATCATCACTGGTATCTGCTGTGCCTAAGACCTCTAGCTGGTTTAGATACAGCCCAACAAACAAAACCTTTCCCAGAGACACACAAAATAAGGGAATGCAAACTCAGAAACAAAGCAGAAGCCTTTAACTTAACTGCAGAACTGCTCAAATAACCAGTCTTTAGCTATACTATTTTACTTCCCAAAGTCTTAATTGGCTTTCCTGACTTCCAAAATTTTCATCTGCAGAGCCAGACTATAAGGGCTGGGCTAAAACCAGCACAGATGCCCACACCATCTCTCCATATCAACTACATCCTGGACACCTTAGAGGGAAAAGAGATGCTGGTGTCCTATTTAGGGCTGTTAGCAGTAGCTGCTTCCTGCCTGCCCCATGATTCAATTGCCTTCCTTACTTTATTGTGGTAACATGTGGACTAAGCAAGACACTTAGTCATGGGGATGGGCAAGATGGAGACCCTATATTAGAACTAAGGTATAAGACAGACACAATCACAAGGAACAAATTAAGAATGAAGTTACTAGAATCGAGCTACAAAGCCAGAACTTGATCACAAGTAAGGCTTGTGATGCTGACCCACTGGACTATTGATTCTGGAGTCTTTTTCTCTCTCCAACCTATAGATTGTATTTGTCCCAGAATCTTGGGATTGGTTGAACCTGTGTGTATGTTAAACGGCCCCTGCTAGAGAAGGCAGGAAGATAGCTAAAAAGATCATTTGAACTCTTACCTATTTGTATAAAAAGTCAGTAACAATCAGATATAGGTTATAGATGTACAATTATTAAACATGTACAATTATGTAAAACATTTCCATTTTTGCCATTTTGTATAAGAATCGAATAAAATTTAAAAAATGAAAGAAAGAAAGTGGAAAACAGCATGCTTCAGTCTGTGTTCAGTCAATATCAGTTCTTTCTCTGGAGGCAGATATGCTTCATCATTAGTCTTTTGAGATTGTCTTGAATCATTATATTGCTGAGAATTGCTAAGGCATTCACAGTTCATCAAACAGTATTGCCGTTACTGTGTATCATGTTCTCCTGGTTCTGTTTACTTCACATTTCACCAGTTCATGTAAGTCTTTTCAGGTTTTTCTGATATCATCCTGCTTGTTATTCCTTATAGCTTTATTCCATTATAATTATATACCACAGCTTGTTTAGCCATTCCCCAATTGATAGGCCTCCCTTTGATTTCCAATTCTTAGTCACCACAAAAAAAACTGCTACAAATTTTTTTGCACAAATCAGTCCTTTTCTCTTTTTTGGATGTTTTTGTGATATAAATTGAGCAGTGGTACTGCTGTATCAAAGGGTATTCTAGTCCTTTGGGCATAGTTCCAAATTGCCCTCCAGAATGGTTGGATCAGTTTCCACCAACAGTGAATCAGCATCCCAATTTTCCCACATCCCTTCCAATATCCAACATTTTGCTTTTTTGTCATATTAGCCACTCTGATATGTGTGAGGTGATACCTCAGAATTGTTTTAGTTTTCATTTCTCTAATCAATAGTGATTTAGAGCATTTTTTCATACGACTATAGATAGCTTTATTTTATTTGTCTGAAAACTGTTCATATTCTTTGACCATCTCCCAATTGGGGCATGTATTGTATTTCTGAAGAGGAATTAATTGTAGATTTCATTTTTCTTTCCTTCTCCAATCTAGATTTGCCAAAGAATGAAAATAATTCCAATACTTCTAAAGTGACTTCCTGGGATCTGAATGTTAAGAAATTAGTAGAATTAAAATTAATTCTTGTTTTTCTACACAAATGGAGTGAAATAACAGTATGGATAATCCCAAAATTCATTTATATTTGGCTATATGGTTTGTGTGTTTTTTAAAAATTAAATCAGGGATTTATCTTCCTAATGTTTAGCTTAGGATAATGTAAAAAAATTACCTTTCCTCTGCATACCTTGAGTTGTGAGAAGGAAGGAGAAAAGTAGGAAAAATATTGGACCCAGAAGAGGCAATGAAAAGACTATTTTGGATTGAAAATATTTTCTCTATAATCTTCAACTTCAACAACATTCATAAAGTGACTACTATGTACAAAGCACCATTCTAGGTATTAGAGGAGAATCAAGTATGAAATATGACATAAATGTGGCCCCTCTAAAGTTCACATTCTACTTGCAGGATGCAGCAAATATGTGTATAGGAGTGTTGGTCTTTGACCAACCCCTGCCCTCTCCCGACAAAGGAACAAGTTGTTAAACTAATTATAAGGATTTATGTCATTGGCCTGTCTCTTTTCTGATCCCTTTCTGATATGTGAAGAATTTTTTTCTGATGGAAACAAACCAGAACAACCTCACTGAGTGAGCAAAAATTAGACAATACCTTTGTGGGACTTTAAATAGCTATGTCCTGTGAACAGCAGTTCAGTTGGAGGGAGTATGGGTTTGGGAATACTTTCTGGAGGTGACTCTTGCAAGGGATGGGGGAAGGAAGGGATTTCTTTCTACTCCCCCTCATTGGATATGTCATATAGCAATACAGTGTGAGATACTCTATCTAATAATTCAAGAGTGTTGGTTCAAGAAAATTCCAAGTACTATTGAGGAACCAGAGACTTGCTTCAGACTGAAGTAGATACATAAAGGCAGTCAATTGAGGAAGGAAGTAACTGCGAGAAATGGCAGAAAAGATGAGCAATAGACCCCATGGACCCAGCTTAGTAAACTGTCCTACAGAGAGACTACAAGCTGTGAGGGGAAACTATGAAGAGAGAAAGGACTTCTAGCCCCTACAGAACCAGAAGTTGTGAGTTACCTTTGCTACATGTGTATCCTATACATATACTTCCATACTATTGAGCTCAAAATTTTAGCACGTTCTTTTTTTTTTTTTTTTTTTTGGCAGGGAAATGAAGGTTAAATGACTTACCCAGGGTCACACAGCTAGTGTCAAGTGTCTGAGGCTAGATTTGAACTCAGGTCCTCCTGAATCCAATGCCAGTACTTTATCCACTGTGCCACCTAGCTGCCCCAGCCCATTCTTGCCATGGATATTTTTTGGATTTGTGGGAGAGTGTGCCCCAGATATATGGGGAGAATGTTTTATAGCTACTGTTGTTACTTTGCAATCTTAGTTAATAAATGCCATTGCTAAGAGCTAAATGTGTCTCCTGACTAAATGTTAGTGGGAAACACACTAGTAGGGACTCATGAGCCATAAATTAGGAAGGGTTATACCACAGGGTATATTCTTGAAAGCTGAAAGAGGTTTTTCTTTTGGTGGTCCATCTATATACTTGTGAATGTTGAGTTGAGAGGAGTAGCCCAGATGAGGTGTTATACATAAATTACCATGATGCAGATGAGTAAGTACATTAAACTAAGTCCTATATGAGGACTGAGAGAGGGAAAGGATAAGTACCGAGTAGGGATATCAGGGGAGGCTTCATGAATTTCATGGAATCTGAACTGGGATAGAATGTCAATAAGCAGAGTTGGAATGGGAGGATGGGATTCTAAGTGTAGGATAAGCATGATGAGGATGATAAGTAGTTTAGTTTGACTGGAACATAGCATATCTAGAGGAAAATAGCATGAAGCATGGCCAAAAATAAGGCAAAGGAGTTTCAGTTTTATTGGGTAAGTGATGGGAAGCTAGTGAAACATTTTGCGTAGGAGACTGACCCAGTCAGCTCTGAGTGAAAAGGAACATTAGCCTGACAGATCGATCTATGACTAGAGCAAGGAGAATGTAAAGGTGAATAGACTGGTTAACAGACTTTTAAGTATCCAGGAGAGTAGGACGAAAGGGGGGGAGATTTAAGATTGGAGAAGTTGATAATAGAGTGGTTGATTCCCTAATTAGGTAACTCAACTCAAGGCCACTCTTTGGCCTTTAAGAGACTACACAAAAGCATTCTTATTGAAATCTTCCATGGTTAATCTCTATACCTATTTGTACAATGTTTATACATGGTAACTTTTTATTCTAAATGTTCATGCCTTTCAGAATGAGATGGTGAAATGCTTAGCCATAAGTGTGGAATAGTGGCAACTCTGGAGTCAGAACATCTGGGTTCAAATCACATCTCTGGTATTACCTATATTAACTTGGGCAAATTATTTAACTCCTTGGTTGGGCCCAAGGTTTTTCATCTGTAAAAATTAGAGGGTTGGACTAGTTGGCTGATGAAGTTCCTTTCACCTCTAGAGCTATGATGCTATTACCAACCAGTTTCTAATTCTTTGGGATCTCAGTAAATTTTACTAACTTTTTTGTCATCCCTAAGATAGGTCGTGTAAGAGTAAACATCTGGGTCCAAAGCTTTGATGGGTATTGTAGGAATGATGGGTAGTGAATAGATGAGGGCATGGCACTGGAAGGGGCTGCTAGGCCATGAAGGCAGCAAACCCCAAATGAGAATGAAGGTTAGGTTAGTATGTCGATGTCAATAGGAGATGCAGGGGCTCAGGAAAGCAAGAGATGAACCCTGACATGAGCTAAAGGCAAAAAGCCAGGTACTGAAAGGTGGAGAGTCATGACTGAATGACCACTTTGATCATACTGTGTACCCTCTGAGACTCTGCTTTTTTATATCAAATTCATGTGATCCATCTACTCTTCCTACTCTCAAGAGTGTGGTCATCACCCCATTAGACACACACACTGTGGAAACTTATTTTGATTTGGGGACCCTACCTTTGGGCTGAGATTAGAAAGCCTTAGGCCCTCAGGGTCTCTTCTGTGTGGGAGGTGCTGGTGCCCCTCCCCTTCTGCTTCAGCTGAGTGAAAAAGCCCCATGGGCTGTACAAAACACCAGGTCAGACAGCTAGGGGGAGGGAGCACCAGTTCCCTCCGCCCTGAGGGGATCTATCCGAGAGATCCTGGGCTAGTCCAGGCGCAGAGGTCCCAGGCGCACAGCAGGGGGCACGGCCCCTAGAGCCCTGGGTGTGGTGCTCACGAGACACCTGAGCCGTCCCCTCTCCCCAGCCGCAGCCCTGGCTGGTAGATTAGCTTGGTGTGTGTGTGTGGGGGGCACAAAAAGCCCCAAGATCTGAGTGGAGAGAAGAAAGATATATATAGACCTGGAAATTAGACAGCGAGGGGGACTGACAAGACTGGTGGGAAAGATTAAGTGGGACTGACGAGATTAAGAGAGCAGAAAGGCTGGAGCACTAAGGCTGGGGTGGGGAAAGGAGATAAAGCTAAGAGCAAGAAGGGATGGAGGCCGGCAGACAAGAACAGAGAGGAGACTGACAAGATTAGAAGAACAGAGAGGAGGCTGACAAGATTAAGGGAACGGAGAAGGACAAAGAGGAAGGCTAAAGGACTAGGAGCAAGGGAGAGGCTGGAAGGTTAAGAGGTTGGAGAGGAATGGACAGAAAGGGGCTACAAGGAGGGAACGGAGACTAGAGATGCTGGAAGGAGGCCAGAAGATTAAGAGGAAAGTTAGAAGAAAGTAGCTGAGCAGGGAAAGTGGAACATACCCTAAGGCAAGAGGCGGCTAAGGCCCTTATTGTATTAAAAAAGTTCCAGGCTCCACCAGCCCTGGAGTCAGGAGTACCTGAGTTCAAATCCAACCTCAGACACTTAACATTTACTAGCTGTGTGACCCTGGGCAAGTCACTTAACCCCAATTGCCTCATTAAAAAAAAAAAGTTCCAGGCTCAGCAGGGGGAGACACTCTGAACGCAGTCAGGTTGTACGTTTTATTTCCCTGTATTTTTATGTTTAAATAGTATCTCATAAATAAACTCTGCTTTGATAATTTAGTTAAGAGGCTTCTTAATCTTTAGCTTATCAATTTTGGGAGTGGAGCAGTGTGGTGGAACTTTATAAATGGCCCACATTAAATTAATGGCAGTCAGGTAGCCAGTTAGTCAAAAGTCTGAGATTAAGTCCTCCAGTCAAATTAGCCCTAGTCAGTCAAAATATTTCTACCACACACACACACACACACACACACACACACACACACACACACACACACACACACACTACTGTCTATATTAAATGTGTAGTATAGTGCGCTGGATTTGGAATCAGATGACCAGGGCTGAAATCCTGTCTTCATTGAGTACTAACCATTTGACCTTGGGAAAGTCACTCTTCTGTGCCTCTGTTTCCTTCTTTGTAAAATGAGGAGTTTAGATTAGTCAGAGATTCTCAACCTTTTCTATGTCATAGATGCCTTTGGAAGATGAGTAAAGCCCAGGGACCCATTTTCAGAATAATGTTTCTTTAATTCATAAAATAAAATACATAAGATGACAAGAGGAAATCAAAAGTTAGTGAAAATAAAGATGTAATTTTTCCCCATCCAAGGTCCTGGATGCTCTGAAATCTAGATGTGGACTCCACCTCTGGATAAATAATCTAAGTTTTCTTCCAGCTCCAGGTTCTAGAATCCCATGCCTGGGGGTAGAAGGAGTCTGGGAGAGGGGATCAGGATCAGGGAGGGACAAGCATGGGGACACAAGTTAATGGAATTTAAAAGAAATGGATTATTTATAATAAAGTCAGAGATTGCCCACAAGTGCCTCAGCCTTTCTGGAGCCTTCTCTGATAATAACTATTTGGTCTATCTGGGTGGGGCTCTTCCCTAGCTCTCTGGAATTGTCCTCAGGGGTTCCTGGGACCAATTGTGGGCATATTGGTTTTTTCTTGGTTTGCTCAAGTGTGAAACACAAACCTTTTCAATTCATTGGCATGCTACATCCTGAACCTTCTCAACATAAAACAGGCAGGAAAAGCAGTCCATGTTGTCCTCTGTTAAACCCTTGTTTTAATAAATGTTATTGCCCCTTGCCCCTCCTCCCTTCCTTCCCCACTGAATGACCATTTGCTTTTGGGAGCAGATGTACAGACTGAATTCTCTCTCTCTCTCTCTCTCTCTCTCTCTCTCTCTCTCTCTCTCTCTCTCTCTCTCTCTCTCTCTCGCCTGGGGACAGGACCTGCCACTGGACAGGCAAAGTCAATTTTCCTCTCTGCAGTATTGCTGCTCCTGAAGTTGGTTGGCAACAACTGCCATGTGACCTTGTCCTCATGTGGCCTCTCCAGAATTTGCTTTCTATCTTTTCCCATCTCTTCTTGGCTGGCTCCACTTCCCAATCCACAAAGGGCCAGAAGGTGAGCAGCCTGGATGGCAGGTGGGCACAGGGCTGGTTTTGTTTCTCCAGTCTGGTTCAGTTTACCCAGGGCAGGGTTCAGTAGGGAGAATAAATGGACTTTTAGTGGCAGTTTATACATATTTCAACCCCAAACTGAAGGTGGACAGGGTACTAACCAAGGTGTTTTCCGCTTTGCTTAAAATTCCACAGGGAGCCCCTACAATAGAAACAATGCACATGCTCTGAAACAGCTGTTATTTGTGGACGCCTAGAGGGCATTTTCTCAATCTTTTGATGCTGATACAGGAAAACAACCACGTTTCCCTAGCTTCAGTCTGGGGGATGTTATTCACTGCAGCTGCAGCCAGCACTAGGAAGGGTAATGTCTTCTTTTTACACAGTAAAGCATCCTTAATACAAGCCCTATTGCATGCATTTGGAAGCAATGATCATTTGGTCAAGGATTAAGCTGGGCTTTACCTTTGCACAGCTAAGAAAAAAAGACTCTGCTAATTCTATATGGACATAATTGCATCGAGACTGGTTAAATGAATTCATGAGTTCACTCAGGAAACATTTATTGGTTATGAAAATGATAATGAATCCATCTAAGTATCATCAGAGGACTTTGGAATCATAAAATATTAGAGCTGGAAAGGACTTTAGAGAACACTCAGTCCACCACTGTCTCTCTAAGCTAAAGAGGATGATATTCCTAGCTCATGTTTTTGAAGGCACATTATACATTGCAAAGAGCTTTTTTCAAACCCACCACATAAGGTTGATCTAGCCAGTATTATGACCCCCACTTTTCAGATGTATAAGCACAGTCACAGAGTAGTGAAATGACTTGCCTATATCCCCATACACAAGAAGGACATTGTTAGCAAGACCGCTAGAAAAAGGGAAGAATCTCAGATTTTGCTAGCTATTGAGATTGTTGAACCCTATTGGGATGTGAGGACTCTTGGGTTAATAGCTAGCTAGCTAGCATTTTTATAGTACTTTAAGGTTTGCAAAGTGCAAATATATATATAATATTTTATCTTATTCACTCCTCACAATAACCTGGTGAAGTAGGTACTACTATTATC
Organism: Dromiciops gliroides; assembly: GCF_019393635.1. Classification (NCBI taxonomy): domain Eukaryota; kingdom Metazoa; phylum Chordata; class Mammalia; order Microbiotheria; family Microbiotheriidae; genus Dromiciops; species Dromiciops gliroides. The sequence goes on from NC_057861.1 coordinate 97,826,575, forward strand.
TCCATTTTACAGATGCAGAAACTGAGGTTAAGTGACTTGCCCAGGATCTCACAGCTAGTAAGTATGAGGCAGGATTTGAACTCTAGTCTTCTTGACTCCAAGTGCAGCATTCTATTCACTGCATCACCTTTCACTGAACCATGCAAAATGACTGCACAGTTTTACTTTAAAATAAGAGGTGGTTAAGAGGGTGAGGTCTACTGAATATAGGCAATAAGGGAATTCTTAGCTCAGTGATGAACATACAAATATAGTATAAGATGAACTACCAAGCATGTGGAGCAATGGGGGGAATAATTAGCTGAAAAACATATACATTTATTAATATGACTCCTATATAATAAAAATAGAATCTTTATAATAATCCAAGAAATTTGTGGCACACAATTATTCCTGGGGAAGGGGATTGCCACCGAACATACTTGGTTATGCATCAAAATAGATCGTTCTATCAGAGACAAAGAGAAAACATGAGAATAGGGTCAAACCTCTACTGCTTTCTCAGACTTGGAAAGGAGATGAGAGGAGAGTAGAGAAGACCAAGGACAGGAGAGGAGAAGATAGGAAAGGACAGGACAGGAGAGGAAAGGAGCAACTTTAGGTTGCTAGGACTATCCTATCAGCATGAGACAATGCTTATTTACACTGGGACCTCTGCTAGCAAGCAGACAACTTGGAACAAAAGAAATCCAAGATCCATTAAATGAACTGAAAGTCATCTCTCTAAGTCTGAGCTCCACAAAATCAAGAGGGTCCTACTTTATTGGACAATGGAAAGTCATTCCCTCAGTTCCATGAGTTGGAGTGGAATACGCTCTTATTAGTGAGCTAGGTGGGAAAAGGGGTAGGTTATTCTCTCTTTCTATTCCATTGAAACAGTATTAGTAATGATGAGTATTAATAATGATATTGCAAGGGTGAGTGGAGATGAGACCAGTGCTCTACGATCTTACCAAGGAAGTGGGGAACTAAGGACATTTCATAACAAAATATTAGAAGTGGGGCTTGAGCCAGTTCTTCTGACTCCAAATTCAGAGCTATTTTGACCACGCCACATCATGCTGCCAATGGAATAGTACAGGGCTATATTGGAATATAAATATGTCGACCATGTCAATATGTATAAATATGCACATGAAAGTGAAAAAGAATAATGTAATAGTATTTACATACTAAGCACAACTGTATAAAAAGTATGCATAAACATTAATAAAGATGGAAGAGAATTTGGAGTGACAAATAGTTTGAGTTTGAGATGCAATATATTTATTATGAAGAGTTGCTTAAAATCATAATAAAGTGTTTGTAATACTTACTGAGTGGTTGTTACCTGCAAACACTGTAAACTACAAACAACAGAAGGAAGTAGAAAACAATTTCTGCCCTCAAGAAGGTTACATTCTAGTAGGATACATAGCCCAGGGATGACACTGTGCAAAATAAGAATTTTTGTCATTCACTCATTTATTTAACTAACATTTATTCAACATCTACAATGCCTAGAATACTGTGCCAAGAGTTGGAGGTGGAACCGAGTTTAAAGAAAACATGGAATGGGTCTTAGCCTTTAACTGGATGATAAGACAACAATGCAGATAAATATAATACATAATCACATGTGTATTTGAGATGAACCAAAGAAAGTACATTGTGAAATCTGAGTAATGATGGCACAGTTCTTGTGGTGCTTAGGGATCTATTCTCAAGATATCTGAAAGAGAGGGGCAGCTAGGTGGTACAGTGGATAGAGAACTGGTCCTAGATTCAGGAGGACCTGAGTTCAAATTCAACCTCAGACACATGACACTTACTAGCTGTGTGACCCTAGGCAAGTCACTTAAACCCTCATTGCCCTGAAAATCAATCAATCAATCTATCTATCTATCTGAAAGAGGGAATGACACCACATGCTTGGAAAAAATCTTGGGCCTTATTTTGGAAGCAATTAATAAGTCAATGAACAAGCATTTATTAAGTATTACTTTGTTAAGCACTAGAGAAACAATTCCTGTTTCAAGGAGCTTACTATATTCCTCTGTGTGTGTGTGGCAATTGAGGTTAAGTGACTTGCCCAGAGTCACACAGCTAGTAAGTGATAAGTGTCTGAGGCCAAATTTGAACTCAGGTCCTTCTGAATTCAGGGCTTATGCTCTATCCACTGTGCCACCTAGCTGCCCCTACTATATTCCTTCTAACAGGAAAGACAACAAGGGCATATATGGAGGCATACAAAACAAATATAAAGAGAATGAATGTAAAGTATATATTAAGGTAGTTACGGAGGGAAGATGCTAGCAATTGTAGAGGATCAAGAAAGACTTCCTGTAGGTATAGAAGGGGATTGGAAAATTATAATTAAGGGCCCATATTCTACTTTCCCATTCACAAGACTATATCTACACATATATCAAGGACATTCTAATTGCGGCCATAAAAAGGCTTTTTCAAATGATCCTTTATGCTCAACTACAAGTCTACACTACAAACTTGTGCAGAGAATACAAATCTTACTATGCTTATTGTTTGTTGACAACAAAATTATCTAATAGAGAATACCCTCTTAAAGATCCTGCCTCCAAAAAGGCATGTCACGCACATGTTAAAATTATTATTATTATTATTTGTGGGGCAATGAGGGTTAAGTGACTTGCCCAGGGTCACACAGCTAGTAAGTGTCAAGTATCTGAGGCTGGATTTGAACTCAGGTCCTCCTGAATCCAGGGCTGATGCTTTATCCACTGTACCACCTAGCTGCCCCCACATGTTAAAATTATTCAAAATTCCTTAAAAGATGTGACAACAGAGATAACCTTCTTCAATGCCTCTCTAATAATATCCAGTGAGATGTATGCTTACCAAAAGTGTCATTTCTATGGAGCACGTTCATCACAGTATACCAAAGAAACCCTCCTTTTAGATGTACAGCCTCTCTGGGGCTCCAGTTTCTAGGGGTCATTATGCTGATTTCATTAATCCCCAAAACACTGAAAATTTCTCATTGAAATTCATTATCATTCAAAAGAGTTTTATTTAACTTCCCATAGGAAAAAAGTGGGAGAAGAATGCCTCTTGTCCAGACTATGATATGCAATTGGATGAACAACCCATAGAGTTGGTGCATCTCTTAATTAACAAATTTGACAGCCTTTATTCAATTCTCATGTTTCTTTCCATCTTTTCTGTGTTGGGTCCAATTGACCACCTTCACTTAAGATATTCTCTCTTCATAGGTTTTTCAAGACATTGTTCTATCTTGGTTTTCCTTCTACCTGTTTGAACATTCCTTCTCTCTCTCTCTCTCTCTCTCTCTCTCTCTCTCTCTCCTTTACTGAGTCATCATCCATGATCTAACTGGAGGTATAGCTTAAGGCTATATTCTTCTCTTTTCCCTACTTGTTTCTTTTCGTCTTTCCCTATACTCTAGAGAAATTTTGAATGTTGTGGATAAGTTCACCTGCCTTGGCAGTATACTTTCCAGGGATGTGTACATAGATACTAGCTCAGTGTTTGGGAGTCTCAGAAGAAGAGTATGAGAGAGGTGTTAAACTGCCTACAAAACTGAAGGTCTACAGAGCCATTGTGCTGACTTCATTATTCTATGTCTGTGAAAACATCTACCAGCACCATGTCAGGAAACTGAATCACTTCCATTTGAATTGTCTTAGGAAGATTCTGAAGATCACCTGGTAAGATAAGGTACCAGAAAGTGAGGTCCTTTCTCAGGCTGAACTGCCAAGCATTCAAACTCTACTGCAGAGAGTCCAACTCTGATGGGCTGGCCACATTGTTTGAATTTCAAATATATATTTGCCTAAAAGATATTTTACAGAGAACTCACACAAGGCAAGCAAACACACATGACGCAATACAAAGACATTTTTAAGTTCTCTCTAAAGAACTTTGGAATCATTTGTGACACATGGGACACACTGGCCAAGACTGCCCAGCATGGTGTGCCCACATCAAAGAAAACATTGTGCTCCCTGAGCAAAGCACAATAGCAATAGTGCAAAAGAAATGTGAGATGTGCAAATTTAGAACCATCTCCACTCCAAATTTTTGCCTGACCTGTGTAAAGCCATCTTAGCTTGCATTGGTCTGATCAGCTACAGTCAGACACACTATAGTGTACCTTGTCCCCAACATAGTGATGTAATTTTGGTCCTCTTTGAGCACAAAGGACAACCAACCAATCATACACTATTTATAATATATAGACACATAAATATTACTATTATTGTTGTTCATCTTTTTTTTCACCTGTGTCAACCCTTTTAATCCCTTTTGGGGTTTTCTTAGCAAAGATACTGGAGTGGTTCTCCGTGTCCTCCTCCAGCTCATTTTATGATGAGGAACTGCAGCAAACAGGGCTAAGTGAGTTGCAAAGAGTCACACAGCTAATAAGTACCTGAGGCTGGATTTGAACTCATGAAGATGAATCTTCCTGATTCCAATACTCTGTTCAACATTCTATTCACTGCACCACTTAGCTGTCCATATGTATGTATATATTATCATATATTGTTTTTGGTGAACTCAGACTCTACCAGGAATTCAAATATATTCTCTACAATGATGACTCCATGGTCTATATATTCAGCCCTAGTCTGTCTCCTAAATTACATTGCCAATAACCTATTAGACATTTACAACTAGACATCTCATAGGCATCTCAAACTTAACCTGCCCAGAACAGAACTCATTATATTTTCCCCCAAACCTATCCTTCTTCCAAATTTCCCTATTATCGTTAAAGGTGTTACCATTTTTCTAGTCACCCAAGTTTGCAACATTAGTGTCATCCTTGATCTCTCACTCTCATTCACCCCATATATCCAATCTGTTGTCAAATTCTGTCATTTCTTCCTTCTCTCTACTCACACAGCCACCACCCTAGCCCAGGGCTTCATCACAATAGTCTTCTAATTGGTCTCCCTGCCTCAAGTCTGCCCCATTCCAATCTATCCTCCACTCAAAGTGGTTTTTCCCTAAAGAACAGGTCTGATCACGCCACTTACCCTGACCAATAATCTTTATTATCTCCCCATTGTCTGCAGCACCAAATATAAAGTCCTCTGGCATGTAATGCCCTTCACAATATGGCCCCTGGACATTTTTTTCATTCGTTATCCCCCTCCAAGCACTCTAAGATCTATTGGTACCAGTCTATTTGTTATTTTTCAGATGTGACTCTTTCTCTCCCCTCTTAGTTCTTCTACATTGACTCTCCTCTTTGCCCGGAATGTTCTTCCCCCTATTTTCCCTGACTTTCTTTAAGACAGTTTGAATCCCAACTTCTTCAAAGGCTTTTCCTGCTCTTCCCAGTCACTTAATCCCTTCTGGGGTTAATTTCCTTCTACACTGTATATAGCTTATATTATGTGTATATTGTCTCCCCTGTTAGAATGTAAGCACCCTGAGGTCAGGCCGTTTGGGATCTTTGTCTTTCATGGTATCCCCTGTACTTAGCACAGTGCCTGGCATATTGTAAATGTTTCATAAATAATTTTTGGCTGATTGAACAAATGCCAGGGATGTAATAGAAGGGATTCTTGGTCAGGTATAGAAGTATAGGGCCTCCAGTCCTTGCCAAATCTGAGATTATGTGATTCACCTCAGGACTTTATTATTGGCAGCTAGGTGGCACTGTGGATAGAGAACTGGGCCGGGAGTGAAGAAGATTTAAGTTCAAATACAGCCTCAGACACTTCTAGCTGTGTGACCCTGGGTGAGTCATTTACCTTCTGTCTGCCTCGGTTTCTTCAACCATAATATAATAGCACCTACCTCCCAGGATTGTTGTGAGGATCAGATGTGATAATATTTATAAAGTGCTGAGCACAGTGCTTGGCACATATAGGTGCTTAATAAATGCCTGTTTCTTTCCTTCCATATTGTTCATGTAGTCCAGTGGTCTAGTAATCCAAGTTTTAGCCTACCCTGCCAACTTGGCAAATGCTATATTGAATGTCACATTTCTCTCCTAGAAGGAAGGAGGGAAATAGGATGTATCTGAGACACTGATGAAGGTTTGATAATGTATTTTTTTTTAAATAGCCCCACTGTTATTCCTGCATCCAATCCATCTGTCCCTGGTTGTGCTAAGTCTGGTGCAGTTGCAAGCTACACCTGTTCCACAGACAGGCAGGGATTCTTGGATGAAGGCCAACTCAGCAGGTGGATGCTGAGGGTTGGCAGCCACAGGGAACAGATTTTAAAATCTTTTTGTAACTTTAAAAGAAAAAAAAACTAAGAAGGGGGAAACACTCTGCTGATTCAGAAACCCAAGGAAGAGGGAAAAAACCTGATGCATCAATCATAGCATTGCCATTTTCAATACTGAATTGCTCTTTGCATTAGACCTTCGCAAAATAACATCCAAAGGGAAAGGGCATCATTCTGAGTGGTACCATTGAAGTGCACACTGAAAATATAATTCTAAAGGCCATAATTAAAGGTACGTGCCAATGAGCCAATCAAATGATTTGACAGAAGCACAGAACAGACCAATTTGGAAAGGATCTCAGAGATTATCTCTAAAAGTGTCAAACACACAGCTCACTGGCTGCATGTGACCAGATTAAAATGTAATTGGGAAATATTTAACAAAATATGTAAAAGTAAAACATAGATAACATTACATTTTAAAACTAATTCCATCTGTAGCCTATAGTGATCCTTGTGTAGGGATTCATGACCATTTTTGTTTTGTTTTGTTTTGTTTAATTTTTGCGGGGCAATGAGGGTTAAGTGACTTGCCCAGGGTCACACAGCTAGTTAAGTGTCAAGTGTCTGAGGCTGGATTTGAACTCGGGTACTCCTGAATCCAAGGCCAATGCTTTATCCACTGTGCCACCTAGCTGCCCCCCATGACCATTTTTTTTTAGAGTTTGACATCACTATTCTAAACTAATATATATCAGTCAGTTAGCAAACTTTTAAGCCGTACTAAGTACTGTGTTAGGAACCACGGATTCAGAGACAAAAATTAAACAGATCTTGTGCTCAATGAGCTTATATTTTATATGGAAAAACAAATCTGTACATATATAGGTATATATAATATAGGGTGTTTTTTGGAGGGGGGGCACTAGCAGTTAGGGGGCTCAGGAAAGACCTCATGTATGAGAAAATATTTAATTGAATAACTAGAAAGGAAGCTAGGGATTCTAAGAGAGAAAAGTAAGTAGGAAATACATCCCAATCATGGAGGAAACCTTGTAGAAAGGCATGGAGTTGAGAGTTAGGATAATTAGAGTAAAAAATGGCAAGCAGTCTGGTTTGACTGGATCCAAGGCTGGGTGAAGGGGAGTAATGTATGTAACAAGGCAGGAAAAGTCAGTTATAGCCAAGCTGTGAATGGATTAAGTTTTTATTTTTTCTTAGATGTAAAGGGGGGTAATTGGAGCTTTTTGACCCAAAGAGATATATTCAGATATATTCTTCTTCTTCTTCTTTTTTTTTTTTTGGTGAGGCAATTGGGGTTGAGTGACTTGCCCAGGGTCACACAGCTAGTAAGTATCATGTGTATGAGGCCAGATTTGAACTCCGGTCCTCCTGACTCCAGGGCTGGTGCTCTATCCACTGCACCACCTAGCTGCCCCGATCAGATATATTCTTTAGGAATATTATTTTAGTAACTGTATGGAAGACAAAATTTGGAGGATATATATTTGAGGAAGAGACCAAATGCAGAGGTCATATTCCTGTGAATGGAGAGTAGGGGATGATTGATAGAGTTCTTAAGTAGGTAGAACTAATGAGATTTGATAACTGAGAGAGAGAAAGGGAGAGAGACAGAGAGACAGAGAGACAGAGAGACAGAGACAGAGACAGAGAGAGACAGAGAGAAGAATGACTCAGACTGGGGCATGCTGGAGCCAGATCTTAACAGCTTGTGAGAATTGACTGTTAAATTCTCAGTATGAATGTTTACAACTCAGAAATTTGCAATCATTACAAATCAGGGCTTGATTTATTGTTTTGTGGATTGTCTACACCAAAGACCATACTAATAATGGAGATTAAATTTAAAGCTGTGTGCATCCTTTTTTTGGGGGGTGAAAATCTGGTTGTTAAACATTTACCAATACATTGCCTTATTACTAAAAAGACATTGCTTGAGCTCAGCAGGAGTTCTGCAGAAGGCTCAGGGAATGGGCTCATCACCAGACTGGAACCTAATAATAATAATAACAACAACAACAATAACAATAACAACTGGCCTTTATAGAGCACTTTAAGGTTTGAAAACTGCTTTACAATCATTTTCATTTGAGCCTTATCAGAGGTTACAACGTTGGCTAACTAAAACAACAGAAACAGGGAACAAGAAATAGGATAGCTCTGCAGAGAGATGATAAGTGAAGTCCTTTCCAACTCATACATTCTACAAATATTTTATACTCATCCATCCTCTACTCAAAGCTTGAATCTCCTGTCATGCAGTTTTCATCTAAATACCATAAGTGACAGAAAACTTACCACCTAACAAAGCAGTCCATTCTGTTTTAGTATGGCTCTTATTATTAGTAATTTCCCCCTTATGTTTAGTGGAAATTTGCTGCCCTATAACTTCCTTCCATTGCCCTCTTCTGTCATGATGGGCCAACAGAGAAAAAGCATAATTTCTCTTACACATAAGAAGCCTTTAAATATTTGAAGACAGGCTGTAAGCATCTTGAAAAGAGGGACTATTTGTCTTTGTAGTCAAGCACCTTGCCCAGAGGAGTCACTGAATATATTTTTGTTAAATTAAAAGGAACCTCCCCTTCCTCACTCATGCTTTTCTCAAAGCTAAATATTAACTGATCCTTATGAATCATGGTCACTATCCTGGATTGCCCTCCTTTGGACACAGTGGAGATAGTCAATGTCCTTCCTAAAATGTGTCACCTAGAATGGGGATACAATATTCCCAATGTTGTTGGACCTGGGCAGATGATACTGGGGCCATCAGCTTCTTCATTCTGGATACTGGACATTGTGTCTTTATAAACAGGACTGAAGATGGGAATAGTTTTTTGTTTGTTTGTTGTATCATACTACTGCCTAACTCATCCTGTATGGGCATAGTTATTTTTTTGAACCCAAGTATAGAACTTTGCATTTATTCCAAATACATTTCATATGTCTTGCTAGCTTTATCCCACAATTTCAATCTATTTAAACTTTTTAGTTCCCATGTCTCTTTTCTCTGCTTGTTTTAGATAAGATAACATGGAATTATTTCCTAAAACTTCCTCCTCTATTATTCTCCTTGCTCTATGCTTGCACCCCTTCTCCATCTGTCTCCATCTGTTTAATTACTAAATCCTTTCTGTTCCTATAGCACTGTGTGAGATGCCATGGGGGATAGCAAGATGAACATTTTCTTCTCTCCTCTCATTTTCCATCTCCATTCCCTTCCCCCTCATTCAGAAAATCACCTCACCTTTATAATGAAGCCTGAGGTCATCTAATATCAAGTCCTTCACTTCCCATCTCCCATTCTTCTTAAACTCTAACAATCCTAACCCTTTTTCTCCTTCCTTCCAGTGTGAGAGGATGAAATGGCCCATCCTCTTAAGCTATTTCCCTAGTGCTTTTCTTCTTATTCCCTGCCAAACATTTAGAAAGAGTAGCCTACATTTTCTATTTCTATTTTTCTCAGCATCTTCTTATGCCCCATATCTTTGCAACCTGTCTTCTGTTCTTATTGATAAAGCTGTCATTAATGACCTCCTTCATTGCTAAAAGATTTTTCCCCCATCCTTATTTTCTTTGACTTCTCTGTGGTGTTTGTAATGATGACGTCCTCTCTCTTCTTGATAGGCTCTCTTCCCTTGGTTTCCAGGATTTTATTTTATTTTTTAAATTTTTTGAGGGGCAATGAGGGTTAAGTGACTTGCCCAGGGTCACACAGCTAGTAAGTGTCAAGTGTCTAAGGCTGGATTTGAACTCAGATCCTCCTGAATTCAGGGCCAGTGCTTTATCCACTGTACCACCTAGCTGAGCCACTTTCTATGATTTTAAACTCTTATGGTTCTTCTCTTAATGTTACTTCTCTCCTTGCTTATTTCTTGCATTCTCCTAATTCCTTAAATGTGAATATTCCTCATCATGTTTTTGGCCCTCTTTCTTTTTCTTTCTCTATACTCTATCTCTCTATCTCAGTGGATTTATCCACTCTCATGATTTCAATGATCACCATTCTACAAATGGATCCCCCCAAACACACCTCTCTTCTAAGCTATGCTCATAGCTCCAGTTATGAATTAACAATTGTTAGATGATTTTATCTGGATGTTCCACTGTGATGGGTTTGAGGGACAGATTTTCAAAGAAGTGGTCAGCCTCTCCTGTCCATTTCTGACTATTTAAAAGTGAATGATCTCTAAAAAATGGCAATGTGGGAACTCTATCAGGAAAAATGAGAAGGAAAAAGGTAGCTTATGAAAAATATGAACCCCAGGGAAGTTTATTGAACAATGTAAGTTCAGTTGACAGGACCTTGAGTGAGAAGCAAGAGCTAAAACTCCAGATCTCGTCAGGTGCTTTCAAATGAGACACAACAGAACATGATGGATGGTGTGCAGAATTTGGAGTCAGAAGACCTGGGTTTGAAACCCGCTGGAAGGAGACTTCTGGGGGCAAATCAAAGATGGTGGAGTAGAGAAAGCACTCATATGAGCTCTCCTACCTTTCCCCTCCCCCAAATTTTAAAATGATTCCTCAAGTCTAATTCTGTACTGGCAAAACCAACAAAAGGTAAGAGTGGGATTCTTCTAGCCTAAGACAATTTAGGAAGAGAGATCCGTTACATGGGGGTGGAGACAGAACCAGAGTTCATGTGGATGAAACACTAGTGTTGAGGCCAGGTGGTGGTGACAGAAGCAGCAGCAACTTTGGGAACTCTCAAGCCAGAGACCTTAAGGTGACCTGGCAACTTGTCAGAAAGAGATTACAGGGATCCCTGGGCAGGATGGAAGTTGCTTTGCCTATATCTTATACTGCCTATACTTCTGGACTGCAGGTCAATTGCAGAGAAAAGTCAAGAGGAAGTAGAAACCCTGAGGGACAGTATTGCTTTTCATCACAAGGGATCAGATACCTTGAGGAACAGTTTCATTTCTGCACTCAAGGGATAAAGGGCCCTGAGGAGAAGTATCCATTACAATCTTAAGGGATCAGGGGTCCTTCCTGGGTAAGGACCAGAGTTCAGACCAGGAGAACAGTGACTATACTTCTCCCCAGATTATACTACCTTGGAAGCATTGTAAACGTTCAAACCACCGAAACTAGCTCTGAAAACAGCAGTGAAAAAAATAATCCCTGAAGCTTGAGATAGAGGAAAGGGGAAAATGATTTATTTGCACCAAAATATTTATAGCAGCCCTTTTATGATGGCAAAAATTGGAAATTGAGGGTATGCCCATCAATTGGGGAATGAGGGAACAAGTTGTGGTACATAGTTGTGGTGGATATTATTGTGCTATAAGAAATGAAAAGCAAGATGATTTCAGAAAAGCCTTGGAAAACTTATATGAACTGATGCAGAGTTAAGTGATCAGTATCAGAACACTGTACATAGTGACAGCAATATTATAAGGATGATCAACTATGAAAGACTTAGTCACTTTGATCAAGACAATGATACAACAAAATTCCAAAGGCCCCATGATGAAAAATGCTCTCCACCTCCTGAAAACTCTGAATGCAGATTGAAGTATATTTTGTTTTTACTTTATTTTGTTTGTGTTTTCTTTTGCAACATGGCTAATATGGTATTATAGTTGTGAGTGGGTCGGGGAATTCGCCCACCAATTCAATACTCGGGACTCAGGAAGAAAAGAAGCCAAAGCATATAGAACGCGTTTATTCTTTCGAAAGAAGGTGCTCATGCTATCAAGACATGAGACACCCCAAAGCAATAAGTCAAGCCATTTTTATACTTTTTTGCAAACAAGCACAGGATATGATAATGAAGCTGAGACCAGATGGTTTGTGACACATCTTTCCCTCTCAGAGTAGAATCCCCTTGACCCCAGGGTCCCCACAATGGGGTATTCTTCTATTCTTTATTTGATTTCTTTGATTTCTCAACACAGCCGGTGATAAATTTTAAGCCTGCCATCCCTCTAAAACCAACACGGCTATAAAACAATGCTAAAACACCTGAGTGAGTCTTCCTGTTATTCGAGTTGACCATCTTCAGAGACAGGGGCCAAGGGAGGGGGGGTCAGTGGGAACTATGAGATCTGAACATAATCCTCTCAGTTGGAATGATCTCACATGTACAATCAATATCAAATCACTTGCCTTCTCAAGGAGGGGAGGGGGTAGAAAGGAGGGAGAGAACTTAAAACTCAATTTTTAAAAAATGATGCTTAAATTTTTTACGTCATTGGGAAGTATTTAACAAAACATATTTTAAAATATTAAAAAAGAAACCCACCCCCAATATTTATTAGCTCTCTAATACTGTAAAAGTAATTTAAACTTTTCTCAATTTCCTCATCTGTAAGATAGGGCCAAGAATCCCTTAGTTTTTCCCTAATTTTTGGTGGGAAAATCAAATGAGATAAGCTGTGCCAGGGCCTTTATAAACCTTAGGCATTATATTTAGGAAAATATCAGTTATGTTTATAATGATCATGAGATGAGTCATCTTGTCTGTGCCTGTAAAATACATCTCATACCCAGAATGAATCGTTGAGTAAACTCCAGCTTCTTCAGAATAGCTTATGGGATGACAGAACCACAAAAAGAACTTTTGACTTTCCCCTTATAGAGACAAAAAGTACCATCTCTGACACATGCTGGTGATACCTCATCAATATCTTTGCTTTGAGCTCAGAGTTCATAAGGTAATGAGTCATTAAGAAAAGGGTGATCAGGGGGCAGCTAGGTGGTGCAGTGGATAAAACACCGTCCCTGGATTCAGGAGGACCTGAGTTCAAATCCTGTCTCAGACACTTGACACTTACTAGCTGTGTGACCCTGGGCAAGTCACTTAACATGCATTACCCCACAAAAAAAAAAAAAGAATACTGTTTTGGCATCTGTATGGAGGGGAGAGAAGAAATGAGGCAGGGAAGCCAATTAGGAGGCTATTTCTGTTGACTATGTAAGAAGTGATAAGTTCCTGAACTAGGGGGCTGGTTGTGTGAGTGGACAAAAGGAGATAAATGGGAGAGATGTTGATTTTTAAAAAGTGCCTCACAAGCCCCAGGATAGAAAGGGGGAAGAAAATAAGAATTTATTCAGTCCCTACTATATGCCAAGTACTGTGCTAAATGCTTTACAAATGTTATCTCATTTTGATCCTCACAATAACACTGACTGTTAGGTGTTGTTATTACTTCCATTTTACAGATGAAGAAATGGAGGCAAATAGATTAAGTGACTTGTCCAGGGTCACCCAGATAATAAGTGTCTGAGACTGGATTAGACCTAGCACTACCCACTGAGCCACCTAGTTGTCTCTACTGTTGTGCATATTCACTCATTCTCTCATACATGTATATGTTTATACTTGTGTCTTAGTATGACTTCAATAGCTTAAAGCTGCACTAAGACTTTTGGGACATCAGGCTTTATAACCTCAGGGTCATCTTTTACTCCTCTCTTCCCTTCATCCCAGACCTCTGATCAGCTGTCAAATTCTGTTTGTTTTATAGTCACGACTTTTCTTGCAATCTGTCCCCTACTTTCTACTTCTACAGAAACCACCATTGTTCAGGCCTTCACCTTGTCTTTTTTAATTTATTGTAATAGCTTCCTACCTTGTTTTCTTGCCTCTAATCTATCTTTTTCTCCATCCATCCTTCATTCTCCTGTCCTAGTTATCATCCTAATGCTCCACTAAAATAAAAAAAAAATTAGTGGCTCTCTGTTCCCTGTGAAATAAAGTATAAACTCTTATGAGATTCAAATAAATTCATCTATAACCTAGCTCCAATCTACCTTTCCAGTTTTATTTTATTTTATTTTATTTTTGAAGGGCAATGAGGGTTAAGTGACTTGCCCAGGGTCACACAGCTAATAAGTGTTATGTGTTTGAGGTCAGATTTGAACTCAGGTCCTCCTGAATCCAAGTCCGGTGCTTTATCCACTGCAGCACCTAGCTGCCCCTTCTGGTTTTATTTTATACTAGTCTCATTAATCTATATTATAAACTCCCTCAATTTGACCTGCCCTTACATTCCTATCTTGGCTTCTCTTATCTCCCCTCTTTTGCTCAATCCTTCCCCCAAGCCTTAAATGAACTCTGCCCCCAACCTCCCCTCCAGATGTTGAAGTTGCTCCCTACCTTTAAAATCCAAGTCAGGTTCTTCCTCTTCTCTAAGATCTTCTTTGACTTTCTCAGTTGAAAGTGACCTCTCTTTCCTTTACCCCTCCTCCAATACTTCACAGCAATTTGCTTAGACATTTCCTTTGTGCTTATCATGCTACTCCTCCTTACCCCCACCATCCTATAATAATTCTTTTGTTCATGTTTCTCTTCAATGGACTGAGAGAAGGGTTGGTTTAATCTATCTCGGTATTTCTAGTATCTAACATGGCACCTTGAACATAGTAGATGTGTATGCATATATGTGTACATATATACATATTTATATATCATATATGCTTATATGTGCATGCATATAAAATATGTTTATATTTATATAAATACACATATTTATATGTGCACATATATGTTTGTGTATGTATAGAATTTGAGGAAGATGCAATCCTTGTCTTTTAGGAGCTTATAGTCTTTGGGGGAGAAGATATAATACATAAGCACAGATGATGTAATAACATTTAGAATATAATAAATTTATTAGAGAGCTATAAAATTCAAATTCAGAGAAGAAAGAGGACAAGAGAACACTTTGTAGAGCAAGTGGCAGTTGAACTGCTTCTTCAAGGGTGAATAAAATTTCAGTAGGAAGAGATGCACAAGAAGGTTATTTCAGGGAAAAGGGAAAGTATGAGGAAATTCATGGAGTCTGGGTAGTTCAAGCCATGTTTGGGAAACTTTGACAAATTCAAAGAATATGACCAATAGGAGGGATTTCAGATGCCTTCCTGTTGTTTCTGACCAAGAAATCCCTCTACAATATTATTGACAAGCATCGACCCAGGTTCTGCTGGAAGACATCCAGGAAGCAGGAGCTCAGTATCTTTCTTTCTTTCTTTCTTTCTTTCTTTCTTTCTTTCTTTCTTTCTTTCTTTCTTTCTTTCTTTCTTTCTTTCTTTCTTTCTTTCTTTCTTTCTTTCTTTCTTTCTTTCTTTCTTTCTTTCTTTCTTTCTTTCTTTCTTTCGTGGGGCAATGATGGTTAAGTGACTTGCCCAGGGTCACACAGCTAGTAAGTTTCAAGTGTCTGAGGCTGGATTTGAACTCAGGTCCTCCTGAATCCAGGGCTGGTACTTTATCCTCTGTGCTATCTAGCTTTCCCAGCTCAGTATCTTTCTGATGGGAGAATAGGGCTTTTAGTGGACTATGAGATCTCAGAGTGAGTCAACCATCTGATATGGTAGCCAAGAAACAGAATGCCATTTTTTGTTTTGTTTTTGTGGGGCAATGAGGGTTAAGTGACTTGCCCAGGATCACACAGCTAATAAGTGTCAAGTGTCTGAGGCCGAATTTGAACTCAGGTCCTCCTGAATCCAGGGCTGGTGCTTTATCCATTGCACCACCTAGCTGCCTCCAATAGAATACAATTTCAACTTGCATTGAAAGGCCTGGTATTCTAGAGTAAAGCTTCTTAAATTGTGGGTCATGACACCGTATGGAATCACGTAACTAAATGTGGGAGTCACAAAAATTTGGAAATAGTAAAAGATTATGCATACCTATTTTATATACCTCTAACCTGCGGTGTAAAAATTTCTCAGGCAAAAAGGGGTCATGAGTGGAAGAACTTTAAGACGTACAATATAGAAACAATAATTTCACTGCACTATACCCTGGTTAGATCTGGGCATGGAGTATTAGGATCATTTCTGGGCACCACATTTTTCTAAAAGGACATTGATAAGGGAAGAGTATCCAAAGGAGAGTGACCAGGATGGTGAATTGCTTTGAAGTTGTGCTATATGAAGATATATTGAAGGAGCAGGCAATATTTTGATTAGGGAAGAATTAAGGGGAACATGAAAACTAGACCAATGTGGAAGAGAGATTAGATTTGTTCTACTTGCATCCAGACATCTAATAACTAGAATCTGACATTGGAATGAACTACTTCAGGAGGTAATGGGCAGGACGGAAAGTCTTGAAGGTTAGATGACCACTTGTTTGGTGGTATTGTGGATTCACTTTTAGGTGTGGGTTATGCTAGACAGCGACTGAGATCCCATCTGTCTTTTTAACTCTGTAACCCTGAGATCTTGAACTTCTTTCTGACCTGGTGATGAGAAAATGTCATTGGGCTTGTGATGTTTAAAATCTAAATTGTGGTCGCCTTAAATTAGAAGCTTTAGCACCAGTCCTTGGGCATTAAACATTTATTAAAGCATACAGATACTCCCATGGAGTTCAGAAAGTTAAGAAACAAGCCTATTTAGCCTAGAGTTCCAGCCTGGCCTGGTTCTTCCTCAAGTCCTCTGCCACAAGCCTGTTTCAATCATGAACTCTCTCCAGCAAACTGATTGTGGAAGCTTTTTATAGGCCTGGAACAGAGGCGGTCCTTACACACTGCTTCAAGCTGATTGGTTGGTGTCATTCAAATCCATTGGTTCTGAAGGTGTTCTCAAGGTGTGATTACAATCCAGTTAACTTGAAGTAGGCTAATCAGCAGTTAATCACTCCCACTTGATTCAATCAGTCTAGATTAATCTCCAGGTGGGACTTTGAGTATCTGCTAAATCTCATTATTTCATCACAGGCTTGATGAATAAGAGGTCATGGGTGTCTTTTGAGGGAGCAATGTCAATGGAATGGTAGGAATAGAAGCCAGATTGTGATAAACTGGGCCATAAAAAAGGAAGGTGAAGAAGTAGTAGCAGCAGGTGCATTTGAGGGTATTCTTTCCTGGGATGTATCAGTGAAGCAAAAGAGGGATATCAGCCAAGACCTTAAAGGGATAGGGAACTATCATTGGGGTCTTGTTTACTTGCCTTTTTTTTTTTTTTTTTAGTGAGGCAACTGGGGTTAAGTGACTTGCCCAGGGTCACACAGCTAGTAAATGTTAAGTGTCTGAGGTCGGATTTGAACTCAGGTACTCCTGACTCCAGGGCCGGTGCTCTATCCACTGCGCCACCTAGCTGCCCCTGTTTACTTGCTTTTTAAGGATAAGCCAGACCTGGGTATATATACAGGAAGCAGGAAAGAGACTGAGGATTGAAGAGACAAAGAACAATTGTTGTATCAGGCCCTAGAATAGGTGGGGGAGCACAGGTTCCCCCTCTAACAACTTCTGAGATAGGCCGCAGTCTGAGCAGAAGTACCACCCTATTCTCTAAAGCAAAAAGGGGAAGAGGATGGGAGAGATATAGAAAAAAAAATGAGGTGTGGAAGATGATAGTTAAACTACTCAGAAGTGGAATGGGGATGCCTCAGGAGATAGAGTTTCCCCTCACTAGAGGCCTCTAAGCAAAGGTTATAGGACCCTTTTCTGGGTAAATTGTAGAAGGGATTAGGTATGGGTTGAACTGTAGGGACTCTGAGGTCCCTTAAAAAATTCTATGAGGGTATTTATAGCAAATGGCCTCCATGTTCTCAGTAAAGTAAAGTAGGAAGAGTTTTTCTTTTGCAAGTGAACAGCATTATAGAGTTGGAGACAAATAAAACAGTCGGAGAAATTCAAGGAGAAATTCAATAAAAGTGATATATCGTGAAATATACACATGTAGCCATGTATACATATATAGTTATATATATATATATACATAACAGAGACAGAGGAGAGAGGGGGCAAAGAAGGAGAAAGAGGGGGAGAAAAAGAGATAAAGAGAAGGAGAGAGAAAGGGAGAGAGAGAGAGAGGAGACAGAGAAGGGAAACAGAGAGGGAAACAGAGAGAGCCAGAGAAAGAAACAGAGAGAAAAGACTGAGATAAAGACAGTAACAAAAACAAAGAAAGAAGAGACAGAAACAGAGAGAAAAGAAATGGTCAACGAGCCAGAGAGAGAAAAGAGAGACAGAGATCCAGAGGACAGAGAAAATATGCACATTCTCTTACTTTAACTCTTTAAAAGCACTTCCAAAATTGGTGCTTTTATCAGTGAGGACACTTCCTTAACTAGAACAGATTGACACTTCTCCATACCATGGTAGAGCTTCTGTGACCAAAATTTCATCACCTGATGGTGAAAATGGTAATAAGCCAATATAATATAATATGGAACTTCTAAGGTTTACAAAGAGCTGTCCTCATCACAGCCCTGTTAACTAGGTAGTGGAAGCAGTATTTTTCCATTTTTAAGATAAGGAAGCTGTCTGAGAGAGGGCAAGTGACTTACCCAGGATTACACAGCTAGTAAGTGCCAAAGCTGGATTTAAACATATGAATAAAACAATTGGCATGAAACAGTGCCCCAAAAGCAATACACCATCTGTTAAGATATTTCCTGAAAATCGCTGTGCTGTCTAATGAACTAGTTGGAGGCTACCTATCATAGGGGGAAGAGACCTAGGTTCCAGTCTTGCCTTTGACACATACTGGCTAAATGATCCTGGGTAAGTCACTTGATAAATAATTTTTAGTATTTAGTACTTTAGAAGTTAATACTTGCAGTTTATTATTATGCCCATTTTATAGATGAGGAAACTGAGGCAGACACCTCAAATTACAGAGCCACAAAGGGCATCTAGGTGGTACAGTTGATAAAGTGCAGACCCTGGAGTCAGAAGCACCTGAATTCAAATCAAGCCTCAGTTACTAGCTGTGTAACCATAGGGAAGTCGTTTAACCCTGTTTGCCTCAGTTTCTTCATCTGTAAAATGAGTGAGAGAAGGAAATGGCAAAGTCCTCCAGTACCTTTGCCAAGAAAACCCCAAATGGGATCATGACAGACACAACTGAACAACAACAAAAATATCCCACAGAAAATCAATACCTGAGGATGGATTTGAATTCATCTTCCTGATTTCAGGTACAGTGCTCTATCTACTGCACTATCTAGATGGCCCCTAATGACTCACTCTTTTAGGCAACTTTATGCTGACTTGCATTGGTAGAGAAAACTTCCATACACAGGAGTTCCCTATATCAATAAAATCTTGGATCCACTACCTATTCCTTATCTAAGTGGTAAAACTGTCCCAAAGAGAAAATGTCTCAAGGATTCTTTGTAGAAAGAAATGTAGAAATTCTACCTAAAGTCTAGTCATGTCAGCACCAAAGTTCATCCTAAGAGGCTCCTAACATAATTTCATTTTAAAACACAGTGGGGGAGTGGCCTTTAGTTAGTAGCAAGTATTCCCCATGTGCCAGTAATTCCATCAATTGGAATGAACTATATTTCTCTACTGCCTCATTACCAAGTGAGTTGTGTACTGAGGGCAGATAACTTGGATAACTGTTTCAGGGGAAAATGTTACCTGTCTCCTTGACTTCCTTTGGAGGTTAACTTGACTTTTATCTGGCAGAATTATCCCACCGAACCTTTCACTAATCTTCTTCTTTCCTCCCTCCTTCCCTCCGTCCCTCCTTCCTTCTTTCCTTCCTTCCTTCCTTCCTTCCTTCCTTCCTTCCTTCCTTCCTTCCTTCCTTCCTTCCTTCCTTCCTTCCTTCCTTCCTTCCTTCACTATTTCATCCATACAATATATGTCTTCTCTAGTTAACTTTTGGTCTCTTTGTTGTTGAGGCAAAATTCATGTTACCAGAAATGTTTGAATAAAGAAGCAAAAGAATATGTTACAGTAGTCTGTCCCTAGACAAATACTGGGAAGGAGATTTAGGAAAAAGAGCAGACCTTTGCTTAGAACTTCACTCAGTCCAGGGGTTCTACTTTCAGATAGCCAAAGGGTCAATGATCCTCTTCAATTTTCCCTTTCTCTTACATCACTCAGTACTACTTTCTCTTCCTCCTTTCAATGATTGTTCCTTTACCAGTGATTCTTTCACACATCTTTGGATGTGCCCTTGTATCCTATCCACTACAACACACTTGACATCTTTCTATAAGTTCTGAACTCATTCTTGCTTTCATGAAAACTCCTTAGTACATGTCTTAGTCTCCTAACCACTCAGAACAGACTTCATGTCCCACTTAGTTCTGATTGATTGATTCAGTAAAACAGGGTCCCCAATTAACAAAGGTAAGTACTTTTTAAGTGGGGTAATCAATGGACCTTTTCAGGTGAAAAACTAGCCTCTATCCTGTGTAATGATTGGAATGACGCCACCTGTTGGAGCGCTACTGTAGGAAAGCTCCACCATGAGGATAAGGTGTCTGAGGGCAAGCAATGCGGCTTTTCTTTGGTGTTAGGAAGTGACGTTTGCTTGTGGGAAAAAGAAGGGGCAAGGCTGGCTCTCTTGCTCTCTTTCCTTAGGACTCTGGTGGAGAGTGGAGCTAAAAATGCACTCTCCCTATGATAGATAGATGAATCTAGGCCTTTCTCTCTCTCTTCAACAAATTCTTATTCTCCTTAATAAATGCTTAAAAGTCTAAACTCTTGCTAAAGCTTCTAATTTATTAGCGACCACTCATTAGCTATTTTAGACAGACTAGCTAGAATTTTAGTGCTTGACACCGGTAAAGTCTCTACTAACTCTAAATCTATGATCTTTTGAACCCTTTCTAAAATCCTGAAGCATGCAATTGTGGGAATTATAAAAAGAAATGGACTTAAGTATCCTTTGCTACATAGAACAGGTAGGTGTCCTTTCTAATGTAGGAAACCAGGAAGCTGGGGACAGGACAGTAACCTTGAAAAGTAACTCCTGAGGGAGAAGTAAGTGATTCAGCTAATACCAAAAATTCGACCCAGAGATTACATGGTAGGAGATTGTCAACGTGATTTATTTGCACTAAGGCTTGTGCCCCTTTCCGAATGCCAGTGGGCATCAATTGCTTAGAGAAATACACAGGGTCAGAATGAATTTCCCTTTTTTACTTGCTTAATTTTGTTTGGGCTTTTTGTTGCTGTTTTCTTTTAAAGTAGATTGTCCGGGGCGGCTAGGTGGCGCAGTGCATAGAGCACCGGCCCTGGAGTCAGGAGGACCTGAGTTCAAATCTGGCCTCAGACACTTAACACGTACTAGCTGTGTGACCCTGGGCAAGTCACTTAACCCCAATTGCCTCACTAAAAAAAAAAAAAGTAAATAAAGTAGATTGTCTTTCTTAGATACTTATGGCAAAAGAGAAACACCACTACTTCTTCTTGTTCAGCCCTTCACCATGAAAAAAATGATCTGAATAAATACTTCTAAATGTCAGATTTGAAGATTGTCGGTAAAGCTACCAGATTAACAAAGCCTAATCTGGGTACTTTTAAAACAGCAAATTTGTGAAGACAGATAAAACTAAACAATTCACTTTTACCTCTCTGTACCTCAATTTCCTTACCTACAAAGTGAGAGTTGAAATAAGTGATCTTTATGTCCCTACCATTTCTACCATTCTGTTTTTTCTAATATTCTATCTCTAAAGGCTCTTTCTAACTCTACTATCCCATGTTCTAAAGTTCCTCTGATAGCTACCATTCCATGTTATAAAATTCCCTGTCACATGGTATCTTTCAGCTCTAGAACTCTATGTTCTAAGGTGCCTTCTATTTTTAACATTCTATGTTCTAACATTCTGCCATATGTCCTAGGTTCCCTTTCATTTCTTTAAGTAACTTGCCCAGGGTCACACAGCTAATAAGTGTCAAGTGTCTGAGGCAGAATTTGAACTCAGGTCCTCCTGAATCCAGGGCCAGTGCTTTATTCACTGCACCACCTAGCTGCCCTCACCTCTTTCATTTCTAACATTCTGTATTCAAAAGTCTCTGAGCTTATCATAAACACCTTTCATTACTTTTTCTTCTTCTTTTTCTTTTTCTGAATGAACCTCTTATGGTTGAGTTCAAAACTATAGTTTCATTTATTCTTGTCTATCTTCTCTCCATGCCACCTGCTTCTTCCTGCTCTGTAATCCCTACCTTGGTTGGAAAAAAAAGAATAATCAAAACGGGCTCTTCTAAATGTCAGATTTTGAGATAAGTGCCTTAACAACTCTGTAAACAACACCCAAGCCTGGGTACTTTTAATATAGCAAATCAGTGAAGATAGACAACATTCTTTATTGTCTAGTGTTTTTAATGAGTCACATTGTTCCAGTTGTCTCAGTGGAGGTGGTATATACTGTTCCCTCGAGAACAGTCACGTACTAACTTATTCAGCATAGAAGTATGGTTATCAAAACAGATGATGTGACTGCATTTCACCAGCTAATCCAGGACAGAGGGCAGATAGGACAGTAGAAAATCTAGAGCTGTCTCTTCTTCACTACAGCCTCAAGGCTGAGCCTCGAGCTGTGAGAGGGTCATTGAGGATTTTTCAGCCCCGTTGGAATCCTTTTTGTCTAAGATGTTCCACCCTCAAAACAAACAAAATCTGGGAGTGGGGATGGGGTGGGATGTTTGCATTCCAAGAAAGGTGTCACCGAAAACCACCACTTACTGTGTTGTCATCTACCATATAATCAGCTTAGTTTAAGTGTCAATTACAAAGCATTCTCACCAGCTATGATAATTCACAAAGGAATATATCACTTTTCAAAGGATAGGTTTACTATTGCCTAGGTCTCTTTCTCAACTTTTCTCTGTAATTCTACCCCACCTAGGGAAAAAAAAAATCAAAATCAGCTAGTCTCCCTTAAAGTGGCATATTTCCATATTTGAACCACTGCCACCTTGACCACCTTCTCCCCTCAGATCCTGATCAATTCAAAACAGGAACCTGAATCCAAGAGTTTTGGAAAAAGCAATGATTCAAGCCCAGTGCCCTGACCCTTCATCTTGGGAAGCAAATCCTGTGGAGATAACTATTTCTGCAGAGGTTATAGCCACAGTCTCAAAGACCCCAAAAGGTCAATTCTTGCCACCAAAGTCCTTGGCATTGTAGTTCAACTATGTAACTTGACATCATTTTATCAGCAGAAATGAAATTTTAAAAATGGTATCATCACATACTTTGCCTCTGTACCCTAAGGAATATGGGACCTTTCTATCTGACTTGCAGGTGGAACCTTTCATGTGTTGGTTCTACCGTTAGAATGTGAGCTCCTTGGGAGCAGGGGTTGTCTTACTTTTCTATTTGCATACCCAGAATTTAGCATGGGGTAAGCTTATAGTAAATGCTTAATAAATGCTTCGTTAATTCACTGGAAATGAGGAAACCTTTATCAGGGAGGGTTTGCAGTGGATTCCTAAGGAAATAAAATCTCCCTTAGGAAAAAAATTTAAAGCAACCCAAGTTATAAAGTGGCATTTGATGACAGGAAATGAGTTGGATAGTTGCTTTCTTTTTCTTTCTTTTTTTTTTTTGTGAGGCAATTAGGGTTAAGTGACTTGCCCAGAGTCACACAATTGTCAAGTGTCTGAGTCCAGATTTGAACTCAGGTCCTCCTGACTCCAGGGCCAGTGCTCTATCCATTGTGCCACCTAGCTGCTCCCCCTACAGTTGCCTTCTTAATCCTAAACTTCCCACAAACTACCTTCTTCCTTCCTTCCTTCCTTCCTTCCTTCCTTCCTTCCTTCCTTCCTTCCTTCCTTCCTTCCTTCCTTCCTTCCTTCCTCCCTCCCTCCTTCCTTCCCTCCCTTCTTTTCTTCCTTCCTTCTTACCTACCGACCTTCCTTCCCATGTTGTCTGCCTAATATGTACAAACCACTGTTCCAGACATTTATACTCTATCAGGGCAGATATGACACATACTCAGATAAGTCTAATAAAAGGCAGAGTGTGCTGGCAGCCAAGAAAATCCCCAAATAAATAGATCTTGGAAAATTTGAGAATGGAGACCCTAATTTTATCAGGGAATAGAGGGGAAGGATTTATGAAGCTGGTAGTGTCTAAACTAAGCTTTGAAGGTCAAAAAGTATTCCAAAAGGTTACTAGAATGGTACATCAGGGGAACACAGGAGATATAAAATAGCTGTATTTTAGGAAAGCACTTTACAAAGTCTCTAATAATATCCTAGTGGAACATAGGAGGGATATGGGCTGGAAGATAATATAGCTAAATGAATTTGGAACTAGTTTAGTGACTGGATCAAAAGACTGACCATTAATGGATCAGTGGAGTGCCTCAGGAATATGTCCTTGGACAATTAATCTGTCCCCAAATAAGCTACAGAACATCTGAGGTTGTGGTGGGACTAGCAGAACTCTAAGTAAGTGCTGGCCACTTTCCATAATGCCGGTCTGTGTAATTCTATACCCTTGTTAATAATGTATGTAAAAGTATATTTGCCATTCAGGATTTTTATAACCACAAATGCCAGCCTTTCTCTGTGAACATAAATGAATTTATGTTTCTTAGTAGAGAATGTGTACATAGCAATATTAGTAAGTATAAGCCTTGGAATTAAGGCTACAACAGGATTCAGCTAGGTGGTTCAGTTGATAGAGTGCCAGGTCTAGAGTCAATAAGACCTGAGTTCAAATTTGACTTCAGATACTTACTATCTGTATGATCCTGAATAAGTCACTTAACCTCTGTTTGCCTCAGTTTCCTCAACTGTAAAATGGGGATAATAATAACACCTTCCTCCCAGAATTGTTAGGAGGAACATATAATATTTGTAAAATGTGCTTAGCACAGTGCCTGGTATATAGCAGACACATAATAAATGCTTGTTTCCTTCCTTCCTCACTTTCCTTATTTGTAAAATGGGACTGATAATAGTACCTACCTGCCATGGTTGTTGTGAGGATCAAATGAGATATTTGTACTCTCTTTGCAAACCTCAAAGCACTGTATAAATGCTGGCTATTATTCTTTTCAATTATTTCCTGCAATACCCCAAAAGTAATGGTCACTACTTGAGGCACTTAATTTTTTAATTTCTTATTTATTTTTATTAATTAATTAATTAATTTTTGGTGAAAAGCACCAGCCCTGGATTCAGAAGGACCTGAATTCAAATCTGGCTTCAGACACTTGACATTAGCTGTGTGACCCTGGGCAAAATACTTAACCCTCATTGTCCCGCCCCTCCCTCCCCCAAAAAGTCATGTGAAAGGGGAGTAGATATTAGGGTAGTAATACACTGAAGTCAGAGAGTAGGTGCCACAGACACTTAGAACTGGAATAATAATAATAATAAAAACAAGAAGAAGGAGAAGGAGAAGAAGAATAATTTATATGTAACACCTATTATGTACCAAGTAAGTGGTTTACAAATATCATCTTATTTGATTCTCATAATGACCCTGTGAGGTAGGTGTAGTTATTAAATTCATTTTATAGATGATGAAACAGAGGCAAATAAAGGTTAATCAACTTTCCCAGGGTCACACATCTAGTGTCTTGAGGCTACACTTGAACTCAGGACTTCTTGACTGCAGTCCCACTCCTCTATCAATTGCATTACCTAGATTCCTCAAGCATAAGAGCTATAATTGAGGGTCAGGGCACAAATAGTCCTTCAAGTCAACTTTGTAATTCAAGGTATGAAAATAGGATAGGAACTACTAGATCTGCAATTTCATAGGGACCTTATAGATGAGGGGACTCCCTTTGTCAATGCAGATCAGTACCCTCTTTGCAACCAAAAGGCTTAGCCAGTTGCCTAGAACACTTAAGAGGTAAAGTGAGTTGCCTCTTGACTCAGAGCCAAGATCTGCCTCTGGCATATATGGGTAGATTATCTGAGCTCTGAGGCAAGTACCATAGCCACTCTACACCTTGTTTACTTAAGAAAAAGAAAGTAATTAAGCTAAACCCAGTCTGGTGGGAGAATAAATTCTTTACTAGAACATTTTCTAGCTGCTGCAGAAGTACATATGTTGCATGCTGGCAACCTTCTAAATGTTTCTACCCTGGTGCAAAGCCCCACTTGCACTGCTTAGTTAAGCTGAGATGAAGAAACATTCTGGCTAGTCATTACATAAAGATTGGCTCCTCTGGGGCTCAGTTTGAAGACTGCTTGTGATGGAAAACTCTCTCACTGAGAGCCCACTGTCTTTGGGGTAGTTAGAATTGTTAGAAATGTCTTCCTTCTATTGAGCTCAAACGTATCTTCATAACTTCCACTCATCACTCCTAGTTCTGCCCTCTGGGGCCAAGCAGAACAGGTCTAATTTCTCTTCCTTATGATGGTCCCTGAGGGCTTTGTCAGTTGATCCTTCTGTATGCCAACTGAGATTTGCTGAGGCAAAGAGAACACAAACTGTACATTCAGGAAGATGACAAAACAGTCAAGCTACACATTAAAAAAAAAAAAGATTTTAAAACAAACAATTACACATCTCCCTCATGCCCTTAATCCAAACTGGGTTTCTTAACCTGGGTTTTTTGAAACAGTATATGTGCATGTGTATGCATTTGTATATGCATTTGTGTGTATATGTATATTTTTGACCAATGTATTTCTGTGTATTTATTTTCCTTTGTAATTGTAGGTATTTTGTTTAATGCATTTAATAGTATTATTCTGAGAATGAGGCCATAAGCTCTATCAATGTCAAAGGTTCAGTGACGTGAAAAAGGTTAAGAAGCCTCTTCTCTAGAACATGGTGTGTGTGTGTCTACGTTCTGCCTCTGTGTAACTTTGGACAAGCTACTTCCTATCTCCAGGACTCACTTTCCTTACCTATAAAAAAGAGGGGGCTGAACTAGAAGATTTAGAAAATCACCTTTCCATCTTTAAATCCTATGAATAACAAAGCAAAATGAGGTAGTTTTTTGGGTGTCACTCTCTGTCTTTACTCAAGTGGTGTTGAGCCGTGGCGCGATGAGGAAGGTCGGATGCAATTCAAGAGAAATTTATTTATTTTTTGTTTGGGTTTTTTTAGTTGGGCAATAAGGGTTAAGTGACTTGCCCAAGTTCACAACGCTAGTAAGTATCAAGTATCTGAGGCTGGATTTGAACTCAGATCCTCCTGACTCTAGGGCTAGTGCTCTATCCACTGTGCCACGTAGCTGCCCCGAGAAATTTATTTTTAATTATTTTTAAACATCAAGTATGTGCAGGACACTGTGATCAGCAGAGATGCAAAGATAAAACCCAGCATGATACCTAACTTCAGTGGGAGCATGGGGTGTACCCACATAAACAAATAGGTAGGAAAAATGGTAGAATGTGATAGGAACAAAGGAGAGATGTGTTCTAGCCAGAGTTCTAGAACAATCTGAGCAGTTGTTTGACCTCTTCACTTGCCACTAGTGTCAGAATAGTCTCCTAAGAGTGCCTTGATCACGGATTAATCTGTGTGTTTACTTTCACTTCTTCCTGCTAACCTATGCTCTGCTTATCTAGGTAATTAATAATAATGAAAGAAAACTTCAGGAGGCACCATGGGGAAGAAGAGAAAGAATTTTGGCAAAGTACTCTGTGGTCACAAGCCCCCAGTTTTACAACCACCTCCCTTGACCCTACATAGGCAATGGGCCCACTGGGTACCCAGGAAAAGAGAGAAGCTAGGCATCTTTAGGGGAGGAATCATAGACTTAGGAGCTATACCTTAGCCTTATTAAAAATTCAGCTGCCATTGAACTTGAAAATGACTGATTGATATGACAAAATCTGTTCACAATGAATATAAATCAAAGAGAATGACTGACAGACAAGTAAACATTTTAGAGCCAGAGAGATTAGGGATTACATTAGCAATTAAAATAAATGTATTATCATTAACAGAATTGTCAGTTATCAGCTAATTCTCCATGGGCCTCACTTCAAGTTTACTCCTACATAACATGTAAAGTTACCATAACATATAAAGCTATTTTATTGAAAGAACTGGTTTAAATACTTGATAAGCCACTGTCAGTCATCTTTGAAAAACCTTGAAGAGATTTTTCAAAATAGGAGGAAGGCACACGTTTTCCTGATTTTGATAAAGAAGAAGAGGTCAGTATTCAACCCATAAGCCTGCTGTCTTGACTTCTACTTCTGGCAAAATTCTATGAAGTACTATTAACAGGACAATTTGTAAGCATTTGGATAGGGAGGTGGTCATCACTAAGAATCACCAATATGGCATCATGAAGAATGGTCAAGGCAGATGAACCTCACTTTTTTGATAAATTTACTAGATTGGTAGATCAGAAAAATGCATGTAGATATCGGCTATAGTTGATGAGAAATGTTGGAGTTGCAAGAGAATTTAGAGATCATTTAGTCAATTTAAAGCATGAGAATATTGAAGGTCAGAGAAGTGAATTAAATTCCTAAGGACAACCAGGTAGTAAGACTTCAAATGCAGCACTCATTCCACTATACTAGGTTCCTTTTCTTCTATACTAAGCTAAAGTCAGTTGGATTTGAGCCTGGTTGGATGACTAGACCCAAAGAGAAGTCATAACTTAATTAATTTAAATGTGGAAGTAGGTCTTAAGTAGAATTCCCTAAGGATTTAATCTTGGTCTTCTGATAGACAACCATTTTGTCAATGGCACAGATGAAGTGGTTTTTCATTTCCTTCTCTAGTGGATTAAGGCAAACAGATGTTAGGTGACTTGTCCAGGGTCACATAGCTAGTAAGTGTCTGGGGCTGGATTTAAACTCAGATCTTTCTAATTCCAGAACCAGGGCTTTATCTAGTGATCCACCTAGCTGCCTTCTATGTTTTTTAATACTTACAATAATGTTTACTTTCCATTCAAAATGATTACTCTTAGTCTTAAGTGTTTGCAGCTTATTTAACTCAAGTACTCACTTTGAACTGCAGTGACTTCAGATGTTCTTGGAAGAAAAGAGACCCTCTGAGAGGGGGTTATATGAGTTATATTGATACTGTCAAAGAGAATTTCCCCAAGATCAAACTCAAAGGTTTAGTTTTCATTGCTTTGGTTATATATTTGGAAGTTTATATAGTGCATTTTAAACTTTTTTTATCCAGAGGTACAGGCTATGTTTGGAGGGTCTAGCCTACATTGATTTTGTTTTGGTTCGGGTCCAGTTTTTTGACTCTAATAGTGGCTAAATTTGGATCACATGCACCAGTGTCAGCTTATTGAAAGTTATGCTGGCTCAGTACCCCATTGTTCCTGGTCTCACTTGTCCCCAATATTGGGGGAGCCTCTGTAGAGGGAGGCTCTGTTGGGGGGGGGGTCACGCAGTCTGTAGCTTTTGTAATACCTGCTATTTAGCATATACTAGCATATACCTGTTAAAAGTCAGTACTGGCAATTGAGGTAATTGGGGAGGAATTGCTATGACTTGTCCCCTTTTATTTACATGGACCTATATGAATTGTCTTTATCTCATTACAAAAGTTATCAACAAAAGTTGGCTCCATTTTGAATCCCTTGATGATCTCTGATGATCAACCCATCAAAGTGTTGCTACCTTGACATATTTTAATAAATGCTTTTAAATTCTACTTTTCCTGAGTTTTGCCTTGTTAATCAGGGCAAAAGCCTGAACAGAGAATTTTCCTTTTAACAGGTGTGAGCATAGGGTAACATGACTCTATTGTGTGTTGGGAGTAAATGGCTACTGAAGGCTATCTAGTTATTAGAGGGCTGGCGAACTTTAAGGCTGTGCATCCTACATCATACCCATGTTTCTCATATAATTTACATATCAATAGGTTGCACATAATTTGATAGATGTTATAGTACAACTGAAGATAACTGTATCTATAGATGACATTTCCAACCAGTATAATTTGCTATCTGGGGGAAGAAGGTAAGCAGGGTATATCTTAATCATAGTTTCAGGGATGCCAGCAGCAGACTTTAGCTCTATTCCTTTCCCCTCTGGTGTTTCTTGATTTTTCTTTAAGAACTGGGGTAATTCTATTTATTTATTTATTCATTCATTTGTTTGTTCATTCATTCATTTATTTAAATTAAATCATAAAAGTATTTTATTATTTTCCAGTTACATGTAAAGATAGCTTTCAACATTTGTTTTTATAAGATTTTGAGTTCCAAATTTTTCTCCCTCCCTTTCCCCTTCCCAAGACAGAAAGCAATCTGATATAGATTATATATGTACAATCACATTAAATACATTTCTGCATTAGTCATGTTGTGAAAGAAGAATCAGAACAAAGGGGAAAAACCTTAAAAAAGAAAACACACACACACACACACACACACACACAATAGTAGACACTATGGTTCAATCTGCATTTAGATTCCACAGTTCTTTTTTCTGGGTGTGGAGAGCATTTTTTATCATGAGTCCTTTGGAATTCTCTTGGATCTTTGTATTGCTGAGAAGAGCTAATTCTATCACAGCTGATCATCACACAATGTTGCTGTTATTGTGTACAATGTTATCCTGGTTCTGCTCATTTCACTCAACATCAGTTCCCTTAAGTCTATCCAGGTTTTTCTGAAATCTGCCTGCTCATCATTTCTTACAGCACAATAGTATTCCATTACATTCATATACCACAATTTGTTCAGCCATTTCCCAACTGATGGACATTCCCTTGATTTCCAGTGCTTTGCCACCACAAAAAAAAGAGCTGCTAGAAATATTTTTGTACAAGTGGGTAATTTTCCCTTTTTTATGATCTCTTTAGGATATAGACCTAGTAGTGGTATTACTGGGTCAAACAGTATGTATACACAGCCCCATAGTCCTTTGGGCATAATTCCAAATTGTTCTCCAAAATGTTCACAACTCTACCAACAATGCGTTAGTGTTCCAATTTTTCCATAGCTTCTCCATTTATTATTTTCCTTTTTTTGTCATATTAGCCAATCTGATAGATGTGAGGTGGTACCTCAGAGTTGTTTTAATTTGTATTTCTCTAATTAATAGTGATTTAGAGCATTTTATTGAATGGCAATAGATAACTTTGATTTCTTTATCTGAAAACTGCCTGTTCATATCCTTTGACTATTTCCCAATTGGGGAATGACTTGCATTCTTATAAATTTGATTTAGTTCCATATATATATATATATATGTGTGTGTGTGTGTGTGTGTGTGTGTGTGTGTGTGTGTGTGTATATGTATATATATATATATATATATATATATATATAAGTGTATATTTACATATATTTTTGGTGAGGCAATTGGGATCAAGTGACTTGCCCAGGGTCACACAGCTAGTAAGTGTTAAGTGTCTGAGGCTGGATTTGAACTCAGGTCCTCCTGACTCCAGGGCTGGTGGTTTATCCACTGTGCCACCTAGCTGCCCCAGTTCTCTATATATTTTAGAAATGAGGCTTTTATCAGAAACACTGGCTGTAAAAATTGTTTCCTAGATTTCTGCTTTCTTTCTCATTTTGACCGCATGGCTTCTGTTTATACAAAGAACTTATAAAACCTTTTTTTTAAATTTAATGTCATTTAAATGATCCATTTTGCATTTCATAATATCTCTTGTTTGCTGATAAATTCTTCTCCTTTCCATAGATCTGATAGGTAAACTATACCTTCCTCTCCTAATTTATCTATGGCATGACCCTTTATGTTTAAATCATGTAGCACTGGGGTAATTTTAATGGCCAAATCTGGGTCATTGGAAGAAAATAGCTGGTGGAAAAGACCGGAGAAAAGAAGCATAAATATTTACTCCCAACCTCATCAGTAGGCAGTACTGATCACATGGCAGATATATTTATATATCAAGGTAGGGAAGAGGTGAATGGAATTTTGTTGTGCCAAGTTGGCTGGGAGTTAAGGCTGGAGGACTTTGGTTGAGAGAGAATCTGTATGTTCTCTACAACTGCCTAAAGGACCTTTTATAAGGAAAGCAGAGGTGGAAGATGAACTAACAAAAGAGTTAGAAGTATGTTAAATTGGTCAGAGAGATAGTAACGCTTTGTAACACTTTCCTGAGGATGGAGAAGCAGAGGGCACCAGCAGCGTCGGCAGTGGAGGAGCAGCAGCTGATCATCAAAGTGCCAAGGCCTCAAAAAGGAATAAGTCACTTTGTCTCCCTGAGCCTCAATTCCTTTATTATCACTAAGGCCATCCCTCCCTCCTTCTCACCAGCCATGATCCCTCTATTATGTCACCTATGAAAGTGCTTCTCTAATGGGTCAGTAAGGTTCCTGAAGCCTATTCTAATGGAGAGAAAGTCCTAAGTTTCAAAGGCTTTGAGTATGGGCTCAATAATGGATTGTGTGTTCATGGTCTAAGGACCAGCCTAGCTATGATTGGAGAGGCTCACGATGTTGGCTGCAAAGTGATGAGTTTTTGCCACAACAACTTTTAAAACCTTTTAATTAGTTTGTAGAAAGGTTATCAATATTCTCAGTTGAGGGAGAAATCATACATATGGGACCATCTTATTTTTTGGGGGGGAGTTGCAGGGCAAGGGGGGTTAAGTGACTTGCCCAGGGTCACACAGCTAGTGTCAAGTGTCTGAGGCCGGATTTGAACTCAGGTCTTCCTGAATCAAGGGCTGGTGCTTTATCCACTGCGCCACCTAGCTGCACCCGGGATCATGTTATTTTGAAGTGCTGGAGTTTCCTTACTCCCTACTGCCAGTGACTTGTCATTGCGTGGAAGTCAGTTTGAATTTCCCAGAACATAAGCTCCTTAAGGGATTCACATCTATATCTGTATCTGTATCCATATTTAAAGCTATCTATTGATCTATTAATCTATCTATCCATCTATATAGCTGTGGCTATATCTGTATTTGACTCTATATCTGTAGCTATATCTATATCTGTCAAAAGGAAAATTCTATGTTCAGGCTTTTCATCCTGATTAGAGAGGCAAAACTCAGAATGAGAGAATTAAAAAGGAATTTATTTTAAAATGTCAAGGCAGAAACACATTGATGGGCTTCTTATATGGGGACCCAGCCCCACTGGGGACAAGTTTCATAATAAGAGCAAAACAATCCAGATAGGTTTGTTGTTCAGTTTTTTCAGTCTTGTCTGACTCTTTGTGAGCCCATTTGAGGAAACTGAGGCAGAAACTTAGTAGCTGTGTGACCTTGCCCAAGTCACTTAACCTTGTTTGTCTCAGTTTCCTCATCTATAAAATGAGCTGGAGAAGGAAATGGCAAACCACTCCAGTATCTTTGCCAAGAAAACCCCAAATGGAGTCATGATGAATTGGACACAACTCAAACAACTGAACAACAAAAGGTCATCAATGATAAAAAAATGGAGTTGGTTTAGTTCTCTCCTACAATAGTACCATAATTTATTTATAGTATATAAATCCCAGGGCACTTTCTTACCAACCTGGGACCCTTGCTTTTATTTACAAATGAACAAAAGGCTTGGATTGAATCCCTCCTCAGATATGAATCTCCTGCCCTTCTCTTTTCTTGTTAAAGTTAGTTGTGAGAAAAAAAAATAAAGTTAGTTGTGATCATCTCCAATGGGACACCAAACAATGGGATTATGGTTTGGATGGTTTTGATTTTCTAGCCAAGATTACTAGAGGTAATATTTGTCCATAGTCAATTAACATTTTTAAGTTGCCAGAGAAGGCCAAGGTCAGCCACACCAGAAAGCCAACCCATTTTCCCCAGCTGCAAACTAATCCTATCCCCTGAGGATTACTCCCAACAAGGAAGTAACAGGATGGAGCTGAGGGAACATATTTATTAGTTTTTCAGTTCAGTCCAACTCTTTTTTTTTTTTCAGCAACAAACATTTGTTTTATTTTCCAGTTACATGTAATACTTTTCAACATTCATTTTCATAAGATTTAGAGTTCCAAATTTTTCTCCCTCCCTCCCTCCCTTTCCTCCCCCCTCCACAAGATTGCAACCAGGTTATATATGTACAATCCACAAGTGTTATTTTTATCAGTTCTTTCTATAGGGGTGCATAGTAAGCTTCCATATTAGTTTCTTGGGATTGTCTTGGATTGTTGCATTGCTGAGAGTAGTTAATTCATTCACAATCGCTCATTGAACAATACTGCTGTCACTATGCACAATGTCCTCCCAGCTCTGCTCACTTCACTATACATTGATGTTCATTAGTCTTTCCAGGTTTGGGGGGGATCATCCTGTTTGTCATTTCCTGCAACACAAGACCATTCCACTACAATCATATTGATGTGGGCTGGAATTTTGGGGTCCAATTGATAGTGAGTCATCCCAAAAGAATTACAAGACTCAATGACTTAGTTTCCCAAGTTTTATTGCAATGCTGTGAGTGACAACAGGAAGAGAACCAGAATATTGGAAAGGTATCTCTCCAATAAGGAAAGGAAAGACAGTTATATTTATAGTATGGATAAATTGATTATCAGTCTCATAATAATCTCCACCTTGGGGAGGTACAGGGGAGGGCCTGTCCTCATTATAATATTCTCCACCTAGGGGTGTTTCAGGGGAGGGCTTATCCTAATTTAGAATTCCTGGGGTCCTAAGACAACCCCCAAGGTGGGTACCTTTTTCAGTGGAGGTGTGTTTTGGGGGGTTTACACATCATAAGGTGAATCTGGGGACAAATTTGGCCTTTTCTGTGCATGTCTCTTTCTGATTCCCATGGCTAGTCTCAAAATAGAATAATTTTTCATTAGAATTTCTATAGGTTGTCTTTTTCCTTTATTGTTATTTTGACCTGACCCGTTCTGGTCCATTATGGATGTTGATCACTATGGGTATGAGAACCTAACATAAGTTATCCATTAACTGGGATCTGACTCCCTTTTAGAGCTAATATCTGTACTAGAGCTTGGGTCTTATATTTTTCTACTAACCCATTTGTGCCTCCTACATCAATATAACACAACTTTTTCCATCATTCCTCAATTGGTGGACATTCCCTTGATTCTCAATTCTTAGCCTCCACCAAGAGTTGCTATAAATATTTTTTGTACAATTTTTCCCCCTTTTCTCTTTTTCATGATTACTATTGTTAACTGTTTCCCTTCCATCCTATTCCCTTCTCCATGATATTTATTCTATTATCCATCTTCTTTCATCCTATCACCCTTCAAAAGGGATTTGCTTCTGTCTGTCCCCTCCCCCACTCTGCCCTTCCTTCTTTTGCCCCTCTCTCTGTATCCCCTTCCCCTCCTATTTTCCTGCAGGGTTAGAGAGATTACTCCACCCAATTGAGTGAGTACATTATTTCCTCCTTGAGCCAATTCTAATGAGATTGAGGTCTTTGAGCCAATTCTGATGAGTGTTAGGCTCCTTTACTGCCCAGATTAAATAGATTACTCCACCCAGTTGGGTGTGTCTGTTAGTCCCTCCTTGAGGCAGCTCTGATGAGTTTAAGGTCTTTGAGCCTTTTCTGATGAGTGTAAAATTCATTTACTGCCCTGCTCCTCTCCCATCTCTTCCCCCCACTCCATAAGCCTTTTCCTGTTTCTTTCATGTAGGATTTCACCTCTGCCCTTCCCCCTCCCCCAGTGAATTCCCTTCACCCCTCAATTTAACCCTAAAGATGTCATCACCTAGCTAAGTGACACAGTGGACAAATCATCGCCCCAGGTCCCAGGGGGATCCCAGCCAAAACCTGGCCTCAGACACAAGACAGTCGCCCACTGTATGACCCCAGGTATGTCCCCCAGTTCCAATTTTTTATGGTTCTCTAGGGTCTTGTATTTGAAAGTCAAATTTGCCACTCAGTTCAGGTCTTTTCATCACAAATATCTGAAAGTCTTCTTTTTCATTAAAGTCCCATTTTTTCCGCTGAAAGATTATGATGAGTTTTGCTGGGTAGGTGATTCTTGGTTGTAATCCCATTTCCTTTGCCCTTTGGAATATCATATTCCATGCCCTCTGGTCCTTTAATGTAGAAGCTGCTAGATCTTGTGCTATTCTGACTAGTGCTCCACAGTAATTGAATTCTTTCTTTTTGGCAGCTTGCAATATTTTCTCTTTGGGCTGAGAGCTCTGGAATTTGGCTATAATATTCCTGAGAGTTTTCCTTTTGGGATCTCTTTCTGGAGGTGATCAGTGGATTCTTTCAATTTCTACTTTAGCTTCTTATTCTAGAATTTCAGGGCAATTTTCTCTGAGAATATCTTGGAAGATGGTGTCTAAGCTCTTTCCTTGATCATGGTTTTCAGGTAGACAAATAATTTTCAAATTATCTTTCCTGGACCTATTTTCCAGGTCAGCAGTTTTTCCCAGAAGATATTTCATATTGCCCTCTATTTTTTTATTCATTTGGATTTGCTTTATTGTGTCTTGGTTTCTCATAAAGTCACTGGCTTCCATTTGTTCAATCCTAATTCTTAGGCAATTATTTTCATCAGAGAGCTTTTCTACCTCCTTTTCCATTTGGCCAATTTTACTTTTCAAGCTGTTGATATTTTTCTCATGTCTTTCCTGCATCTCCCTCATTTCTCTTTCCATTTTTTCCTCTACCTCTCTTAACTTTATCTTCAAAGTCCTTTTTGAGTACCTCTATGGCCTGAGACCAATTCATATTTTTCTTGGAAGCTTTAGATATAGGGGCCCTGATGTTGACATCTTCCTCTGAGGGTGCCCCTTGGTCTTCCTTGTTACTGAAGAAACTTTCTATGGTCCTCACCTTTCTCTGTCTGCTCATCTTGCCTTTCTTTTACTTGACTTTTAGCTGCTTAAAGTGGGGAACTGTTTCCAGGCTGCAGTATCCCAAGCTTAAGAAGTCCCAGGTGGTATGATTTAAGGAGAATCAGGTTCTTCACTCACCTGGCCTGTTCCCTGGTCCTTAGATGACCCCAGACCAACTTGCTAATCAACCAGCTTTGTGTGCTGTGATTGTTAGCTCAGACGAGCCTGTGCCCCTCCCCTACCTGGGCCACTGCTACTCGAGCCTACCTCCTGGTTCTCAGCAGGGGTGTAAAATCCAAGTTCTGCCTTAGCACCAAAATAGACCCCTGTAGTTTCCCCCCTGCCCAGGGCTCAGCCCACTCACCAGACTGTGAACTTAGTTCCAGACAACACTGGTGCTTCAGCTGATTCAGATGCTCTGGGGGTCTCCTTCTCTGGTGGGGCCTTCCTGGGACTGGATCTGTGTCAGGGTGACTGTGGGGTTGGACTCGACTCCTGTATTAGCACAGCAGCTCCCTCCTTCTGACCTTCCAAGCTGTTCTTGGTTAGAAGATGATTTCAGCACATTCTTCAGTCCAACTCTTAGTGACCCCTTTTGGGGTTTTCTTGGCAAAGATACTGGAGTGTTTTTCCATTTTCTTCTCCAGATAAGGAAACCAAGGTAAACAGGCTAAAGTGACTTGCCTAGGGTCACACAGCTAGTAAGTGTCTGAGGCTGACTTTGAACTCAGGAACAGGAGTCCTTCTGACTTCAGGCTGGCACCCTACCCACTTTGCCACTGTGAACTCTGAAAACAAATGACCAAAGAATCACAGAGGTCATGCAACCACCATGAACTCAAAAACAAAACTCTAGAGAACTCACAGAAGTAGCATTGCAACTGGTAGCTCTGAAAAACAAAATAAATCACCAGAGATCTACAGTATCTATACACCAAAGAACTCACACAGGTTGTCACAATCACAGTTAACTCTGGCATAACACTGATCATAAACAAAAAGCTTTCTGTTCCATTGGAGGAAGGAAACTAGAAACCTGTGCAGAAGTCCCCCTCTAGTAGGAGACCAGCTTTAGCAAATCTCAATACATATACTAGCGCCTATGTAGTGAGCTGTAGCCCTGACAACATGGGGTAACAGTTACAATGAGACAAGTTTGATTCCTAGCAGGACTTCATGACTAGAATATGGGTACTACAGGTGCTTGTCCAAGCTCAGAGACCACC
Source organism: Dromiciops gliroides (assembly GCF_019393635.1). Taxonomy (NCBI): domain Eukaryota; kingdom Metazoa; phylum Chordata; class Mammalia; order Microbiotheria; family Microbiotheriidae; genus Dromiciops; species Dromiciops gliroides. The sequence goes on from NC_057861.1 coordinate 97,864,308, forward strand.
TGGTGCTGGTGTGAAACAATTCTGGGATTTTACTTTGGCTGAGATAATCTAGAAGGTAAGTACAAAGGATTGTTGTTAAGTCAAACACAAGGCACAGCTTACTTGCTAGGCCTTAGCTCTGGAAAGTGGGATTTCTCCTAGTAGTAAAAAGAGAGGAGGGGCAGCTAGGTGGCGCAGTGGATAGAGCACCGGCCCTGGAGTCAGGAGTACCTGAGTTCAAATCCGGCCTCAGACACTTAATACTTAATAGCTGTGTGACCCTAGGCAAGTCACTTAACCCCAGTTGCCTCACTAAAAAAAAGAGAGAGAGAGAGAGAGAGAGAGAGGAGCAAAAAGAGAGGAGTGGTCTTGGCATGGGGATCTTGACATCACCTAGCTTAATCTACCTCCTTATTAAAGTGTCTATCAATTGAGATTCTCTTACCTTTCCTAGGGGAGGTTCAAGTGATATATTATCAGGCCAATCGGAAGGAAGACACAACTCAGTTTAAAAGATCATGTTGGCCCTCAGAGTCTTTGGCATTGCCCAATTTATTGGTTATTACTAGTTTAACTAATAAATTGATCATGCTCACTCAAGTCCATAGCTTTTTGGCCTGAGATGGCCAGTGTGACAGATTTTATTGACAGTTTACCCATCACTGTTAATAAAAAGTTATCTTGCCCTGGAGAAAACTGTCTCAATCTGCCTTTGCTGCAATTTTACTCACCACAATCTGCATTATTAACACTTTCTTAAGTCTAGACAATCAAAACAATAAATCTAGCCCTGATTTATAGCTCATCCATTTCTTTTCTTTTCTTTTCTTTTTTTTACTAAAAGTGTTTTATTTTCAGTTCCATCAAGATACTATATAATGGCTACTGTTACAGTCTCATCTGCAGAACATTAACATTGTTAGCATTATCTTTTTGATAACCAAATAATAAAATTAAAATTACTTAAACTAGGTTCCTTTGGTGGTGATAACTGCTTCAGGATTTGTTCAGCAGATCAAGAGTCCTTTACAAATCTTCCTTAGCTCTTAGTTCCTGTTTATACTTCCATATACGAAAGAGTTGAGAGCCTCCTGCGGCACCAACAAAAAAAATTAACAGCAAACAGACTCTAATTTTTAGGAATAATAACAAGGGAGTATCTTGACCATATTAATCCTGTATCCATCAATATAGCAGACTGTGCCATGCTGAGTTTTTCTGCAGGCCTGGCCATGTCAGCCAATCCAGCACAAACCAACCCCCATTTCACAATCGCTACCCAGAAAAACACAGTTCTAGGACCTGCCAGGTAGTTGTAGAAGGGTGGCCTGCAGGCCTTGGACAACAGTGGTGGCCATCCTCATGGCCGAGACACAGTGCACCCGCTCCCCTTGCTGACCAAGGGCAGTTCGAGCTCATCTATTTCTTATGTGTAAATGCTTCCACTGAAAATTTAACAGTTGTCAATTGTTTCTCACAAGACAAACTACTTAGAGCTGGCCCCAGCTCACCTCTAAGTCAGGTGCTACCAATTGTTTGGAAATAGAAATCTGAAAAAGGTCTTAGATATGATACAACTCATGAACTAGAGTGAGATTCCCTCAAAGTGTTACCTCTCCAATCCCATGGACAAAGCAAGAATATGAGAATCGGAATGAATGGATGACATTTGTATGGAGATAGATTTTGGTGCAATCTTAAGATAAAACTCCTTAATAATCAGAACTGAGACAGTGATCTCCCTGAGATGGAGTGTTTATGCTGAGACTGACAATTACTTACTGACAACATACAGGAGACATGGCTAAAGTATATCTGATCTCCCCTCCAAAGCTGAGATACAATGACTAGTTTTAGGCAAAAGGAGGCCATATATCTTTCATTTCTCTGAACTCCAGTGACAGGTTGTAACTTACAAGATGGCACAACTGTCCTATGGTGTTAAAGAGGACCTCTGTGTGGCCTTTATGTTTGTGATAATTTTGGCTTGGGGACAGAAGACAGGAAAATATGAAATGGGGAGCCAAAAGTCAGGGATGAGATTTTAAGTTGTTTTTTTTTTAATATTTTTAAAATTTTTATCAGGAACAGAATCTCACACCTATTTTTGTTTCTTGATAACTAAAGATAATAAAACTATAGTCATTTATCAGTAATATTTCCTGTTTCTTTTTTTTTTTTTAGTGAGGCAATTGGGGTTAAGTGACTTGCCCAGGGTCACACAGCTAGTAAGTGTTAAGTGTCCGAGGCCGGATTTGAACTCAGGTACTCCTGACTCCAGGGCCAGTGCTTTATCCACTGCACTACCTAGCTGCCACCCTGTTTCTTTTTGTTCTTAGCCTTATTCAGAATAACACATTACATTCTATACTCTGCATTCTACAATGAACTGCAAAGACAATCAGATCCACTTCAATGACACTGGAGACAATTTGTTCCACTTGTTCTCATTTAGTGACATCAAGGTTACTGTACCCTTTGCCAATTATTTATTTATTTATTTATTTAATTTTTTTAGTGAGGCAATTGGCGTTAAGTGACTTGCCCAGGGTCACACAGCTAGTAAATGTCAAGTGTCTGAGGCCAGATTTGACCTCAGGTCCTCCTGAATCTAGGGTTGGTGCTTTATCCACTTGTGCTACCTAGCTACCCCTGGAAATACTATTTTTTAAAGAACTATAAAATATCAAAGACTATTTACTACCACTCTCACACATTTTTCCATTCTCTTGGTATTATGTGAGGAGGAGGTCTTTGTGTACTACATTTACTTTCTGCAAATGTTCCTATATCTAGGTGGTGCAGTGGATAGAGCAGCAGCCTTGGAGCTAGGAAGACCTGAATTCAAATTCAGCCTCAGATTTTTTTTCTAGCTGTGTGACCTTGGACAAGTCACTTAACCTCTGCCTACTTCAGTTTCCTCATTTATCTATAAAATACCTCCCATCATAATGAGTATAACATAATATTTGTACAGCACTTTGCAAACCTTAAAGAACTATATATATGTTAGAAAAAAATTCTAAACACAAGTGATATCTATAGGAGCCTAGAGACACAGCAATATGGGTAAGTCAGGAAGAGACAGAGCTGAAGACCCAGCCAAGGAAAGCAAGGCAGAGATAGGGACTGCATGTTGCTATCACAAAACAAACAAACAAAAAACCAACAAAGCTTTGGAGAGGCAGATGGCATCAGGCTAACAACCCTTTCACAGACCTTCCAGTAGGTAATCTGTTCTCTGGTTCCCTGATCAGTCCCTTTGATTTTGACCTTCTGAGACACTGACTCTGACCAGACGTGGTATGGGATTTATATTTACTTAGGTTCCCATTATAGATCTCTTTCCCTCAGCAGATGGGCTTTCCTTTATCCCTTGTATTTGACTCATCATACCATCTATTTCTTCCTCTCTTTCCTCTTCCTTCTTCCCCAATATGGGGGAATATATCTGCTCACTGAAAATAGCAGTAGACTGCTAATTAAATAGATTACCAAACAGAACATTACTTCTCTTGGAAGCTGTTAAGCATAATATTGTTAAAATATCATTAAGAGCAATAAGGTATGGCCCCTTTTGTATGAGGACATTTTAGTTTCTAAAAAGGGCAGGAAAAGGACTTCTGTGTGGGAAAAGCAACTTGACAAAATTCTAAGCACTTGAGAGAAAACCGTCCTTCAGATAAATGTATTGAGAATGCTTGTCTGAAAACAACTCAAAAGCTCAAATATAAAATAGAGTTTGGGATGACTGCAATGCAGTGTTGTCTTGAATCAGCTGTTTTATATATGACTCTTTTCAGGGCTGAGAAAGCATAAATTAAAGAATTGTTTTTGGAATGTGGAAGATAGTAGAGGATAACTAAGGGGTAGAATTTAGGACTTTGAGTTTTTCAACCTAAGTTAGAGATGGGTTACTTTCACAAGGAGGAAGTGACTTGAAACATGGGGACAAGAAAGGAAATGAGAAGTTGAAAGTCAATGAATAACAAGATATTGAAAAGATTCAAAGAAACCGCAGCTACCTGAAGAGAAGCTGTTAGAAGAGACTGCCACCTGTTGCTTAAAAAAAGCAGAGCAGAGAAGAATCTGAAGATTAGAGCAGCTATTTCAGGCTGGGTCTACTGAGAGAGGTGACTAAGTCCAGCATAACAGGCTTGTAGCTCTTGAGAGCTCACGGGAGGAAATAGAATTTTCCTGCAATGAGAAAAACCTAGGGGGGGTCGGAGTGGTGTGGCATAGCTAGGTGGTGCAGTGAGTAGAGCACCAGCTCTGGAGGTTCTGCTTGTAATCAATGGGACTGTAGCCCCTTGGCAGGGGCATGTCCTGTTTCACCTTGGATGCAGCCATCTTGCCAGTCCAAGGCACTAATTGCAATTGATTTGTGTAAATGGGAAGCATATCACTGGATACTCAGGAGCTTAAGTATGACTACTAACTGTGTACCACACCAGGATTACCAACCCCCCCTCCTCACTCCTCCCCCCCCCCCCACTTAGTTGTAGCTACTCCTCTACCCTGACATGCTGAAGTGGATGTGGAAAAAGGAAATCACTAGGTTGACTGTGCAAAAGGGAAAATAGGAGAATCCCCTTAATCTACTGAACCTTTGACCACTTCCTGCAGAGCTAAAGGATTTGGTGCTTTGAAATGGTGCAGCATATCATGATTGTCCCTTTCACTCCAACCCACCTCTCTCCTTGCCTCAACCCACCATGACAGCATCAGTTGTTGTTGTTGTTGTTGTTTTTAAAGAGGGTCAGTTTCTGTTTTCTCTCTCTTTTGACCCAAAGAATGTATAGAACTAAAACTTTCTGGGCTGTCCCATGAGGAAGGGGAGAGAGGCTCCTTCTCCCACCCTAGCAGAACTGCTTGTAGTTTGCATATAGCCTCTTGAATCAGGTGAGCCAGCGTTGATCTTGGGCCTCTGCATCTTTTGCTTCAAGTTTCTTTCCCTAATCATAGGTGACTGAACTGTGATTATGAGAGATGGGCTTTGGGGAAGTGATTCCTCCAGAAGTTTATGGGCTCCTCAAACAATGCTGGTGGAATTTTGGGAAGAACCCCCTCTTCTTTCTCCATTAAAACCCCCTCCACCCCCTCCACTCCCTCCACTGTAGTACTTATTGGAGGGTCTTATGCTCAGTGGAATGAGGAGATTAGTCTCTGATCTGGCTAGCCCAGAAGACATGATCCTGTAAGGAATTGTTTTGACAGGGCAGAGCCAAGAGGAAGAAGAAATACTGATTTAGCTGTTTCATCAAATGTCTTACCTCTTAAGTATCAACTTCCTGTGAGAATATCATAGTTATAAATTACTATTCCATGCTTAAATTTTTGTTAGAGCATCTGAATCTTGTGTATGTGTGTGTATGTGTGTGTAGGAAACATAACTCTCTTACACTTGACCTCCATTGTATAACAGTTACCCTTCCACTCCCTTCAGGAAGACTCTACAAAAACAAAAATAAAAACATCCCTGATCCTTCTCTTCAGGGGAAACTCTTCCAGGACTGAACATGGTCTGTTCTTTAACCCAAAGACAGGGACCCCATAGTGATAGAGGGTGAGTTCCTTAGCTCTCCTGAGCACAGCAGGAGTCGTGTATTGTTACAGCTAGCTACACTGATCAAATTATTTGGACAATGAATTACTAACCAATAATTATTATTTATAAACCTGGCCTTACCACACAGGGCATACAAAAGGATATCTCAAAGATACTGGAGCATATTCAATCACAGTGCTCTCAATAGCAAAAATGTTTTTGAACTGAAATTATTGTTCATTTAATATTTATTTCATCCTTCCATTTTTATTTTGTATAAATTGTATAATTACATAATATCTTTTACAAGTATACATGTGTATTCTTTATAAATATTCACATTTTGAGTGTGATTTTTTTAACTGATAGGATTTATAATGCTATTTTTAACTGATGTGTGATAGGATGCACGATTCTATTTTTAACTGATAGAATGCATAATCCAAAAAGAGTTGGAGACCACTGGTCTAAACAAAGCAAGGAAGAAGGAATTTTTTTTTAATCACTTGTAGCCAAAGATAAAACTATCAGAGTGCCCCTAGAGGCTAGACATGGTAATGTTCAGGAATTGTTCTAGTGGGGGAACCGAGCCTTTGTATCTGGAACAGAGAGGTGAAAAATTAGATGGGAGTGGGTCCCGAGTGGAAAAACAATGATGATCCCTCTATTTCCACATGAGGTTTTCCATCACAGAATGCTTTGCAGCTTTTTAGTGCCTTTTGCCTTCGTCCTTAGATCTGTGGATTGGATGTCACTGATGTGACCCCTGTCCTCTTTATATGTCCTAGATGTAAGATGAGTAGAACCATAGTGAGTGAGGAAAAAATCTGTCATTGGAATGGAACCATACTACCCAGAGGTAAAAATTAGTGTAAAAGAATGGGAACCTTCCTATTTTCCTTCTCCTCACCTTCTTGGATGCAGGCACTACAGGACCAGGGAAGAGGAGCAGAGGACCACCTGGGAGTATTTCTTTGTTTGTTCTGAAGTTGCCTTTGGGTTTGGGAGTTTCCTTTTCTTTTCCTCTTGGGAACCAGAGGAGTAAGGGTGGGACCCAAAGGACAGGAAGCAGGAAGCTGATTTTTAATTTTTTTAATTTTTAAGGCTGTCAAAACTGGCTTCTAAACTCATGAGAAAGAGATAAAAGATGAATTGTTAATTTGTAATTTTTAAAGTGATAATTAGTTATTTTTTTTCCTTTCTTCCCCGAAAGTTTCCAAATTGTTTACTCTCAGATTCTCTGTTCACACTGAGCACAAACAGGTTACAACTTTCTTTCTGCCCTTTTACCAATCATATCTCACTTGTCTGATCTCTCTCTCTTCTACCTCCTGACACCACTGCGGTCAGCACCAAGAAGGTAAGGAGGGAGAGAAACAGACTCTTTGTTTCCCTTTTTAAATATTTATGTAAATATAATAACTCCAAATAGCTTAATTAGCAGTATAAGTTTTTAATCTTAGTCCAAATTCAAATTCTGAGTAGTTCACAATGTAAAGACATTCTACTAGAGCCCACTCTGGGTGTGGTAGGGGCAGATTGGAGGAAAGGGAAAGTGGAGCAAGGAAGAAAAAAGGGAGTGAGGAGAGATGGGGGAGATGGAGTTCTCCTTCAGAACCGATCCAATTGAAGGATGGTGTTGTTGAAACAGAACTCGTTATAATTTAAGTGCCACTCACAGGTCATTTCTCCTGATCCTCTAAATTATTATTATTATTATTATTTTTTGCAGGGCAATGAGGGTTAAGTGACTTGCCCAGGGTCACACAGCTAGTAAGTGTCAAGTGTCTGAGGCCGAATTTGAACTCAGGTACTCCTGAATCCAGGGCCAGTGCTTTACCACTGCGCCATCTAGTTGCCCCGATCCTCTAAATTTTTAACAGCCATTTGGTGTTATAATAGACAATCATTCGTTTCTTTTCGCCTAAGTCCAATTTGTTCCATTTTTTAGCGATACACCTGAGGGGGGTGGTGTGCTACACAAAATGCTTTCTCCTTGTTCCTTATCATGGTAGGCTGGGCTAGACTGCACTGAGAGACAACCACACCTGGGTCCAAGTGGGTGCTGAAAAAACCCAAGCATTTCTCATGTCAGGACATCTCCCGACCTTGGAGAAACAAATATCTGAACATAGCTTGGCTAGTATGACCTCAGACCATGGGTGCCTGCCCTTTGTGAATGAGGCTCCTGACAAAGGAGAGAGCACAGTGTACATCCCATCCAAGGAATCCAAGAGCCAAATGAGCAGCCTACTTACCAGTACTCCTCCCGGGTTTCAGCACCAAAATGACATGGGATCTGGTTCAGCAGGGCTGGCTCACCCAAAGAATTGGCAGGCTCACAGCAAATCTTGTAAAATAGAGAGATTTATTAAGAGAGAAGAATAGGGGCAGCTAGGTGGTGCAGTGGATAGAGCACCGGCCCTGGAGTCAGGAGGACCTGAGTTCAAATCCGACCTCAGACAGTTGACACTTACTAGCTGCATGACTCTGGGCAAGTCACTTAACCCCAATAGCCTCACCAGAGAGAGAGAGAGAGAGAGAGAGAGAGAGAGAGAGAGAGAGAGAGAGAGAGAGAGAGAGAGAGAGAGAGAGAGAGAGAGGAATATATGGCTGGGAGAGTCATGATGGAAACTGTCTCGCTGAATAGGAGAGTTCACCTTTTATACAGTTACAGACAAAGAAGGCTACATGCCAAGAGTAATGAGATTGTAAAAACTACCAAGGAGGGGGCATTGGGAGTGGGCATTTGGTGGTCAAGTGATACACACATCTTACCGATGTGCACATATGGAACTTGCATATCATCTATGTTCCTTGCAGACCTTGATATGCTTATTGGTTGTTTACATCAAATGAAGCTCTCTAAATATTCCAGGGTCTGCGTGCCCTGTTCCTGACAACATCACATTCCTGAAGTGGGAAACAGGGATTGTTTTTCACTTCTGAAATCTTTGGTTTCAGTGTCTAAAGTTTAAGGATTGTTTTTCACTTCTGCTAAAGTTTAAGACCTCTAAGTTTCCTGGGGTCTCAAATCCCACCAAAAGGGAATTGAAAAACTACTGGGGAGGGGGTTCTTGGAGATTGAGTAATGGGTTATCAGTAAGATATATAGCACGTATCCTGCTGACGTGCAAGGAATTTATGTCTCGAATGTGTGGATCTTACATATCGTCTTAGTTCCTTACAGACCTTGTTAAGCTTATCAGTGTTTACATCATATATGGAACTGTCCCTGAATATACCAGGGTCAGTAATAGAATCGTCATGGTCTGGCTACACCACTTCCTGAGGTGGGAGACAGAGATGCTCTTCACTTTTGGATTCTTTGGTTTTAATATCTAAAATTTAAGGATTGAGGGGCAGCTAGGTGGATAAAGCACTGGCCCTGAATTCAGGAGGACCTGGGTTCAGATCTGGCCTCAGACACTTAACACTTACTAGCTGTGTGACCCTGGGCAAGTCATTTAACCCTCATTGTCCTGCAAAAACAAAGGAATGAACAAAAGAATGAATGAATGAATAAAGAAATAAATAAAGTTTAAGGATTCAGGATTGGGGTCTCTAAGTTTCTTGGGGTCCTGCATCCTACTACATGCACATACACACACACACACACACACATATATACACACACATATGCATATATATACATACACATGAAAGTGTTTTTATTTGTGTATGTATTTATATTTTTAGAGTTGTGGTTTATCAGTACAGGAAACTCCCAGTTATTAAAACAGATCAGCAACTATTCTATAATTTAGAGTCTTGGATTGCTGAGAAGTTCAATTGGCTTATGCTTGGTCATGAAGCTAGTATCTAGCAGAGGAAAGACTTGAAACCATGTCTTTCTATCCCAGAGGTTAGCTCTCTCCACTCTCCTCTGTGCTTAGCCTTTAGGTGCTTTTACATAAAGATGTCAGAATACAGGAAAGATCATGACTACAATCCATGGTCACTGACTTTCCTGTTAAGTGCTCATAAATCATTCACTGTGTAGAATGCAGAGCACTGGATGAAGAATAAGTCAAGCCAGTGTCACTCTGTGTTTTGGGCAGTGTTACTATGCTGCTGACATAGTATATTTGAGTTTCAGTAAGACATTTAAGTATATGAGAAAGCATCAGACAGCAGTAAGCAAGCAGGAATATCTAGTGGCTTCTGTAGTAGAATGAATACTGACTTTGGAGCAGGAAGACCTAGTCTTCATAGGATCATAGCTTTATTAATAATAATATAAACCCTTAAGGAATCCTTAAATTTGAGACATTAAAACTTAAGAATCCAGAAGTGAAAAACAGCTCTGTCTCCCACCTCAGGAATGTGGTGTAGCCAGGGCATGTAGACCAGGGCATGCAGACCCTTGTACATTGAGGGACAATTCCATATATGATGTAAGCACTGATAAGCATACCAAGGTCTGCAAGGAACAAAGATGTTATGCAAGTTCCATACCTTTGAGACATGGATTCCTTGCATGTCAGCAGGATGTGTACTGCATATCCTACTTATAGCCCATTACTCAATCTCCAGGCACCCCCTCACTAGTAGTTTTGCAATCCCCTCACTTGGCATGCAGCCTCCTTTGTCTGTAAACGTATTTACGATCAATTCTTTCCTTACTCAGGGAGGCTGTCGCCATCTTAACTCTGCCTCCTGGACATGTATTCCTCTCTCCTAATAAATCTTTCTATTTTACAAGATTTGCTGTGAACCTCCATTTCTTTGGATGAGTTGGCCCTCCCAAACCATGTTGGAGCTCTTCTCATAACATGATGTTCCTCCCACAACAATAGGTACTTAACAAATATGTATTGAATTGAATGAAGGCTGCCATCTTATTGGACCCATCATGGAGGACAAGTCACTTTACCACCCCCAGCCTCAATTTCCTCATTCTGTGAAGATTCAGATCCTTGCACTACCTTTCTCCCAGGATGGCTAAGAGTTTCGTTTTATAAACTATAAATGGCTATAATGTCAACAAGTTGGTGATTATTTGGTAAAATTCCAGAGGAACTGTGTGAAAAACATGATGATAATATGGTAAAATTCCCTTATTTTTCCAGAGGAAATATATGAAAATCTAGCCTAACAAATCAAAGTTCCCTTATGGTAGCAGAGAGTGGACTTAGTTGATATGCAAATAATCAGACATTCTTTTTTTTTTTTTCCAGACATTCTTAAGTACAATAGAAGGACAAACCAAGCAGGTTTCTCTTGAGTCTTCTGGAGACCGAATTGTTTACTGTCTCAGTTCCCCAACATCCCTGAACCAATTGGAGGGTACATGGATCTTCTTCTCTGCAAAAATCCCCAGAGGCTTCCAGCTTCACATTCACTTTGTTTGCTTTCAAGGAATGAGCAATCAGACTGATTTGTATTGTGCAACTGCAATTAAGAACATTCTGTTGTAAACCCAGGAAGCATGGAGTTAATCAGTCTTAACCTGGCTGATCCAGAGGTTGCACAACCTCCCTTTCCAACTACATAAATACATCTCATTGGAATCTCTCAAGATTTCCCATGCAGTTGCAAGTAACCCAGTTGCTGAGAATAAAAAAAAATAGGTGCTTGTCTTTATAACTGTGATTCACTCGGCTTATGTTTTGTGAGGGACAGTTTCCTGTTCAACAAGAAGTCAAGTCCACAAGGATTTAGCCCACAAGGGCTAAAGAAGTCAAGCCCACAAGGATGAGCCAGGCACTGAGCTAAATCCTAATGATATAAATAGAAGCAGATAGAGAGGTAGTCTCTGCTCTCTAGGTGCTTTCATTTAATGGGTGAAGATCACACTTCAAAGTGACTGAAAACGGACATGTGTGAAGTTACTCTGCACTAGGGGCATGGTAGAGTAGTGGAGACAGGTCAGTAGTGTGGACTGGAGAGAAACTAAGGCCTGATTGGCCGGGGATGTCTCATCAAATGGAAAGTTCTGGGAATAACCAGACAATCAGAAAGGCAGGACTCAGGGTTAGAAGACACTTCCACAATGAGGGGTCCAGGAGAAGAGAGAGTTTCCAAGGTAAAGAGGGTTCTATGGCATGGTAGAAGATAGGGTTTTATCTGGAACTTGAAGTAAGTCCGGGGTCAGAGGTGAGGAGAGAGAGACTTCCCGGCCAGGGAGACAGCCAGTGAGACAGGCCCCAGGTTAGGAGAAGCAGTGTATTGTTTGAACAGCAAAGAGGCCAGTGCCACTGGATGGCAGAGCACACTGGGGTGTGGGGTTCTGTGAGCTATAAAGTGAAAAGACTGAAGGTAGGATCTGACTAGGTTATGAAGAGCTCTCCATACCAAACAGGATTTTGTTTTTGATACTAGAAGTGATAGGGAACTACTGAGCTGATTAGATGGGGAATAGGACTAATGTGATGGGACCTAGATTTTAGGTTTTATGATATACTATAAAGTCATAATTTGCTCACTTACCTATTATTGGAATGACCCATTCTAACCTGAAGATAGGATATCCCAAGTGTCCTTTTTTCTTCCTAGTCTGAGGTTTTTTTTTTTAATATTTCCTAGCTATTTCAGCTCAAGTCCATGGGGATTCACTTCCCCTTACCCACCCCTCTCCCCTCCCCACAAATAAACTCTTTCCTATTTGCTCAGAAAGATCCTCCACAATCTGGCCCCAACCTAGACCTTTCTAGCCTTGCTGAGCCTCAGTTTCCTCATCTGTAAAATGTATTTCCTTCACAGGGTTGTTGTGTGGCTCTTCAATCAATGTATGAGTCAACATTTTATATTTCATGTAAGCTACAACTTTGGAAGCTCACTTTACCTCTGGACTGCTCACTCCTTAGGCCTCCTGTGCTCTCTCCCCCTGATTGACTGGTTTCCCCGAGCACCTCCATTTTACAGAGGACACCCAGACCAGTCGTGTTTTTATTTCTTCCCAAGCTGTATTAGCTTCTCAGGACTTTTCAAAGAGGCCCCTACACTGGTATCCTCTCCTTTTCTTTCCTTTCCCCTTCCTTCTTTGAGCTTCCTTTTAAGTGTTGTCTTCTCTCATTAGAATGGAAGCTTCCTCGAGGTTAGGCAATCTTTGTTTGTTTCTTTGTATTTGTGTTCTCAGAACTTAGCACAGTGCCTGGCACTAGTAGCTGCTTAATAAATGTTTGTTGACTTGGTCAGAATGCCACCACTCATTTTTATTCACATCACTGATTAAAGTGTTGAACAAAATCAGGCCAAAGACACAGCCCTCTGGTACTCCAGGTTGACATTAATAATTTCCTCTGGAGATTCAGTCAATCCCCAAGACCCATCAAACTGTCTACATTTCTCCATCATGTCAAAAAGGATGGTCGAGGGACTCTGTCAAATGCCTTGCTAAAATCGACATGGTGATCGATCTAGCTTCCATTTGCTATTCTCAATGCTCAAATTATCTAATGTGTATAGAGTACTCGGTTAACTTCAAAGCATCATATAAATGCCAATTGTTATTATTTTCCTTAAGTTGGGATGTGATGACATGTATAAGAGAAGTCAAATAAAGAAGCTTGAGATTCAATGAAGGAGGGATCATTTCTATCTGTGGGTATGATGGAGGAGGGGCAGGTTTAAGGAAAACTTCACTGAGAAGTCAGCCCCTAAGCAGGGACTTAGACAAAAGGGAGGATCTGGACAGGCAGAGTTTGAACTAGGGATGGGGATGGTAAGTGTAAATAGACCAGGCATGAGGCAACACAAGTTTAGGGAATGGTAACTAGTTTTCTCTGACTGTCATAAAAGGAAGTATGAAATAAGGCACAAATTCTAGGCTTTCGTCCGCTTCTAAATGGCTTTGAATGCTAGACTGGATTTGCATTTTTATTCAACAGGCCATATAGAAGCCACCTTGGAATTTGAGCAAAGGAGTGAGCTTCTTGAGGGCAGAAACCATGAGTTTTGCTTTTCTCTGCACCCCCAGCATGTAGCACAATGCTTGGAATATAATGAATATTACCCAATTGACTGACTTGGCATATTATCTGTCTTTAAATATCCTGAAGGTCTGTAATATAGACACTAATAATTTGATGGAACTTTTAACTAATTATAACAAAGTTAATTCCTCCAAATGTATAGATTACACCCAACTCATGTCATCATAAACTATGGGACTCAAATGTTCTCCTCTAAATTCTCTCAAGGTGTCTACCCAACATGCTCAGAGCCATTCTTTAGACCTCTTGATTTAATATAGATACACATGGAGTGCATGAGATACCACTGGCTATCCCTACCCATTTGTATACTTCCTTCATTTTCTGGCCATGCATCACTTAGATGATATTTTTTTATACCACTTCATCTGTACAATTCTTTTTGGTCATAAATTTCAGGCGACTCACACCCACCTTAAGCCTTTCCTTTTTTTTTTTTTTTTTTTTTTTGGGTGGCAATTGGGGTTAAGTGACTTGCCCAGGGTCACACAGCTAGTAAGTATTAAGTGTCTGAAGCTGGATTTGAACTCAGGTACTCCTGACTCCAGGGCCGGTGCTGTATCCACTGTGCCACCTAGCTGCCCCAAGCCTTTCCTTTTGGTGACTTATCACATGGAAGAGCAATTAGATTTATTTTACTTGACCTCAGAGGGCAGAACCAGGACTAGTGGGTGGAAGTTACAGTATTGGTACTATACATTTTGGATCAATGTAAAGAGAAGTGGACTAACTATAGTTGTCCAGTAACAGAATGGACTACCTCAAAAAATAGTGAGTTCTCTGTCACAGGAAGGAATTTTCAAATAGGCTGAATGATCACTTGTCTGGGATGCTATAGAGGATGGTCATTGGACTAGATAACCCCTGACCTTCCTTCCATTTCTATAATTCTATGATTATATGGGTATTATCCTTTAATGCCCAGATTAGGCATTCCCTCTTCCACAAAAACTTTCTTGATTTCTGCTCCCCCCTCAAATGAGAAGTAATCTCTCTTCCTTTAGTTTTCTCATAATACTTTATTTCCACTATTTTTTTTTCAGTGAGGCAATTGGGGTTAAGTCACTTGCCCAGGGTCACACAGCTAGTAAGTGTCAAGTGTCATAGGCCAGATTTGAACTCAGGTCCTCCTGAATCCAGGGCCAGTGCTCTATTCACTGCACCACCTAGTTTCCCCTCACTATTTCTTTTTATCTCAGAGGTGGGATACACCTACTGTATGTATGTCCCTGGGTGAGTCAACCTCTCAGTGCCCTAGACAACTCTCTAAGATTGTATGGTGCAGGGAAATTTCTGACTTGCATCAATGCAGAGAAGTTCCTCATTTGGTTGTTACCCATATCAATACAATCACAGGCCCAATCCCCAACCCTATTTCTTTTTTTTATTAATCATATTCTAAATTGTATTAGAGTTATCTATTTATAAATCTTACTTCTTCTGATAGATTGTAGGCTCTTGGAAGATTAACACTGTAACTTGCTTGTCTTCGTAGACTCCGGTGCCTTGAACTGTGTACTTGCCTATGATATGTTTGTTGAATGAATAAATGAATGTCTTTGCAAGATTAGCCTTTGAAAATAATTGACCTGGGCAGAAAGAATATCTTTTCTGGTAGAAATGATACTCCAACACAAATATGAGTGTGAACAGAATAGCATAGGAGAAAATATATTGGTGAAGACAGGGAGATTATATCCCCTCTGATGACTTACTTCATTAAGGTCTGCCACAAAGCTACATTCCAAAGAGCATTTGACTTAGTGCTAGCATATCAGGGTTCTAGTCTCAGCTCTTTCATTTATTAGCTGTGTGATCTCATCTAAAAATGGAATAGTAATTAGGTGCTTGTTATGCATCTTACATATCCTGGGTGCATAAGAGATGTTTGTCGATTTGAATGAAATATCCTTTGCCTTCAAAAATGTGGCAATTGTAATTCCTTTCATAGTGTCTTGTTTGTGGTTTTATGATCCTATCTTGCTATATGGAGAAGATTATATTTTCTTCTTAGAATTTCATAACTGTGTTACCTTCCCTCTGGGGAATGTAAATAAATCAATGTTGTCAGTTCTATAATATATATACGGGTATGCACAATTTATACGTAGATACATTAATAATTAAGTCCCTCTATTCTCACTTGAGAAAACATCCCAAAGCCATCTTCCTGTTGCTTATCCTGAACTCTCTGGGAAGATATATATCTATAGTATTTGGTTAGTATCCTGTAAGTTGTGTTTCTTGCTTTTTTTTTTTTTTTAACTTTTATCCCTAGGAGACAGTCCCTCCTTTCCCCAGTTATAACTTCAGAGATAAGTGTCCAAATGGGCTCATGTAGACCCGGGGAACCTAACTTTGTTAGTTAACATTGAGTAAATGAAGAAACATTTCAGTCTCACACTTTTCTTCTCCTTAACCAATTATTGTACTCAAAGATCTCAAAGCACGGATTTGCAAGTGGAGGTAGCAGATAATAATTTGCTCCTTAATCACCTGGAACTCCCGAAAAAGAGGGACTATTTCTAACAAAAGTAGAATAGGAGGGAAGTCATTTTTGGAGATGCCATACCATCACCACAATATGGACATAAATTTATTTTTTAAAAATGATAAAATGTTTTTATTTATAACTTTGAGTTCCGAATTGTATCCCTCCTTCCCTCCCTCCTCTCTCCCCTCCCTGAGGCAGTAAGCAATCAGATGTGTTATACATGTGCAATTATGTAAAACTTTACCATATTAGGCATTTTGTACATTTTGTACAAGAAAACTTGAATAAAAGAAAGTGAAAAACAGCATGCTTCAGTCTGTGTTCAATTAACATCAGTTCTTTCTTTGAAGGTGGATAGTATGTTTCATCGGTAGTCTTTTGGGATTGTCTTGGATCATTGTAATGCAGAGAATAGCTAAGTCATTCACAATTGTTCATCAAACAATATTTCTGTCTCTGTGCACAATGTTCTCTTGGTTCTACTCGCTTCACTATACATTAGTTCATACAAGTCTTTCTAGGACTTTCTGAAGTAATTTCTCATAGCACAAGAATATTCCATCACCATCATATACCACAGCTTGTTTAGCTATTCCCTATACGATGGGCATTCCTTTGATTTCCAATTCTTAGCTATCACAAAAAGAGTTGCTAGAAATATTTTTATACAAATAGATCTTTTTCTCTTTTTGTGGATGGACATAAATTTAAAGGCCTACAACATTTCTAGCCAGCTACAAAGAATGCATAGTCAGTCAGTCAATAAAAATTTATTATAGTGGGTACTATGTTCCAGGTACTGTACTGTACTGTCTGAGGAGACAAAGAAAACGAAAAAGGCCATTTTTATCCCCAGAGAGCTTACATTTTAATGGAGGAAGACAACACACTTAAAGAAGCCGAAAAGTAAGGGAATTCAATGAAAGGGTTTTCCAAAGTACAGGCTCTGCACTCTATCCACTACCCCACCTAGCTGTCCACGATGAGCATATAGCTATATAGTCACATAATTTTTTTTTAAAGGGGAAAGGGAACAAGCATTTAATTTCCTACTATATATCAGGCACTATGTTAAGCATTTTACAAATATCTCATTAACACCCTATGGATGTATTTATTATCCCCATGATAGAGTTGAAAACAACAACTGAGAGAGACAGAGACTAAGTGACTTGCCTAGGGTCATACAGTTAGTAAGTATCTGAGGTCAGGTTTGAATTCAGATCCTCCTGATTGGGAACCACATCTCTATCCACTAGGCCACCTAGTTACCATTATAAATTCTATGGTTTATTTGTGTGTCCAGAGGCAGAGAAGGGTGGTGGGAATACACTGACTGGCATTGGATTTAGAAGACTTTGATGTGAATCCTGTCCTCATGCTGTGACTTTGGTGAAGAATATATATGAGAAGTTGGATTCTGGCTCTACTTCTTCCTAACTACTGGGCCTTTGACATGCATTTTAAAATTTTCTCATAAAATGAAGGGATTGGATTAGAAGTTTTGTAGATCCTTCCTGCTAACACTGTCACATAACCTCTTTTTGCCTCAGTTTCCTTAATAATAACAGCACATACTTTGCAGTGTTGTTGTGAGGATAAGATGGGTTATTATTTATAAAGCACTTAGAAAAGTGCCTGGCACATAGTAGGTGCTATATGAATACTAGCTATTATTATTGTTGTTGTTATTATTGGTATTACTGATTAAATGCCATGGTAAAGTTTTCTGATCATGCTATCAGTTACCAAGCCTTACTGACTCTATCTCCACAACACCTCTTTCATCCATGCCCTTTTCTGTACTCTCATAGGCACTCAAACTTGTTCAGGCCCTTATTACCTGTATTTTTGATTATCCTAATAGCCACCTAAGTGGCTCCTCCATCATCTAGCTGCACTATACTTTTCCAAACTTAGTTCAGTTTATTTCCATTTATTCATTCTAAATTACAGCCAAACTGAACTACTAGCTATTCCCTAAAGTAGTTATTATACCAACTATACAGTATCACAATCCATTCCCCATGGCTGAAATTAATGAAAAGCATTTATTAAGTGAATATTATATGCCAAGTGTTGGGGAATATAAAAAGAAAAGGCTAGATATTCCTTATTCTCAAGGAGCTCACACTTTAACTGAGGGAGGCAACACATAAAAGAATATTAAGCTTCAGGGCAGATGGATCCTTGAGTTATGTCAGTAGGTTATATGAGATTTGTGTATGTGTGAAAGAGCTGGGGGTGGGATGGTCTTCAGGGAAGAAACGTAGAGCAGATGGTAAAGCTTGGCAGTCCTCCATCTCACCAGAAGAATTGGGGATTCCCATCTCATCCAAGTCGTATGAGTAGTCAGGCAGCCTGAATAGGAGCTGGGAGACCTAGGCCAGGGGAGGGGGCAGAGGAGGAAGGCAGGGGAGGTTGGTATCTGCCCACATATCCTTTGTGGGTCTTGAGACTGCCCAGAGAAGTGGGAGAAGGTGAGGGAAGAAAAGGTAGGGGGATGTATGTTCCTGTGATTCTCAAATACATTTCATTTTCAAAATCATTGTTGGGGATCAAGTTCTAGCTAAGGTAGCACCTCTTCTGTGAAACCTTATCTTTTCATTTTAGTCATGAATGGCCTTTGTTTTTTCTTAAATTACTTCATATTTACTTGTGTTCATGTTGTATCCCTGATATAATGGAAGCTCCTTGATGGCAGAGTCTTGTCTTATTTTTATCCTTGCATACAGCAAGTGATTAATAAATATTTGCTGAATTAAACTTTTTAAAAAATTAAAAAAATTTTTTTTAAATTTCGTTGAGGCATTTGGGGTTAAGTGACTTGCCCAGGGTCACACAGCTAGTAAGAGTCAAGTGTCTGAGACTGGATTTGAACTCAGGTCCTCCTGAATCCAGGGCTGGTGCTCTATCTACTGTGCCACCTAGTTGCCCCCGAATTAAACTTTTGAGCCTTGGAGTCAGTATCTCTACTCCAATCATGGGTAGGCAAGCTATAAGATCCCTTCTAGATCAAACAACGTGTGAACATGGTCTCTACTTTCTGACCTGTAAAGTAGGGATGGATAATAATATCTTATAAGGTTGTTCAAGGCTTAAACAAAAAAAAAATGTAAAAAGTACAATACAAATGTAAAGCATTAATATTTAAGGAAACCAAAGGGAAGAACCATGTCTTTTATTTCTTTTGGACAGCAGAGATGTCCTCCTGGGGACTGTCTTCATTGCCGTGGGAAGATTATCTTGGCTGCTATGTAGAGGATGAATTGGAAAGGGTGAGAATGGAAGCTTGGAGACCAATTAAGAGGCTATTACAGTGGTGGAGTAGTGTGGTTACATGAGAGTGGAGATATTATGGAGGTAGGATAGACAGGATTTAGCTATTGCTGGGCTGATACTGTGGGGCTGTTCTGAGGACCTTATTGACTGAATGAATAATCAATCATGTGGAAAATTTTGGTATAATTGCTTGTGTTGGGTGAATTCGAGTACACCAAGGGTGTGGTCCAGGTGGTGGTAGTGCTGCTAATGGCCACTAGAGGGCAGTTGAGGGCCAGGGAAAGATGTGGAACAATAAAAAGCCAAAACCAGAATATGGAAAGATATTGGGATTTAATTGTTTTCTTTGCCGGATCCTCAAACCTGATAGCAATATGAAATTGCATCCTGTCCTTGTATTTCTACTCATGTGGATTTATTATCTTTGGTCATGGCTTGGGGTCTGGAAGAGGTAATATGGAAAAGATAATGGACATGGATTTGTATCCCCACTCCATGGCTTGTGAGTCCTGTGATTTGGGGCAAGCCAATTCCCTTTTAGGGACCTCAGTTTTCTCATTTGTAAAATGATTAGCAGAAAAATAAAGTTATCTTAGATGTCAAATCGACTGTTCTTTCATCTGGGCTGGAAAACAGGTTGGGTTGTTAGGAGAAAACTTCTAGAAAGAGTAGAAATCACTAAAGAGTGAGATGAGATAGCTTATCTTGTTGTTTGTCCTTTCTTCAAGAGGACCAGGATATCAGAAAGTGATGTCATGACTTTAAGTGAGGGAGGGCTGTGCAAAGTCACTAGCCTCAGAGCTCTCTCCTCCAAAGCCATCTGGATCCACTGGCAAGATGTATACATCAGGATGACTGGATATAGTCCTGGATGTTTGAGGCAATCGAGGTTAAGTTACTTGCTCAGAGTCACACAATTAGTAAGTGTCAAGTGTCTGAGGCCAAATTTGAACTCATATCCTCTTGACTCCAGGGTTGGTGCTCTATCCACTGATCCACCTAGCTGTCCGGATAGCTTATCAATGATGCAGAGCTGGAGGAATGTGGGTCTAGAAGGTCACAGGAAGGTTAAGGAGACTCAGATGATATAACTGAAGTAGAGTGGCTTTAAACCTTCACACTGATTTCTGAAACTTATTCTCCTCAAACTTTCATGTAGATCAGAGCAGATAACCGGAACTTCCATTATGAGAAGCAGTGTACTCTAAATATCTCCTTTGCACTTATCACATTCTGCCTTGTATAATATTTGCTTGTATATGTTCCTATCAAATTGTAAAACCCAGAAGGGGAGGGACTATGCCATTATTCAGGACTGCATCCCCTGTGCCTTATACAAGATATGTATTTAATAACTGTGCATGTGTTCAGGGACGACTAGCACCTTTGGTGTGAAGTTTGCTGAGCCCTTTTCAGGACTGTTCATCTACCTTGGGTATCCACCTTCACCCACCTCTCCTTTGTGGCTCCAAGAAACTGTTGCATGTGCAGTGACCACATTCCGGTAAAACAGTTTCAGTAGATGGACTAAACCAGTTTGAGGGTAGCTGACAATCTTCAAAGTCACTGGTGTTTTAGGGGTGTGTCCACCCCAAGCGTGTGAAAACTTCCAGCAGCAGAATGGGTGGATGAGAATAATTTGTACAAAGGCCATAAAAGTGGCTGAAGCAGGGGCTATGAAGTGCTTACATGCCAAGGGTATCTTGACTTCTGTTTTTCCAGCCGACTTCTATGACTTTGGAAGAAGGAGTGAGGCTGGGGAATTTGTGCAACTTTGTCTCACTTAAATCCAGGTCATGAGCAAGTCAAGACTTCACACCAGTGATGTCATTAGCCCTCTTTGAAAATGAAGGACAATATGTTTCTTTGTCAAGTTCAAGGTACTATATAAAAGTTATGATGAACAGGATGCTATCAGAAAATGAAGGGCGAACAACTTATTAACTTCAGGCTGGGAGGGAAAGAACACTGGGTTAGGCATGAGAGTATCTGGGTTAAAATCCTGGCTCTGAGGCTTTTTTGCTGGTGAAACCTTGGAGAAATCCTTTTCCTTTTTTGGATCTTAGTTTTCTCATCTATAACATGAGGGGGCTGGACTTGATTTCCAAGGGCCCATTTGAACAGGTGCACTTCTCATTCACCTGTAAAATGGTGACAAAAATACTGCCTCACAAAGGATGTTAGTCTACTATTTACAGGAGTTGGTTTCACCTGCCTCCTTAACTTAGCGGGGGACTCTTTAGGCAAAGGGAAGTAGCTTTGGGAAGTCTGAAGGAGGGGAGCAGGAAAAATTATAGTACCCTGGCATGGTAAGGAGGACATAAGATGATTGGAAAAGGGGGGAGGCACCTAGGTGGCAGTGGACAGAGTACTGGCCCTGGAGTCAGGAGGACTCGAGTTCAAATTTGACCTTAGACACTTGACACTGTGTGACCCTGGGCAAGTCATTTAAGCCTGATAGCTCTGCAAAAATGAATGAATGAATGAATGAACGAACAAACAAATAAAGGAACAAATAATTAAACAGCCAAACCCAACAACAACAACATGATTGAAAAGGGATAGGAAAGTCCTTAGCCTTGATTTTGGAAGTTGCCTTGGTGCAAAGGAAAGAGCAGAGCCTCAGAGTCAGGAGGCTCCAAAGCTACTGCAGACGCTGCCTGTGTGATACTGGGCGCGGGACAACCTCATCTGCAAAATGGGGACGGTTGGACCAGATCAGGGGTTCTTAACCTGGATCCTAGATTGCTTTAGCAGTCTGCCGAAGCCTATGGATTCCATGTTTTTAAATGAATAAAATAAAATACTCAGGATTATAAAGGAAACCAATTCGTTTTCAAAATTAAAAAAAAAAAAGTCCACGTACTCCAGGTTAAGAATCCCTGTACTGGAAGATCTCTAAGGGCTCCGCTTCCACTTCAATACTCAATAAATTAATCTAGAATTCTACTTCCAGCTACCCGCAACTCTTCCCCCCCCCCCCTCCCCGCCTAGCCCTTTGAGCTCTAAGAAGGCAGGCCCCACCGGGCCGCCGTAGAGTTTGCTGTTTCCATGGTAATGCTCCAGGCGGCAAAGCGAAGACTCCGGGTGAGCAGAACCAGCTGAAAGCAGGTGGCGGAGCAGAGCCGGAGCAGAGCCATGGGCCGGAGTAAGCTCTTCCCACGCACCTTCCCTTCTCGTTCGGCCTCGGCTTTGGGGGCCCAAGTCCTGGGACCCCCTTCCCTTCCCTAGGCTACTCGGTGTGGGACAGCCCCTCAGGGTTGGGGCCAGGAAGGAGCTACGGCCTCTCCTTCCTTCCCTTCCTCCCTTCCCTTTCCCTTCTCCTTCCTTTCCCCTCTCCTTCCTCTCCCCCTCTTCCTCTTCCTTCTCTCCGCTCCTCCCTTCCCTTTCTCTCCCTTCTTCCCTTCCCTCTCCCTACTCCTCTTTCCTCCCTCCCCCTTCCCCTCCTCCTCTTCTTCCTCCAACCTCCCCACCCTACTTCTCTCCTTTCTCCCTCCCTTCCCTTTCTCTTTTTCTCCCTCCCCTTCTCTTTTTTCTCTTCCCTTTCCCTCCTCCCCTCCTCCTTTCACAGTACTCTCTCCTCCCTTCCATTGTCTTTTCCCTCCCTTCCATTCTCTCTTCCCTCCCCCTTCCCTCTCTTCTCTCCTCCCTCCTTCCCTGTCCTTCCTCCTCATCCACAACCTCACCCCTCCCTAATCCTTTTGAATCTTTACTCCCTCCTCCCCTTCACCGTTCCTGTTCTTATCCCCTTTCCATCCTTCTTTATTTCCTCTCCCTCCTCTCCTTCGCTTCCTCCTTTCTCTCCCCTTCTCTTTTCTTCTCCTTTTCACTCTCTGTCCTCTCCCCCTCTACAAATCTCCCCTTCCTTCTCTTTGTGTTCTCTCCTCCCTCTGCTCTCGAATTTCCCCTAACCCTTCCCCCCTACTCCTTTGCCACCAATCTTCCCTACCTTCTCTTCATCCCCTTCCATACTCCCTCCTTCCTTTTTTCCTCTTTCGTCTCCATTTCTCTACCTCTCCCCCTTCTTCTCTTTTCCTCCAGTCTACCCTCCTCTTTACCTCCTTCATCCATCCATCTCCCTCTCTTCCTTCACCCTTTGTAAACCCCTTTAGGACAAGGACCATTTCTATTTTCTTTTTCCTACGGGACCTTAATAAATACCTATTGAATGGCAGGATCTGGGTTTAAGTGCTCCCTCTTCAGTTTACTCCTGTGATGGAAAGTACTGAATTAGGAGTCAGAGACATGGGTTCAAGTCCTGGATCTGCTCTGGACCTCCAGTGTGACCTTGGCCAAGTGGCTTCACCTCTCTTGCCTGATTTTGCTCATCTGAAAAATGAGGGGGTTAGACTACAGAGCCTCTAAGATTCCAATGCAAAATCCTAAGGTTTCATAGGGTACTGGACAGCATGCCATTAAGAGGATCCCATGAAGGAACTGAGTTTCAAGGAGTCAGCCTTCACTCTGACTCTGTGATAAGTGTCTTCAAGTTCTCAAGGAGTGGTGTAAGAAAAAGGATTAGACTCATTTTGCTTGGTCCCAGAGGGCAGAACTAGAACCATTCTGTAGAAGTTGCAACTCGATCCTTTTATTATTAATTTTAATTCCTTATTTAATTAGGACCTTATGACACAGTGGGTAGAGGACTGGGCTTGGAGTCAGGAAGACTCTTCCTTAGTTCAAATCCAGCCTCAAACACTTACTAGCAGTGTGACCATAGGAAAGTCACTTAACCCTGTTTACCTTGGTTTCCTCACCTGTAAAATGAGCTGGAGAAGGAAATGGCAAACCACTCCAGTATCTTTACCAAGAAAATCCCAAAATGGGCTTACAAAAAGTTGGACATGACTGAACTGACTGAACAGATAAAATAGAATACATCATAGATACTATAGGCCAACTTCTACATTTTACAGAGGGAGAAACTGAGATCTCATCTCCTGACTGAATTTTCACTAACTGTCCTACGTGCCTAGAATTCTCTTCCTTTCATGTCTATTTCCTGACTTCCTTTAAGTTCCAGCTAATTTTGCCCTCTTTTAAAAAATTAAATTTAATTTTTACAAATTTATATTTATTTTAAAAAATTTTTTGCCTTTTTTATGAGGAGCCTTTCCTGTCCCCTTAATGCCAGTGCCTTCTTCCCTCTGTGATTATCTCCAATTTATCATAGGTATATTTTGTTTGTTAATATATTGTCTCCTCTCTTAGACTGTGTGCTCCTCGAGAGCACAGGCTATTTTTTTGCCCTTCATTGTATCTCCAGTAGTTCAGGGCACATAGGAGACATTTAATAATAAATGGTTGTTAACTGGTTATCTCACAGGGCCTGGAAATACAGCCACTAGTGACCTAACCCAGTGCTGAATGTTACAGAAGCTTTAAGCTGCTCCATTTTTCTGGCCTAGACCAGTTTGCCCCTCAGGCAGTCTGATGGCCCTCCACTCCCTGAGGACTCACTATCTTACTGCCAGACAGTCTGGAATTTTAACCTTACTACATCTCAGAACCCCCAGTCACAAGAGATTCACCAGTCTCAGCCTGCTCCAGTAGAAGGAAATTTCGCAGCCATGTGCATTCCTGGTCAAAATAAAGTTTGCTACTTGTCTGTCTTCTCTTGTCAGAATCTTTCTGGATGTTCATGATCATCCAGTGTGTCAGCTGTCCTTTCTAGCTTTGCAGCATTTGCAAATTTGAAGAGCATGCCAATAAATCTCTTTTATTGTTTTCAATCACCATGCTAATGGATACAGTTTCCCCCAAATCACATTTATATTGTACTTACTTTGCTTGCATCATCTCATTTAAGGCTTACAACATGCTTTCATAGGTAAGATGAGTAGTATTATCACCATTTAGCAGAAAAAAGAACCTGTGACTCAGAGGTTAAGGGGCTTGCTCAGTGTTAATATATCTAATAAGTCACAGAATAATCAGAGCTGGAAGAGGCCTCAGTCCCGAGCAGGAATCTTTTCACAATATTCCTGGCAAGTAGTCTTTCAACCTCTTCTTAAATACAGTTATTCCTTCCACATTGTGGGGGTTAGGGGTGCAGTGTCCTATGATCTGGAAAATCCAAGTAAATTTTTTTGGCCCTCCCTTCATACCAAAGAAGTCTGAATTTTTTTCTTTTTCTTTTATGGGGTCACAGAGCTTAGAGTGAGGAAGAGCCAGTTTCAGATCCCATCTCGGATGCTTACAAGTTGGGCGACCAAGGGCAAGTCACTTACTTTACCTATGCCCTAATTTCTTCATTTATAAAATGAAGATAGATTTATATAGATTTGATAGACTCTAAGGTATTGTCTGCTTCTACATCCATGATTTTTCATCTGGAGAATGGAGCAATGGGGAGAAGAGGTAGCTAGACACCTGCCTTTGGATTGGTACAAGTGATGGCCAACAGTTCATTTCTTTTTTCTCTGCTGGGGTTTAGAAGTCTGCAAGGCCCTGTATTAGATATGATAATTTGACCTAGGAGAGTTAATTTCTTGTCATCCTTTTAAGAATAAAAGTACCTTTTATATTTTGTGCATTATTATTAAGTATCCTATTTTTATTACATAAGAATCATTTCTGGAGATGAGTATTTAGCTAATAATTTCCCCCTGTATTCCATATGGTAGATTGCTACCAGAACATCTCTATGCCTTTTGAACAAGATTATGTCAATTTTGTGGGGTTCTAATTCCAGGTACTCTCATATTCAGTGCTTACCTACGGAATATTGGCCCTCAGCAGTTTTAGGATGCGAAATCTACTTAGAGTAGTAGGAAGTTATTTCCATTCTCTCCCCTCTAACCCCTTATCAGGGTTAATAATCCAGTCTATTCTTTCCCTGCCAAACTTTTCTTGCTTCAATCCCATCCTGGCTTTCTTTCTTTCTTTCTTTCTTTCTTTCTTTCTTTCTTTCTTTCTTTCTTTCTTTCTTTCTTTCTTTCTTTCTTTCTTTCTTTCTTTTCTTTCTTTTCTTTCTTTTCTTTCTTTTCTTTCTTTTCTTTCTTTTCTTTCTTTTCTTTCTTTTCTTTCTTTCTCTTTCCCCAGTGAGGGTTAAGTGACTTGCCCAGGGTCACACAGTGTCAAGTGTCAAGTGTCTGAGGCCAGATTTGAATTTAGGTCCTTCTGAATCTAGGGCCCTTGCTTTATGTACTGCGCCACCTAGCTGTTCCCTCTCCCCTGCCTGCTTTCTTTACTTCTCTCCCTAGCACCATTTTCTTTGTTCCCTGTTCTTATCACAGATAGCTCCTATTCTACCCACTAATGATCATGTCTCTAGACCTCTCCATGACATCCTGATGGCCTCATCCTGCCTCATTTCTCTCCTAGATCTTTTCCGTTCTTGGCTTCATCCCAGTCTTTCTTCTCCTTTGCTGGTCCCTGTTTCAGTCCTTACCCCTACCCTCTTCATAATAGAGTTCCTTTAGTTTCTCCTTACAAATTTCCTTGCTACTCTCTTACTTTATGTCCCAGGAGAAGATGTAGGGAACTTTTGAAGTTTGTGTTTCAGGGAAGGAGGCAGAGAGAGAGAAGAGTAGATTTACTGTCTGAATGTTGCCAATATTGGCCCAACCTAGTGGTGATAGAAACTTGATGAAGAACTAATTCCTGTGCTCGCCTACACTTTCACATATTTCTTTTTCTTTTTAAAATTTATTTCGCTTCACTGTATTTACTTACTTCTGGTCTGATAAAATTAGAATATTGTTTGTTTTATAAGTCTATTCCAAACAGTGGGGAAGGGAGTAATTGATCAGAGATGTAAAAATCATGGAATTCTAGAGCAGGAAGGAACTTTAAAGATCATTAGGAATGAGATGACCTGGGTTCATATCCCATTTCTGATACTTGCTACTTGTGTGGCCTTAGGCTTCAGTTTCCTGTCCCATCTACTTGGACTACATGACCTCTGAGTTCCCTTTTAATTCTAGCTGATAAAGTTACCTCACTTCTCTGAAATTGAGGCCGGGAAAGGCAAGGAGGCTACTAGCTGTGGTCACAGAGGGGCAAAGCAGGACCAAGCCCCAGGTGTCCTAACTTCTTTACTTTTCTGGGTCTTAGGAGAAATAGAATAAAGGGTGACATGAGCATTTTTCAGCTCATCTTAAACATAAGGTCATGAGGGTCACAACCTCCATGTAATACTTCATCTAATACTTATAAATGAGTGAATGAAAAATAATTAGCACTTAGCACGTGCAATGCCCTGTGCTAAGCTCTGGAGCTACAAATAGAAAAGCAAAAGACAATCTTTGATCTCAAGCAGGTCATATGCTAATGGGGGAGACAACTTCTATAAGAGATTTCAAATGGAAAGATTCCATGGTCCTGAGGGAATAGCGGTGAAGCAGAAGGCAATGCAGCTTCAGTGTTTTCGTGGGTAAAATACTGGTTTATGACATTTGACAACCCCAAGTACTGTGGTGCTGAGAACTTTTATTTTTGTGCCTGTCAGTGGTGGCCAAGGAAGTGGGGGCTTCAGCATCTGCAGAAGTAGTTCCCAGCTTGAATTTTCCCAGGGGTCGCTTCCTTGGATGATGACATGGGAAGGGGGCACTGGCATTCTAGGAGGTCCAGGACTTACCTGCCTAGCCATGGTGTGATCGATCAGTGGTTGATGATGCAGGTGAGCTCCTATTCCATAATAATTGCTCCCCTCAGTTTTAGTGACCACCACATGGGAATTTTTAAGGGACAAAAAGTCATAAGAAAGATATCTTTCCATATGGGGTGTGCCAGAAATCTCAGTGCAAGTTTTTGCTTTAATAGTTTTAAAAGCTGATAAGTTATAAGATTTTTGAGACATCTTGAATATTTGGACAATCTGTTTAGTATGTAAACACAAATATTATCTGAAGAAAATTATTAAGCAGGTAAACCTCAGTCCATATTTTAGATTAATGGTCAAATTAGGGTCTTTTAAAAATATTGTCTGGGACACAAAAATTATTCCTACAGCTTTATATAATTTTTTGCCTTTGTTTTCACTATGTAACTTTATACAAATACTGAAGACAACTTTTAATTTTAAAATAGTTCAAAACTGGAAAATTTCTGTTCCTTTTTATAATTTACCTAGTCGTCTAATGAAACTACTTTAGATAAATATAGTGAAGTTTCCAGCAAAAGAAAACACTTTGTTCTCTGTACTAATTTTAAGAAATCAATGTGAGAGAGGCACACCAATATTCTCCTGATGATGCTATATAACTGTGAGTCAGAAAATTCCATGAACTAAGAAAAAACCAAAGCAAAACAAAATTTCAGGTGGCCCAAAAGGCAATGGAAAAACACATGGTGGTTATAAAAAACGGTTATGGGGTATTACATGTGGCATAGGATAAAAGATAGCATTAAGGATTAAGGCAAGAATCTGTATAGCCAAAAAAAAGAGCTGGGCTAGTCCCAGTTTGAGAAGTTGGCACAGGGGCAACTGGTGGTACAGTGGAGAGAGTGCCAGCCCTAGAATCAGGAGGACCAGAGTTCAAATGTGGCCTGAGACACTTGACACTTACTAGCTCTGTGACCTTGGGCAAGTCACTTAACCCATATTGCCGAGAGAGAGAGAGAGAGAGAGAGAGAGAGAGAGAGAGAGAGAGAGAGAGAGAGAGAGAGAGATTGAGATAGCCAGGCTTTGGAGAGTCAAAGAATCATAGAAAGTTTGCCAGCATGAGGCATCTGCCCTAGCTTAAGATCTTTGAGGATAAGGCTGGGGACTGGGAAGGTGGTGGTGTCCTCTATAGTAATACAGAAGTTTGGAAGGGGGAGGGTTTAAGGGAAAGGATAATAAGTCTAATTTTGGACATGTTAAGTTTAAGATGTCTATGAGATGACCATTTGGAAATGTCTTAAAGGGCAGTTAGAGATATGAGTTTGGTGTTAAGAAGAGAGTTTAGGACTGGATAAGTAATTTTGAGAATCATCAGCATAAAGATAATAATTGAATCTAGGAGAGCTGCTGAGATCACCAGGTGAAATTGTATAGAGGGAGAATAGAAAAGGGTCCAGGGCAGGGCCTGTGGGACACCAGAGTAGTAAGTGTGACTTGTAAAGGAGGCCGAGGATAGGAGTGAAGGCAGTAGATGGTGGAGATTGGGGGAGTGATTCAAGGTTGAGGCTTGACTAGGGGCAAGCAGCAATGATAAGGGGGTAGTTGACTCTAGAAGAAGACAGTGTAGACTTGAACTAGTTCATCAAAGGGTCAAAGTGGGGAAAGGAGGAGAGAAAGGCTAGTTCAGGGGTGATAACCAGGGAGAGAATTGAAGGGCTGGCAGTCACAGTGTAAATGACTAAAGTTTAGTATTGGAGGGTAGAGGGACAGTTTGAAAGCCAGTAGATTAATCTGTTAAAGGTATTTCAGAGCTCACAAACATGGTGCATTTGTGGCTGATGGACAGATCAAAGCGATGAACCTCTTTGCTTGTGGGGTGGAGGCAGAAGTCATGGGAAATTAGTAAATTGAGGAACTGGCCAGTTAGATTGTCAGAATAATGGAAGGAATTCTGGTTTTGGAGTCAAGTGACCTCAGTATGAGTCCTCTCTCATCCTTAACTACCTGTGACATTTATTATCTCAGCTTTATTTTTTCATAATCTGTAAAAAGGATGGTGTTGGATTAAATTACCTCCAGGTCCCTTTTCAGCTTTAATTTCTGTAAACTTAATGCTCTGGGTTCAAATCTTACTCCCAGGGGCAGCTAGGTGGCGCAGTGGCCCTAGAGTCAGGAGTACCTGAGTTCAAATCCAGCCTCAGACACTTAACACTTACTAGCTGTGTGACCCTGGGCAAGTCACTTAACCCCAATTGCCTCACCAAAAAAAAAAAAAAAATCTTACTCCCAAATTTACTAGCTGTGTGTCCTTTTAAGTTCCAGTATTTCTATCTGTAAAATGGGACTAATAATATCTGCACCATTTCACAGGGTTATTGTGCAAAAATCACCTCATAAACCTTAAAGTGCTACAGATAATATAAAAATGTTTTTGGTACAGAGGATCTAGGTGAAATTTAATAGCTTTTCCAAAGCAAGAGCTCAAGAAACCAAGGATTATTGCAGTTGAACTCTGATTTCTAGGACTTGAAATTGATGGTGTGTCAAAAGAACAAGGAACTTTTGATGCTGATATATTATTATGTAATGTAGACCTGTTTTGATCCATGCCTTCCCTTCCCTCCTTTTCTCATTAGAACTGATTTCTATGTTAGATTCTTCAAAGTGCGAACAAACAGAAAGATTGCATTCTCTAAAAAAGTATTTAATTAATATTTTTTTCAATATTATCCTGAAATAGATTTTAAGGCTCTTGTAAGTTTCTACTTTTGTTACATTTGTCCTCATGTGTTGAGGTGTCACTAGACCTTGATGCTCTAGTTTATCTGTATATCTGTATTATAATAAAACTAATTAACGCTGGTGAAGGACTTCAGCATTTTCATTTT
Source organism: Dromiciops gliroides (assembly GCF_019393635.1). Lineage (NCBI taxonomy): Eukaryota > Metazoa > Chordata > Mammalia > Microbiotheria > Microbiotheriidae > Dromiciops > Dromiciops gliroides. The sequence goes on from NC_057861.1 coordinate 97,894,984, forward strand.
TTTAAAGTCCAGAACTAAAAAAAATATAATTGTTTTAGTCCAATGGATTCAGCAGCATGGGAATACCCAATGTGGAAATTCCTTGTCAAAGGCAGATTAGCAATTTATCTGTAACTTAATTTTATTGTTGCCAGGAGGCACTCAGAGGCTGAGTGATATGCTCATGGTTAGGCAACTATTATGTATAAAAGGCAGGAAATATTCTAATTAAAACTAATAATATCAAATAAGTGTTTTTCAGAACTGTGATGATCCAAATTTGCTAGTGGTATCAAGTGACAATTTTAAATGAGAAAACAGGAAAAAAAAAAGACACAAGGAGTCAAAACATAAAGTAGTCCAGGGTCCTTAATAGAGGAAGAAATAACCCAACATGCTTTACTATCCCCTGAAGACAATACCATATTATGGGAAGTTTAAATTTATAAGATGTTTAAGAAAGCCAGAAAGGATGGGTCACGGTTTAGAAAGATTCCTAGGTAAAATTGTTCTAATAGAGTATTGGTTGTCAAAGGATTATGCTGCAGTTTTCTGGAAGACTTACTCATTTAGAGTATCTTATTTGCTAATGATGCTGGTTAAATGAGGTATTAACAGTATATCTAACAGATAAGGCTGAGACAGTCCACCTGTTTCAATACCCACATCAAGAAAATGTTACTAGCATAAAAAACTGAACAACCTTCTTTCTGCAACAGTCACGGTTCCTGTTTTCTTATCTTTGGCTCATTTTAAATTAGAAGCACTAGAATAGCTGTGTATGGTACTTTCAATTAATTGCTTTTTATTATGCATCTTCCATTTAGTGTAAAAAATAAGAGGGAGTGAACGCTTACCCTCCCCCCCCCCCCCAATTTAGAAGCCATGGGATCTTCGGTCCACAAACAGAAATACTTCTGAAATACGCTAAAAACAAGTGCAACTAGAGTCCAGCTGACACTAATTAGCAGAAAATGAGAAACTCTCCTTTCATTTTCCCCATCTTTTTTTCTCTTTCATGCCCTCAACTGTCAGTGGCCTCAATCCCTTTACAGGACTGAAATAATAATTTGAAAACAAGTCTCTTTTAATAAGTTTGGAATGGATTTCTTAATAGGACTCTCTGTTGAAAGAGATAAATATCTAGGGAATGTACCCCAGATATCCCTGTCATTTATTTAATTCAATCCATGAAAATAAAGATTATGACAGGACAAATATTCAATGACTTTTTGGATCCACATGTGACCTGAAGCCTTGATGTTTTAAAAAGAAAAAAAAAAGTAGAATTCAATAGGTTTTTTTAATTAAAACTTTTCTACAATTTATTTTGTTTTGTACTTCTCTATTTTGTGCATTAAATAATCACCTCTATTACCACAATCCCATGAAAGCGAATGTATATTTTTGAGGTAGTTTGAGATCTTTGGTTAAATGGTCTTTCAAAAGTACAGTTTGGGAGGGAGCGTGTTATTACATATGAAAGCCTTCCAAAATTATTTGTTATTGTTTAAATTGTTCAGTTCATACACATCTTTTCAGGGTTTTCTAAAAGCAACCCTTCCATCATTTCTTTTTCTTTTCTTTTCTTTTTTCACACAGCTAGTAAGTGTTAAGTGTCTGAGGCCAGATTTAAACTCAGGTCCTCCTGAATCCATGGCAGGTGCTTTATCCACTGTTCCATCTAGGTATCCCCCTTCCATCATTTCTTATGGCACAATAGTATTACTTTACATTCCTATACCACAATTTTCTCAGTAATTCCCCAATTGATGGGTACTCCCCTCATTTCTAGTTCTTCACATCCACTAAAAGAACTACTATAAATATTTTTTGTACATATGAGTCCTTTTCCTCTTTCTTTGATCTCTCTGAGGTATAGGCCTACAGTGACCTGGTTTAGTAACTTTTAGGGTATGGTTCCAGATAACTTTCCAAACCCTTTCGACAGAAAGGTGATGAACTCAGGGTACAGTATGAGACATACATATTTTAGGCATGTCTAATGAGGGAATCTGTTTTGTTTGATCTGTGTATTTGTTACAAGGGTGTTTATTTTTTCCAGTGTGGGGAGGTAGAAAGGAAAGAAAAAATTTCTAATTGAAAAAATTAAATTAAAATAATTTATGAAAACAATGCTTCTTGAAGAATGTAACTAACCTAAATCAGATGGATAAAGTTGTAAAATGCTTTCAGATAAAAACTGTGAAATAGTATAATTTTCCAATTACATGTAGGTATCCAGGCAAATTTCTTCTTGCAGAATCTGTTTTTAGAACTAATGTTTGCCGTTACAGAGGAAGCTGTGTTGTGAAACAGTTTTCAGAGGTGCTGTAAAATGGTATGCTACAGAAGGCTTTGGCTTAATATAGCTCAGTTTAGAACAGAACCACTGGGAAATTCCAGATTTTCACAGTTCTACCTTGCTCAGTGATTTTCCATTTTCTTTTCATCTTTTTTAATTGGCTATTACTATTGCTGTTGGGTGGCCTTCTCCCTGCTGTTCTAAGTGAGCATTTTAAAAAGCCCCACTTTTTGTCTTTGTGAAAGCTGCAGGTTTGTGCTCTTTTTGAGAGGTGGTTGTCAGAGATTTTGTTTTCTCAAGCCTTAGACAATTACTGCTGCTTAAAGGCATTTACTTCTGTGTATGAACTTGGTAGGGCATTCACCAGAATCCTCATGATAAGCCTCGTTCTACAAATTAATAGCAGATCAGTTGTCTGGGTATTCAAGGTAGCCCTGTTCTGACCAAGCCCTTTCAGTAAACAGATCAATTCCCATGCATCTCATGTTTCCCATAGGAATATACAACAGCTCTAAAAAGATCTTGACTGGGGCAGCTAGATGGCACAGTGGATAGAGCACCGGCCCTGGATTCAGGAGTACCTGAGTTCAAATCCGACCTCAGACACTTAACACTTACAAGCTGTGTGACCCTGGGCAAGTCGCTTAACCCCAATTGCCCCGCAAAAAAAAAAAAAAAAAAAAAAAAAAAGATCTTGACTAGCCTTAAATCATTCCTAGGACTGAAGAGCCTGCTTAGTTCTGAGAACTTTCCCGAGGTTTACTGCACATTAGTATGAAAAAGTTGTCAGTTATAAGTTGGCTACAGGGGAATCTTATTCTCTGTTTTCCATCAGATCCTCAGTATGGTCTTAGAGTTGGAACTTTTAGTGTTTCCTTGGAGTTTTTAGGATGAGAGATATTATAAGAATGATCTTAATTATCCAGAGCCCTTGCTGGTACATGTCATTCCTGGATAGATGTTCTCTTGAGTATGTAAAAACCTTGGGGAGCTGGGTCTTAGAATAAAAAACCTATGAAGTTCCCTAGTCCCTTTCAACATAGAATTGGTTCCAAGGACCTGCACTCAAATGCCTTTCATTACTCATACTGACTATACATTTTGTTTTGCTTTTTTTGTTTGTTTGTTTTTGGGGCAATGGGGGTTAAGTGACTTGCCCAGGGTCACACAGCTAGTGAGTGTCAAGTGTCTGAGGCCGGACCTGAACTCAAGTACTCCTGAATGCAGGGCCGGTGCTTTATCCACTGCGCCACCTAGCCGCCCCCCTGGCTATACATTTTGAGCATATATGTACTCACAAACCGCTGTATCTTTTGTTCTCCCTCTCCTGCTTAGATTTTCAATCTCCTTTATAAGCATCCTATACGCCATCATAACTAAATAACTACATCAAGGAACTGCACCTTAGGCTATCATGCCAAACAATGAACTCTGGTGTTCAGGGCTTCTTAAAGGTGTTGTTGTGGTTGTTTTAGGGTGGGGATTAAGATTGTAGATGGCTGTGTAAATGCTATGTTGTTGCTCGACTGCCTTTCCCTGAAGGTTTCTCAGCTCTAAAATATCATGTTAGAGATAATCTAATCAAAATCATAGTTTTATGACTTGTAGTATTTGGTCCAAATAGCTGGATATAATCAACATCTGCCATTTTGTCATCAGTCTTGATATTTCAACTCTATAATATATTATTATTTTCATAGCGATGGAGAGTAAGAGAATGGCACCTTTTTATTTATCTTGTGTAACTAAGGAATGATATGAAGTAATCCCTTAATTACTCCTAAGCCATGCCACTCTTTTCATTTGTTTGTTACCTCATTTAAGGTGTTTTAATTGTTTATTGTTTAGGACCTCTTTGGTTTGTCCACATTCTTCCTGCCGTGTTGGCTCTAAAATGATAAGTAAATATTTTGCTAAACTTGAGATGTGCTCCTTTTTCTTCATAAACCTGGAATCCATGGTATTTCTATATTACCATAGTATTTTTGTCAGTTTATCTTTTCTAATGTATAAAATTTTATCTTAATAATATCATTCATGATGTGATTCTTGTCTTCAACTCTGAAAAGCCTTGTCTTTGGTCTCATTGGATCCTTAACAAAAACAAATAACAAACCCAAACCAAACCACTTGTTTCTATTTTCCTGGTTCGGTGTCAGTCTGATGCTATACATTAGGTAGTGGTGCTTGGCCAATCTTATCTTTGTAGCTCCTTTAACTGATGATAGTTTTATGCTGCTGGCAGCTGAGGCAAATGCTGATAGCTTAATAAAACTTGGGTATTAAAGACACTTCCTTTACAGCAAGGTAAAGAAGTTCCTTAACATGCTTAATGTCTGTCACATGTACTTACCAGTAGTAGTTTGTGCACCCATGCTTAGTCCAATTAATGTTTTTCTTTCATTTGACATTTGGGAGTGTTACTTATGTCACTGCTAATACTATTCTATTGAATCATGAATACTTTCATACATCAGTAATGATATATCTTCACTGAAGCTCCCTCCATGCAGATTTATCATCTCAATCCATTAACCCCCAGTTTATTCTCTACCCTTGGCCCCCTGGTCTCCTTGTCCTTTTGCTACTTATCCTTTTCCAGACTTGGGTTACTCCCATCTGTCTTTTCTGCTCCTATTCATATGCTGCTAAATGCAGCTGGAGGAAGTCATGTAACTCCATGCAGACTGAGTCTGTTATAAATTTATCATGTTCAGTCTCAGTGGCTCAGTCTCAGTGCTGTACACTAATCCTTTTCCTGATCTGCCCCATTGTTCTCCTTGCTCACCATTGCTACTTCCAGACTTTCCAACTACCATCATTATTCAGTAAACACTCCTCCTTTGAGATTCATTCAATCCATATTTATCACCCAGTCAAGACTCTGATAGCTGATATATATTGATGCCCAGAACACTCCTTCCCTACTCAATGAATATAGTGTTAGTTCATAGTCTTTCTCTCCATCTCACCTTCTGTCCTCGTTGGGGAATTCAGTGTACATATTCATTCACTCGATATTCCCTCAAACACTCTAATTTCCCAGTTTCTTGATTTACTTCTTTCCCAAAATCTATTCCTCTATTTCATCTCAGTTATATAGAGAGATGATAATATCTTTGGTCTTCCTATTATCCAGAAGAGTTCATTTCCATGTTCATAAACTTGTCTTTTATAATTCTATCTTTCTCTCTGCCTTGTTACCACGAAACCTATTCTTCATCCTCAATGTAATGTCTAGTTTCTTCAGTCTTCAGTTCTTTCCAAGGCCACCATCCCTACACTTGCTTCTCTTCCTCATCTTAAACCCTTGGTGAACCAGTTCAACTCAATTATCTTTTACCCTGGAGTCTCTTGTTCTCTTATTCTGTTCCTGATGTGATGAGTAAAATCTAATGTGTGGTCACCTTTTTCCTCTCCCCAGTGTAGGGAAAACTAGCTAGGGCTTACTTATAAATTAGAAGCTTTAGCACCAAGTTTGGCATTAAGCATTTATTAGAGAGTAGAGAACATGTGGAATTCAGGAAGTTAAGAAACCGATCTACCCTAGAGGAGAGATAAGAGTTCTGCCTTTCCTGCTTCTTCTTCCAAATCTCCTGCCACCACCTCGTCATCCCCCTCCCCCCACCCCAAAGAGAAAGAGCCTTTGCCTGAGAGAGCAGAAGCTCCCTGCGGGTCTGGAAGAGAGGCTGTTCCCACACACCACTCCAAGCTAATTGGCTGGTAGCATTCAAGTCCATTGATTATTGACATGACTTGAAAGTGGTCTTAAGTTAGTGAATTTACTGTAGTTAGTTAGGAGTTCGTGCATGCGTCCGTGTGTGTGTGTGTGTGTGTGTGTGTGTGTGTGTGTGTGTGTGTGTGTGTGTGTGTGTGTGTGTGTGTGTGTGTGTGTGTGTGTGTGTATCTGAGTACGCTTGAGGGCCAGGCAGGTTGAGGGCCAGGCAGGTGTGGCTTAATCACTCCCACTACTCAAGTCAATCAATCCAAATCAGTCTCTTCCAGGTGGGACCTTTGGGCATTGGCAAATCCCATGATTTTCTCACATTCATCTTGCCCTCTCAAGCCCTACCCTTGGAATACTTTCATCATCTTCTATTTTTATTCTTATTCATGTTGCTGAACAAAGCTAGAAAAACCTCACAAAATTGTACTGATTAGATCCATTCCAATTTTATGTTATATAATCTCAACTGAGCCCTCATTGTAATAAGCAGTCGTTTACACATTCCTAATTTATTCCCTATCCCACCCACAACAGAAGCTATTCCAAATTTTTTCATCCCACCTCAAGCCTCCCACAACACCCCCTTCCACCACTATCTCAATTGAGGATATTACTTAATACTTAACTGAAAATACTGAGACCATTTGGTGAGAGTTCTCTCTTTTCTTCTTCTCCTCCTCTTGAATTACTCAGACATCTTTCCCCACTATCCCTTTCCACACCCTTAATGGCCCTTCTTAACAAGGCAATCTCATCTACATGCATCCTTAACCTCAATCCAGTTTTTCTCTAAGCAGATTGTCCCCATTATCTCTATTCTTTCTTTATCTTCACCTCTTCTATGGTCTACTTTGTTACTGTTTACATACACTCTCATCTAGCTCTCCTACCCCTATCCTTAAAAACCTTTCACTTGATCTGATCATCTGTACTAGCTCTCATTCTAGATGCCTCCTCCCTTTTGTGGCTCTACTTCTTGAGAAAGGTGTCTACATTCAATGCCTCTGCATCCTCTCCTCCCATTCTCCTCTAAACTCTCTGCAGTTTGACTCCTCGCCTCATCACTCAGCTGAAATGCTTTCTTCAAGGTTACAGTGATCCATTAATTGCAAAATATGAGCACCCATTTTCTATCCTTCTTGATCTTTCTGCAGCCTTTGATGTAGTTGACTATTCTCTTTTACTGGATACTCTTATCTTTTGTTTTTCATGACTGCTCTCTCCTGGATCTCTTCCTACATATATGACACCTTCCTTTTCTTTTTTACAAATTTTTTTTTTAATTAATAAAGTATTTTATTTTTTCCCCGTTACATGTAAAGATAGTTCTCAACTTTTGTTTATACAGGCTTTCCAATTTCAGATTTTTCTCCCTCCCTCCCCTCCCTCCCCCCTCCCCTAGACAGCAGGTAATCTGATATAGGTTTTTTTAATATATATATATATATATATATATATACACACACACACACATATATATGTATATATATACATATATATATTAACATTAATCCTATTTCTGCATTAGTCATGTTATAAGAGAAAAATCAGAGCAATGATGAAAAACCTCAAAATAGAAAAAACAACAGCACCAAAACCAAAAGAAATAGTATGGTTCATTCAGCATCTATACTCCACAGTTCTTTTTTTTTTTCTTGGATTTGGAGATCCTCTTCTATCATGAGTTCCCTGGAACTCTTCTGTACCATTGCATTGGTGAGAAGAATATAGTCCATCACAGTAGATCAACACTCAATGTTGATAATACTGTGTACAATGTTCTTCTGGTTCTGCTCATCTCACTCATTATCAGCCCACACAAGACCCTCCAGGTTTCTCTGAACTCCTACCGCTCATCGTTTCTTACAGCACAATAGTATTCCATTGTATTCATATACCACAACTTGTCCAGCCATTCCCCAATTGATGGGCATCCCCTCAACTTCCAATTCCTTGCCACCACATAAAGAACAGCTATAAATATTTTTGTACATGTGGGTCCCTTTCCCCTTTCCATGATTTCTTTGGGAAAAAGACCCAAAAGTGGTATTGCTGGGTCAAAGGGTATGCACAGCTTTATCGCCCTTTGGGCATAATTCCAAATTGTTCTCCAGAATGGTTGGATCAGTTCACAGCTCCACCAACAATGTTCCAATTTTCCCACAGCTTCTCCAACATTTATTATTTTCCTTTTTTGTAATTTTAGCCAATCTGATAGGTGTCAGGTGGTACCTCAGAGTTGTTTTAATTTGCATCTCTCTAATGATTAGAGATTTAGAGCATTTTTTCATATGGGAATAGATAACTTTGGTTTCTTCATCAGAAAACTGCCTGTTCATATCCTTTGACCATTTCTCAATTGGGGAATGACTTGGATTCTTATAAATTTGATTTAGTTCCCTATATATTTTAGAGATGAGACCTTTATCAGAAGTACTGGCCACAAAAATTGTTTCCCAGCTTTCTGCCTCCCTTCTAATTTTGGATGCATTGCTTCTGTTTGTACAAAATTTTTTTAATTTAATGTAATCAAAATCATTCATTTTGCATTTTATAATATACTCTATCTCTTGTTTGGTCATAAACTTTTCCTTTCCAAAGATCTGATAGGTAGACTATTCCTTTCTCTCCTAATTTACCTATGGTATCACCTCTTATGTCTAAATTGTGTATCCATTTTGACTTTATTTTAGTATAAGGTGTAAGATGTTGGTCTAAGCCTAATTTCTGCCATACTATCTTCCAGTTTTCCCAGCAGTTTTTGTCAAATACTGAGTTCCTATCCCAGAAGCTGGAGTCTTTGGGTTTATCAAACACTACATTACTAGTGTCATTTACTACTGCGTTTCCTGTGCCTAGCCTATTCCATTGATCTACCACTCTATTTTTTAGCCAGTACCAGATAGTTTTGATGACTGCTGCTTTATAGTAAAGCTCCAGGTTTGGTACCGCTAACCCACCTTCCTGTGAATTTTTTTTTTCATTATTTCCTTGAATATTCTTGATTTTTTTGTTTTTCCAGATGAATTTTGTTATTATTTTTTCTAGTTCTATAAAATAATTTTTAGGTAGTCTGATTGGTATGGCACTGAATAAGTAAATTAATTTAGGTAGCATTGTCATTTTTACTATATTAGCTCTGCCTATCCATGAGCAATTGATATCTTTCCAATTATTTAGATCTGATTTGATTTGTGTGAAGAGTGTTTGGTAGTTGTGTTCATAGAGTTCCTGGGTTTGTCTTGGCAAGTAGACTCCCAAGTATTTTATATTATCTACCGTTACTCTAAATGGAATTTCTCTTTCTATCTCTTTCTGCTGGACTTTGTTGGTCATGTATAGAAATGCTGATAATTTATGTGGATTTATTTTATATCCTGCTACTTTGCTAAAGTTGTTAATTGTTTCAAGTAATTTTTGAGTTGATTCTCTAGGATTCTTTAAGTATACCATCATATCATCTGCAAAGAGTGATAGTTTTGTTTCCTCCTTGCCTATTCTAATTCCTTTAATTCCTTTTTCTTCTCTGATTGCTAAAGCTAACATTTCTAGTACAATATTAAATAATAGGGGTGATAATGGACATCCCTGTTTCACCCCTGATCTTATTGGGAAGGCCTCTAATTTATCTCCATTGCATATAATACTTGCTGATGGCTTTAGGTAGATACTGTTTATTATTTTAAGGAAAGCTCCACCTATTCCTAAACTCTCTAGTGTTTTTATGAGGAATGGGTGTTGTATTTTGTCAAAAGCTTTCTCTGCATCTATTGAGATAATCATATGATTTTGGTTGGTTTTCTTATTGATGTGGTTGATTATGTTCATATTTTTCCTAATGTTGAACCAGCCCTGCATTCCTGGTATAAATCCTACCTGGTCATAATGTATTATCCTGGTGATCACTTGCTGTAATCTCCTTGCTAATATCTTATTTAAGATTTTAGCATCAATATTCATTAGGGAAATTGGTCTATAATTTTCTTTCTCTGTTTTTGACTTGCCTGGTTTTGGTATCACCACCATATTTGTGTCATAAAACGAATTTGGTAGAACTCCTTCTTCACCTATTTTTCCAAATAATTTGTATAATATTGGAATTAATTGTTCTTTAAATCTTTGGTAAAATTCACCTGTAAACCCATCTGGCCCTGGGGATTTTTTCTTAGGGAGTTCATTAATGGCTTGTTCAATTTCTTTTCCTAATATGGGTTTATTTAAGGATTTTATTTCCTCTTCAGTTAACCTGGGCAGTTTGTATTTTTGTAAATATTCATCCATTTCCTTTAGATTGTCAAATGTATTGGCATACAGTTGGGCAAAATAATTCCTAATTATTGATTTAATTTCCACTTCATTGGTGGTAACATCACCCTTTTCATTTTTGATACTGGTAATTTTTTTTCTTCTTTCTTTTTTTTAATCAAATTAACCAATATTTTATCTATTTTATTGGTTTTTTCATAAAACCAGCTCTTAGTTTTATTGATTAATTCTATAGGTTTTTTGCTTTCAATCTTATTAATTTCTCCTTTATTTTTCAGGATCTCTAGTATCTAATTGGGGATTTCTAATTTGTTCTTTTGCTACCTTTTTAAGTTGCAAGCCCAATTCATTAATCTCCTCTTTCTCTTTTTTATTCATGTAAGCATTTAGAGCTATAATTTTTCCCCTAAGCACTGCTTTGGCTTCATCCCATAGATTTTGGTATGTTGTCTCATTATTGTCATTCTTTTGGATATAGTTATTGATTGTTTCTATGATTTGTTGTTTGGCCCATTCATTCTTTAGAATGATATTATTTAGTTTCCAATTGATTTTCATTCTACTTTTTCCTGGCTCTTTCTTACATGTAATTTTTATTGCATCATGATCTGAGAAGGATGCATTTACTATTTCTGCCTTTCTACATTTGACTATGATGTTTTTGTGCCCTACTACATGGTCAGTTTTTGAAAATGTGCCATGTACTGCTGAGAAAAAGGTATATTCCTTTCTATCCCCATTCAATTTTCTCCAGACATCTATCATGTCTAACTTTTCTAGTAATCACTTCTTTCTTATTTATTTTTTGGCTAGATTTATCTAATTCTGAGAGGGGGAGATTCAGGTCCCCCACTAGTATAGTATTACTGTCTAATTCCTCTTGTAACTCATTTAACTTCTCCTCTGAGAACTTGGATGTTATACCACTTGGCACATACATATTTAATATTGATATTACTTCATTATCTATAGTACCTTTAAGCAAGATGTAATTTCCTTCCTTATCTCTTTTAATGAGATCTATTTTTGCCTGTGCTTTGTCTGAGATAAGGATTGCTACCCCTGCTTTTTTTACTTTAGCTGAAGCATAATATATTCTGCTCCAGCCTTTTACCTTTACTCTGTGTGTATCTCTCTGCTTCAAATGTGTTTCTTGTAAACAGCATATTGTAGGATTATGGTTTTTAATCCACTCTGAAATTCGCTTCTGTTATATAGCAGAGTTCATCACATTCACATTCACAGTTATTATTACTGACTGTTTATTCCCCTCCATTCTATTTACCCTCTTTGTACTTTCCCCCCCTTCTTTCACCCTATTCCTCCTCACTGACATTTTACTTCTTACCCCTGGCTCCCCCAATCTGCCCTCCCTTTTTATCACCCCCCTCTCTTTTCTTTACCCTTTTCTCCCTTGCTTTTGTCCTCCCTTCTATCAGTCCCCCCTTTCCCTTCCCCTTTTGCTTCCCTAAAGAATGAGCTAAGTTTCTTTATCCCAATGAACGTATATGTTATTTCCTCTTTGAATCAAATCTAATGAGAGTAGGGTTGAAACAATGTTCACCCCTCCCTTCTTTCCCTCTATTGTAATAGGTTTTTTTTTCACCTCTTCTTATGATATAATTCATCCCATTCCACCTCCCCTTTCTTCTCCTCCCCATAGACTCCCTTTTTAAATTCTTTCTTTTTTTTTTTTTTTTTTTTGCAGGCAATGGGGGTTAAGTGACTTGCCCAGGGTCACACAGCTAGTAAGTGTCAAGTGTCTGAGGCTGGATTTGAACTCAGGTACTCCTGAATTCAGGGCCGATGCTTTAACTACTGCGCCATCTAGCTGCCCCAATAGACTCCCTTTTTAACCCCTTAATTTTTTTTGTATCATCACATCAAAGACAATTTATATTTATACCCTCTGTGTAAACTCCTTCTCTCTGCCCAAATACATTTACAGTTCTTAAGAGTTATGAGTATTATCTTCCCGTGTAGAGATATAAACAGTTTAACCTAATTGGGTAACTTTTTTTTTTTTTCCTTCTGTTTACCTTTTTAAACTTCTCTTGAGTCTTATATGTTAAGATCGAATTTTCTCTTCAGTTCTGGTCTTTTCACCAGGAAAGATTGAAAGTCCCCAATGTCATTAAATGTCCATCTTTTCCCCTGAAAGAAAATGCACATTTTTGCTGGGTAATAGATTCTTGGCTGCAATCCAAGCTCCTTTGCCTTCCAGAATATCATATTCTAAGCCTTGCGGTCCTTTAATGTTGAAGCTACCAGGTCCTGAGCAATCCTGACTGTGGCTCCATGATATTTAAATTGCTTCTTTCTGGCTGCTTGGAGTATTTTCTCCTTCACCTGATAATTCTGGAATTTGTCTACAATATTCCATGGACTTTTCCTTTTGGGGTCTCTTTCAGGAGGTGATCGGTGGATTCTTTCAATGATGATTTTATCCTCTGATTCTATGATATCAGGGCAGTTCTCCTTAATAATTTCCTGGAGTATGGTGTCTAGATTCTTTTTCTGGTCATGGCTTTCAGGCAGTCCAATGCTTCTCAAATTGTCTCTCCTCGATCTGTTTTCCAGATCAGTTGTCTTTCCAATGAGGTATTTCACATTTTCTTCTATTTTTTCATTCTTTTGATTCTGCTTGACTGATTCCTGGTGTCTCATGGATTCCTTATCTTCCAACTGTCCCATTTAAATTTTTAAGGCATTGTTTTCTTCAGTGAGATTATGTACCTTTTTTTCCATTTGGCCAGTCAATCTTTTTGCTTACTTTTCCAAGCTGCTGATTCTTTTTTCATAGTTTTCTTATTTTGCTTTAATTTCTCTCCCCATTTTTTTCTTCTACCTCTCTCAATTGATTTTTTAAATCCTTTTTGAGCTCTTCCAGGAAGGCTTTTTGTTCTTGAGATCAATTCACCTTCCCTGGGGAGGCTTCACATATAGGCAATTTGAGGCTATTGTCCTCATCTGAGTTTGTGTTGGCTTCTTCCCTACTGATACAGAAGCTCTCAATGGAGTGGGCTCTTTTTTGCTTCTTACTCATTATTGCCGCTTGTTTATTTATTTTTTAAGTTGAGGTCTGCTCTGGGGGCACCAGGGTCCCTGTTTTGGGCTTCTTGTGCAGGGGTATAGGTGCTGTGTGACCGGCTTTTTACTCTGAGGCCTTTATAGTGTGTGCAGTTCCACCCCCTGCATTTCCTCTCTGAGTGCCCTTGGCCAGGTGCCCGATCCCACCTGTCTCGTTCGTGGCCCTACAGCCCGCCCTCTCGGCCGGTGCAGGTAGGTTTTTCCACTGTCCTTCTTGGCCACCAGATTTTTGAGCCAGGTTCCAGGGGCCTCAGTTGTTCGGCTGTGGCCCACAGCTCCTGCTGACTTTCCCTGACCCGCTCGGCTCTGGGCTGCTGCCCTGCGCTAGGCCTCCCTTTTGCCTGAGTCAGACCAACCTTTTCCTGAAGTCTTCTAAATTATTTCTGGTTGGAAGACTGTGTTTCTCTGTCTCTTTGCAGGTTCTGTAGTTTCAGAATCTGTCCAGAGGCTTGATTTAATGTTCTTTTTGAGGGAACAGAAGGAGAGCTCAGGCAGCTTGCTGCTTCCTCTCCACCATCTTGGCCAGCACCTTCCTTTTCAATCTCATCTGTTGGGTCTTCTTGTAGGACATACCCACTAAATGTGGATATCTTCTAAAGGTCTGTCCATTTCCCTTTTTTCTTTTCCTTCTATTCTGTCACCCTTGGTGATATCATGGATTCAATGATCATCTCTGTGCAATGATTCTCAAATCAATTTATCTGGCTCTAACTTCTCTCATGACCTCCAGTTTTGTATCGCCAGTTGTCTATTGAATATCATGTACTGGATGTCCCATAAAAATTTAAAGCTGGGGGTGGCTAGGTAGCGCAGTGGATAAAGCACCGGCCCTGGATTCAGGAGTACCTGAGTTCAAATCCAGCCTTGGACAATTGACACTTACTAGCTGTGTGACTCTGGGCAAGTCACTTAACCCCCATTGCCCCGCAAACAAAACAAAACAAATACCAGTGGCTTCCTATTACCTTCAGGATCAAGTATTAAATCCTATTTGACATTTAAATCCCTTCCCCTCCTGGTCCCTTTCTACCTTTTCATTCTTCTTTTACTTGATACCACTCATCTTATTCAGTGACACTGGTTTTCTTGCTGTTTCTTTTCTTTCTTTCCTTTTCTTTTTTTTAGAGTCCTTCTTCTTCTTCTTCTTTTTCTTCTTCTTCTTCTTTTGGTGGGGCAATGAGGGTTAAGTGACTTGCCCAGGGTCACACAGCTAGTAAGAGTCCAGTGTCTGAGGCCAGATTTGACCTCAGGTGTGCTTCTGAATCCAGGTCCAGTGCTTTATCCACTGTGCCACCTAGCTGCCCCATTTCTTGTTGTTTCTTACAAGACATTCCATATCCTATCTTCTTGCCTTTCCCTGGCTGCCCTCCATGCCTGGAATGCTCTCTTTTGTCACTTACATCTCCTGGCTTCTTCTCTAGTTTCCTTTATCACCCATTTCAAATCTCACTTTGTGCAAGAGGCCTTTCCCATATTATCATCTCCCAGTCCCTCACTGCTAGTGTCTTTCCTCTGAGATTATTTCCATTTACTCTGAATATATCTTTGATGTATGGAGTTGTTTTCATGATTGGTTCATCTTTGGTATATGAACTTCTTGAGGACATGGCCTATGTTTTTGCCTTTCTCTATATCCCCAGCACTTAGTGCTTCACACATGGTGCATAATAAATCCTTGTTGACTCACTGATTGCTAAAGTTGGGGGTCTTTTCAGCAAAACCCTCCATAACTCAGTCCCTTCCACCTTCCCTGTCTCTCCCCTCTTACCATGTGCTCTCTGCTGTCCAGCCACTTTGGCCTCCTTGATGTTCTTCCTACAAGTTACTCCATCTTTTGACTCTGTGCTCCCATGACTAGATTTTTGTCTGTCCTCCCTGATGTTTCTTGGCTTTCATCAAGTCTCAGCTCACTCTAGCCTTTGAAAAGAAGCCTTTCCTGAACCTCCATCTTACTGGTGCCTTCCCTCTATTGGTTATCTCCAATTTATCCTGCATTTTTTTGTTAAGTAGTTATTTGCATGTTGTCTTCCACACTAGATCCTGAGCTCCTCCAGAGCAGAGACTGTCTTTCGCTTTTCTTTGTTTCCCCAACAAGTAGCACCATGCCTGGCATGGAGTAGGTAGGCACTTAATAATTGACTGATCTTGGTGGTATATCATATTTGCTTGCTCCATGGATCCTAACATGTATAATGATGACAATTTTTGTTTTTCAGTTACTGAAGATCTTATTAGACGAAATGCAGAACATAACGACTCTGAAATTTTTTCCTTGGAGGAGCTCTCGTTGCACCAACAAGAAATTGAAAGACTAGAAAATATTGATAAATGGTGTCAGGATTTAAAAATTCTCTACCTTCAAAACAATCTCATTGCAAAAATTGGTAAGATTCCAGTAATTTTCTATCAGTTTCTTTAGCATTTTTGAATTGGAAAATGTTCTTAAAGGAAGCATCAATCTTTTATGTAGAATAAGAAAATATAGCTCAAAACACAAGCCTAGACAGTATTCAAGGATTGATTACTGAATTTATTGTCTCCTTTTGCCATTCATTAATCAGTTAAGCTATATGTCATATCTTTCATCAGAGAGTTTACAAAGGTAGAAAAAGGAGGTGAATTTCATTGTGCTATTTGTAGCCTTGAGCTTTTGATGTGACTCCATGTAGCTTTGGTAAAAAAAAATAGTGATTAAAAAGGATATGTCCCTAGTATTAACCAAATGTTTACACTACTCACTGGGCCAAGGGAAGATGGAGGAACTGAGAGAGGTGTGGAATGTCACTGAAAATTATACTGGTTCTTTGACTGTCACAGAATGCCCTGCAAATATTGGTGTTGCTGTTATTATTATTCTACTGTTTATTGCTCAAATAAATATAGAAATGAGAAGAAGAAATTATTACTAGAGTCAATTAGGAGCAGGAAATATTTATTAAGCAGCTAAGATGAGTTATTTTCTTTTGAAAGTTCTACTCATATGGTTCATTATGGTGTGGAGGTTACTAATTCTCAAAGATGATTCCAGTATAAGTTTACCCTACTAAGTTGCAGAGGTTATGGATATGGGTTCTGCAATAGCCTTTACAATAAATATGTATACACACATACAGACACAGAAACAAAGAAACAAATAAATAAATGATGATGTATACATATGTATATATTCACATACAATATTCATGTATGTAAAATACATTCTCTATATATGTTTTCTGAGGACCATTATTTCTAAGTTCAAAGAGACTTATCTCTAGAAGGTTAGTCATTGCACTGAATTTTTACATTTAGTTTGCCACAGCAACTTAAGATCTTAAGAAGGGGGTGAGGTTTTTTGTTTTTTGTTAATGAGGGAGTACCTTCACTAATAAAGTAACAGACCCTTGAAGTTGTCATATAAAGACTATGTTAGGCACATAAGGTTATATGTAAAGATAAGAAAAACAGCTTACTTTCTCTCATGAAGCTTATAGTCTAGTACTGGGAGGTCAGATAGGTAGCTAAGATAAATGGAATTTATTATTTATAATATGCATACATAATAGATCAGGTGTGCTATTAGAATATAAATGTAGTGAGATCCAGTTGGTGGGATTGGGAAGGGCCTCATGGAGAAAAAACTTCATCTGGGTCCTGAGTTCTCGTGTCCAAGGCAAGTCACACTGGTGAATCCACACAAAAAAGATGTTTGCAACTCTCATGTCATATACAGATGTGTCTGTGTTAGATATATAAAAATAATTACATTGACAATTATATTATTAAATTATAGTTAGTGAAGTATAAAATATTTTATTAGTTCAGATGAAGAAGCAAGGATTTCTTTTGAGGTTGAGAACAGGGAAGGCTTGAAATGTCACCTGTGCCACACATGTTAGCAAGTGTGTTGTGGGGTCTATTAGTGTAAATAGTGACTAATGAGAAAGGTTTTGGGCTGTATACAGCATGAAATCTTTAAATTTGAGTTTTTCTATTGCTGTTGTTATATATGCATAATTTAGAATTGTTTGTTGAAAACTTAGACTTTGCATTCCTTTTTACTAGACATTGAAATTTTCCAGCTTTCTTTAGATAATTATTTTAAGGATCTTTACTAGAAATGAGAAGTTCTGGCACATAGCTAAATTAAAAGGCTGTTACATCAAATCACCAGCCTTTATGCATTGGGATATTGAAGTTTAGCACTAATTGTACAGATTTAAAATAGTTTCTCAGTTTCTTCATTCCCACAGCTGGTTCTTTTAAAACTAGTAAATGGTAGTGTGCTATACCAAGCCTTTCTAGAATTATTGAAAAGTTTCAATTTTTGCTTCCAAATATTTTTAACTGTACAAGTTTTATGATTTTTTCTTTGCATAGTGGAACTCTCTTCTTAACCCTTGGGAATCTGGTTCTGTCCCCTCTATTCCAATGAAACTACACTTTTAGTGGTTATTTCATCCCTTAATCCTATGATAAAGACCTTTCTAATCACTAAATCCATTGCTCTATTATCATTACTCATTTCCTTTGACTGTTCTATGGCATTGACACACATACCCCTTGTCTTCCGGGATGCTACACTACCTTGAGTTTACTTCTACATCTGTGATTACTCCTGTGTCCCTAACTTAGGCCTCTGTCTTTCACACATTCTCCTTTCCCCACTTTGGATATTTTTCTTGGTTCTCTGCATTTTTCTCTATCACATTCTTTACTTGGGTTGGTCTCATCTAGTTCCCCATCTTTAGCATTCACATCCATGTTGGCAACTCCCACTTTTTGTTCTACAACTCTAATTTATCTCCTGAGTTCTTGTTTTTCATATCAAACTGCCTGCTTGGCATTTCATCTTCAGTATTCCACAATAACAACGTATATGGAAAGCCTCCCTCTCATCTTGCTTCCCAAACTGCTTCCCCTTCTTAACTTTCCTATTTGTTAATTTTCCCTGTTACACAGAATTAGAACTTGAGTTACTTATGATTTTGCCCTCCACTTCCCTCCATATCCACTCAGTCATTACATTCAATCTTACTCCCTGCACCTGCCATCCTAAATGCCTCTCATATATTTCTTCATGTCTGTTTTCACCTTTGGAGCCTAAGCTGAGACCCTCATTACCTTATATTTTTTTAACAATAACTATAGAAAAGCACTTTAAATCATTATTGCCATTATGTATACATAATTTATGAAAAACTCAAGCTATAGAATTCTGGAATCGAATTTCTCTTCTTAAACTAAATACTCAAATAGATTTGTGCCCTCATCATTTTAGATGTTCCTTACAGTGATGCATTATCACAACTTATCCATGTCATCTGATTCTGTGCAACTTTTATCCTTATCCTCTACAAGTTTGCCATAGGATGTGCTCCCAAGGTATCGGACGTCTCCATTGCTTTTCTCTTGCATTCTTTTCTCTTTCCAGTTCATTGTAGGGATACTAGTGGAGAATTCTGGTCGTCTACCTTAATTTCCCTTGGTCTTCTTTTTCTATCAAAAATTTCCTTGATGATATCCTTTACTGCTGTTCTTCAGGGTTTCTTATTAGGTATGTATTTCATCTTGCTTGAATCCACCATACCCTTTTCCATTGCCCTCTCTGATCTTCATTTTAAATTCTTCAGATACTATTGTGATCCACATCTTGCAACTATATGACAACGCAGTAGAATGCTTGTTTAAGCTTTAGGACATCTTATCATTTACTTTAAGTGGAGTGGAGTGATTTAAATGTCTTAACCTTATATTTGTATCTGCCATGGCGAGGTCAGGAACCAAAAGGCCTCATCACCTTATAATTCAAAGATAGGGTTAGATTTCCAGCTGGTATTACTTGTTTATTCTTGGGCAAGTTATGTACTTTCTCCGGGTTTCAGTTTCCTCATAAATAAAATGAATTAGACTAGATGAATTCTAAGTTCTCTTTCAGTTCAAAATCTTATGTCCAAATAACCCACCAGTTGGTCTCCCTCTCTCACTCCTAGATGTGTTAAATGATCTGTCATGTTCTTTAGTACCTTTCTATGACACTCACCTACAGAGCAGATTCCAAGCTCAGAGAAAGGTGTCATAAAGAGGCTAAGGTTTTTTGAGTAATGGGATCATAGTTGCATTTGCTGTTAAGTAATATATCTGGTCTCCCTTTTAATTTGAAGGGTACAGAGTTTCTCACTTATATGAGAATTTTCAGACGTCAATGAAGATATATTAGATTATAGATTTTACCATTTATAGCTCTCTATAATAGGTAATTGCAACATGTACATTAAAAATATTTATACTCGTTTATTTATCCATTCATTCAGTGACAACCCAGGTATAAACTCATATGTTTAGTGATTTTATGTGATTCTTAAACTGAGAAGCAGTAGAGTGGAAAGATTGGAGTTAGGCCCAAAATACTTTGCTTCTTGTCCTGACTCCATCGTTTACTAAGCCATTTATCTTGTGCTAGTGATGTCACCTCTTTGCGCGTCAGTGTCATCCTTTCTGAAGTAGGAATAATACTATTTACCCTATTTTTCTCAAAAGCTAGTTGCAAGAAAAGCAATTGGTAAGTCATATAGTCTTATGTAAATGTTAATCATTTATTAGATAGAATTTAGCAGCTAGGTCTATGCTTTTATAAAGCAAGTAATTTTTATTGTTCAGGCTAACTCAAGAACAAAACTAAGGTACAGTTTTAAAAAACAGCTTGTCTTTTGATTAAATGACAAAATAATGTTCACTTTGCTTTTGATGAACTAGCTTACTTCATGAAAATAATACCATTTATATTTTCTTAAATGATAACAGTAATGTTTTAAAAATAATGTTTAACTTGCATTGTTATTGTTATGTAATAACTTACTGTTTTTATTGTTATTATATTACTAAATGAGGACATTTGTATAAAGCATCATGATAATGAGGTATAGGCTGAGGGTCAAATCCCTGTGCAGGCCATTTTGATTTGCTCTTTCCAACTGCCAGAGATTATTGTCCTAACTCACAGTCAACTCTTGAAAATGTATGGTATCTCTCAAAGTCAGGGGAAATAGAGTAGTGGAGGTGGAACACCCTCCTACCGCCTTTATTCAAAACCACTTCAAAGCCTGTCCACTACTGTTGTTAAGTCAGTAACTTCAGTTTTGTGTAACACACAGACACACATAGACACACACACACACAAGGACAGCTTCTTTTTCCTACCTTGGTAAGGTTAATCTTCCTAAAACATCTAAACCCATATTTTCATTTTGAATATAACACATACTTTAAGATGCTTAATGAATATTATATTACTTTTTAAGCTATCTTATATTATCATTAGGGAAAGTTATGTATTGCTATAGGTGCAAATATTTGTATAAAAGTGATATATGTATACTTACGATCCAAAAAAAATATAGAATCATAGATTCTTTTGAAAGGGACCTCAAAGGCCATCAGATCTTATCCTTAGCCAACTTATTAACTCTCCTGAGACACTGGAGTCTAGCCTTCACTTGACAATCTGTGATGACTAGGAATTCCCAACTTCTAAGGGAGTCTATTTGTCTCTCTGTCATTTTTATACTTTATTAAAGTGTTTTCACATGATGCCTCATTAGAGTAAGTATTACACTGAATCTTCTATGTTTATCTTTTGGTAGAATTGTCTTGCTTTATGTTGTCATGTGAAGTAAACTATGAGATGCTTTCATTATAGTTATTAATAAATGAGATCTTTAAATTATGAATCGAGACAGCATATTGTAATGGAGATGGTCCTGCAGGTGCAGTTAGGAACACATGGGTTCAAATCCCACCTCAGAGACTTACCAGCTCTGTGATCTTGGGCAAGTTACATAACTTCTAAATTGAAGGGGTTAGACTTGGTGGACTGCCAATCTGTGATCTTGAGATGTAACTACTGATTGGAGGCCCTTGTGACAACATGGAATCAGGACTCAGCTCCCATCCTTCAGCACTTCTTGTGTTGACTGCAGTGACTTCAGAGATTGCTTGATTTGGCCTGTCTCTATGCACCATTTGATATGTATAAAAAGCTGTTTTAGAATAAGAAATAATTTAATTCTTGGTTTGTTTCAGAAAATATCAGCAGATTAAAGAAATTACAGTATCTGAATTTAGCTTTGAACAACATTGAAAAAATTGAAAATTTGGAAGGTAAGATTTTTCTCTCTAATGTTGAAAATAAAGATTTTTAAAAACTAGAATATTGTTATCCATGATAGGGACTTTGATGGCAGAAATGACATTAGCTAGTATGGTTAGTACTGTTTACAACTGGTAGTTAGTCAGTATATTAATACATCATTTTCTATTGTAACCTGTTTCATGTAAAATACCTGTTGTCTCTTATCAGATCATATGTTCATTTAAGGCACACTCTATTCATATGCTAGTAACATGTCATTCATCCAATATTATTGGGGAATGAAGTCTATGACTTTGGGAAAATCACTTTACCTTAGTTTCTTCAGTAAATGTAAAATGGATAAAATAATATCAATCTATCTACCTATAAAGTTGTTGTGAATAAGACATTAAATAGCTAACAAAATACACCATAAATGTGAATACTTTTGTTGGTGCTTTTCAGTGGATTTGTTATTTTTTTATATGGATTCTCTCTCCATTGATATAGGTCCCATTATGTCCATACCTTATTCTGTGTAATTCCTGTCATTATTGTTCCCTACATCTTCCATGGAGGATCCACTCGAAGTGCTGGAGGCCTTCATATAATTCTCTTCACACTTTTAGGGCACTTATGCACTTTTTGGACTTGTTATCTATTTTTTCTTGACAAGTTCCATGCCATGCATCAATAATGTACTTTATCCCATTTCTTGCATACAGAAAATTGTTGATAACATATTATAGCTTACTTATATTCACATTACATCTTTTAATTACTCTTGTAGTGGTCATTTATTATTTTTCCCCCATAAGATCATGTGTATTTTAAAAATGGTTTTCCAGTCATAAAGAATCACTAAGAGGGGGCAGCTAGGTGGTGCAGTGGATAAAGCACCAGCCCTGGATTCAGGAGGACCCGAGTTCAAATCTCGACCTCAGACACTTGACACTAGCTGTGTGACCCTGGGCAAGTCACTTGACCCTCATTGCCCTGGAAAAAAAAGAATCACTAAGAGAATTTTGGTGTTTAAAAGATGTGGTAGTGAACAATTAGAAGCACTGAAAGTACTGCACAATTTTCTCAATGCAATCTTGTTTCATCTCCTCTAATTCTATTATGGATCTTCTTCACTATCCATGTATGTTATTTGACTACCATATAGATTTTGATGGACTGACCTGACAGAATGGCCATCCAGGTTCATGTTATAAGCTCAGAAATATGCATTTTTATTGACTTTGGTTGTCCACTGTGGATGCAATACTTAGATAAATCTATCCTTACTACATATTTTATTGAAGAATCTTTGTAGCATTCTTGTTTGCTGTATAGTTTGTCATTTAAAAATTTATTTTATTTTCTACTATTTGGCTTCCAGGTGGTTAGGAGATTTTCTAACTTATTAGTCTATCAAGATGATGCAAAATAATTATCGCTCCTATTGCTCCCCACCTCCACACCCCGCTCCCACACCCCCGCCAATGTCAACTGGTAGAGTCAAGACCCAAAAAGCTCTCATTGGGCATGAACATTGAGCTGAGTCCACTAAAGTGAAATTTCAGAGCCAAATGTAAAAACTTACACTTGGAATCAAATAATCAACTGCACAAGAAGTATGAAGAAGTGTGGTTAGACAGAAGTTTGGAAAAAAAGCTTGGGGTTTTAGTGGACTGCAAGCCCAATTTGAGTCATGAGTTTTGATTTTATGAAATTTACAGGGATTTTTGTTAGAATAAAAACACTGCAACTAGAATTAAAAAAAGTTGTTGATCAAGAAGAATATTTTCATTAAAAATATCTGATAAAATAATATCCAAGATATATAAAGATTTCATAAAAATAGAAGACAGAGCTCCTCTCTAATGAGTCAGCAAGTAAAGGATATGGATAAACAGTTTTCAAAAGAAGAAATACAATCAACAATCATATCATATGATCTGCATCACTAATAATAGAAATAAACATGATAATTTTATTTCTTATCAAATTGGCAAAGTGATAAAAAACAATGTGAGCATGACCATGGGGACTAGGCACACTAATACAGTGTTGGTGAAGCTGCGACATCTATGATGATTTTATCCTCTGATTCTATGATATCAGGGCAGTTCTCCTTAATAATTTCCTGGAATATGGTATCTAGATTCTTTTTCTGGTCATGGCTTTCAGGCAGTCCAATGATTCTCAAATTGTCTCTCCTCGATCTGTTTTCCAGATCAGTTGTCTTTCCAATGAGGTATTTCACATTTTCTTCTATTTTTTCATTTTTTTTATTCTGCTTGACTGATTCTTGGTGTCTCATGGATTCCTTATCTTCCAACTGTCCCACTTTAATTTTTAAGGCATTGTTTTCTTCGGTGAGATTATGCACCTTTTTTTCCATTTGGCTAATTGAATTTTTTAAGGTATTGTTTTCTTCAGTGAGATTATGCAGCTTTTTTTCCATTTGGCCAAATGAATTTTTTAAGGCTTTGTTTTCTTCAGCTTCCTTTTCCAAGCTGCTGATTCTTTTTTCATAGTTTTTTTGTTTTGCTTTCATTTCTCTCCCCATTTTTCTTCTACCTCTTGCAATTGATTTTTAAAATCCTTTTTGAGCTCTTCTAGGAAGGCTTTTTGTTCTTGCGACCAATCCACCTTCCCTTGTGAGGCTTCAGATGTAGACAATTTGAGGCTATTGTCCTCATCTGAGTTTGTGTTGGCTTCTTCCCTATTGATACAGAAGCTCTCAATGGAGAGGGCTCTTTTTTGCTTCTTACTCATTATTGCAGCTTATTTATTTATTCTTTAAGTTGAGGTCTGCTCTGGGGGCACCAGGGTCCCTGTTTTGGGCTTCTTGTGCAGGGGTATAGGTGCTGTGTGACCGGGCTTTTACTCTGAGGCCTTTATGGTGTGTGGAGATGCCCCGCCCTGCACTTCCTGTCTGATTGTGCTCGTCCAGCCAGGCGCCAGACCCCGGCGTCTGATCCCGCCGTTCGTGGCCCTCTCGGCCGGTGCAGGTAAGTTTTTCCACTGTCCTTCTTGGCCACCAGATTTTTGAACCAGGTTCCGGGAGCCTCAGTTGTTCGGCTGTGGCCCGCAGCTCCTGCTGACTTGCCCCGACCCCCTTGGCGCTGGGTTGCTGCCCTGCGCAGGGCCTCCCTTTTGCCCGAGTCAGACCGACCTTTTCCTGAAGTCTTCTAAATTATCTCTGGTTGGAGGACTGTGTCTCTCTGTCTCTTTGCAGATTCTGTAGTTTCAGAATCTGTCCAGAGGCTTGATTTAATGTTCGTTTTGAGGGAAAAGAAGGAGAGCTCAGGCAGCTTGCTGCTTCCTCTCCGCCATCTTTCGAAGCTGCGACATCTATAAAACACTTTGGAATTAATTGGGAAAGTTAATCAACTTTGTATCTGTCCTTTGAATTGTCAAACTTACTACTGGATTTGTGCCTCAAGGAGTTCAGTGAGAGAATATTCCCACATATACCAAAGTATTTATAGTAGTGCTTTTTGTAGCAGGAAGAGAAATCTGAAAAGTAAACAAAATTGGAAACAAAGTGGGTCCCTACTGAAGAAACTGTTGTCTGTGGAAAGTAGGAGAATATTGTTGTACTATAAGAAATGTCAAATATGGGTAATTCAGATAAATGGGAATTATTAATGCTTAGCACATTTCCTAGCACACAGTAGATGCTTAATAAACATTTATTGATTGATGCAAAGTAAAAACAAAACAAAACTAGGTGAATGATAATACACGACAACACAAGTAAATGAAAAGAACATTAAGAGTTTTCAGAATTCATATTAAATATAATGACCAATGTCAGTCTCAGAGAACTAATCAGTTTCATAATTATGAAACATCCTTCCTCATGGTAGAGAAATAATGAACTGCAGGTATGGAAAATTTCTATCCTTCCAGACATTTGCTACTGTGTGTACTGTTTTTGCTTACCTACTTTTTCTTATTATATAAGGAAGGATTCTTGGGGAGGAGGGGCGGAGGGAGTTCTTTAGGAAATGCCTGTGGTATAACAAAACAAAATGTATCAATAAACTGTTAAAATGAAAAAAAATTCCATGGTTTTGTTCCGTTTTGCCAGCTAAAATCATCGTAACTCTTCTTTGTATGAAGTGCAGTCATGACACTGGGTAATGAGTAAATACTGGAAAAAATACATGGAAATATAAAAGACAAAGGATAATATCAGCATATTAACTTACTGAGTATTTAGCATGTCTTTTATAACAAAAACTTGAAAGTTTTATACAGCATAATCTATCATCTGTCAGAATTTTATTGTAAATCAAACAGAGAGAACTTTTTCCATAAGTTTGGCCATTTAAATCTATACTAAATCATATTTGTTTCTTTTTTAAGCACAGTTGAAAGAAAAGACTATATTTGGACTCTTCTCAGTGCCCTAAAGGTATAGAGTGGGTCTGGTTTCAGGCCAACAGCTTTGTGGTCCCTCCCCTCCCCGCCCCCCCCCTCCCAGCAGGGGGCCGCTTGGCACAGGAACTCAGCTTTGAGCAGAGGCTCCAGCTCAAGCAGGGCCTGAAGAAGGGCCTGGGTTTTGTGGGAGTTGGGCTGGGCTGGGAGTTCACCTTAAGGCACTGAGGTGATCCCCACGTGACTCGGAGCTCAAGCCCTGATTTGAGTTTTGTTTTGAAAGGTTATGTTTACACAAGCACTGTTTAGTGGGGAATGGGGACATTCTTACTCCAGCATAGGGTTGGGGCCTAAGGCCACAATCTGATTGGTTAGTAAATGGAGCAATCTGATTGGTCAAACCCCAAGACAGTTAACACAGTATTGTTCCGAGGGGGAGCTGACACTCTTGCCCAGAATAGGTTAAAGCCTGGTATCGTAGTTTATAAATTCTGATTGGTTAACTGGTACCACCTGATGGGTTCTTAGGCTGTTACTGTTATTCTGTATAAATAGCAACTGTAATAACTGTAATAACCAAAATATAAATGAGGGGTATCAAAATGCCTTAATGTGATTGGTCACAGGAGACCCCTTAAGGGGTATAAATAGAGGTGACAGACCTCACTTCAGTGCACTCTCAGACATATTCAGAAGAGTGCCCATCTTCGTGAAGATGAATAAAGCCTTCACTCACCAAATGCTGCCTGCTTGGGATTTTTGAACAGCGACCTGCTAGCAACACTAGGGCTGCCAACACTTGAGCTGCTGACACTCAGTCTGCCAACACTAGAGCTGCTAACGCTAGAGCTGTGCAACATGAAGAGTGGTTAGCTGCATTTCTAACATAGTGAAGCGAGTCCTAGAATTCTCAATAAAGATTTAACTTTTTGACCACTCAGTAAGTAATTTATAACAGCTTTAGGATAAAAACAACTACAAGAAAATTTCATTCTCTGATGAAGATTAGTTACCTAATACATAGGAACCTATTACAACATATATGTTTATTACATCTTTGCTCTTCCTGAGAGCAAGGTAGTGCTTAGACTACAGAGTGATTAAAACATAATAACAAAATAGGAATATAACATAGAGACACAGCAGTGTGAACACTGAATAGAAAAGATGAGGACCTACCCTCTCCCCTGTTATAACTGAGATTTATTGCTTCCTTTCCTTTGTTCCCCTTTCCTAGAATATACTCTCTTCTTTTTGCATACTAAATTTCTACTCCTCCTTTGAAGTCAACTCAAAAACTACCTTCTGTGCAGTTTTCCTTTCTCCCACCCGGTTATATAGATGTGTTGGTTAGTGTTACTGAAGTAATTTTTTTTTTTTTGCTTTCTTCTAAAATCTTTGTTGTAAAGGAGGTTTGCTATCAATAGAGGGGTGGATACACACATATACACACACTTGCGTTGATATGTACACATATGTACATATGTGTATTATGAATATACTATAGCAAGAAAGGGTGGCAATAAAAATAAGATGAAGTTAAAAATAAAATGTATCTATAATTAAGATGCTATTGCTTGAAATTATTGACACATCTCATTCCTTTGTGAAACCCCCTTTAAGCATCAGCAGTGAGCAACCAGAATGTGTGATGCTAGAAAACAAGCATATTCTAAAGGTCCTAATCAAGAATGGTCAAACCTAGTTTGTTCAATTTTCTTTTCAAAATCAGAGTACCTTCACATATTAATTGTATAAGAGCCTCTTCATTCTCTTTTTTGACATTTGAAAATGTTTTTATTCATTTTAAACAAAAAAAAATCAGAAAAGGAAAAAAGAACATTTCCAGGTATATAGCAGAACATGACAAGATTCAATATAAAACAAGAACATTTTCATTTCACAAAAACCTATGTAATGAATCCTACACATTGTTTTCAAAGCAACCCAGCTTTTCTGTGCTTCCTTCATTCTGTCTTTTTATTTATTTATTTATTTGTTTGTTTGTTTGTTTGTTTGTTTGGTTGGTTTTTTTGTGGGGCAATGAGGGTTAAGTGACTTGCCCAGGGTCACACAGCTAGTGTCAACTGTCTGAGGCCGGATTTGAACTCAGGTCCTCCTGAATCCAGGGCCAGTGCTTTATCCACTGTGCCACCTAGCTGCCCCCCATTCTATCTTTTTAAAAGGCATTATGCTGTTTTTATTTTCTGTGATGTTTTCTTTAGGATGAATTCCTGCTCCTCCTTCTTCCTCCTCCTTTCCTCTTTTCCTTCTCCTCCTCTTCTTCCTCTTCTTCTTCTCCTTCATCTTTGTCTCAGGAACCCTCAAGGACTCCGGGCTCATATAGAACAGGGTTTGGAGGAAGGATGTGTACAAAGGGATATGTACAGGTGAGTGTAATGTAAGAATCATGTAAAAAAGGGTCTTATTGGTTGGCTGACTCCATAAAGGTGTCATACCCTAACCCTAAAAATTCTGAGGAAATCTGAACAAATCTTAGGTATAGCTCATGTCTTGGTTTCACCAAAAATAGGTTCTGTGTACCCCAGAGTCTGGCATAGATGGTGGTATCTGGCAAAGGGCAGCCTGGGACTTTCCTGACAAAGCACCTCTTCCCATCCACTACTCTCTTATATTTGTGAGTTGTAAACTCCTTGAGGGCAGATGCTATTGCTTTTTGCAATTTATTTTAATCCCCAACACTTAGCAGAATGGCTGGCATATACGTTTACATATTCATTCATTTTCTACACTCCTTCTCTAGGTAACTTTGTCAGCTCCATGGGTCTAGTTATCATCTCTACACTAATATCTCCCAGATCTAGATATCCAGCTCTTAGGATGGATCCTAATGATATCAATAGCTCTACATCACTAGCCGCCTGTTTGACCCTTTGAACTGGATGTTCTATAAGCATTTCAAACTAAGGAGGTCCAAAACCACTACTCATTGTCTTTCTCCCAATACCTGCCTCTCCTCTGAAATTTCCTACTCTTGTTGAGAGCACCACTATTCTTCCAGTCACATAGATTTGTGATCTTCATGTTCATCTTGATGCCTTGCTCTCCTGGACCCTGCACCTG
This sequence comes from Dromiciops gliroides, assembly GCF_019393635.1. Classification (NCBI taxonomy): domain Eukaryota; kingdom Metazoa; phylum Chordata; class Mammalia; order Microbiotheria; family Microbiotheriidae; genus Dromiciops; species Dromiciops gliroides. The sequence continues at coordinate 97,923,922 of NC_057861.1, forward strand.
CTGCCAAATATAGACAGTTCTATTGGCAACAACTCTTACATTGGTACCCTTTCTCTCTACTCACATGGCCATCACACCAGTTCAAGACCTACCATAATAGCTTCCTGATTAGGCTCTCTGCCTTAGCTCTCTTTCCTTTTCAGTGCATTTCTACACACATGTGAAAGTGATTTACCTAAAACATATATCTTACCATGTTTCTTCCCTATTACCTCCAGCATCAAACATAAATTCCTTTGGCATCTAAAACCCCTCAAAGACAGGCTTCAACCTGCAGCCAGCCTCCAAATAACAGGGCTTTTACCCCCTATCATTTATTCAATGGTTCAGCCAAACTGGTCTTCCTTATACATTCTATCTCGCATCTCAGTGCCTTTACATTGACTGGTTCCCACCTACACATCTTGGCATTGTGAATTTGATCCCAAATTCGAGTTTCATTCGTTAGGTCTTTACTGATCATCCTAGCTCCTCATATACAGCCCTTACCCAATTACTCTGAATTTATTTTTAATATATTTTAATATATTTCGAGTAGACATATATATATATATATATATATATATATATATATATATATATAATTTTTCTTTTTTTATGGTATGGGCAGGTCACTTAACACCATGGATGCATTAGCAACTCCCTTTTTTCCTTTTTCCTCTGCCTTTTCTGACACCTCTACCCCTTTACTCTTCCAGCACATATCTTGGCAATATAATGATTAAAAAATACAACTAGAGGCAGCTAGGTAGCTCAGTGGCTAGAGTGCCGGTCCTTGAATCAGAAGACCCATGTTCAAATGTATCCTCAGATACTTAGTATCTTTGTAACTGAGCAAGTCACTTGACCTCTATCAGACTCAGTGTTCTCAAATGTAAAATGGGCATAATAACAGCACCTGTCTCTCAGGGTTGTTGTGAGGATCAAATAGATAATATTTATAAAGTGTTTAGCCCGGTGTCTGGAAGATAACAGACACTAATGATTCTTTTCTTCTAATCTTGTGCATTTGCATGATTTTTAAAATAAATACTCCCATTATTTCCAATGAAAATATCAATAGTAATCTTACCCTATTGAGGGAATGCATTGAAATCCTTTTTTTTTCATTAGCAAGTTGATGCAGGGAAGTCTCACCATTCCTCCTCAGCAGTGTGGTTCAATGTTTGATTTTGAAACCAGAGAAATATGACTGCAGAGCAATAAATTATGTTGAAATAAATGTGGCATATCATAGCATAAATACATTTTTTGTATTCTGTTGATCTGTCTTTCCCATTTACGACACCCTCCTCCTCCCTAAGCAAATAGAAACCAAAACATACTGTAAAGCCCCAATATATAGCTGCATTGTCTAGCAAAAAAAAATCCACATCAGCCATGTCCCCAAATATGTCTCTTTTTGCATTTTAAATTCATCATCTTTCTGTCAAGAGGTAAGGTGCACCTTTAGATTCATGGTTCACTCTTGTATTGATTAGAGTCCTAACATCTCTTAGAGCTATTTTTCTTTGACCTCCAGATGTGAATCTCAAATTTCTGGGTATCCCATTGGTACCTCAGACTCAGTCTTCTCAAAACTGAACTGAACTTTCTCCCCAAACTTGCTCTTCCTTCTGGATTTCTTATGTCTGGGGTACCATTGTTCACCGTTTCTCCCATGTTTGTAAACCCAAAGTTCTTATTGATCCTTCACTCAGTTTCAGAATCCTGTCATTTGTATCTGTTCTATTGGTCCCTTCTCTTGATTCCTACTGACAGGATTATCATACTCATGAGTCTTACTGTCAGTCTGCACTACTGCAGTAACTCTTTAACAAATCTCTCAACACTATGCTTCATGATCTTGCCAGAATGGTTTTTCTTATGCATAGATCCGGGGTCGGGGGTGGGGGGGGGAGGTTTTCTGTGGCCCATTGTTACAAAATCACAATCATATCCAACATGCAGTCATTCATTAGTAGCCATGTGAATCAATTTCATATTCCTTTACCTGGCATTCAAAGCCCTCAGCAGTCTTATATCAATATTCAGCATTATTTCCTATGAGCCCTCTCCATGTTGTCTATATACCATTCAAATTGGACTGCTGTCTTTACACTGAACATGCATGGCATTCTTCTGTCTTCTATCTCTGTGTTTTTGTTTAGAATGTTACTTATGCTTGGAATGTCCTTCCCCCACTACTGAATTCCTAACATTCTTAAAAAGCCACCCCAAATGCTATGTCTTACATGAAGCCCCCCATAAATCTTCTAACTTCCTTTAGGACCTCATAGAAATTTGTTTCCCAACTCTCTTTCTACTTATTTGATACCATTTTAAGGGAGGTTGAAGAGGGAGACCCAGATCAGTTTGAAAAGTTCCTTATTCAGTTCTATGAGATTACAGAGAATGACCCTTTGAAGCCATCTGAAGGGAGACATGAGCACTGGTACCTTGCTATAGTTGTTTTTCAGTCCTGTCCAGCTCTTTATGAATCCAATTGGGGTTTTCTTGGCAGAGATACTGGAATGGTTTGCCATTCATTCCCTTCTCTAGCTCATTTTACAGATGAGGAAACTGAAGCAAACAGGGTGAAGTGACTTGCCTAGGGTCACACTGTCTCAGTGGCTGAGGCTGGATTTGAACTTCAGGTCTTCTGACTGCAGGTGCTCTATACATTGCACCACCTAGCTGCTCCCCTACCTTGCTCTAGGAAACTAGGTAATTCCTTTGGTTGTCTTCCAGTTAATAGGGCTGCTTCAAAGATAACTGGTGACTGAAAATCACGAACACTATCCCGTCTGATACCAATATTCTGAATGGAATGTTTGTGGAGGAACTGGGGACTCTTATTACCTACATTTGGGAAAAGCTATATGCAACAAATACTCAAAATCTGTTTTGTAGATTTCCCTGGAATTACAGTCTTAAGTGGGGACATATAAAGAGAAACTAACCTACTCTGGGTAAAATTTAGTTTGACTTTGTCTTATCCTAGATTTCCTGTGGGACCCTGAGCTATGGATTATTTGGAATATGATAGTTATTATATGTGTTGGTATTCTATCCCTCATTAGTTAGTGATTTCAGAGAGGGTGGGAACTATGTCTTAACACAGTGTTCTGCACACAAAAGACACTACATTTTTGTTAAAGGAATGAATGACTTTTCACTTCTACCTCACAAAGCAATTTGTTTCGCAACTCTCTATTGCATTTATCATGTCATGGTATATTACAGTTATCTGTTTATTTTATCCCTGCCCTAGTCTATGAGCTCTCTTAGGTCAGTGATGGGGACTTCTCTATATCCTTTAAAACTTAGTATGATGGCCTGCTCAAAAGAGATGCTTAAGAAGTTTAGGAAGTTAAGCAGGAAGTCAGCAGTTCTAAGTGTTAGGGCTTTTATTGATACACAAGTGCAGGCGTTCTTTGCTCCATACATTCTTTCCTCACCACTTGGTATTGTTTCATCATTTCCCCCCACAGGATGTGAAGGATTGGAAAAACTTGATCTGACAGTAAATTTTGTTGGAGAATTGAGCAGCATTAAAATTCTTCGGCATAATATACATCTTAAAGAAATTTTTCTTATGGGTAATCCATGTGCAGACTTTGAAGGATACAGAGAGTTTGTGGTTGCTACTCTCCAACAATTGCAAGTATGAATATTTTAATGGTTCTAAGTACTGTATTTAGTACATTGTCCCAAACTGCGCTCATTATTTTCCCCCCCAAAACAGCCCATTTTCCAGACTGTACTAATGCGATCTAGGACACCACCATCCTCCTAGTCCCCTAGGCTTACAACATAGGTGTCATTCTTGACTCCTCACTCTGTCTCACCCCACACATCTAATCTGTTGCCAAGGCCTATCAATTTTACCTCTGTAATATGTCTCAAACATATCTTCTTCCCTCCTTTGGTACTGCTGCCACCCTGATTCAGGCCGTCATCATCTCACACCTGGACTATAGAGTACACTGCTGGTGTATCTGCTCACCACAGGTCTCTCTCACTCAAGTTTATTCATCTTTCTAAGTGATTTTCCTAAAATGCAGATCTGACCATGTTACTCAGTAAACACCAGTGCTCCTTATCACTTCTGGGATCAAATACAAAATTTTCTGACATTGAGAGCCCTCTCTAACCCAGATTCATTCCTTCCCCCCCCCCCCACCCCCCGTCCCACTCCCATGTACTCTTTGATCCAGTGACACTGGCCTCCTGGCTGTTCCATGAACAAGACACTCCATCTTTTTCTCTGGCTGCCCCCACCATGTCTGGAATGTTTTCTTCCCTCATCTCTACTACTGGTTTCCCTGGCTTCCTTTAAGTCCCAGCCAAAATCCCATCTTTTACAGGAACATTTCCTAATCCCTCTTAATTATAGTGTCTTCCCTCTGTTAATTTCCTATTTATATGGTTTATTTGTACGTATTTGTTTGCTTGTTGTCTCTCCCATTAGTTTGTGAGATCCTTGAGGGCAGTGATTGTCTTTTGTCTTTTTTTTAGTGTCCCCAGAACTTAGCACAGTGCATTGTAAGTAGTAGGCACTTAATAATTATTGACTGACAATCATATAAAAAAATCTAAAAGTAAAAATTAGAATAATGCTAAATTTGTTTTGTTAGCAGATGAGACCTTCTGGATAGGTAGATCATGTGGATAACTGAAGTTTATTACCTTTAAGGATTGAAACTTTTTTTGTATTTTGACACTTTTACTTTGTTTTTGTTTTTGTGGGGCAATGAAGGTTAAGTGACTTGCCCAGAGTCACACAGCTAGTAAGTGTCAAGTGTCTGAGGCCAGATTTGAACTCAGGTCCTCTTGACTCCAGGGCTGGTGTTCTATCCACTGTACCACTTAGCTGCCCCTATTTTGACACTTTTTATGAAAACCATTCAGAATCGCATTGCTTTATTAAATAAAATATGATAAATATAATTTAACCTATTCTTAATGACAGCATCATTATCATGCATGAAAATTATTACACTATATTGCTCTGAGAGATTATTGGGATCTTCAAGGTTTTTTATTGCACACACTAAATGCATATACTAATATACATTTGTAGGTGTTGTTTGTCCTTCATAATCAAAGAGGACCAAAATAATATCCGATTGTCAGGGTCATTGTATAGTATTTCTGGATGTGGCTGATCATACTAATACTGCGTTGGAAGACTGTACCATAGGTTGAGCACAAATAGCCCATATGACCATTTGGGAGGGAGATATCTCTAAATACAGGAGGCAGATGTCTCTAAATGCATTTGTAGATAAAAATTTGCAATGTCTTTCAGTGATAGTTCTCTGTTTTTTATGAATATTTCTCTAATGTGGGTTTCTTTTTTAATTTGTAATTTATTTTTTAACATTCATTTTTTACAGTCTTGAGTTCCAAATTCTCTCTCCCTCCTGCCCCTTTCCATCCATTGAAAAGGCAAATGATATGATACAAGTTTTACAGTAAAGTTACACAAAATATATTTCCATATTTGCCATGTTGCAAAAACAAAACCAAAAAAGCAAGAAAAAATAAAGTGAAAAAAAATGCTTCAATCTGCACTCAGAATGAATCAGTTCTCTCTCTGGAAGTGGTTCTCACTTTTCATTATGGCTCCTTTGGAACTGCCTTGGATCATTGTCTTCATCAGCGTAGCTAAGTCATTCACAGTTGATCATCCATATAATACTGCTGTTTTGTGTGCAATGCTTTCCTTGGTCGGTTCCCTTCACTTTGAATCAGTTTATACAAGTCTATCCAGGTTTTTCTGAAACCATTCTGCTCATCATTTCTTATAGCACAATAGTATTCTATCACAAATGTATACCACAACTTTTTCATCCATTCCCCATTTGATGGGTATCCCCTCAATTTCTAATTTTTTACCACTACAAAAAGAGCTGCTGGGGGAGGCTAGGTGGCGCAGTGGATAAAGCACCAGCCCTGGATTCAGGAGTACCTGAGTTCAAATCTGACCTCAGACACATGACACTTACTAGCTGTGTGACCCTGGGCAAGTCACTTAACCCCCATTGCCCCGCAAAAAAACAAAACAAAACAAAAAAAACAAAACAAAACAAAACAAAACCAAAAGAGCTGCTGTAAATATTTTTGTACATATATGTCCTCTTTCCTTTTCTTTATTCTTTTTGGGATACAGATCTAGTATTTTCCGGGTCAAAAGGTATGCCCAGTTATATAGCCTTTTGGGCATAGTTCCAAATTGTTCTACAGAATGGTTAAACCAGTTCACATTTCCACTAACAGTGTATTAGTGTCTCTGTTTTTTCACAGCCCCTCCATCATTTATCATTTTCCCTTTCTGTCATGTTAGCCAATCTGAGAGGTATGAGGTAATTTATCAGAGTTGTTTTAACTTCCATTTCTTTATTTCTTTTCATGTGACCATTCATAGCTTTTATTAGACTGGGTTTCTTGGTGTAACTTTTTTTTTTTAATGAGCCTGCTTGTCAAATTTGGAGATAACACAAAGCTAAAAAGGATAGTAAGCATGTTTGGTGAAGAAGCTGTGTCCAAAAAATATCTTGACAGGCTAGAAGAATGGTTCAAATAATAATATATAGTCTAGTAGTAATAAATGTATAAATGTAAAGTTTTGCCTTGGTTCAAAAACTCGACTTCCTAAGTATAAGCTAAAGGAACATGGAAGACAGCAGTTTGTATGAAAAAAGATCTGTGAATTCTAGTGGATATCAAACTCAAGACAAAACAGTCATGTCAGGGGGCTGCTATAACAAAGAACAAGGGGAGTATGGGTCCCATTGTCCTATGACGTAGACCTCATATGGAGTACTGTGTTCAGTTTTGGGTGCCATGTGTTAGGGAGGGCATCAATAAGTCTTGTGAGAGAGAACCCAGAAAGGAACAACCAGGACAACAAAGAAACTTGAAATCATGACATAGAAAGATCAGTTAAAGGAACTAGGGCTATTTAGCCTGAAGATTTTTCAGCAAGTGTTTTCTGTTTTAGCCTCAAAGAGTAGAACTAGGAATAAAAGATGAAAATTGCAAAGGCCTTTATTTATTTATTTATTCATTCATTCATTCATTTATTTATTTATTTAGCAGGGCACTGAGGGTTAAGTGACTTGCCCAAGGTCACACAGCTAGTAAGTGTCAAGTGTCTGAGGCTGGATTTGAACTCAGGTCCGCCTGAATCCAGGGATTCAATCTACTATGCCACCTAGCTGCCCCTAACTTTGCCTTTATTCAGATAATTGAAAAAAAGTTAAAAGTTAAACAGCAGAGAGCCAAGTGAAATTCCCTGCCATCAAGGACCTTACAGTCTGAGAGAGACAACATACATGAACCTATGTATAAACATGATATATAAATTAGGGAGTCACAGTAGGAAGGCAGTAATAATAAAGAGGCCTAGGAAAGGCTTCAACCAAAAGGTGAGACTTTAGCCACAACTTGAAAGAAGCCAGGAAAGCTAGAGGCAGAGATGAGGAGGGAGAGTATTTCTGGCATGGGGAACAGCCCTTGAAAATAGTTGCTATAGAAAGATGGAGTGTATTCTGTGAGCACCAGTAAGGAGGCCAATGAGTGTATGGAGGGGATTAAGGTATAAGAAGATTAGAAAGAGGGGGCAGCTGGGTGGCATAGTGGATAAAGCACTGGGCCTGGATTCAGGAGGACCTGAGTTCAAATCTGGCCTCAGACACAACACTAGCTATGTGACCCTGGGCAAGTCACTTAATCCTCATTGCCCCCCCCCCTCCCCCCGATAAAAAGACTGGAAAAGATAGGAAGGGGGTAACATTTTAAAGGACTTTGAACACCAAACACAATTTTGATTTTGAATTTGATTGGTATTGGAGCCACTGGAATTATTTTTCATGCATTACTTAAATTACGTCACTATTATGACACACTATACATTCATGTAGTTAAAATATTCCAACCAGGGTCAACATAAAGTCATTTTGAACAGCTACATTTGAATATTATTATTATTACTATTATGGTTATGATTATGATAATGATTATGATTTTATTATAAGCGTTTGGACGGCAAGGAAATAGAGCGATCAGAGAGGATTAAGGCATTGCAGAACTTCTCAGTAATTGAACAAAAAATCAGAGACCAGGAAAAGGCTTATTGTCTCAAAAGATCGAAAGAGAAAGAAGAGGCTGAGAGAAAACTTCAAGAAGAGGAAGAGAAGGAAAAACAGAAGGAAAACAGAAATAATCTAGACTTCAATGACCATTCGTACATGGACACCAACAACTCTATGTATGTAAACTAACATTCATGTTCATTATTTATTGGTGATTCAGAATATCAATAGAAATTGCAAAACTCCTTTTTCTGATCAGGGTTTTTACAAATTCATTTTACATTCAAAGAAACTTACTTCCAAGACCATAAACTTCCAGTTACTTGATTACAGATGACAACTCTATGGATTAAGGACACCAAGTTGTCCTCTTAGATCAGGGGTTTTTAAATTTCATTTTGTGAACTTTAAAATAAAATATATTTTGATAAGAGTACTTCAATATAATTGGTTTCCTTTTTTAAGTCTAAATATTTTATTTTATTCATTTAAAAACTTCATTCTAAGAAGGGTCCATAGACTTCACCAGACTGCTAACGGGGTCCACGATGCAAAAAAGGCCCTGAACCCCCTTTTCCATCAATGTATATACAAACCTCCTACTAAAGCCCAGTACTTTCAATTATCATTTAAATTATTATATCTTAAAATACCCTCATCAAAAGCAATGGAAGATACATGATCTGACTTGTTTATAAATCTACAGGTCTGCCTTATGTAATATATGTGTTGTTGAAGAGTTCTTTGTAAATCACATTTTAAAAAATTTAAATTATACTGTCATTATAATGAGGAGGGAGACATTAAACTGGGAATTATATGTTATATTCTTTTGCAAAGCATGTCCTTGATTGCAAGCATCACAAAACATGCCCCTGATTATATTTTGTATTTTGCAAATTTCATTTTATTTATTTTAAAACATTCATCCTATATAAAAGGATCACATATTTCTTCAACCTCAACTAAACAGTCTAATCTTTACTAGTCTTTTTATTTTTGCTAATTTTTTTCTGTTTCCTCCAATTATACTGTTCACAGTTACTGTGACTATCATATTATTCATTGAAATTGGTCCTGAAGTATTGGTTAACTTGAAACTAATCTATTAACAGTTTTTCCTTGTGAAATCATTTCAGAGAGATGGGCTTGCATTGTAATGGTTTTCTAATAAAAGTACATGTCCCCATTGCATTTCAACATGTATTTGCTGATAAATAATTTTCTTTCCTGAATTTCTAAAACTCTATTAATTTAGATTGCAAAATGTTGAAAATGACACCCTGTATGGGCAGTTAGGTGACATAGTGGATAGAGCACCGGCCCTGGATTGAGGAGGACCTGAGTTCAAATCCGGCCTCAGACAGTTGACACTGACTAGCTTTGTGACCCTGGGCAAGTCACTTAACCCCAATTGCCTCACCAAAAAAAAAAAAAAGAAAGAAAGAAAGAAAATGGCACCCTGTAAATCTTTTCCCCAACAAGAAGGAAAAAAAGAGAGGAAAAATAATGTAACCAGTTACTTCAGACACAAATATTACTATAGTTTTCTCATGTGGTAAAATTTACCTTGGAAGCTTGCATCTAAGTTTGCATCAGGAATTATTTCTTTTTTTAGTGATCAAAATTATGGCAATCATAGTGTGCCTCTGTATTTAGCAGGATGTAAGTGACTCAGATAGACCTTTCTTCCCTAGCCTGTTTTTTCTTATTTAGGATGCCTCAAAACTATTGGTGTACTTTGAAGTTTCAGTAACTAGACTTTAGGGACATCCCTTTTTTTTTTTTTTTTTTTTTGGTGAGGCATTTGGGGTTAAGTGATTTGCCAAGGGTCACACAGCTAGTAAGTGGTAAGTGTCTGAGGCCAGATTTGAACTCAGGTACTCCTGACTCCAGGGCTTGTGCTCTATCCACTGCGTCACCTAGCTGCCCCAGGGACATCCTTTTAAGCTTTAGTAGCTTAAATTAACACTTGGCCTTTTTTGGACTCCCTATATTTGCCATTATAATAGGTCATTATAATAGGTCAAAATTGTGATGTTTAAAATCTAATTTGGGTCCTACCTGCCTCCCCCCCCCCCCCCGCCCCAGTTTTGGTGGGGGGAGGGAACTGGCTAAGATTACTGATAAATTCAGCAAGAGTTTAGGCTTTTGAGGATATATATATATATATATATATATATATATATATATATATTTAGTGGGGCAATTAGGGTTAAGTGACTTAAGGATATATTAAAGAGAAAAGACTTTTGTCTTTACTCTTTACATGGGACCCTGTAATGCCAGAAAAGTCTATCTACTTTCCTTTCTTTCTATGTCTGAACAAATAGAAGCCCTCTCTTTTTCTTTGTCCCTGCCACCACATGAGGTTTCTGAATGAAAAGATAGAAATCCAGTGAGCCAGACTCAGCTTCTTACTTCCTGTCTCCCTCCCCAAAAGGGGAGGTCCTTCAAGCTGATTGGTTGAGGGTGGTCTCCTGTTGATGGCTTAGTCCACAACCTCTGAGAACAACACCCCATTCAGGGCCAGTCAGATGTGGTCTTGATTTAATCATTCTTAAGTGGGTTCTCAGTCAGTTTCTCAGTCTCACCCAATTCAATCAATTCCAAATCAGTCCTCAGGTGGGGACCCTGGGCATCTGCCAAATCCCATTATTTTATCACAAAATGAAATAAGATTAGGCAGCTGGTTGGATATGTGAAGGAACTGAGAATGGAGAATAAAGGACGATAGCCAGTTTGTAATCTTGAATGATTGGAAAGATGGGGATGTTCTCAAGTTTGGAAGAGGGGTAAGTTTTAGGGGAAAGAAAGTAGATTTTATTTTGGACACACTGAGTTTGAGAGTTGGAACTGACCAGCAGGCAGTTGGTAATGTTGGACTAGAGGTCAGGAGAAAGAATAATAATGGGTTAATAGATCCAGGAGTCATCTTCATAGAGGTAATACTGTGACATGGTAGCTAAAGCAATCACCAAATAGGAGAGTATATAGAGAAAAGAGAAGAAAATCCAGAATTGAGCTCTGGAGGACACCTGTAGTTAGTAGGCGTGCTATGGATGGAGATGTGGCAAAGGAGACTTAGAAGGAGAAGTCAGATAGTTAGGAGAAGAGTTGAAAGAAGTATTACAAAAACTCAGAGAGGAGAGTACCGAGAAGAAGGACGCATTTGTGTGTGTGTGTGTGGGGGGGGGGCAATGAGGGTTAAGTGACTTGCCCAGGGTCATACAGCTAGTAAGTGTCAAGTGTCTGAGGCCGAATTTGAACTCAGGTCCTCCTGAATCCAGGGCTGGTGCTTTATCCACTGTGCCACCTAGCTGCCCCAGAAGGATGCATTTTTGAAAAAGGAGGATTTGATTTGGCAATTAAGAAATACAGATCACTTTGTAGAGAGTAGTTTTATCTGAATGTTCAAGTTGGAAGCCAGATTGCAGAGAGAATGAAGAAAGGAAGGAAGAAAATAAGCATTTATTAAGTGCCTAATAAGTGCTAGGCCTTGTGCTAAGAGCTTTTTAAATACCTCATTTTAACCTCATAACAACCCTGGAAGGTAGGTGCTATTATTACACCCCTCCCCTTTACAGTTGAGGAAATTGCGACAGGTGTTAAATGATTTGACCATGTTCATACAGCTAGTAAGTGTCTAAGGTTGGCTTTGAATTCAGGTCTTTCTGACCCAGCGTTATTGGTATCAACACCAGGATTCAAATTGTTATTGGCAGTTAAAAATTTTACATACCAGTGAGCTGCAGATAAAATAATAGAAAGGTGTAGTGGAATTTTATTAGTAAAATATTTAAAATGTCCATACCCTCATGATTTATTTAGGAATAGGAGAAGAGCGGGTAATATGTAAAGGGAGGGTTCCCTTCTGGCATCCAAAGTAGTGGGGCTGATATGGAGCCAGAAGTGAAACATTTGGGAAACTCTGGGAAAAATCAGTCAATCAACAAACATTTATTATATGGCAAAACTATAGTAGATGCTAAGGATACAGATACAATAAATGAAACAATCCCTGCTCACAAGGAGCCTATATTCTGATGGAGAGAACAAGGACTTATAAAAAAGCAGGTGCAATATGGTGAAATAAAAGGTATCATAAAATGGGTTTGATGCATGCCCAGACTTTGTGAAGGTCACTGTTGTACTTGTTAAGTCGTTTCAGTTGTGTCCTACTCTTGGTAACCTCATTTGGGGTTTTCTGGGCAAAGATACTGGAACAGTTTGCCATTTCCTTCCCCAGCTTGTTTTATAGATGAGGAAAGTGAGGCAAACAGGGCTAAGTGACTCACCCAGGATCAAATAGCTAGTAAGTATGAGACTGGACTTGAACTCAGGTTTTCCTTACTCCTGACCTGTACTCTATCAACTGTGTCACCTAGCAACCCATGTAAGTCATTACCTTCTCAGCAACTTAATAATCCCTGAAGTCTTCCTAGAGCACAGAGAGGCTAATTCAGCTGCCTGAGGTCACAAAGTTCGTATATGTCAGAGAGAGGACATGAATTCAGGTCTCCCCAGTTTTGAAAACAGCTCTCGTTCTACTACACCAGGCTGTCTCTCTTGCAGGTCATTGAGTAACATATGAAAGGGTTGCCAAGTAGCAGCCATTCCCAAAATGCAAAGAAATCAGAACAGGGCAATGTTGTGTCATTATAAATAGGGAAAAAGTAAAGATAGCTGACATTTTTGTAGCACTTGATAATATGCAGAATCCTCTACTGCCTCCTTTCTTTTGACTCTCATAGCAGCCTCACTGTGAGGTATGTGATACCTCTATACAAAAATCATTCCTCTGTGTAATAGACATCTAGCTCAGTTTGGGTGGTCATTCTGGGGGTAACAGTTATACCATTGTACTAGAATGTGAAAAAAGACTGTTAATTCTGCTATTTTCATGTTCCTTGGGCTTGTTCTTTTCTAGTCCATATTCTCTGCTGCAAAAGAAGGAAAACGAACAACCAGCAACAGAAGAGAAGAAGGTTAATGAAAAGACACCAGATGAATTGGACAAAGAATTCTGGGAGAAGCCCACCTTATTTACCCCTGAGTCTAGAATAGAAACTCATAGATACTTGGAAAAACAAAGGAAAGATAAAGAAAGATTAAGGTACTATCACTAATTCATACCTTGGTAACTGATTAAATTTTTATGGATTTCTCAGAAATCACATTTCTTTGTTAATTATTTTATGCCTTTAGCCTAAAATTCATATTAGTGTACTTTGGTTTTCCTTGCTAAATGCAATGTCTTGGACCTTTTCCTATTAAATTTTGCCCCTAAATTTGCTAGTAATAAACTTAGTCCTTTAGACACCATTGAATATTCCAACCTAGGATGATATTAAATAACTTATGAGTGATATTTTAGATCATCAATTAGTACATATACCAGTTTAATACAATCAGGGTTGTTGATTATCATTCCAGTCACCAGACAGTTAAATAATAGCTAATATATGTGTATATACATCTCTATAGCTATCTTTCTATCTCTATTTCATTTATCTATCTATTATTTATCTCTTTTGTCTTTCTTTATGTCTGTCATCCATTTATCTATCATCTATTTGTCTATCTATCCATCTATCTCTATCTATTACGTTTAGGTTTGCAAAGTATTTTATTTATTTATTTATTTATTTATTTATTTTTTTAGTGAGGCAGTTGGGGTTAAGTGACTTGACCAGGGTCACACAGCTAGTAAATGTTAAGTATCTGAGGCCTGATTTGAACTCAGGTACTCCTGAATCCAGGGCCGGTGCTCTATCCACTATGCCACCTAGCTGCCCCTGCAAAGTATTCTAAAAACATTATTTCATTTAATCTTTATAAACAATCTTGTGAGATAATAGATGCTCTTTTAATCTCCATTTTACAGACAGAAAAAATGAAGCTGAGAGGTTCAATGATTTGTTCATGGCTATAAACCTACCTAGTAAGTGTCCAAAGCAGGATTAGAACTCAGGTCTTCCTAACTACAAGTCCAATGTTCTCTCCACTATACCACCTCGTTGCCTCATAATCCCTAGAAAAATTTCTATGTTTTCAAAAGTAAATTTTTAAAAATATGGTAATAAGGTCTTTTCATACTTTAATGTACATTTTGACTTTGACACTTTGAAAGAGTGTAATTTTCATCAGAATAGATACTTCTCCCACTAATGTAGATTACTCTCTCCCTTCTGTTCTTTAGTTGCTAAGACCAGCTTCTAGTGAGGGGCCCCTTTGCATTTAACTATGCTTGGCCTTAGATAACAGATCTGATCTGTCACTGACCTTGAACTCAAGACCTTACAGTTTGACAAAATCTACCAGAGATTGTGTTTCACTGGTACAGCTTTTGAGAACCCAGAGTTATACATGAAAATGACAGCAATGGCGGGGGGGGGGGAGTTCATTTCATAAAAATGTCTTATTGATGAGCAGAATTACTTGTGTTCTCATTAAGTTCTCTCATTAAGAGTTTGTGTCAAGTAATCAGTTGGCCATATTGATTAACTGAAAAATAGATTCTATTTTTTCCACTTTAAAAATAGAAGCAGCTAATAAAATAAGTAAGTGGAATATTATCTTTTTTAAAAAAGCCAATTGTGAAGCCAAGATATATTCAACCTGATTGTCCTGTTAATGCTCAGATTGGGAAGAGATAAAAATCGCCTCCCCTTTCCTTGAGAATTTTCCCTTTCACTGTAGCTTACTCTTTTTAGAGGAATGGATGAGCTGATTTCCCTAAGTGCTTGCCATGTATGACCAGCCAGGAGAATGGCTCCCCCATTGCAGTTGGCACATGCATGTAGAGAAGGTGTGTACGTGGGCTGGAAGTGTTCTCCAAGAAGCATGAAACTTTCAACACACGTATACACTCTTCAGGTCTTGTACGCCTCAGGGCCTGTGCACGTGTGTTGCATTTGAGTACATGACTCTACATTTGCGTTTCTTGGGGTGATATTTTCATTTTTACAGGAACCTGCTCTTTGGATGTCTATTGCTATATCACTATAAGAACAGTCCATGGAATTGGGATTATTTTTTCCTTACAAAGCTAAGTCGATTATTTAACACCACCCTTTGATCTTTAAAGTGTTTGCAAATTGCTTATTTGATGACGTTTGACATTAATTGATTCATGATCTCCAGAGTAGCCCTTTTAAAGTTTGTTAAAGATAGGTACAGTGTCATTCCTTTCATCTAATTGCTTAACCCAACTCATAACATCTACCACTTAGGGGAATATTGAGGATTTGGGGCCTATGTGGAAGCAAATTAAAGAACATGATCAGTGCATTTAATAAAAATAGGTAGCATTATATACTGCCTTAAGTTTTCCAAATGCTTTATAGATATTATCTCATTTTATCCTTATGACACTGGGAGGTGGAGGGATGGAGTGGGGAAGGGAACAGGCATTTATTTATTGCCTGCTGACCAGGTGCTGTATTTTATAAATTTTATAAGTGTTTTATAAATATTATCTCTTTTGATCCTCACAACAACCCTGTAAGGTAGGTGCTATTATTATTTCCATTTACATTTGAAGAAACTAAGATAAACAGAAGTTAAAGTGGCTCGCCTGGGGTCACAAAATAACAGTAAGGGTCTGAGTTGGGTTTGAACTTGTCTTCCCAACTCTAGGCCAAACCTCTTCCCTGTAACACCTGGCTGCCTTCTTAAGTACCTTTATCTAAAAAAAGCACAAAATGAAGCACTTGTGTCTTCCCTATCCCCATGATAAAGAACTAAAGGCAATTTTAAAAAGAGAGCATAATATCAGAGAATGGCTTCTGGCAATTTCATGGACTTTTCTTCATTAATAAAAAGGACAAGTTTGGAGGCAAACTGAAAATCAGGTTTTCCCAATAGCATTTGTTTGTTGCAAATTAAATAGTGCTATGGTGATCTATCTACCACCATGATTATTAACTCAAGAAGCAATTATGGTATATTCTAAATTGTAGTTTTAAATAAATCAGAGGCTATACACACAAAGTAGAGAAGTAAACTGACAAATATCTGGATAAACCAAAAATAAAATACAATAGTCATTCATTCTTAGCATTTCCCTAACTTAGCTGCTTGTGTGTTCAACATGCCCACAGTTCCATGTGCTTGATAAAAACCACATATCCTTATGCAAGGGTAGGGAGGAGAGGCAACTCTCAAATACACACACACACACACACACACACACACACACACACAAAGATGGAGAGAACAAAAATGTATAGGCACAGAATTTGGAAATTGGATCAGCAGTCTGTAAAGCTGTCATAGATTTTCTTTAGCTGCC
Source organism: Dromiciops gliroides (assembly GCF_019393635.1). Classification (NCBI taxonomy): domain Eukaryota; kingdom Metazoa; phylum Chordata; class Mammalia; order Microbiotheria; family Microbiotheriidae; genus Dromiciops; species Dromiciops gliroides. The sequence continues at coordinate 97,940,299 of NC_057861.1, forward strand.
ATTTTCCCCTCACTCATGTCAGGCATAACCTGAGGTTGGTAATCTGCTTTTGCTCCTTCTTTTGGCCATCCATGTAGTTATTGCACACACACACAAACACACGCATACACACCCTTCATGCCACAGGTAGGATGCTCATGGGACCATATGAATTGGGAGCTTCTTACTCATTGTTGGGATAACTGTTCCCTAGTACTAGAAATGTTAGCTATAGCAATAAGAGAAGAAAAATATTAAAGGAATTAGAATAGGTAAAGAAGAAACAAAAGTATCATTCTTTGCAGATGATATGATGTTATACTTAGAAAATCCTAGAGAATCAACTAAAAAGCTACTTGAAATTATTAACAACTTTAGCAAAGTTACAGGATACAAAATAAAGCCACATATATCATCAGAATTTTTATATATTGAGGCAGCTAGGTGGTGCAGTGGATAAAGCACTAGCCCTGGATTCAGGAGGACCTAAGTTCAAATCTGGTCTCAGAAATTTGACACTTACTAGACACTTACTAGCTGTGTGACCCTGGGCAAGTCACTTAACCCTCATTGCCCCACAAGCAAACAAACAAACAAACAAAAAGAATTTCTATATATTACCAACATTTTCCAGCCACAACAGATAGAGAAATTCCATTTAAAATAACTGTGGACAGTATAAAATACTTGGGAATCTACCTGCCAAGACAAATCCAGGAACTATGTAACCAGAACTATAAAATGCTTTTCACACAAAGTTAGATCTAAACAATTGGAAAAATATTAATTGCTCATGGGTAGGCTGAGTCAATATAATAAAAATGACAATCCTATATAAGTTTATTTAGTGCTATACCCATCAAACTATGAATATATATATATATATATTTTTTTCTGGGCAATTGGGGTTAAGTGACTTGCCCAGGGTCACACAGCTAGTAAGTGTTAAGTGTCTGAGGCCGGATTTGAACTCAGGTACTCCTGAATCCAGGGCTGGTGCTGTATCCACTGTGCCACCTAGCTTCCCCAAAATATTTTATAGATCTAGAAAAATAATAACAAAATTAATCTGGCAAAACAAAAGCTCAAGGATATCATGGGAATCAATGAAAAAATATGAAAGAAGGTAGTCTAGTAGTACCAGATCTAAAACTTTATTATAAAGTGGTAATAATCAAAACAATCTGGTACGGTCTAAGAAATAGACAAGTGGAATAGAATAGGTAGAAATTACACTATAGTAAATGACTATAGTAAGCTAGTAGATGATAAACCCAAGTATCCAAGCTTTTGGAACAAAAACTCATTATTTTACAAAAACTGCTGGGAAAAGTGGAAAGCAGTATGGAAGAAACCAGGTTATATACCAACATTTCACACCATATACTAAAATAAGGGCACAATGGGTACATAAGCAAATTAAGAGAGTATGGAAACATCTGTCAGATTTATGGGCAGAGGAAGAATTAGGGACCAAAGAAGATATAGAGAACAAAACAAAATGCAAAGTAGAGCATTTTGATTATTATTAAATTAAAAAGTTTTTGCATAAATAAAACTAATGTTACCAAGATAACAAAGGAAGCAGAAAACTGGGAAAGAATTTTTGAAACAAAGTATCTCTGGTAAAGGCATCATTTCTCAATTATATAGAAAACTGAGTTAAATTTATAAAAATACAAATCATTCCCCAATTGATAAATGGTCAATGGATCTGAACAGGCAGTTTTCAAACAAAGAAATCAAAAGTATCTATATGAAAAATGAGCTAGATCACTATTGATCAGAGAAATGCAAATTAAAACAACTCTGAGGTATCACCTCAGCCTATCAGAGTGGCAAATATAACAAAAAAGGAAAACATTGAATGCTGGATGGGATGTAGGAAAATTGGTATGCTAATCCACTGTTGGTGGAGTTGTGAAAAGATCCAAACGTTCTGTAGAGCAATTTGGAACTATGCCCAAAAGGCTATAAAACTGTGCATACTCTTTGATCCAGCAATACCACTGCTAGGTTTATATCCCAAAGATAACCCCCCAAAAGAGAAAACGACCTATCTGTACAAAAATATTTATGGCAGCTCTTTTTGTGGTGGCTAAGAATTGGAAATCAAAGGAATGCCCATCAATTGGAGAATGGCAAAACAAACTGTGGTATATAATGGTGATGGAATATTATTGTGCTATAAGAAATGACAAGCAGGATGATTTCAGAAAGGCCTGGAAAGACTTATATGAACTGATGTATAGTGAAGTGAGCAGAACCAAGAGAAGATTGTGCACAGAGATAGCAATATTGTTTGATGAACTGTGAATGACTTAACTAATTTTAGCAATATAACAAGACAGTACCAAAGGACTAATTATGAAACATACTATCCACCTTCAAAGAAAGAACTGATATTTATTGAACACAGACTGAAGCATGCTATTTTTCACTTTCTTCTATTTGTTTTCTTGTACAAAATGACTAATTTGGTATTGTTTTACATAATTACACATGTATAACCCATATCTGATTGCTTACTGCCCAAGGGAGGAGAGGGAGGGAAGGAGGGATAATTTGGAACTCAAAAATATAAATAAAAATGTTTATTATTAAAAAAATTAAGAAAATTGCTTTACTTTGCAATTCTGCCTTGTCTATGTAGATATAACCACATATAAATCTTTCTTTGGTTTGAATTTCAAAGCAAATGACATAATTATAGCAACTTATGATACTAAAATATTGGTGGCATTTAGAAGTTCCTATTTATTTTTTATGAACTATTTTACTGAGGTATTACTCCCTTTAACATTTTCTTTAGTAAAATGAGAATTTCCTTCCATCTTCTTCCTATCCCACCCTGTTGTTTATTTTTAGTGACAAAAAGAAGAAACAAAAACCACCTAGGACTTTGATCACTGCAGATGGACGAGTCTTGAATATTAATGAACCCAAGTAAGTGAGAAAAACAGTAACCTGAAGAAATAAAATTAGTAGGATTTGTAATCATGGTTTTCTTTTTAATAACAGGTTTGCTTTGCAATGAATAAATTTGTCAATTTTAACTGGTTTGGCAGCTCTGAAAAATGTCATTTCCCCACTATATTTCCAAGTAACAAATTCGCCATATTTTCAAACAGGACCAGATTAGATTCAATTTAGCTGACATTCATGAACATTCCATGAACATATAGGCACACCACATGTAAGACTGCCCCAAGTACTGTTTCATAACAATATTGCTATTACATTATAACCAAATCCTATCATTAAAGTCACAGAATCTCACTGTAATATACTTTTCCAGATTGTCTATTTATAATTGTTTTTATGAAACTCCTTTAAACACCTTGTAGTGTGTTTTTGTGGAACCAAATAATGTTGCTAACAGAGTATGTATTTCACTCCCTATTACATATAGAATTAGAGATGGACATTATAAACATGCCTCTTGAGTTGTAACACTGATAGGTTTGGCTTAAATCCATTGAATTGATTTGTTCTTAATTAGCAATGAATAAGCCAATAATGATACTGGAATATCTCTTATGAATGTATCCCCTAAAATCTATTTTAAAAACTTGAAATAAATGCATCAAACATTTTTTGGACTAGGGAAATAAATTTATATTAAATATAGCATGCTATTATTATGCTTGGTGATTTATAGTGTTAGGTTATATGAAGAGTGGACAAGAATTAGGCTCAAACTATAATTACAAAAATATAGTAAATTCTTATCTGGAACAAAACAAATCCTTTCCATTTCCAAATTCAAAGTTATGTATTTCCCATGGATGCATCAGCTATCTGTCAGGAGATGGGTAACATGATTCAGAATAGGTTGTCTGATAATTGATTCATTTAGAGTTTTTAGTATTTGAAAGTTTCTCTTTATGTTATTATGTTCTCATTATATAATTGTTCTTCTGCATCAATTTCTTCTGCATTAGTTCATGCTTCCTTGGATTTTATAATACCATGTATTTCGTCATTTATTATTGTATAATAATACTTCATTTCATATGCAATGGCTTGTTCAAATATTCCCCAATTGATAGTCACCCCCTAATTTCCATATTGTTCCTTTTATTTTTCTTAAAAAAAAATTTCCTTCAAGATCAGGAAAGTTGGCTTAGATTGCAACTATCCCCCTTCTTGACTATCACTCCCTATTCCTGCCTGAACAATTCCTGTTGAATTTATTGTATTTCTACGCTTACCTCTTGGCATGCGCATATGAGTATATGTGTGTGTGTGTGTGTGTGTGTGTGTGGTTATTCATACTATTGTACTTTGTCTGGTTAAGGTAAAAGTTAGTCCTTCCCCCATCCTTACGCCTTCCTCCAAGTTTGTATACTCTTCTTCTCATGAACCTCAATTATGAGAAATGATAAGTTTTACCTTCTTCCTCCTTTCTACACTACTCTATTTTTCCATTTACCCTTCCTTTTCTTTCCCATCTTAAAATCCTCAGAACAGGACCAATCAACCCCTCCCCAGTTTCTCTGTGTTTTTTCTTATATAATATCTTTAATACCCTCTGAAGATATTACTATTCTGAAGGGACTCTTGTTTCTTCTCTATTAGAATATCAGCATTTTATGTCCTTCCAGCTCTTTCCTGTGGTAATATAAATGAACCTTTCCAGGTTTTTCCTCTTGTCTTTGTCTTCCAAAGTTCCTCCTTAGGTCTGGTCTTCTCATCAGGGATGCTGGAAAGTCTTCTATTCCATTAAAGATCCATCTTTTTTTCATTTTTGTAAATTATCCTCAGCTTCGCAGTATAAATTATTCTTGGTTGTAAGCCCATGTCTTTTGCCTATTGTATATTATATTCTATGCTTTCATCTCGTTTATTGTCGAAGTTGCCGAGATTTTTGTGATCCCTTCTGGATCCTTTCTTTCTGGCTGCTTGAAATAGTTTTCTTTAAAGTGGGAACTCTGGATTTTGGCTATGATTGTTCTGGGATTTTTTCTTTTGAGGTTTTTATTTCAGGAGGTGATCAGTGGATTCTTTCTCTTTTCACTTTGTCCTATTGTGTGCCAGATGTTATACAGAAAAAGGCAAAAACAGACCCTGCCTTCAAAGAGCTTCCAATGTAATAGGAGGAGACTACATGCAAACAACTGTGTACAAATGAGATACACTCAGGATAAATGCAAAACGATGTTAGAGGGAAGGCACTCATATTAAGGAAGATTATGAATTGTTTCTTTCCTAATGGAAGATGGCATTTTAGCTGAGGCATGAACAAGTCACAGAAGCCAGGAGGCAGAGATAAGGATCCCCCAGGGATGGGGGAAGCCAGTGAGTTGGGGGATAGAGTGTCTTATGTAAAGAGCAGCAAAGTTGACAGAATGACTAGATCACAGATCATGTGGAGGGTAATAAAGCATAAGAAGACTGGAAAGGTTGGAAGGGACAAGGTTATATGGGTCTTTAAGCCAAATCTACAGTTTGTATTTGATCTTGGAGGCAATAGGGAGCTGCTGGAGGTCGGTTGGTATGGTGGCCAGCAAGAAGGATAATCAGTGGACAGCCTGTCTGCTACATTGATACCCATGAAATGTCAAGAGATCTAGAGGCCATCCACCAGCATGCTGGAGGATTCACTAGAGGATATAATTAAGAAGTTGAAGAGGATGTGAAAAGCTGCTATTGAAATCACTGAAGTGCCTACATCAATGAGATCATAGGTCCATTAGTGAACGTTATTAAGCTCCCACTATATGCCAGGCACTGTACTAAGTGATGGGGTCTAAGAGAGGAGAGAATGTCTCTGCTTTCAAGGAGTTCAAAGTCTAATGGGGAAACATCATGTAAACAACTGTGTACAAACAAGCTATGTATATATAGGATGAATTTGAAAAACAAACCTAAATGTTTTACAATATCATGAATTATAAATAGATAAAAACTATTTTCCAAGTCATCTTGATTTTTTTGCTTAATTTTTATAAACCATGAATAATAGAAATAAAATTGTGAATTCCTTTTCACAATTGTGGCAGTGGGTGGCTCTGTTCCATGCCATCTTGAGAGATCACTTTAGTCATTGTTTTGGGTAGATGTTGTGATAGGTTTTTTTTTTGTTTTTGTTTTTTTGCGGGACAATGAGGGTTAAGTGACTTGCCCAGGGTCACACAGCTGTCAAGTGTCTGAGGTCAGATTTAACTCAGGTCCTCCTGAATCCAGGGCTGGTGCTTTATCCACTGCGCCACCTAGCTGCCCCTGATATTGTGATAGTTTAAAATAATACTTCATCTGTGACATAGTTTCCTTCAGAAATGTCTTTGCGTTCGGTTTTTCTGGTTGAATTCAGCATCTTTTCATTGTTGCACTCTAGAATGGATTATTTATTTTTCATTGTCAAAAGGTTCCAAATTATACTTCTTTCCTTCCTCTAATTCATCTTTATTCCATTGCTGTATTAATTTCCCTTATGAATGGATTATCCTAGCCTTGAAAATGTCCATTACACCCTTCTAGCTTACAGAATCAGTTTCCTTTGCCCTCCACAATCTGGTACCACTTTTGCTTTTCAGCCTTATTTCATATTACTTCCTCCCCTATCCTGCAGCTGAACTGTGCCACTATCTCTTTGTACCCAAACACAGTTGGAACTTTCTCACCTATAAGCCTGTGGTCACACTATTCCCTATGTGTGACTTGGCTCTTTTTTTTTTTTTAGTCTGTCATTTCACTTATCAATTTTTTTCGCTTTCTTCAAAACCCAAATCAAATGCCACCTCTTTTGCCAGACCAGGCCTAGTCCCCATTGTTAATGATATAACAACTTATTTATCTTGAAACCCCATATAGTACTTTGTTTTACATCTGTCTGGTGCACTTGATATGCATTATTATTTATTATATGTATGCGTTTATGTGTCTTATACCCCCTGCTATAATGTAAGGTCAGTGAAGGAAGAAACCATTCCTGATCTTAGTTTTGTACACATTCCTAGCAACTAGGGTAGTGCTTAGGACACTGGGGTGTGTATTTAATTGAATTAAATATTTTTTCATGCAAAACCTGTTCTCTAAAGTACAAATGATTTCCTTAAAAACATAAATTGACTATATATTATGAAATCCTACGCCTGTTTATACTGACATGCGCAACATCAATATTTCTCTATAGAGGTCATTATAAGCTCCTTTCCTGTACATTTTGTCTATTTATAAAATTGATTTCATACACCATAATTTTATTTGGGGATGCATTTTGGAGAATTCTGTGAATTAGAAACAGAATAACAACTTATTAAAAAATATATTTAATGTGTAATTTAAGAGTCAGGAGGACCTGGATTTCTGACTTGCCTCTGGCACAAACTAACTATGTAATGCTGGACAGGTCATTTACCCTTCCAGTGCTCCAGGCAATTCTTGGGGAGCAGCTGAGCAAGTTCCAGACTTCTGCAGGGAGGGGTGTTCCTCTTTGGGAGCTCTATCTAGCTGGTGATGAAATTGTAGGCTGGTAGGACACAAAAAGCAGAATTTAGTGGAAGATCACATAGCATGGGGGGATGGGAAAATGTGGGTAAGGCAATTCCATATGCATATCTTTGAGATTTAGGAAACTTAGTGTATAAAAACCTAAGTAATATTAGCTACAAAAGGGAAAACTGGAAATTTTTATTGTGTTTATACATTAGAAATAAGTGAGTTTCTTTTAAAATAGGTTCTTGTTGATAGTTTTTGGTTTTTAAATCACCCTAGTATCCCATGCATCCCTCCTCCTACCCCTTCCAGAGATGATAAATACTATTTTTTGAAGAGGAAACAAAATTTTAGCAAAACTGATCATCAGTACATTGAAAAAGTCCAGAAATATGTGCATTGTGTAACACATGTGGACCTCCCACCTTTACCAAAGGGTGGGTTGGGGGTATCTTTTCATAACTCTTCATTTGAATTTCATTTATTCTTTATAATTTTGTTACATTTACTTTTGACTTTTTGGTGTGTCATTTCCATTTCCATTGTTGCAGTTACTGTGTATATTGTTTTCATGGCTCTACTTACTTCACCATGCATCAGTTTATATAGATCTTTCCATATTTCTTTGTATTCATCATACCATTTCTTGCAGCACAGTAATATTCCATTACATTCATGTACCACAATTTCTTTATTCATTCCCCAAATGGTGGGCATGTTTCTTATTTGTAGCCATCATAAAGAGCACTGCTACAAATATTTTGGAGTATATGGAGACTTTTTTCTTATCATTGTCTGCCTTGGGGTATAAGCTCAATAATGTTGGCTCTGGTTCAAGGTGTATAGACCTTTTAGTCACATTGTTTGCATAATTCTAAACTACTTTCCAAAACAGTAGTACAATTTTATAGCTCCACTCAACTATGTATTAGCATGCCTATGTTTCCACAACCTCTGCAACATTGAGCATTGCCATTTTGGGGGGGTCATTTTGCCAATTTTCAGATATTAGATAAAACCTTGGCACTGTTTTGATGTATATAATTCTCATTGTTACTGATTTGGAATATTTGTTCATGTGGTTGTGATTACTTGTAAATCTTCTTTTGAGAACTGTTTATTAATAGGCTTTGACCATTTATCTGTTGGGGGATGACTATTAGTCATTCTTATTTCTTATTGCTTATAGATCTTGTGTGCTAAACCATTATCAGAGACATTTGATATATATTTTTCCCCCTTAGGTCACTTCCCTTCTTATTCTAGATGCATTAATGTTGTCTGTGCAGAAGTTTTTCAATGTCAAGTTCACTCTCCTGCTGTACAAAGAGTATTATGTTCCTTCAGTTACTTTATTTTTTAAAAGTTTTTAAAGGGGTCCTGTCCCCATTTGCTCTGTTCCCCTCACTCCTGATCCTTTCTTCTCTTTTGGTATCTCTCTTCCTTTAAGGTTTTATTTATTAGTACTTCTCTCTCTCTCTCTCTCTCTCTCTCTCTCTCTCTCTCTCTCTCTCTCTCTCTCTTTTTGGTGAGGCAATTGGGGTTACGTGACTTTCCCAAGGTCACACAGCTAGTAAGTGTCAAGTGTCTGAGGCCAGATTTGAACTCAGGTCCTCCTGACTACAGGGCTGGGGCTCTATCCACTGCATCACCTAGCTGCCCCAGTCCCTTTTTCTCAATTACTTTTTTGTAATTATAGATTTCTTTCCCCTCTTTTTTCCTTTCAAGCAGAGGGGAAAAGTAATGAAGTAGATTTCCCCTTTCCCTTCCTCCCCTTTAGCTAGTCCTTCTCATTAGTTTTGGAATTTCATTTTTGCACCCCTTTCCAAAAAGAATTTTTTTCACTTTCTTCATCATCTTCTCTTTCAATTACTGATTCACGATCTTTATGATTATCTGCTCTTGCTCTCGCGTTTGCTCTCTTCTTTATATATATATATATATATATATATATATATATATATATATATATATATTACAAACTTCCAAGGTATCCATTCTATGTTCTCCCCTCTAGATGCTTTCTTTCACTGCCACAGAGGACTTGCCCCATGGATTCCCCTTTTCCATTGAGTCTCACTTTCAGAATAATGCCAATTATTGCAGGTGTCAGAGAGGACCCCTCCCCCACTGTGTTCCTGATTATATAGTCCACCACTGATCTAGACCATCTCTTGCAGACCTTTTTTCTACTTTTGCCTGGAAATTTCCTTCCTATGTTCATGCCCTCCTGCTTTTTCAGGTGCCAGTTGCCTGCAGTTATTCCAATTCCCCTATTCTCAGGAAAATACTTTTCAAGCACTGAATCCCATAGGCCTTATTCAGTCTAAGGTCCTCATATTCTTTTACCTTTTCCTGTCATGCTCTTCTTGGAGACCTATAGCCTTTCTCTATGTAACCTGTCTTCAACTATGTTTTTCATGCATAGTGAGCATATTTTCTTTGAATATTCTTGGTTTTTGCTTATCTTTCTCTAGTTTGTCCTTGACTTCTGTGTATTTGCATTCCCAATCTATTGTTTCATCCTTTGTCTCTGTAGTGAAGGTTGCTATTGCAAATTCAAGTTTTTTCTATCGTGTTCATTATTTTTCTGTGTAGAACATAAATTCTACTCAATTCTCATTTATCCTTTAAAACACTCAGGAATGCTATGTTGTGGTTCCATATTCTCTTCAAATTCCTCTGGGTCCTCTGTCTCATCAAGTGTTAGATCATTTACTTTTATTTTGCAGTTTTTACTTATATATACCCGAACTCATTTACTACTAGATCTAGAGAAAATATTTTTTCTTCCCAAAATATTGGTACTTTAAGTCTCCCCCATCCTGTTTATTTTTCTCATCACTCACTTTCTGACTCCCTTCCCCTTGATTGTGTTTTCATTAAGGCTGGATCTCAAAGCATCTTAGCTACCTCCCATACTGGGCAATTCACAATTAAACAGTCTTGTCCTCAAACCCAAATGACTTTTGTATGGTCAGAACTACCTCTCTACTGGCTGTACTCTTTCCTCAGGCTTGACAGAGTGCTACGTATCCCCTGCATATATACTGTGTCCTGTCTTAATGATCTGTCCTACTCCCTCTGTTACTCAGCTCTCTTGCCTAGCAAGGCAGTTCAGAGTCTGTTTTCTCCAGTGCTGGAAGCATTGCTGCAACATTGGTGCTACTGGTTTTTAGTCCACAGCAGGTTTTTGTACCTTAAGGGCTGTGGCCAAGCAGATTCTCAAGGCCTGAATAAAATTCAGTACTTCAGAGTCGGGATCTCTAAGGCACTGGAAAGAGGGAGAGGGAACCAGGTGCTGGGGTGGGTTTTGACATAAGCTTTTGCTATATCCTTGTTATCTGCCAGAAGCACCTCACTGCTGCTAGTATGGAAGGTTGGGGAGGGGTACTGAGTGAGTTAAGGGTCAGTGAGTGACAGTTGTGTTGTTTTCTTGTTTGTTTGCCTTCTTTGGAGTTCTGAGTGCCCTAAACCATGGAAATAGCTGAGTTACTATATCTTTGTTTTATATATATATATATATATATATATATATATATATATATATATATATGAGAGGATTGAGAAGTCATGGGGATCATAAACATTTGTCTAGTTGCTCACATAACTCAATTAATTTTCAATTAACAAAATCTATTTTCTCTCTTCACCTCCCCCATTGAATTAAAAAGAAAAAAGAAAAAGAGGGCAGCTAGGTGGTGCAGTGGATAAAGCACCAGCCCTGGATTCAGGAGGACCTGAGTTCAAATCTGGCCTCAGACACTTGACACTTACTAGCTGTGTGACCCTGGGCAAGTCACTTAATCCTCATTGCCCTGAAAAAAAAAGAAAAAAAAGAAAAAGAAAAAAATTTCTTGTTAGTATTATGCAGTCAAGCAAAACAAAGTCTTAAAGTCCCACATTGTTTCCACCAAAAATATATATCTTATTATGCTTCCTGATATATCACTGATATATCAGTGATAGATTCAGGAAGCACAATAGGATATATATTGGTCCTCTATATTCATGGTTGTTTATTGTGTTGATCAGAGTTTTCATATCTTGTGTGTATAAAAGTATACAATGATATCTAGATTTTAAAAATATGGAAATTCTTACTAATATGTTTATGGACAGAAAAGTATTACCCTTCTAGATTCCTTCAGCAAAAATTAATAGATTAAAAAAGGAAAATTTTAACCACCAGATGTCTCTATTTCTGCACCAATATTAAATATATCTATAAGTTTTCATAATTTTATGTTTGAAAAAATTATAGATAAATCCAATTTAATTTTTCAACGTTTTGCTTGATTCTGGTAAAGTTTTGGAAATAAAAGAAAAATATTTTTGTTCAAATACTAAAATGCCCACATTAATAGAAGTTTTTGTAGTGTATCTTGCTTTGCTTTTAAATATAATGTGATGAGGTGTTTGTCTATATATTTATTATTGAACAAACTGTTTCTTTTTCTCTTTTCCATTTTTACTAGGCTTGATTTTTCTTTGAAAGATGATGAAGAAAATAATCAAATTGTCCTGGATCTTGCTGTATATAGGTAAAGGTATTTTATTACTTTTTATGGTGCTGCTGCTTAACTTATAAATGCAATTTTATTTATTTTCATAGCTAAATGAAAACAGAAAATGTGTCATTCTTTTGAGATAGGCAAACCCCGGTGATTCAATATTAGAGGCTAAAGCCTCTGGGTTAGACTTTCCAATAGGGAGATGGTGGAGCTTCAAATATTTAGTATCTAACTGATTTTGAGGTTTGCTACTTGTGATATTGTCCAGTTCTCCCAATGTTTACCTTACTTTGGTCCTTGCACTGCCTGCCACTACAGCCCCAGAGAGGTAACAGTAGCTTTTCCAATACACACTTTTAGGCAACACAAAGGCTGACCAGACCATACATCCCATAATTTCTATTTTCTTTGCCTTATAGATTTTTGAGGTGGGTTTTTTTTTTGGTTGTTGTTTTTGGTTTTTTTGAGGGGCAATGGGGGTTAAGTGACTTGCTCAGGGTCACACAGCTAGTAAGTGTCAAATGTCTGAGACTGGATTTGAACTCAGGTACTCCTGAATCCAGGGCTGGTGCTTTATTCACTGCGCCACCTAGCCGCCCCCCATACATCAATGCCTTTTTGTATTGAATAGATGCTGCAGGGGGCCACAGAGAATATATACACAAGGAAAGAAACCCAGAACACTCAAGGACCAATATGAACATAATGATTCACCCTGTCACGAGTATCTTTCAGTTCTCTCTTATCCTCATCATACCTTCCTTGAGAATGACATTGGCCAGTTTCATGACATGAGCAACAAGGTCCCTAATTGAGTGCTCGCTCTCTCTCTCTCTCTCTCTCTCTCTCTCTCTCTCTCTCTCTCTCTTTCTTTCTCTCTCTCTCATTGGTAGACATTTCAGAGTTATCCAGTCCAGTACATGCTCGAATAAGAATCCATGTAACATATCCAGTAAGTGCTCTTCCAACCTTTGCTTAAAGACCTTTAATGATTGGGGGCAGTTAGGTGGCACAGTAGATAAAGCACTGGTCCTGGATTCAGGAGGATTTGAGTTCAAATCTGGCTTCAGACACTTGACACTTACTAGCTGTGTGACCCTGGGCAAGTCACTTAACCCTCATTAAAATAATTACCTAAGTTTTAGGCCCAGGTGGCAATATAACCATAAGGTCCACATGATTCCTTCCTCTTCAGCTTTAGGGAATTTATGTTAAAGGGAAAGTTCTGTTTAGTCACAACTGTTAAGAAAATTCCCAACATTTAATCAGCAGTTGGGCTTTTTTATTTTAAATTTATATTTCTCTCTAGTTAATTCTGACTTCTTTGTGGTTAAAGCAAGATTAAGTTTACCAGAAATATTTGGGTAACAAAGTAGCCGATGATATTATAGTTTATGCACATTCACAGAGCTAACCTTTCCTTGGGACTTCCTCAGCCTACATCTTACCTGAGGTGTCCATAGAGTTGATGACTTTCCTTGGTATCACCTTTCTTTGCCACAGCTTACTCCTACTTTTCTTCCCTGAGGTAATACCATACTTGATCAAGACTCTCAAATCCATCCGTTCTCAAATTACTTGATAGTCTGTAGATGATTCCCAGAGCACATCCAAGTTTTCTTGGCCTTTCTGAATATAATTCTTGTGTAATATCACTAGAGTTTGAAGGACTTTCCACACTTAATCTAATGCCTATAAAATTGATTGGACATATTATGAGGTACTTGAGTAAAGCAATCGTCTAAAACTTACATATATGAATGTTCTACTGTATGCAATGAAATTCTAACATTGACATATAAACAGATTAGGCGATCTGACCTTCTTACCTTGTACTGATTCTGATAGGTGTTATTTCAGGTATAGGAGGAGAAGCCACTTTATTGATAGTGCTGAAGCAGTATTGAGGAATCTGCTATTAATTATATACAAGATGACTGGCTGAAAAGTAGTAGAACCAGTGGTCTTATGGGAAGACTTGTGGCTACTTCATTCCAAGGTTAAGGGAAATAAAATAATATATTCACAAAATAAAAACGTTTATCTTTGTTGTTAGGATCTCATATTTGGGGATGAAAAATAAAAGACAAGTATATTAATGGTTCTAAAACTGGAGTTACCATTAAATTGAGCTCATTTCAATCTGAAATTTTCTTGGCACTTTGACTTGAGACTTATATTTTGAGAACTGGTCACCATAATAAAAATTAAATATCATAATAATATAATATTTGTTTAATTGAATAGAATTTAATTTACTTCATTTATAATTACTCATGAATATTTAGATGAACATTTCTATATACTTAATTTTTATAAGAATGACAACTTTTTAATATATTTAATTCTGAAGGTTCATGGATACTTCTCTAATTGATGTTGATGTACAGCCCACTTACGTCCGAGTAATGGTCAAGGGTAAGGTAGGTATGAATTTACATAATGGTATGATCAACTAGGAAGTCCACAAGTATTTATTAAGCCCTTACTGTGTAAACAGCTTCTGTCCTCAAGGAGCTCATGTTCTTATGGGTGAGGAGACACACAAATATTGTATATACAAGACAACTAGTAAAGGATTGGGGAAAGGAGATGTAGAAAGATGACTTTCAGAAGAAAGAAATTGGAGCTGAGTCGTAAAGGAAGCCAGGGAAGTCAAGAGGTAGAGATAAGAAGGGAGACTATTATGGGCATGGGGGACAGTCGGTGAAAAGACGCAGTCAAGAGACAGTGTCATATACAAGGAACAGCCAAAAGGCCATTGTAGCTAGATCACAGAGTATGTGGAGGGGGGTAAAGAATAAGACTAGAAAGATGGGGAAGGACCAGATTGTTAAGAGCTTCAAATGCTAAATGGAGTGGACTATATATTTGATCCTGGAGGTAATAAGAAACCACTGGAGTTTGAGGGGAATGGGAGGGTGACATGGTCAGACCTGCACTTTAAAGGAAGATACCTTTGGTGGCTGGGTGGAGGATGCTTTTGTGTGGGGAGGAACTTGAGGCTGGGAGACCAACAAAAGGCTGTGGTAATAGTTTAAGCATGAATTGATGAGGGCCTATGCTAGGGTGATGGCTATGTGATTTGAGAGAAAGGGACATATATGAGAAATGTTTTGAAGATAGAAATATAAGAGACTTGAATATGTGAGGTGACTGCTAGTGAGAAGTTAAGGATGACACCTAGGATGTGAACCCAGATGACTAGAAGAAAGATGGTGCCCTCAAAAGTAATAGGGGAATTTGGAAATAGGGAAGGTTTTTGGGAAAGAGAATACTAGCTCAAAAAAATCAAATCCTTAAATAAATGTACTTTGTTTTAAAGAATGATGTTGCCCTTAGATAAGTTTAGTTAAACTAGAAAAATCATCAACCAAGTTAATAAAGCATACTATAGTTGTTTAGGGAACCAATGTTTATTATACTGGCAATTACAATTAGTGGCTGCTAGAAATTTTAGAGCTGGGGCAGCTAGGTGGCACAGTGGATAGAGCACCGGCCCTGAAGTCAGGAGTACCTGAGTTCAAATGCGGCCTCAGACACTTAACACTTACTAGATGTGTGACCCTGGGCAAGTCACTTAACCCCAATTGCCTCACTAAAAAAAAAAAAATTTAGAGCTTCATAGTTTCTTTAAATATGTTTACCTAATCACTTTGTACTGTAATAATGTTGACATACAAATTTTGCATAAAAATAATTTAAAGTGATTTGTTATGAATTAAATAATGTACTGCATTCCATGTTTAGATTTTTAATTTATAGAAAGCATTGAAAAATAATTTTAGCTAATAATATTTCTTAAAAATATTTATTTTTATATTCATTTAAAAATTTTTACTTCTAAACTCCCCCCTTCCTGCTAGTTCCTTCCCCATTCATTGAAAAGGCAAACAATATGACATCAATTATAGACATGAAGTCATGCAAAATGTATTTCCTTATTAGCCATGTTGCAAAACAAACTAACAAAAGCAATAAAAATTAAGACAGTGGAAACAGCATGTTTCAATCTATACTCAGAGTTCATCAGTTTTCTCTCTGGAAATGGATAGTATTTTTCATCATGAGTCCTTTGGAATTATCTTGGATTATTGTCTGGATCAGAGTAGCTAAGTCTTTCACAGTTGATTGTTGCTATAGTATTGCTGTTGTTGGTTAACAATGATCTCTTGTTGGGGGCGGCTAGGTGGTGCAGTGGATAAAGCACCGTCCCTGGATTCAGGAGGACCTGAGTTCAAATCCGGCCTCAGACACTTAACACTTACTGGCTGTGTGACCCTGGGCAAGTCACTTAACCCCAATTGCCTCACCAAAAATAAAAAAAATAAAACAAATAAACAATGATTTCTTGTTTCTGTTGTATCAATCCTATAGTTCTTCCCAAGTTTTTCTGAAACCATCCCCCTTGTCATTTCTTATAGAAAAATAGTATTCTATCATGATCATATATCATAACTTGTTAAACTATTTCTCAGGCGATGGACATGTCCTCAATTTCCAATTCTTTGGCACCACAAAAAGAGCTGCTAAAACCTATAAAAGATTTTCTTTTAATGCCTCTTTTGTTTGAGATAATGTCTCCCATTCTTCCTTTCCCTTAACCCTTCTTCCAATTCATCTCTCTTTCTCATGCATCTGTTTCTTCCCCTGAGATCTTCCTAATACAATTGACATGCTACCATGCCCTCTATGTAGAGTCCTTTTAGTTGCCCTAATAGTGATAAAGTTCTTAGGAGTTACATGAATCATCTTCCCATATAGGAATGTAAATAGTTTAATCTTTTTGAGTCTCTCTTGATTTCTCTTTCATGTTTACCTTTATATGCTTCTCTTGAGTCTTGTATTTGAAAGTCAGATTTTCTATTCATCTCTGTTCTTTTCATCAGGAATGTTTGAGAAAGTCCTCTATTTGATTAAATATCCATTTTGGTCTCTGAAGTATTAGACTTAGTTCTGCTTGGTAGGTTATACTTGGTTGTAATCCTAGCCATGGAATATCATATTCTCAGGCTTCTGTACCTTTAATGTGGTAGCTGCTAAATCTTATGTGATCCTGACTATGGCTCCTTGAGTGGTTTATTTCTGGCTTCTTGAAGTATTTTCTCTTTGCCCTGGGAGCTCTAGAATTTGGCCACAATGTTCCTGGGAGTTCTTATTTGGGACCTCTTTCAGGAGGGAGGTAGTGAATTCTTTCCATTTCTATTTTACCCTCTGGTTTTAGGATATTGGGATAGTTTTCCTTCATAGTTTCTTTTTTCATTTTATTTTTATTTTTAAAGCTGTTTTTATTAAACAACCAGTTTATAAAGTCAGACCAATGCAGCAACTTATTGGGGGAATATGGAATTAGTGCCTTTATCACAACAGTTTCCCTCAGTCACAGTATGTGAAGCAAGGCAGTGCAAAATACACAACACAAATATCAACAGTGCTTGGTTTAAGTACAATCTCCTAGCTCCCATCTGCCTTTTTTACTCTACAACTTTAAATGACATGTTCATGGGCTAGAGTTCCTATCCAAGTGGGTAAGACAGGGGCTCTGTGGTGTCCATTTCTAACATCATGAGCACCCCTCCCCCACCCCCACTAACCTATTTAGGATAAAATTGACTTTGGGAGAGGGCAAAAAATAACCGTGATCAAAAACAAGTTGGGGTAAGGAGGAAGTGACACAGACAGAGGGATAATGGGGGATTCAACTCTATAGAAACGCTATTGGAGAGTGAAAGAGGGTCTCAAGGAGCTGAAATTCTTCAACAGAGCAGTGGGATAATCTAAGGAAGGACATGCTATCAGTGCTGTTCAGTGCTGCTGTGTCTCCTGCCCTGGAGAAGTCTCTGGGTACTGAGACTGGATTCTCCTACTGGAGCCATATTGGCTATGGCTATCCCTAAATGCAGTCAGAGGTTCTCTCCAGTGTGTTGTACTTATCCTTAAAACTCTTCAGCTCCGAGGAAGTGCTTGGCTCTTTTACTCTTTTGGCTGGAGGGCAGATAGGTGATCTGGAGAGTTGTTGGGGAGGAAACTTCAGGAGACTGTATTAGAACCTTAGCTGCCACTGGTGCTGCCACTGGTAGCTCCCACCACAGGCTTTGACAACTCACGTGGCAGCCAGTTCACTCGGTGCTTCCTGAGAGTGCGGATATTCAGTTTGGCCAAAGATGCCAGTTCCATATCTTGCTGTCTCATAGCCATCTAGCAGGGTATCAATGAGAGCTTTTTGGACACTCTTAAAGGGGGTACTTGTGTTCCAAAGCTCCAGCAGATAGGATTGGAATTTTTTGACCATCAGGGAATGAGCTTGCCGGCCTTCTGAATGGAATGGGATCTTAGAAGCATGAATGGCATCCAGTGCTTTCATCCTGTACAGGTAGTTGTAGCAATGTTGCTTTCTTGGTGTCTCCAGCTGCAAAAGTCTGACATCCTCTTCAAGAAGCTTGGGTTCATATTTTACATCCTGGACCTTGGATAGTCGGATATCAGTCTCTTCCTTCAGATCCTTGGGAGTGCTGTGCCCCATGGGGATGTGAGGGCCTCTGTGAGACTTCATAGCAAAATGCATGATTGGTCTCTTCACAAAAATGGAGAGCAGCACAAATACCAAGCTCCCTTAGGCCATCACCAGTATGACATTCACTCTGGACAACCAGTTACTGCTAGACCCCATGACTTCCCTCCAGCTTTGTTAGCTTGGGTTCTGTAGTAGCGATGGACCCAGGGGTCCTTGGTGCTCCCTGACCATTTCCTTATGGGGGAAGCCAAAGACGGGCCTGGTCAGAAAACATGGTGGCCAAGGTGGGGAGCAAGGGGGACTGAGATGGGGGCCATAATTTCTTGAAAGATGATGAGTAGGCTATTTCTTTCATGGCTTTCAGGTAGTCCAATAATTCTTAAATTATTCTCAGTCTATTTTGTAGATCAGGGTTTTTTTTTTTTTTTTTTTGCTTGTTTGTTTTGTTTTGTTTTGCGGGGCAATGGGGGTTAAGTGACTTGCCCAGGGTCACACAGCTCATTAGTGTCAAGTGTCTGAGGCTGTATTTGAACTCAGGTACTCCTGAATCCAGGGCTGGTGCTTCATCCACTGTGCCACCTAGCAGCCCCAATCAGTTGTTTTTCTAATGAGATATTTCATGTTTTTTCATATTTTCAAGGAATTATTTTATTCAGTGAGCTTTTGCATCTCTTTTACTATTTGGCCAATTCTAGGTGGGTTTTTAAAAATGGGGTTTTTTTTTTTTTTTTTTGGTGAGGCAATTGGGGTCAAGTGACTTGCCCAGGGTCACACAGCTAGTGTCAAGGGTCTGAGGTCAGATTTGAACTTAGGTCCTCCTGAATCCAGGGCCGGTGCTGTATCCACTGCGCCACCTAGCTGCCCCTAGGTGTTTTTTTTTAAATGTCATTTTCTTCAATAATTTTTGTTCCTCTTTCACCAAGTTGTTAATTGTCTTTTCATAATTTTCTTGCATTGCTCTCATTTATTTTCCCAATTTTCCTC
The DNA here is from genome assembly GCF_019393635.1 of Dromiciops gliroides. Lineage (NCBI taxonomy): Eukaryota > Metazoa > Chordata > Mammalia > Microbiotheria > Microbiotheriidae > Dromiciops > Dromiciops gliroides. Next base: position 97,959,730 of record NC_057861.1, read on the forward strand.
TACTACTCTTATTTGATTTTTAAAATAATTTTTTAAAACTCTTCCAGCAATTTGTGTTGGGTTTGTGTCCAGTATGCCTTTTTCTTTGAGGTTTTGTTTATAGCTACTTTGATATCATTGTCTTCTGAGTTTGTGACTTGATATTCTTTATTACCATATGGTCAGTTCATTCAGTTGTTCATTCATTCATTCATTTGCTCAATTTTCTAGCCTATTTCTTGACTTCGACCATCATGTTTAAGTTTGGCTCTGTTTACCTGGGGGTTGGGGAGGGAATATCCCAAACTTCAGGCTTTTTCATGCTCTGTTTTTTGAACTAGTTCTGGGACTTTGGAAATTTTCAGAGCTTGGCTATAGTGCTTCTTCTACTCTGCTATCTTGGCCCCGCCCATTCCCCCAATAACACCTTCTAATAATAACAGTGCAAAATCTCTTATTTTAATGAAGATTTTAAAAACAAATATTGACATGTATTTAGATTTAACTGCCAATAAACTCCTATTCTAAGTTTGCAGCATAGCTCAGAGGTGATGCAGGTGGGGGGAGTTCTGGATAGTTATCCCAGTGGATCTTGAGCTTTGACCAGCCCCTCCTCCCCAACCTAGAAAGGCTTTGTCTGTACCCTATGATGCATCAAAGAATCATAGCCCTTCAGAGTTGGAAGGGACCTAAGGGTCTTCTAGGCCCACCCATAACTGATAGGTAGTATGTCTGTCATCCAAGCACCCATGAAGCAATTTTCGGAGAAGTTCATCATCTGATTAGCCACAGAGTAACGAATTTGGGAGCACCACAGAAACCCACACTGACCAAAAGCTAAAGGATTGCGATCTAAATTGGTGGTGGCAATATCCATACTGAAAAAAACAAAAAGGAAGCTTGAAGTATTTAACATGTATTATGGGTAGAGTTTAGCTATGAAACTCTTATGTACATATTTGGAGGCTCTGTTTTCATACTTAAATTAATGTTTGACAGTCTGAAAAACAGCCAAATGGATCAAAATACCCCATTATTACAGTCAAGACCAACTGTTCAAGTGAATACAGACTTATAGGCAATTTTTACTAAGTGGGTAAAAAATTGTTTTTAGATTTGAGAGAGAAACTTTGGACATACCTGTTAAAATAAACCATCCATTTTCTCTTGGTTTGTTTTCAGCCATTTCAACTTGTACTTCCTGCCGAAGTGAAACCTGATAGTAGTTCTGCTCAAAGATCTCAGACAACTGGACACTTGGTGATCACCATGCCAAAGGTCAGTAATGGATTGATTTCAGACAAAGATAGTCTTCAAAATCTGCAGCTCTATGAAGAAACAGAGATTAAAATGGAGGCACACAGGGCCTCAATTCAAATCCCTACTCTGAAATAAATGAGTGTGACCTTGGACAATCCACTTAAACTTTTTGAACCTTCGTTTCCTGATCTGTTTAAAGAGTGGTTTGGACCAGATCTCTAAGGTTCCTTCCCACCCTAAATCTATGACCTTGGGAATCCTATGAAGCTGAGTATCATATTAGCTAAAGGAACTCAGCTTCCCATATTTAATGCTATTAAAATAAAGTGATAGAAAGTTAGAGCTGAAAAGGACATTTAATATATAAGATTATAGGATCTTAGATTTAGAGCTAGAAGGAACTTCAGGAGCCATCTGGTTTAATCCCTTCATTTTACAGATGAAAAAACCGAGAACCACGAAAATTAAGTGAGACAGATAGTAAGAAATAGAGTTGGGATTTAAACCCACTGATCCTCTTTCCACTGGACATCATCTAGTCCCTTCCTCCTTTTATTGCTATAGAAATTTAAGGTAAAGGATTTAATTAACATATATTTCTTCCAAGAATTTTACATGACATGGACAGGAAAATGTATATTTTAAGATTTATACTTTGGTATGTTGCAGAAAACCCTAAAAGTTTCAAAGACAAAAAATGCAGAAAAGTAATTTGTTTTAGTTATTTAGGTTCATTTTAAACAAGATACTCATGCTACTCCTATAGCTCTATGGGATGTAGGTGGATACCTTCTAGGGTGCTACATCACCAGTGTGAGTGGGAGATAAGGAAGGTAGCTACAGAAGAGATGCTACAATTGTAACATGTCCAAAAATGAACTTATTATCTTTTGTCCTAAAACAAGGATTCTTGATTTTTTAAAAAAAAATGACAACTATTTCAATATAATTGGTTTCTTTTATAACCCATGAATTTGCCCATGTATTTAGAAATATTAGTTTGAGAAGAGGTCCATAGGTTTCAACATTTTACCAAAGGGCTCCAGGACACACAAAAAAGATTAAGACTTTTTGGTTTAAGGGGAAAGATAATCAGTTCACTTTTTTGGACATGTTGTGTCTCATCTTTTGACCTAGTCAGGATTTTTTTTCTATGATATCCCTGATTAGTCATCTAGTCTCAACTTGAAGGCCCTCCAGGAATAAGAAACCCACTATTTTTTTTTTTTAGTGAGGTAATTGGGGTTAAGTGACTTGCCCAGGGTCACACAGCTAGTAAGCATCAAGTGTCTGAGGCCGGATTTGAACTCAGGTACTCCTGACTCCAGGGCTGGTGCTCTATCCACTGCGCCACCTAGCTGCCCCAAAACCCACTAATTTTCCAAGGCAGGCCATTCTACTTTGGGGCAGCTCTAATTAAGAATTTTTTTTCCCTTTAAATCCAGCATAATTTACCTCTACAAATTCTACTCATTGTTTCTAATTCTCCCCTCTGGAGTCATGTAGAAAATTTCCTAATTTCCTGAATTAGGAAAGCCATATGACTAGAAGAAGTGATAATGGAAATTTGCTATTATCATAATTACTATGATTAGTGAATCATATTCCCTCATTGTGGACACTATACCCCAAAAGTGATTTAGTCATTTTATAAACTCATTGGATACAATTAATAAATACCTCCTTTAGTGGCTTAAAATACCATTTTATTTCCTTGAAATAATTTATCTGGCTTCCAGAAATGCTTAATTCACTCTTAGGGAGTTGTTTATAATTGAGGAATCTTGTTACCTTGTTTCATTTTCATAATTTTATCTTTTCTTGACATCAGAGCTGTTTTTCACATTTCTGTTTTGTTCTTGAATGTCAAATACGTTCAGAGTTTGTTTGCTTTATGTTATTTGATTCTTTATATACATTTATGATGTTCTTTTAGTTAGGACATTTTCTTTCTATATACATGTATATAGAATATTTATGTAGGGTATATATTATAAATGACTATATTATACATACATATATATATATCTAAATTTGTAATTACATCTTCTACAGCATGCTAGACCATTTCTTCTTATATTTGCTTTTAGAAATGATGAGCCTTTCTGATATAGCATATGGTAATATTGTAGTAGAGGGTTGTTCATGGGACTCTTGATCAGTTTGGCACCTAGAGACCACTTGATGAGATTGCAGAAAGTAAAGGGCTGGACCCCTTTCCTATTTCGAGTATCACTGCACTTGGTTAAAATGTGAGACCTTGAGTGGCTCACACCCTGATTGGACCTTTTAGCAGATTATTAAGGGTGTTAAACTGAAAGTGGCCAATTGGCAACCTCTAAGGAAGTGTAGAAGAGTTTTCACACATCCTTGCTTTTTTTAGGAGGTAGGAAGATAGTCCCCTATTAACTTGATGCAATTATCAGGCAGCTGTTGGCTAACTAAAGGGACAGTCACATTCCTAGTGACCTTTAAAGACATCTAAACCAGCTGGAGTCAGTAGGTAGAGAGGTTACTGCCATCAAGAGAGCTGTCTCTGGGACTGGAGAGAGATAACTTCTAGAAATCAGAAAGTGAGCCAGCTGTGGAAGAATGCAGCACTGGAGAGGGAATCACTCAGCCTTTTCCCATGTACCTGAGAAATGGAGCAGGGATCATTCTCTCTTCCCCCTTCCCCTAAGCAATGGCATCTTGAAGTGAAGCAGCTTACTCAGTAGGAGATCTTGTACCCTTCAGAGAGAAGCCTTGGAGAAGCCAAGTAAAGAAATGGATTGACCTGGGGAGAAAAGGAGGTTCAGGGAATCCAGTGGAGTGTGACCTGTCCAGCAGAGATGCTGCATTCTGGGGCAGCATTGTGAGGACACCATGAGAAAAGAAAGGACTTGGAGGTCCTGTGGTGCTAGAGGTGTGAGTTGCCTTGATCATGTACATTCCCTACATGTGTGTTCACTCTTCCAATGATGCTATGGGAAATCTTGCTCCATATTTATTGGGGAAATATTTTGTTACTACTGTTTATGTTATGCTATTTAAGTAAATGCCTTGCTTTGAACTAATTGTGTCCTCTGGCTGCCTATTTAAGGTACCTATGTAGATTCATGAGCTATAGATTGTGTTCAGAATGGGTACCATAGAGGAGTTGATACAGTATTAGCAGATAATGAAGGTATATGCAAGTATAGAGATGGGATTTCTTATTAAATAATGACATTAAGTGCATTGGATAAAGTATAATGAGAAGCTAAGAGAAAATAACTAAAATAAATAACAATAATAGCTAGAATGAAAATTTGGATTTTGGTGAAAATGTTAAAAATAAAAATAGTAAGATTAAAGAATTACATATGACATATATAAAAATTAGGTTCGGAATTTTCTCTTTTTTCAATTTGTATTCAAACATCCTAAATGCATCATCATGACAATTTGCTAAACTACATCACAAAGCAAATACAGAAGATAAACTGAAGTTCCTTCCCTTTCTGGAACTTGAATCTGAGGTGAAGAATGACATTGATGAACACCAGAAGTTAAATGATGGTGGAGTCTATGCCAATTTAAAAGGCACCTTTTAGCTTTGGTTTATATAACTATATTGACAGATATCAAATTTATAACTAAAAAGACTCATTCTTCAGATGAGATTCTCATAGATTCTTTTTAAATTCTCCCTTCAAACTTGAATTAAGATCTACTTTGTAAGAGATCTTTACAGAAAAAGACATTTGGAAACAAATCTACTAGAAGCTGCTCTGAAACCCCACCCATTCCATAATACCTAAGTGGAGAGATGTCCAGAGGACTGCATTTGATATGCTCGGAAACCTGACACCTATGTGAGATGACCAAGCCCTAAGATACGAGGAACTGATGAAATTACCTTTTCCTTTTATCCCTTCTTCCCTATGTGCCTCTGTTCTAGAAGGTCTACTTGCCAAAGGGGATTGCCCGTTGTAGTTCCTGTCAATGCATCTGTCAGTCTCTTTTCCTCTTTCCCTCACATTTTTCCCCCATCATAAGCCTCATAGTTAAAAACCCTTGATGAAACATTTGCCATATCAGCATGCCAAGAATGCAAGCAATGAGAAATTCAGTTTGGTCGGAATAGAGAGGACAGGAGGGAGAGAAGTGTGAGCCAAGGGTGGCCAGATTGTGAAAGGTATTCAGTTTCAGAGCTTTAAGCTTATATGTTCTTCAATAGTCAGTGAGGAACCATTGGAGATTTCTGAGTAGAGAGGAATGGTGTGATCAGAATTGTGAATCAGGAAAATTATGGAGGAAGCAGGTGTAACGATTGGAATGACGCCACCTGCTGGAGACTTACTGTAGAAGAGTTCTGCCCATGAAGCGAAGGTCTTTGAGGGCAAGACCAGGAGTCTTTTCTTTGGCGTCAGGAAGTGACGCTGGAGGAGGAAGGAAGAAACTGGCGCTCGCTCTGAGGCTCTTTCCTTTGGACTCTGGTGGAGAGCGGAGCTAGAAATGTGCTCTCCCTTTAACAGATAGGAATCTAGGCCTTTCTCTCTCTTTACCAAATTCTTATTCTCCTTAATAAATGCTTAAAAGTCTAACTCTTGCTAAAGCTTATAATTTATTGGCGACCACTCATTAGATATTTTAGACAGTTTAGCTAGAATTTTAGTCCTTAACACAGGATAAGAAGAGGAGTAAAGATGGAGTGAGAGAGGGGGCAGCAAGCTAGTTAGGAGTCTTTTATTATATCCTAGAAAAAAGGAAGTGAAGACCTGAAGTAGGATGCTGTCCATGAGGATGAAAAAGAGAGGATGGATACAACAGGCCTTGTGGAAATAGGAGCCACATGACTTGGCAACTGTTTGGATTTAGGGAGTGAAGGAAAGAGAAGGGGTAAAGATCTTTCCCATTTCAAGTCGGAGTGCCTGGGCAGATCATCAGTACTATCAACAAATGAAGTTAAAGCTGGCATACTTTTGGGGGGAAAGTATTCAGTTTCTATATTTTGAGTACAAGGTATCAGGTGCAGATATCCACCTGTCTGTCAGTCAGTAAACATTTAAGCACCTACTATGTGCAGGCACTTGGAAGTCAAGGACTTGGGGCCATGAGGACGGGGTCACATTAGAGGTATGTGCTTTAGAAGTCATCTGTAGAGTTAATAATTGGAAGTGGATAAGACCATCTTGGCAAGATGAAAAGAAAGTAGTTTGGAGTAGGAAGAAACTTGAGGTGAGGAGACTGAGCTAGAAGGCTATTGTGATAGTCCCCCCAAGCAGTGATGAGGGTCTGAACTAGAGTTGTGGCTATTTGAGTGGAGGGAAGGGGTTATATGTGAGGAATGCTATGAAGGTTAGGAATGATGAGATTAACAAAAGACTGAATATTTAGGATGACTGAGAATAAGAGTAGAGGGTGACCCCCAAGATGATGATTCTTGGTGCATGAGAGGATGGTGGAAGTAAGAGGAAAGGTCAAAAGAAAGGAGGGGTCTGGGAAGCGAACTCAGTGAGTTCTGTTTGGACATGCTGAGTTTCAAATGTGTCTCCCCTCTCCACCCTATTCTCCATAGCCAACAGAATGATTTTCCAGGGGCAGCTAGGTGGAAGGACCTGAGTTCAAATCTTACCTCAGATACTTAATAACTGTGTGACCCTGGGCAAGTCACTTAAACCCAATTGCCTTAAACATCTGAGTCCATCTCCAGTTGTCCTGATCTCTATCTTGCCACTGGACCCAGATGGCTCTGGAGGAGAGAGTAAGGTTGGTGACCTTGTACAGTGCTCCCTCACTTAAATCTTATTCAGTGGAAGTCATGACATCACCCCAATGTCATAGTCCTCTTCAAGAATGAAGGACAAACAACAACAACAATAACAACAACAAAGAATGATTTCCTTAAAACACCGATCTGATCATGTCACTCTTTGCTCAGTGGCTCCTTATTACTACCAGGACCAAACGTTAACTTATTGACATTTAAATTTCTTCACAACCTAGTTCTTCCTGACCCTTCCAGTCTTCTAGCACATTGCTACCTTCCTAGTGTTCTTCAGTCAAGCTACACTGGGTTCCTTGAAGTTTTTTTCCCCTTGTATATTTCGTATGCTCTGGTTGTGCTTATTTCTCCCCTTGGTAAAAGATTAGTTTTTTGGAAAGTGTTAAGTCTCTGATGATAATATCCCCATTCAGACATAGCTCGAGTTCATTTCTGATACTGTGATTGTTCTGGGTTTCCCTCCTGTCACTTTCAGGGCACCATTGAGAGACTCAGATATAACACTACAATGAAGATTCGGAAAGTGTTCTCTCTCCATATTTCCTTCATACACAGGACACTTATTTCCTTCTTCCTGCCTTTGCACCAATTGTCACGCACACCTGAATGCATCCTCTCCTCACTTCTGCCTCTTGGAATCCCTGATTTTCTTTAAACTCAGCTCAAGAGCTACCTTTACAGGAAACCTTTCCTTTTTTCCCAGCTGCCTTTGCAGTATTTCCCTAAATTAATTTGTATTCATTTTGTATCTGTTATGTATATACTTATAAATGTCCATGTTGTCTCTCCAATTGGAGTGTAAGTTCCTTGATGGTAAGGACTGTCTCACTTTTGCCTTTTTTCAACATTTAGTACAATACCTGACATATAGTAAACTCTTAATATCCATTGATTAAATGATTGATTTTTTTCCCTGATGTTGATGTCATGTCTAAATGTCCTCTACTTAGAAGGGTGATTATTGGACATATTTCTCTAATTTAATCTATATCCTAGCCATCTTTCAAGGCCTAGTTTAAGTTTTTCATTCCCCATGAAACCTGGTAGTGTTGTATTATAACAGGAACCCTGAACTTGGAAACAGAAGAATTGAGATCAAGCCCCATCTTGGTCTTGTTGTTGTTTGGTACAAGCCTCAGTTTCTTAAATCTCAGTCCTTTTCTTGCTTTCATTCAACAAATATTAATAGTAAGCACTTGATATTGCATTGGGTATTGTGGATATAAACAAAAAAAATCATAGAACTACCCTCAATTACCTTGCATTCTTTACTTATACAATGAAAATATGAACATGTGTACTACTTACCTCACATGTATGTCATGAGCTCTAGTTATGACAATAACTTCGGTGACTCATGACTTCTAAAGCTATGTTTGCTTTCCTATTCTTTTCTTGTGAAATTTAATCGATCAAGCATTTGTTAAGCATTTACTAGGTTCTAGGCACTGTGCTAAACCTGGGGATAGATCATTAGGAGAGACCACATTGGACTCCTACTGGATTATGTGCAGGTGTTCCTAAAGAGGAATCAAAGAAGTGAAATGAAATAGAATTTGAATATATTTTAAAATTTAACAAATGCTTTGTCCAACTTTTTTTTTCTGTGCTGATGTACTATTTTGGGAAAAATCTAGCTTTAAAGTGGTGCTGCAGCTTGATATCAAGCCTCATGACACTATTCTAACACACTAGTATCATATTTGAAGGTTCTTTGTCTGCTCATTTTGACCTGTTGTTGACCTCCTGTTGAACCTGAAGCTTAGGACAAGTGACCTCCTTTTTATATCTTCCTATATGCCTCCTGATTGCCCTTAAATATATACTATTATGTCCTTTTCTTTAATCATTGGAGTCATGTATCTCTAATTATATTGTAAGGCTGATGTGGGTGTTAATCATATCTTATACTTTTCTTCAACAATAAGCCTGTAGTATCCCCCAGTCCTCAGTTCTCATATTAAAAAGATATTTGGTCAGATTGAATTATATCTACAATTACATTGTACGTACATACATTAATATTCAAATTCATTTTCCTCAGCATTGGAATACTTGGGGCTCTTTGTACCAAGGGTGAAACTATAAATTATTTAACAGAAAATTTGAATTTACTGAGTTGCTTGTTCAATTTCATCAATTCATTAAATTAAACTCTAATCTAGAGACTCCATTAGGACACTAGAGACACATTCCAGGTAGATATTTCAAGGTTTTCCTTTGGGTGTTCTTTAAGAATAATTAATTGAGATTAAAAAAGTTGCCATCTGTACACACATTCTGAATCAGAATTACCTGTGGATATCCATCTAGCTCAACATGTACTCAGCAAAATTCTAGTGATTGAAGGGATGCAAAGTTCACATTTTCTTTCATGAATAAGACATGAATGTTTTCAAAATATACATAACACCTTATTCTATTCCTTTCTGCTAACTTGATACATGGTTCTGAGCCCTTTTATCTGTCCAGCATTCAATTACTGGTAAAATGAAAACAAAACAAAAAACTTGGTAATTACTTCACATTATATTTCACAGAATCTAAGTTCAAGCTAATTCTAGCTCTGTCACCGCTGATCTGTGTGACTTCATATAATTTCCTCAACACATTTCTGGCTTCCCTGTTTAATCATACATAAAATGAGGGGGCTTGACCAGATGACTTCTAAGGTTATTTTCATGTCTGGAAGCCAGGTCAACAAGCAACAAAAAATTATTAAATGTCTACTGTGTGCTAGGCACTATGCAAAGCATGAGGGATACAAAAAACAAAACAAGAAAGACAGTCCCTGCTTTCAATAAGCTTACATTCTAATGACAGAAGACAGCATGAAAGGGGAAGGGGGAAAGATACCCAGGGGCAGGCATATTGGTGAAATAAAAAAAAATGAAGCATGAATGGTCTGGGCCATTCCTCAAAATGGAAATTGTAGGGGGTCTGGACAACTAACCATAATATATTCAACATAGATGTTTAAGACCTTTTGCAATTTGTTTTCTTTGAGTTTTGACATTGTGCTTTTATAATAAACAAGGTAGGTTTTTTAAAAGATGTATATGGTTTTATTCTTGTTGGGTCCCTGATAAAGTATTATATGGCTTAGAACACTGACCTTAGAGTAAGAAGAGACTCTACTACTTACAAGCCATCTGACTGTGAACAAGGCATTGAACTTCTCTCTGTTTCCTCACCTGTTAAATGGGAGTAATACTCTACTTAATCACACAGGATTATAAAGCAAATACATTTTCTTTTAAGTTTCAGGTATGGTTCATAGGCAGTGGTGCTCATGAGTAAGCTAGATGCTCTGGGAGATGGAAATGTACCATCCCTTCAAATATTGATAATTTGGGAAAACAACAACTAAAAATAGGAATCAATTGCAATAGTAAAAAATAGTGTGTAATTGAATCATGCACTCATGGCTAGTTTACCTTTCTTAGGCTTTATTTAAGGATACAGAGACAAGAGTTAGATGTCTCAAGGTGAGTAGCTGCTCCATGTGCTTCCTCTAACCTTGGAATATCACCAGATCTAGGAATGCAGCTACTTACACCAGTATTTTGTTCTTTGTTAGTCAGGATTCCTATTAGAATTGAGGAAACCATTCCTTTAGTGGGTGTTGTGACTTAAATAGGGGCTCTTTGCCGAGGATCACGTGTTTGATCTCAACCTTGTCCAGGTTGTATTTAACCTACAGACTGTTTTTCCCAAACTGAACTCAAGTCTTATTCATGACTCTAGGTTCATATAGAAAGAAATTGTGCTTGATTCCTCGATTCTCTGGGTATAAGGAAAGACAATTTTTATCCCAATTTGCAAATTTATTATTTCCTCTCATGGAACATATTTTGGGAACAAAAAGATCCTTTTCTTCTCTGACTGGTCACTGTAGGAAAAAAATAAAATCTATTCTACTCAGATATGACTAATTCTAATAAAAATGTTCTGCTAAGTTTATTACTGAAACTCTCCCTTTTCCTCCTCTATAGTTTTAGTATTGACTATTTCCCTTTCATGACAGGTCCTACAACTTTTTCCCTAATTTTCCCCCCCCTCCCTCCCCCCTATTTATCCAAGAGAAAGGAGATAAGGAATGGGAGGAGAGAGAAGAAAGGGGAAAGTTTTCCTATTGAGTTCTCCATTATCTTTTTAGGTTCACAAGAGTAAATTGAAGGCTCATTAGGCCATTCTGTCACTTAAGTAGTTAAACTAACTTTCCCCCCTCTTATTTTCTACTCTGCAGCTCATGAGACAGCTACTTGTGATTTTTTTTTCCTCTTGAAGCTCTGCAAGAACTCCTAATTCTTCAGTAGAGGAGGAACATTATTAAAGTCTCATAATTCAATGGGAGAAATTTGTACAAATGACAGGCTGTTTGATTATAGGAATTGGTACCTGGATAGATTGACTCTCATAGGCATCCTGACCTGTGTGGAACAAACTGCTAGCACAGGTCATTGTGCCCCAAGGATTTAGGACTGGCCAAGGAAACCAGACCAGCTGCTACTGCTTAGGGCCATCTTGATACAGTTAACTTCTATCCCTGTTTATCCTTAAGTAAAACCTATGCAGGCAAAGCCATCTGTGAGTACATTCCTTTTGTCAGGCCTCAGGAATCCAGTGAATGTAGTAATTCATACCATGGCAGATGAAAGATGGTTGTAGACAGAGGTATGTTCTAACAGGGACAAGGGTAAACACAGGAGTGAATGATATATTACCTTGACTCTCTCTGCCAAATATTGGCCTTTTAAGAGTGAGGTGATATAGGACTAGAGACTTATGAGAAAAAGAAAAGGTTTAGAGATTGTACAGTCCACTCCTCCAACTGTACAAGTGAGGAAAGTAAGGCCCAGAATGATTATGTGACTTGCCCATAGTCACTTAGTGGCAGAACCTTCTCTTGATTTGAGCACCTGTGTTCTTTCTACTATACAGTTCAGAGAAGAAACAGGAATGGGGAGATATCTGATGCTGATTAACCATTCTACATATTTTTTTATACATTAAACCAGGCATTGGAAAGCTAATGAAAACAAATAGCCAAGCATAATTTAGTCAGTTGTTTAGTTGAGAAAGGCCATCTTTTTCTTTGAGACTAACATTTGCAAGAAACTTTTTTGGGAGTGATGAGGAAATAATTTGAATTATTTTTCCCACTTTTAGGCTATAATAATTTGATAATCTTTTGTGTGGGTGTGCCAGATACGATCAACCTTCTCAAATATGACACAACTTCAAAGCATTCCGTTGATTCAGAGAGTTTTGTTCTACTTTTAAAAAAATCATGTAATATATGCAAACATACTTGTTTTATATAAAAATGTCAGCAATTCAATCTTTTACTAATTTTTTCCCTCACTTATTCTAACTGGATATCTATGAAAACTAAGTTAAAGTTTTTTTAATGTCTTCCTCCATGAGTGTCCCCGCCCCCCTCCCCAAGGCCTGGATCCTCCTCTGTCTTTACTATCCCCTGCCTTGGTGAGATCCAGCTTCCCCGGGGTTCAGTTATCACTTCTATGCAGATGATTTCTAGATCTCTTTATGTAGCCTTAGTCACCCTGCTAACTGTTAATCCTGTAACTACCTCTCAGATATTTTGAACTGTGATGGGTAAAACTAAATGTGTGTAGTCACCTTACCTGTCCCCTGTGTGGGGAAAGCTAGTTATGACAACAGTTTAAGCATTAAACATTTATTAAAATATATTAGAGAACAAGTATCTCTGAAAGAATAGGAAAACCTATCTACCCTCGAGGAGAAACCTGAGTTCAACCCTTCTTGTTTTTCCACCACCACCACTAATTTCCAACCACACACTGACAAAACACTGCCTTCCATACTGCTTCAAGCTGATTGGTTGAGGGTGGTCTCATTCTTTCTCAGCAGGGGGCCCCTGGTAATAATATTCTCACAACTGGATAACTCAAAGTCTTATCAAACTTTACATGTCCAAAATAGTACTTCTTATCTTTCTCTTCAATTCTACCCCTCTTCCAAACTTCATTATTACTGCTGAAACCACTATCATGCTTCTAATCTCATAGAATTATAGAATTTGAGAGTTGGAAGGGACCTTAGTGGCAATCTAATCCAACCTCTATATGAAAAGTAATTCCCATCATTCAAATTTTACTTGCTTCCCAGGTTCACAACTCCTTACTATGTATCACTGCTCTACATACCTAATCAGTTGCCAGGTCTTTTCCATTTTCACATCTCTCTAAATGTCTTTGTGTCCCCATTTACATAATCCCTACCTTATTATAGGACCTTATCAACTCTTGTCTGAACTATTGCTGAAGAAACAGTGAGGAGGCCAGTGTCCATCTAAGAGTATGTGTTAAGATGTAAGAAGCCTGAAAAAGTAGGAGGGGGTAGGTTATGAAGGGTTTCATTTCAGTGGAATGATAAGTTGGGAAGCCAGATTGTAAGGGGTTGGTGAAGAAAAGCATGGAAAGAGAGAAAGTAGAAACACCTATTGTAGACAGACTTTTCAAGGAGTTGCGCTACAAAGGGCAGTAGGCTGATCATTAGTGGATTGGAATGATCAAGTGAGTTTTTCAAGATGGGGAAGATATGGGTATGTTTGTAGGAAGTAAGGACACTAGACAGGAAGAAGAGTTTTAAAATAAGTGAAAAAAGGAGGATGGCAGAGGGGGCAGTCTCTTGGAGGATGAAATGGGATCACTTGAACTTGAAGAAGAAAAGGGGCTAGCCTTGGCAAGGAATGAGGCCACTTCATCATATGACAAAGGAGTGAAGGAGGAGAAAAGTGACAGAAAGTACCTGTTATAGGAGATGAGAAGGAGAGGAGAAGAGGGAGCCCACTTCGAAAGAAGTAAACCACTTTATTCTTCCAAGAGAAATTCCATAAGAGGACTAGTGAATTAGGAATTTTCATTTACCTTTCTTTGGAAAGTAATTCTGACTATCTGTAGTAAAAAAGGAAAAAGCAAGGCAGAACATTTCAACTATAAATTTTCATAATTACAGAGTCTCATAATTAAATGTGATCTCAAGTAATTCAACACCTGAATGCAAATTCCTTTCTATAATATCTCAAACAGGTCATCTTGAAGGAAGGAAAACTATTATGCTGACTCAGGAAATTTCATTTTTGTATTCTTCTCTTTTTTAGGACATTTGTCCTTGTAGCAGGCAAAATGTAATTTCAGACAACTTCCTCCAACTTTAACTCTCTGAGACAAGGGGAAAAGCACAATCTTTTCATTGACTTTGAGGTTACTTATGATATACATATTCTGTCCTAAAAATCCAATTGCTTAAAATATTCAGCATTAGTTCTACAGGTGCTTAGTAATAAAGCAGAAAATTTTAAGGAAATTAACAACTAACAAATGAATTACCTCGACATTGATATAAGGATCATTAGAAAAAAATAATTTATTTTAATATCTGGGCCTAATTGCTGTGAGCTTTCAACCAAATGACTGATTTATGAATCTGCAAATCAGTTGATATAGTTTACAATTTCTTGGTATCAAAACAATTTAGACAGATTGAAAATTCCAAGAATAGAAATTTCATGTAGGAAATTATTTATGCAGTATGAATAAAAGGATTAAGTGTGTATCGGAATTCTCTGCTTAATGGCATTAATTAGTTCTATGATCATTTGGCAGTTATTTAAGAAAACATTTATACATGGAGCATAAGCAATCTCGCAGCATTTTTAAATGGATATTCAGGGCAGTTAATTTTGCAGGAGTTTCATCATTAGTTCCAGTCATTGCCACATACCATTAAATAATATTAGAGTTCAGTTTTGAGATATTATGGTAGAATTTGGTTATAATGTTACAAAATTATATTGGTTTAAATAAATGATATGAAGTTGGTCTTTAGAGCAGTGAATGAACTAGAAAAGCAGTCTGCAAATAAAACACTTGAACATATAATTCCTAAAAGAATAACTGTTTCACATGCTTGGGTTGATGTAATAACATAAAAGTATGAGCCCTTTCACTACTCAAGAAACCCCAAACCCTTTAACCCAGCTTCCAGGATCCTTCAAGTGTGGCTTTGCACTTCACGGTCATTACTTTTTTTTTCCCTTACATCCCTTTGACACCTAGTGGTCATAGTAATTTATTTATTTTTCATATATATGTATTCATGTCTACATGTCTACATATGTAAACACACATATATACAATGTATGTATGTATATATGTGCATACACACACACACACACATATACAACTAGAGTACAGAGTTCTTTATTTTTCCTTGTTTTCTTTAGCATTACAGAAAGCATTCATTAAGGCCTACATGAAGCAGTCACTGTCCATGCTGAAGTCAAGCTAACTTGAATTCAAGTCTATGTTGGCTATAGACATTTCACTTTGCCTCTCAATGACCCAGACAGCTCTCTTAGACTCTAAGTTACAGAACATTTTAATGTGCTTTCGTAGAGACAGTTTCCTCATTGGGATATTCCTTATAACCAATGAAATCCTATAATCAATGAAATAACAAATTTGGACCAAGGAAGATCTACTATATATAAGGTGTTGTGTTAGGTTTGTATAATGCAATAAAACAAACAGACAAACAAAAATAATACCTATAATAGATTAGGATGCAATATTTTTTTTAAATAAAAATTTGATTGACATATTTTATGTAGTCAAAATTCCCCCCATGTTTCCTTCTCACAAAGCCATCCTATATAACAGGGATTTTTTAAAAAGAAAAAGATGAAGGAAAAAAACTAGCAAAATCAATCTATATATTGAAAAATAATATGACAATAAGTGTTCCACACTTAGACTCTTCCCCCGCTCATGCAAAGGAGTAGGGGAGATGTCTTCTCATGAGGAGAATCTTTCAATAGAGCATGTTAATAAATTAACCCAAGTCTGGGTGCCAGACTTAATTGGATGACAGCTCATCTGATTGCAACTATGGCTCCTTATCAGCACTCCTTGGAAGATAAGCAGCCATGGCTTCTTTGGAGGGTCTAGGTCCCTCTTCTTCAGGAGGAGTCTCATATTTGTTTCTTAGCCCTAAGTGTTACACAATAATTCTTCCCTTCTTTGTGTAATATTTTTTCCATCCTCCAACTTTCTGACCTCTGTTACTCTTCAAAGCTTTCTGTTTTGTTTCACACTGAAGTCTTAGAAACCCTATTTTCCTTCAAGGGCTACTTCATATCTTTTCATGGTGTCCTTCATATTACTTTGTTTTGACTCTGTGTATCAGTGTATATGGGTATCTGTGTTTCTGTGTATCTATGTATCCATCCATCCATTCATCCATCCATCCATCCATCTATCCATCCATCCACACACACACACACACACACACACACACACACACAAACACACAAATTTAGAGAGAACAAATACTTAAATGTCACTAAGTATAATTTTAAACTCAAAAGTAGATCTCAGTTAATCACATATAAATTATTCTATTTATGATTCTATATTTGGTTGCATTCCAAATGATATGGAGTTTCAAAACCAATATTAGTTAAGTAGGGCCACTTCTATAGGGAGTCAGTTTCTCATCACTGGAGGCATTCAAGCAAAAACGAGATGGTTACATACCAGGGATTTTTCCATGATATGAAAAAAGAACTAAAGTACCTCTGAGGCACTTTATGGATCTAAATAATAAAATTCTCTAATATTAAGAATATCACCACAATTTTAAGATATCAAATAATATTTTCTGGCTCACCATACAGTTGAACTATTTGTTTTAACATTTTTTAAAGCAACTGTTGATAATTCCCATGATTTAACCTCTGTTTGCCTCAATTTAATCCAATATAAAATGGGGATAATAACATCACCTACCTTGCAAGATTGTTGTGAGGAGTAAAATATATAAAAGGTGCTTAGTATATAGTAAGTGCTATATACAGGCACTGGACTGAAATTAGTGCATTTTTTTTTTTTTGCAGGGAAATGAGGGTTAAATGACTTGCCAGGGTCACACAGCTGGTAAGTGTCTGAGGCCATATTTGAACTCAGTCCTCCTGAATCCAGGGCCGGTGGTTTATCCACTTCACCACCTAGCTGTCCCTAGTAAGTGCTATATAAAGGTTTATTCTCTTCCCTTTCCCTTCCCATAAATCCAAAGTAATCAGTCTTTTATTTCACACATTTTGAAAATATTTTATTCTTAAAGCATTTTTGAAGGGAAGAAGAAAGGAAGGGAGGGAGGGAGAAAAGAAAAGAAGGCTGATTTGAGGAATATGGAAGTGGGCGAGACAGAAGTATGTTTATGACCTTTGTATTTCAAGCTTCTACTAAAATAGATGCATTACATCTTAAATTAGATGATATTCAGTTCATTTTTTAGCAAACAGGTATAAGTGACTCCTTTGAAGATATTAAATATCTCAGTTCCCTGATTTCATTGAGCTTACTGGGGACTGGGGTTGGGGGTTGAGAGGGGTATAGCACATACACATAATAAATACTAAACAATAAAACAAAATGCCAAATACTTTAGAGAGGTATAAAACCATCTTTTATGAATGTCAGAGGAAAACCAACTGTGAGATCCTGAAAAGCTTTTTGGAAGAAATGATACTTGAGGTGAGCTTTAAAGGATGAATACAAATCAATGAGAGACAAAGAGGACATTATGATATATCTCAGCCATAGAAAAAAGAAACATGGGAGTGAGAAAGCACAAGACTTATTCAAGGAATAGAGGTGTGTCACATTTATCAGGAGCAGTAGGGTTCACAAAGGAAAGCAATAAGAGATAAGTCTGGGAAAAAATTATAAAAAGCCTTGAATGTCAGGAAAATAAGTGTAAACTTGACTCACTATTCAATAATGAGCTACTGAAATTTTTTGAGTTGAGGAGTAATTTGACTAGACCTTTGCATTCTGATGATTAGCCTGGCAAGAATATGGAACATGGGTTGAAGGAGAAAGGCAATCGAGGCAGGAGAACTTGTTAGAAAACTCTTGTAATTGTCCAGGTGTGTGCTAATGAGAGGCTCTACTAAGGTCATGGAGATAGGGAGGAGGAGGTAGAATCAGGAGATGTCATAGAGATAAAATCAACAGGACTTGGTGACAGATTTTGATAGGAGAAATAAGAATGAGGCAGGGAGTCAAAGACAACACTAATGTATTCTCTTGCTCTTATTATGAATGGTGGAAATCCAAGCCTTCCTGGGTGTTCTTTATTTTTCTGTCATTTGATTCAGAAAGACAATCCTGAATTTCTTTTTGCCTGCAAAGAGGCTCTGTGACTAGATCAGTTAGAAACATCTTTTGAAATTTAAAAAACGTAGATTCTGGAGCACAGCACATTTTCTGTGAAGAAAAGTTCTAAATCTGTTGTGCTATTTGCATTTCTTTAAACACAGAGCATCTTTGTCCCTACTTATCTTGCAGCAAAATAATAGTGTTGGAGAGGGGTTTTAAAAGATAGTAATTATGCATATGCTTCACTTTTTCGTTAATACATTTGCAAATGTGAGACAGTTTTAAGCTGTCCCAGAAAAACTTGGTACCTCAAAGAATCAGTCTCGGAATTAGAACGGACCCAGAGATTATCTACTCCAACCCATGCCAAAATAGTTATCTCATCTACAGTATCCCCAACAAGTGGTGATTCAGTCCTCCTCTTGAAAATCTCCAGTAATGGAAAATATGTTTTTTCCTGAGGCAGCCTGTCCTATTTTTGAACAGTTAAATTCTTAGTATTTTCCTTATAGTAAGACAGAAATCCGTCTCTCTGCAAATTCCATTTATTCTTCCTAGTTTTGCCCTCTGGGTCTTACCAAAACAAGTCTAATCCATATACATATGAATTATAATAATGATAAAATAAAATAATTATGTAAAATGTTAATATTAGGGTTTTTTCTGCTTTTATGCTAAAAGGTACAAAAATTATGATAAGCAAGAGATTTTATGTAAAAGCATGTGACTTTCAAGTGAGTGGCACTTAGGTGTTTTTAGCTTAGTTTCTGTATTTTTAGACTTAGAGATCTGTCAAAGCATTTCTCAGTCAGCTAGGTGGTACAGTAGATAGAGTACTGGTCCTGGAGTCAGGAGGACATGAGTTTTAATCCAGCTTCAGACACTTACTAGCTGTGTGATCCTGAGCAAGTCACTTAACCTGTTTGCCTCAGTTTCTTCATCTGTAAAATGAATTGTAAAAGGAAATGGTGAACCACTTCAGTATCTTTGCCAAGAAAACCCCTAATGGGATCACAGAGAGTCAGCACTGAAATGACTGAAGAACAATAAAACCTACCATCGTCTCTATTTCATGTGTGGAGTTAATATTGTGAACTTGACTTTGCATTTGGTCCTGGAGGGTAGAACTTGGAAAAATGTGTGATAATTAAGCTAAATGCAAGGGTTTACCTTACTCAGAAGGAACTGAAAAGATGAATTTTGAATCTAAGTCCGCAGAGGGGGAAACACAATATGGTGGAAGTATGCTACCTTGTCATCAGGAGGAAAGAAATCAGGAGTTCAGGAAATAGGCCCAGAGGCATCATATAGTAGTGTTGGCAGACCTCAGCTACACAGACATCGACAAGAGCACACTGTCTAAATTAGAACTGCAAATTAAATTGTTGATTTGCCTTATTTATAATTTGAGTCATCACAAGACGAGGGAAGCGATGAAGGGAGCTGCTATTCTGGACCCCATCCTGACTCTCATAAAGAGGAACCAAATGCTCCTGGAGGGATCTGGCCACTACATTTTGGAGTTTACTATGGAGACAGGGAAAAGTTGGACAAGACTTGGCACATGCTAGGCTTAGGGAGAGCAGATGTCAGAGAGGCTAGAGAAAGCTTAGGAAAAATCCCTTGGTGAAAAATATCTAGAAGAGGAAGTCTGCCTAAGGGATGGAATGTTTTCAGTTCTAGAACTAAAATGACAAATAATTCCAGTATAGAAGAAATGAGGGAGCTGTCTAAAGAAAACAGTGTGGATGCACTGGGAAATCATATATGAACTGGGATTTTAAAATCATGATAATGGAAAATGACAATCCAGGAAATTGAAGTTGAATACAGAAGTGGCACAATACTGTAACCAAGTGTTAGGAGTGATCAAGCATGTCATAAGCTAAGGCTGGTGAATGCCAAGGACAAGGAGAATACCATTTAAAGCTACTTTGGGGCCAAGAGAAAGATCAAAAAGGGAATAGAATGTCTTTGGTTAAATGGGACTATGACAAATGATTGAGAGAAAGAAAAACTACTCAGCTCTTATTTTGTTTCTATTCTTTGCCAAGGAAAATAATCTTTGGACTGGGAAAAGAACAAAAATGTCTTATAAAGAATAGAAATTTAAAATAAATGATAATAAGAAAGAATTCAAGTAATAAGACCCTGATGTATTATATTCCAAGCAATTGAAAGAACTTCTGGATAGTAAAAAAATCTTGGAGAACAGGATGGAGGGTTCAACAGGACCAGAAACAGGCAAATATTATCCTAATTTGTCCTACACCCCCCCCCCCAAAGGAAGTCTTTAAATATATACTTTTGAAAGACTACCCTTTAAAAAAAATTAGTCTGCAAAATCCAGGTGAATGAACAAATTCAATTCAATTCCTGGTAAATTTTTAAATATATTGTTAAAGGAATGTCTTGGGAGTATTCAGCAGTCTTCAAATATGTCAAAAGTCACCATAAGGAATAGTGATTAGGCCTCTTATGATTGACCCCTTAGGACAGACCTACCAGAAATGGGTAAACATTTTAGTGATTCAGCTAAGGTATTGATTTACAAAGTTGAATGGGTTGTCTCAAAAGGGAGACACTTTTCACAGAAGGTCTTCAAGTAAAAGTTGACTCTTTTTCAGGTATGTAGTTGGTAGGATTTATGCTTCAGGTAAGGGTTGGTCTATAGGACTTATGAAGCTCCTACTTCTGATATTCTTTTGTAAATCTCAACAGTTCAGAGGTCTGCCCTGAAAGAAATACACACATCTTTATAAGATTAACATTCTGCAAATCATATAACCCCATAATCCCTAAAGAAGCAATATCGAAGGTTACCTTAAGGTGAATGGAGAGACAAATGATGGAAGTAAGTTGCCTATATTTCAAAGATATAAGAGTGAACTTAGAAAAGGGCAGTTAGGTGGCACAGTGGATAAAGCACTGGCCCTAGATTCAGGAGGACCTGAGTTCAAATCCAGCTTCAGACACTTGACACTTACTAGCTGTGTGACCCTGGGCAAGTCACTTAACCCTCATTGCCCTGCCAAAAAAAAGAGAGTGAACTCAGAAGCATTTCCCTGATATCTAGGGAGCATACTCTCTACTACATCGCCTTATTGAGGGAGGCAGTAGGCTAAGCTTAATTCAGTTCCTACCTAGGACTGGTCCCATCAAGTTTATAACAGCCAAAGATGCTATCACTGCCAGATAGGTCATTTCAGCCTTCACTGGCATGAGTCAAGAAGGTTGTTCATTGGGCTGGCTCTAAAACCCAAACTGGAATGCTGGGATGCTGAGGTACCCTCCAGATCCCTCACTCCCACCTAGAATGGAAAAGAATAAATGAAAAAAAGAACAAGAACCATGTGGCCTCAGAATGGGGAGTCCTGAAGATCTCTTTCCCTATGGATTCTTTCCTGACTTTTTGAATGAAAGAGTGACTGAGCTCCCTCAAGAGTGACTGAAGCCAATGTGGATGTGGCTGATACTGACAGGTATTTTTGGATTCCTCTGCACCCCATCCAAAAGCCTCTTCTTGAACACAAAATTAATTGACCTAAACAAGTTATAGAATGTATATGTTCTACAGTTTCTCCAAGGTGTTTTCCTTACATGTCAACAGGATTTTCTGATTCTTTCAGAAAGAAAGTTCCCTAGCCTGTCCAAGTGGAAAGGAGATATGCACATGTGCTAGACCACTATTATATTAAAAAGGAGTCTCCACATCCCATCTAAACCTCATAGTAATGATTCCTATATTGGATATAGCACAGCCTTTATTTTGTCACACATAATGGACAAAATATATCAATAACTTTCAATATCATGACAATCATTGATAACATTCTTTCTTTCCAATGAGTTCTACCTCTCAGGGTCCTCAAATCCTCTGTGTCTATGCCATCATACTGTTATTTGGACTCCTTTTAGTAATTAAAACCAATTTGCGGGGGGTAGCTAGGTAGCTCAGTGGGTAAGGCACAGGCCCTGGATTCAGGAGTACCTGAGTTCAAATCCAGCCTCAGACACTTACTAGCTGTGTGACCCTGGGCAAGTTACTTAACTCTCATTGCCCTCTCCCCAAAAAACAACAAGCCAATTTTCTGTGGCTACCAGAGCAACCTCCCCCCCCCCAAATTTCGGTGTGTTCCTATTTACCCCCTGAGCCCCCTGAAGCCCACATAGATATCCAGATAAATGGTTTTATTTTGTGGTTTGGACTCCCCTTCAGGGAATTACTCTCAGCTTCCTAATTCCCTGCCATTTCTCCTTAATTTATTCCCTGCCTTGCTCCCCTCAGAAATGATTCTAAACCTCCTGCACTTTCCTCTCTCTGTAAGCCAAGGATATTGTCTCTTACTTTGCTAAGAAAATTGAGGACATTTAATTTAAGTTCCTAATTCTTCCCTCGTCTTCATCTCAAAACCTCTAAACATCATCTCCCAATCTTTCCTTTTGTCCTCCAGCTTCTGACTATAGAAGTTGCCTCTCCTTGCCAAAGACAAGCCCTTTATGATTCCTTGATGCTATCCCCTCCCATCTTCTCCAGCAGATAGCAGCTTCGATATTACCTTCTTCCTCATCTTCAATATATCATCTACTTATCTATCTATTTAAAAATTATCTATAAACAATAGATGGCACCTGATTTGGGCCTTGAAAGGAGGATTTAAATAGGGAGAAATGCAGTTATTGTAAATTCTGGGTATGAGGGCTGAGAAATCTGCACAGATAGATGGAAGTAGGATTGATAGTCCAGTGTGCCCATAATATAGAGTGAATGAAAGAGAATACTGTGAATAAGGACAGAAAAGTAGGTTGAAGCAGGATGGTGAAAGCCTTCAATGCCAGGCTAAGAAGTTTTTATTTCATCCTATAGACACTAATGGTTTTTGAGCATGGCAGTATCTATCATAGGGAGTGAGTACGATGCTTTAGGAAGGTTATCTTGGCATCTTTGTGAAGGACAAATGTAGTAAGGAGTGTCCAGCTATTGTAGGTCATTACAGTAGTCAAAGCAGGAAGTGAGGATGACTTGAGATGGAGTGTGGGCATAGAAGAACATAAAGATTCAAGATTTGCCAAGTTATTGGATAAATCCAAGGTGCCTCAGATGTCAGCCTTTTTGGCTAAGAGGATTTTTTTTGTTTGTTTTATTTTAATTTTTATTTAGAATTTTCCCCAAGTTACATGTAAAATTTTTTTCTTCACATTGACTTTTTAAAACTTTGTGTTCTAAATTTTCTTCCTTCCTCCCTCTTCAACTCTCCCTATGGAATCAAACAATTCAATATAAGTCATGCATGTGCAGTTATGCAAAACATCTTCACATTAGTCAAGTCGTGAAAGAAAATAGACAAAATAACTTTAGAAAGAGAAGCTAACAAATAAAACTATACTTCAATCTGTATTCAGATACCATCAGTTCTTCCTCTGTTGGTGGTTTGCATTTTTCATACGTCCTTCTGATATCATCCTGCTCATCATTTCTTTCATAGTTACTATTGCTGACTGTATTGCCCTCCATCTTAATCCCTCCCATTGATATTTACTCCATTTTCTATCTTCCTTCACCCTATCCCTCCTCAGCAATGTTTTGCTTTTTACTGCCCCCTCCCTTAATCTTCCCTCCCTTCCTTTACCTCTCCCCTCCCACATCCACTTCCCCTCCCACTTTCCCTCAGGGCAAAATATATTACTGTGCCCACATAAGTGTGTGTTATTCCCTCTTTGAGACAATTCTGATGAGTATAAGGTTCACTCTCTTCCCTACTCCTTCCCCATCTTCCCCTCTACTTCCCCTTTTTCTTGTTTCTTTTATGTGAGCTACTTTTCTTCAGCCCACCTCTCCCTTTCTCTTTCTTCCAGTGCATTCCTCTTACCCCTTAACTTTATTTTAAAGATGTCATCATGGGGCA
The DNA here is from genome assembly GCF_019393635.1 of Dromiciops gliroides. Taxonomy (NCBI): domain Eukaryota; kingdom Metazoa; phylum Chordata; class Mammalia; order Microbiotheria; family Microbiotheriidae; genus Dromiciops; species Dromiciops gliroides. The sequence goes on from NC_057861.1 coordinate 97,983,837, forward strand.
GCTAGGTGACACAGTGGATAAAGCACCAGCCCTGTACCCAGGAGGCCCCAAGCCCAAATCTGGCCCCAGACATAAGCCATCCCACCCTGCCTGCCCCATAAAAACCAAGAATAAACAAAAAGTAAATGCTTTGAAGATATCATCCCTTCATATTCAATTCACACCTGTGCCCTCTGTCTAAGTATATTCCTTTTAGCTGCCCTAATACTGAGAAAGTTCTTATGAGTTAGAAGTATTATCTTCCTGTGTAGAAATGTAAACAGTTTAACCTTTTACTATCCCTCATGATTTATTTTTCATGTTTACCTTTTTATGCTTCTCTAGGATCTTGTATTTGAAAGTCAAAATGTTCTATTCAATTCAGGTCTTTTCATCACAAATGCCTGAAAGTCCTCTTTTTCATTGAAGTCCCATTTTTCCCCTAAAAGATTATATACAGTTTTGATGGGTACTTGACTTTTGGTTGTATTCCCAGTTCCTTTGCCCTTCAGAATATCATATTCCATACCCTCTGGTCCTTGAATGTAGATGCTGCTAGATCTTGCATTATCCTTACTGTAGCTATATAGTATTTAGAATCCGTTTTTTCTAGCTGCTTGCAATATTTTCTCCTTGACCCGTGATCTCTGGAATTTGGCTATAATGTTCCTGGAAGTTTTCCTTTTGGGATCTCTTTCAGGAGGTGATTGGTAGATTCTTTCAATTTCTATTTTACCTTCTGTTTCTAGAATATCAGGACAATTTTCCCTGACAATTTCTTGGAAGATGATGTCTAGACTCTTTTTTTTTTTTTTTTTTTTTTTTTTTGCGGGGCTATAGGGGTTAAGTGATTTCCCCAGGGTCATACAGCTAGCAAGTGTCAAGTGTCTGAGGCCGGATTTGAACTCAGGAACTCCTGAATCCAGGGCCAGTGCTTTATCCACTGTGCCATCTAGCTGCCCCTAGACTCTTATTTTGATCATGGTTTTCAGGTAGTCCAATGATTTTCAAATTCTCTCTCCTGGATCTATTTTCCAGGTCAGCTGTTTTTCCAAGGAGATATTTCATATTGCCCTCTATTTTTTTATTCATTTGGATTTGCTTTATTGTGTCTTGGTTTCTCATAAAGTCACTAGCTTCCATTTGTTCAATTCTAATTCTTAGGCAATTATTTTCTTTAGAGAGCTTTTGTACCTCCTTTTCCATTTGGCTTTTCAAGCTGTTGACTTTCTTCTCATGACTCTCCTGCATCAGTCTCATTTCTCTTTCCATTGTTTCCTCCATCTCTCTAAATCTTCCTTCTATCTCTCCTATTTTCTCTTCAAAGACCCTTTTGAGTGCTTCCAAGGCCTGAGACCAATTCACATTTTTCTTGGAAGCTTTGGATGTTGGAACTTTGACTTTGTTATTATCTTCTTCTGAGGGTGTATTCTGGTCTACCTTTCCCCCAAAGAAGCTTTCGGTCATCCTCTGCGTTTTCTGCTTACTCATCTTGACCTGGAAGCAGATGTCTGATTGAAATCTGATACTCTATTGTCAGAAGCTTGGCATACTTGTTCCCCTCCCCAACTGGGCTGCTACCATTCGAGTCAGCCCACTGGATCAGAACCTAGGCACTTCACCCTAACTCCAGCAGAGACCTCAGCCACTTCACCCCGGCCAACCACTGGACCCCCTCACTGGTCTGTGAGCTGAGCCTCAGAAGAAGCTGCTGGTGCTGAAGACTCTGAGGCCCTTGAGGTGTTGTCTGTATATACCACACACTGAGCTCTTCTCTCAGCCTGAACAGCAATTGATTCCAGTTGCCTAATTAAGCCGTCTTTGGCTGGCAAATAGTCTCACTCTGTTCTTCTGTGGGTTAGGCTGCTCCGGGAGTTGTCTTATGGCATTATTTTTGGAGTGTGTGGACAGGTTTGTTGGGAGATTGGGAGAGTCACAGCCTTTCCTCCGCCATCTTAGCTCTGTCCCCTCCCCCCCCCCCTTACTAGGAGAATTTTGATGGTATCACCTAGGTAAATGAGAAGAAGTAGGAAACTGATCCATTGGAGCATGTTAAATTTGAGGTGCATTGGAACATCCAAGTGGTAGTTGCAAATGTGAGAATGATCCTTAGGGAAGACATTTGGGTTGGCTATATAGATTTTGAATTTATCTCCAGAAAGGCAATCATCGATAGTTATGAGGTGGTAGGCCAACCATATTCTGTTCTAGTCAAAGCACTTCTGTTTTGTACTTTTCTTTCTATGTGACCAACTAAATTATTTTTCTATCATACATGGTTGGGATGATGGATTTTTTGGCTTTTTTGTGTGTGTTTTTGTGAGTTTTGTGGGGAGAAGCATGGCTGGTAAATTTATTGGATGGGTGTTTCAATGAACTCCAAGCTTATGACAAGAAGCAGATTACAAAGTAAAGGCAGCTCCTGGGCCACACCCAGGAGGGGCAACCCCCTACCTCCATGGGGAAGCTCCTCAAAGCTCCTTCCAACCCCCAGCTTCTCTAGGGAGAGATTGTCAGAAAAAACTAAGCATACTTCTGAGCCATCCAGAGAAGACAGCCCTTCAGACCTTGGGGGGAGGGGCTTCTCACAGTAAGTGCTTGTGTGGGCCTAAGAGGAAAGAGCGTCTAAAGGGGAGGTCACCTACTGGCAGCCTCGGGATTGGGGTCTTCTCCCCTCCCTGTGCTACAAGCTGTGAGGGGCCCTTCCTGCATCCCAGAGAAGCTTCACTAAGCATGGGGGAAGTGGAGGGACAGGCTCTGCTCTGGCCAGGGCGGCCCACAAAGCCACCATGCCCACCAAGCTAGCCCCATGCCAGGGACCCCCAAGACACCTGGCTTGCTCTGGGTCTGTATGACCTGGGGGACCTTGTCTACTGGGTTACGTGTTTATTAAATTGAGAGAAGTAAAAAAATGTATCTGGGAAAGGATATAGAAGAACCAACAGGTGACAGAGGGAATGAGTGAGGGGATGATGGAGCCATTCCAGGGCAAGTCAGGGGCTCAGTTACCATCACTGGGGCTCCCCACCAGCTCTGGAGGGGCCAAAGGGGCTCCACCAGAATAGCTGAGAATTTGGTGTCCCCAAAAACCTTATTCATGTGAGTCTCAAAGAAGCATTGAAGGCTAGTGATGGACTGGACATCAGCTTTGTCCTTCGTGAGTTTTGGGATGATGTTTCTATGCCACTTTTTGTGCAGACAGGTCATCTGTCTCATAATTAAAGGATCTTGAGCTCGCATTGCACAGGAGCCATTCAATTTTGCTTTACTTTATTGAAAAAAACCTTTTGTGTTACTTGTTTTATTTGAACAGACCAGAGTTTAAAGTGGGATTCTTTCATGTCCTATTAGCTAAAAAGTTGTTAATGTTTAATAATTGTTAAATACATACATACACAAACATCATGTGTTATTCTGGAAGATACATCAGGAAATAACATAACACTTATTGTTATTCTTTCCTTGTTTTAGGTAGGAGAAGTAATTGTGGCTAACAGAAAAGCATATAAGCCTATGAAAAATCCAGAAAAAAACAAATTGCAAGAAAAGAAAAGGTAACATTTCTTCTTTAACACTTTAGTTTTACATTCTTGCCATTTTAATTTAAAGTGAGGCGGTTACTGTTCAACAATCCTGGAATTATGCAAAGTAACATAACAAATGGTATTGCCAGAAACAGCAAACAACCTGAGACTTGACAGTAGTGTTGGTTGTAAAGGTGCTGGCTGCAGTAGCCCCAGAAGAACAGTACATATAACTACTTAAAGAACCCCAATGTCCTATCATCAGCACATGCCTTGCAAATGTGTGTGCCAATATTGTAGCCACAGAAGAGAGTAAGCTGTATTTATAAGTAAGCTATCTTTATGTCTCTAATATAATATATTCAAGGAGTTGGGTAGATCTCTGATGAAAGGCAACAGCTGAGTTTGTGCAAAGGCTTCCAAAGGGGAGGTTTGTTTGAACTACAGGTGTGGTCCTTGTTCATAGAGAAAATGTAATCTCCTTACTCCCCAATCAGTTAAAAAGGGTTTGTTTTTATTTTCCCCCGAACATAGCAATTTAAATTCCAACTACATGTGTAAATCACAAGAAATAGAGGTCATCTAGCTGAATACCACTGCAAAGAATTAACCCCAGGGAGAAGTAGCAATGTGCGGAAGGAGTGTCAGTCTTGAGTCTGACAAGTAACAGGATAGGTAATCAAGATCATTAGGAGCTTGGCTTTCAGATGACAGGGCCTCCATTTACTGTAGCGATTACTTAGGGCTTACAGAACTCTCAGTAAGATTCTTTAAGCTATGCATGACCTCCTTAACTATGCTGTTGCCTTTTGAAAATACTGCTCCCTTTTGGCTTGATTACTCACTATTGCTGTAATCACTTTTCATGACATACAAGATGTCTTTGTCTAGGCTGTATATGGTGCTTTATCATTTGGGAGGAGATATTTTATCCATATGATCATTGTGTCTTCCTGGACAGCATGATTTGCACATTGCCAGAAGGATGTCTTCTAGTGAGAACAGTAGGCTGGGTAAGGATTGACAGGCTGAGAGAGAAAAGAGTCCCTGGTACAGGTGGTGGATAATAAAGTCTGTGGACAGGGATCATAGGGGGACTCAGTTAAGCAGAAGTGACAGCCATTCCCATGGATCACCTCACTCAAAGTGATCTCTTTTTCTTCTGAACTAAAACGATGCTTTAAATGTTCATGTCTTCTTATTAGCTGTGTGACCCTGGGCAAGTCACTTAACCCCCATTGCCCCACAAAATAAAAAAAAAAGAAAGAAAGAAAAAAAGAATTATCTGGGGGCAGCTAGGTAGCACAGTAGATAAAGCACTGACCCTGGATTCAGGAGGACCCGAGTTCAAATCCAGCTTCAGACAGTTGACACTTACTAGCTGTGTGACCATGGGCAAGTCGCTTAACCTTGATTGCTTCAAAAACGTTCAGGGCCATCTCCAGTCATCCTGATATAAATCTTGCCACTGGACCCAGATGGCTCTGGATTATTATGAGAATCAAATGAGATGATGTACATAGAATGCTTTGTAAATCTTAAAGTGTTTAGTATTGGTTATTGCCTCAGTCCCTAGGCAAGTAACCTAACATCTCTGAGCACTCGTTAACTTTCTAGGTTGCAGAGAAAATGCTGGCCCATATATCAGGGAAATTACTGTCCAGTCTTTGCATTTTCTATACAGCATTATAATAGTAGAGCCACGATTCAGACCAAGGTCCTCTGATTCCAAAACTAACATTCCACTGTGCCATGTGCAGAAAGGAGAAATATGGACAAGGTGATCTATCCACTGCTCCACCTAGCTGCCCCGTGTGCATATTCTTGAAGCAATTCATAAGCTAGTTTTTTGAGCTATCTCTCCCCATAAGCTAATGGGGCTGTGTGCTCTAGTGGGAAGAGCATTGGTCTTAGAATTGAAGGCCTAGGTTCTGAAGTTTGGGAACTGATTCTAGCCCTGTAATATTGGGTAAACAACTTCACCTGTTTCCTTGGATTATAATATCTACACTTCTTATTTCCTGGGATTATTTAAAGAAAAACACTATATAAATTTTTTTTTTTGGTGGGGCAGTGAGGGTTAAGTGACTTGCCCAGAGTCACATAGATATTAAGTGTCAAGTGTCTGAGGCCGGGTTTGAACTCAGGTCCTCCTGAATCCAGGGCTGGTGCTTTATCCACTGCACCACATAGCTGCCCCCACTATGTAAATCTTAAAGCACTATATAAATGTGTTATAATTATTATTGTTATTATTATTATTATTACTACTACTGCAGGGCAGTTAGGGTTAGCTTCCCTCGTGTTATTATTATTATTATTATTGGTAAGGCAGTTGGGGTTAAGTGACTTGCCCAGGGTCACACAGCTAGTAGGTATTAAGCATCTGAGGCCGGATTTGAACTCAGGTCCTCCTAAATCTAGGGCCAGTACTCTATCCACTGCACCATCTAGCTGCCCCTGTGTTATTATTTTAATAGCAAGAAACCATCTTACTTAAAATTGATTATCTCCCCAAGAACTTAAAACAGTGATTTCTGTACATTGGGTATTTTTAATAACATGGTTATTAAATTTGAATTTAGTATGTTTGAAACTTTTATTTAAATTGTTATCTTAAATTACCTTTATAAATCTCTGGTTCTTTAATCATCTTTTTCTCTCCTTTTGTTGTTGTTATTTTAGAAGCAAACAAATTGAGAAACTAGAGGTAGATCCCAGCAAGCATTCTTTCCCTGATGTGACTAATATAGTCCAAGAGAAAAAAAACATTTCAGGACGAATCCAAGATAAACCTCAGGTTGTACCCTGTGCTGAAGACCCAGACTTTGAAGATAATGCTGAAGTACCACCTTTGATTTAAACTTCAGAAAATACTTTGATTATGATCTGCAAGATCTATTTCCTTCAGAGAATGCATCATATCAAGTTACAATTACGTTATAGTTTAATTTATAGCAAAATGATTTCCATTGTATTTCTATCTACTCTAAATACTATTCTTTTAAATAACAGATTTTGTTTATGTACCTCTGATTCTGTTGTAGCACATCAGAAATTATTTAAATTTTATTAACATTTAGTAGCTTTTTTTCTACTGAGTTTTTCACATAAATCACAGCAATATCATAAGAACATATGAAAGAAAGCATATGGTCAATAGATGAACAAACTGGTCACAAGAGTGGGAAAGTAGTCATTAGTTATTATATACTTATGTAGAACCATTATTCTACAGTTAATTGGTTAAGGAGGTTTCTGTTTTCTGTATGTTTAAAATTTTTCTATTTGTGAACCTGGATTCTAGTGTCCTCAGGTTAGAGATGCAAGGGAGTAGGGAGCATAACAGTCTGATCTCAAGGCAGAATAGGCTTTTGTGTCAAGCAGAGATTTGAGCTCTTTATTGGCCTCTACCAATTGTCTGGGATCGAGGAGAGATCAGAGGTTACAGGCTAGAGCAGGGAAAGGGAAACTAGTGTGGGGGAGAAGCCACGTTGGGAAGTAGCACTGAGGTTCCATTGTCAGTGAAGGAAATCACAGAAGTTTAGCCCTGAGAGCTCTATGGCCTCCATAGGAAAGGGGACTGTGGTACACAGCTAGGAAAACAGAGGAAAGGAGGCATCTCCCTGCAAAGGTCAGAAGTAGCAATTACACTCAGCCATGAAGGAAACTTGCTTCAATAAACCAGTCACGACAAGGAGAATTCATTAAACGTGAAACAGAGCTTCCAAAGCTGGAGCCATTGGCCTTTCTGTGGGGCAACTCCTTGAATCAGTGTAGGCATGCGGACCCCCAGAGAGGAAGTCTTCAGCTGCCAAACAATGGTGGATTTCTCTTGATTAAGGAAGAATATGGACAAGAACAATGTTTCTATTGGTATGGGCCTGACAAGATTAACCCTTTTTAAGTCTTGAAGCTTTGAAGTTATCTGATGCAGGTCAGGAATCCACACCCAGAACTGAGGTTAGAGAAGTTACTTCTTTAAGGGTTGAGAACCTTAAGAGACATAAACCAGTTAAATCTGTATGAGCTGGAAATCTAGAGATTAACATAGCAGCTAAGCCCATTTAGGAGCAACCCAGGAGATTCTCAGTAAACGACCTGGAAGGTGATCTGACCAGCAAAGAGGGAGCTAAGGAAAAGAAAAGTCCTAATTTCTTATACATTTTTCTGCCAATCTAGAATAAACTAGTTAGACCTCTCTGATCTTGTAAATGTTTTTTTGTGATTTGTTATAACTATACTAAAGCTTTCCTAGGTCTTAGTAAAACCGTTCCCAGTTTAGCTTACCATATACAACAAAGCCCAGTGCTGAAATACCATAGGTGAAATCAGATCTTTCCCAAACATAAAAATAATATACAATCACACAGTAAAAGATTGATATAACAAAATAAGCTTATGGTATGTACAATTCTGCTTTCCTTCTAAGCAAGTATTATATAGAAACTCTTCTTAATAGGATTTCCATTCTTATCCAAAGACTGTGCATGATAGTGGGTGTAAGAAATAATGGGCTTTTTGCCAATGCCCAAAGGCCCCAACCAGAGGAGATTGATTTGGATTGATTGAATTAAGTGAGACTGATTGACTCTGCTGATTAATTCACTTAAAGTTGACTTGATTAAAACCAGACCTGCCTGGCTCCCAAAAGGGAGTGTTCTGAGAGGCTGTGGACCCTGACCTCAACACGGGCCCACCCTCAAGTTCAGTGAACCAATGGATTTGGGTGACACTAGCCAATCAGGTTGAAGCAGTGTTTATGGACTGCCTCTCCTCGATAAGCAGAGGGAGTTTGGACAGACAGTTCTTGGAACAGGCTGGTGGTAGGTGAAATTGAGGACACTAGGTTAGATAGGTCTTTTTCTTGGCTTTCTGACCCAGATGTTCTCTTTTTTTCACTAATAAATGCTTAATGCCAAAACTTGGTGCTAAAGCTTCTAATTTATAAGTAAACCCTAGCTAGTTTTCCCTACACTTGGGACAGGAATAAGGTGACTACACATTTAGTTTTACTCGTCACACGGGAATAGTATTGGCAACATCATCAAAAAAACTGGATAGAAACATTTCTAATATCTCCATTTCCTCATCCATAAAATGGAGTTAATGATTGTCTTCCAAGGTTGTTATGAATATAAAATGAGATAATATACATGAAATCACTTTGTAGTTTAAAAACATCATATAAATGGCCAAAATAAGGAAGTCATCATTGCCTGTAATATCCATATGTGAGCATAACTAGAGACACTTGTATACAAGAAATCTTTTCTGTTCTGCTCATTTAGAAAAGATGGCCTTCTGATTATAGTTGCACTTATCATATTCCTTTTTAAAAAATTCTAATTTACTTGTTAAATTGGACCCAAAACCCCTACTTCCTCTTTATTGACTGCATGCAAATCCAATATTTCTACCCTTTTGGTTTTCCCAGAAAGTCACGGCTAAAACTGGCTATTTTACCATATCAGTCTTTCTGTATTACTCCCAATTTCCTTTTATCCTAAGTTTATATTTTTGCTACTCATATTGCCTCATATAAAAATAGCAAAGCTACAACTACGCAAGGGAGGGAGTGCTTTGCCTTCTCCTCAGGTGATGTAGTCACAGAAAGCCTAGAATATCATCATAGAATATTAAGGAGTTTTTTATACAGTCCCACAAAAGTGTGACATTTCTTAACTTGAGAAGATTATAAAGCCTTGGCTTTCAGTGAAGCCAACTGGTCATCTGATACCAGAAACAAACCATCTAGTTATTGGCTGAGAGAATCAATCATGATCCTTGGTCCTATTAAAAAAATTAAAGAAAGATTAAGCTAGCCAGCATTTGTACAGAGTGGAAGACCCACATCAGAGAGCAATGATGGGGGAGGGGATTTTCTCTCCTCTTTCTCCTCACACTTTGACCATGTCATTTCATAAATGAAAACTGACCAGATCTGTTAGAACTAGAGTGTAAAAGAAAGACCCAAAGAACCCACTGATTGCTTCTTTTAAATTATTTTTAAAATGTTTAATAGTATTTTACTTTTTCTAATTACATGTAAAGATAATTTTCAATATTCATTTTTGTAAGATTTTGAGTTCCGGGGAAGCTCAGTGGCACAGTGGATAAAGCACCAGCCCTGGATTCAGGAGTACCTGAGTTCAAATCTAGCCTCAGACACTTGACACTTACTAGCTGTGTGACCCTGGGCAAGTCACTTAATCCCCATTGCCCTGCAAAAAAAAAAAAAAAAAGATTTTGAGTTCCAATTTTTTCTCCCATTCTCCCTTCCATCCTGCCTCCCAAAGCCAGGAAGCAATCTGATGGAGATTATACATTACAATCATTAATCATATTTCCACATTAGTCATGGGGTAAGAGAAGAATCAGAACAAAAGGAAAAAAAGAAAGAAAGAAAAAACAACAACAAAAAGTAAAATAATATGCTTCAATCTGCATTCAGACTCCATAGTTCTTTTTCTGGATATGGAAAACATTTTCCATCATAAGTCTTTTGACATTGTCTTGGATCATTGTATTTCTGAAAAGAGCTAAGTCTATCACACTTGATCATCCTGCAATGCTGTTGATATGGTGTACACAGTTTTCTTGGTTCTGCTCATTTCACTCAGTATTAATTCATGTAAGTCTTTCCAGGTTTTTCTGAAATCCATCTGCTTATCATTTGTTACAGCACAATAGTATTCCATTACATTTATATACCACAACTTGTTTAATCATTCCAATGGTGGGCAATTGACGGGTATCCCCTCAGTATTCAATCCTTTGCCACCACAAAAAGAGCAGCTATAAATATTTTTGTACATGTGTGTCTGTTTCCCTTTTTATGATCTTTTTGGAATATAGATCTAGTAGTGGTATTTCTGGGTCAAAGGGTATGCACAGTTTTAAAACCTTTTGGGTGTGGTTTCAAATTACTCTCTGGAATGGTTGGATTAGTTCATAAGTACACCAACAGTGCATTAGTGTTCCAATTTTCCCATATCTTCTCCAACATTTATAATTTTTCTTTATATTAGCCAATTGGATAGGTGTGAGGTAGTACCTCAGAGTAATTTTAATTTGCATTTCTCTAATCCCACTGATTACTTCTAGAAAGGAACCTCAATAGGAAAAAAATCCTAGGAATGCTATGGTGAAAATCCAGAGTTCCACATTAAAAATCCCAAACATTTTAGGCATCCATAAAGGAGTTCAAGAAATCACACTAAGGATCATGGATGGCCTGAAAGCTTCTACTATAATTTGGAGAAGATTTTTTAGGGCTTATAACTACTAATTACTTACCTTTAAGAGTTGAGTATCATCCTGGGGTGGGGGGAATTTGAAGTGGGGAAATAAACCTTTAATGGAATAGAAGATTTTCAAGCATCTCTGCTGAAAAGACTAGCACTAAGAACTGAAAATATAAATGCAAGAGTTTAGAGAATCCTAGAAAGGTACATTTATTTAAGTAACTGGAAGGAACCTGATGATGATGTAGTACCAACATTTTAATGGAGGAGAAGTATCTCCTCAGAAATTTAATGTCTTCAAAGGGAGTTAAATAAGAAAAAGGTCCTACTGATTGATTCTATTCTGTAAATCTTTAAGGGAATAAAGAAGGTGGAAAGAATGCATTAGCACAGAAAGGAGGAAAAAGGAAATGGAACAAGCTATATCTCATAATTGAGGTACATGAGAAAAAGAGTATGTAACCATGACAGAAGGGGTGATAGACATCAGATGAATCATACTCTAATCTCAACCAGACAAATGGGGATTGAACACACATACATTTACATAGATGCAAGAACTCAATAAGGAAACTGTTGGGGATGGGGAGTGTGGTGGGGGAGTTAAGAATAAAGATAATAATGAAGAGAAAAGACATGCAATAAAAATTAGTTTCCTGACTTTGAAGGGGGAAATGAAAAGAATTGATATAGAAATTAGTAGTGATGTTGGTGGCGGTGTCTATTGACCGGGGAATGGTTGGGAACATTGTGGTGTCTTAATGTGATGAAATACTATTACGAAATAAAATGATCAACATTGTCTATAGGAGACATAGGATGAATCATGTTACCTTCCTCCTGCCAGAGAAATCTTGGAATCAAGGTGCCAAAAGAATCATAGATTTTGAGTAACCTCTTTGAACTGCTCACATGACCACACCAAAAAACCTCCAAATAATGCCATACAATAATTCCTAGAGCAGCAGAACCCATAAAATGATGGGGTGAGATTATTTTCCAGCCAAAGACAGCTTAGAAGGTTGGCAGGAAAGGTCTGTTAAAAGTCAAGAAATAGGCTGGCAAAATGAGCAGACAGAAAAAGATGCAGATCAAAGAATCAGATTTTTGGACTCAGACACATTGTGTATTTGTTTTGCTTGACTATGCTTATTTGACAGAAGAGATCCCCCCCCTTTGTTTTTAACTGGGAGAAGGGGGAGGTTGTGGGAGAAAAGAGGATAATTTGATAAAATTAGCAAAAATTATGACCCAAGAAGGACTATTAAAATTTATTTTTATATACACATAAATGTGGCTATTCGTAGGGAAGCACAGACAAGCAGGACAGTATTGAAAATAATATGTAGAATTAATTTTTTTTTTTACGGACAATGGGGTTAAGTGACTTGCCCAGGGTCACACAGCTAGTAAGTGTTAAGTGTCTGAGGCCGGATTTGAACTCAGGAACTCCTGAATCCAGGGCTGGTGCTTTATCCACTGTGCCACCTAGCCGCCCCTAGAATTAATTTTTAAAAATCAAGTGGTATGAAATGGAGTCTCACAGCTGTATATGTAATTCTTTTGTGTTTGGTCATTTATATAGTCATTTTCTTTTTATGGTGTTTAAGTTCAGAATAAAAAAAAATAAAAAGCTAATTGAGTGTGCTGACTGATAGTTGATGGGAAATACACATGTGGAGGCTCATAAGTTATAGTGTTTGAAAGTAGAGACTCACAGGGTTATCTCTAGAACCTTCTGTGGTGGAAGAATGAGTACTAACTGGGAAAGTATTTAGAGAAGGTCTTATATCTGCAATAGATACATTCTTTTTTTAAACAGTATTTTACTTTTTTTCCCAATTACATGGAAAGATAATTTTTTAAACATTCTTTTAAAAATTTGAGTTCCAAATTTTCTCTCACCCCCTTTCCCCTCTCTGAGACAGCAAGCAATTTGATATAGGTTATATATATGCAATCATGTAAAACATTTCCATATTAGTCATATTGTGAAAGAAGAAAGAGACCAAAAGAGAAAAAAGTTATTAAAAATAAAGTGAAACATAGTATGCTTTGATCCGCATTCATACTCTATCCATTCTTTCTCTGGATAGAATTTTTCATCATGAGTCTTTTGGAATTGTCTTGGATCATTGTATTGCTGAGATCATAGTCAATTTTCATACAGTATGCAATAGATATATTCTTGAAAAGTTGTCTATAAATCAAATTTCTATGTGCCAAGTCATATTTTAAGCATAAGCTCATCATTTCCTAAGATTAAAAATGGATATCACAAGGGGCAACTGAAAGGCATATGGTGGGTAGGAGTAGACTGCCTAACTTATAAATGCTAACATTCAACCAATAAGGAACTCCTAAGAACAGTAGCAAAAGATGTCATCAATGAAATGTATGATAGGAAGAGAAGGTGAAGTGGTCACATGAGACAATGAAGGATGACAGGTGGCCAGAGTACTCCATTCGTATACTTATGTTAGGATAAAGAGAGAAAGGTCTCCTCTTACCCTCTGGTGAACTTTCAGTCAAGAATTACATAGGCTGGGGAGGTATGGTTGAGTTGTGATCTGTGTGACTGGAAGAAATTTTTGAATTAATTAGCTCACTAATCCATTTGAATAAGGGAGATCACTATTTAAATAAATCCTTTTGTGAATCACAGAATAATAATTTCAGAGTTTAAAGAGACATCAAGGTCATCTAGTCCAATCCATACCTGACAAAATTCATGCTATAACATATCCAATGAGAGGCTGTACAGCTTTCTCATTAAGACTTCCAATGAGTTGGGAATCAACTATCTCCTAGGGTGAGCAATTCCACTCTTGGATATCTCTGTTAGGCAAATTTTTCCTTACATCAAGCCTTAATTCATTCCTTTGCAACTTCCATTTACTGTTTTGAGTTCCTGGCTCTCTGGGATGAGGGAGAACAAATCTAATCCCTTTTCCACTTGACAACTTTTTAAGAACTTGAAGACAGCCATCATACCTCTTCTGAGTTTTGTCTTCTCTAGAAATTCTTTTGTGAAGTGAAGAATTCTTTCCTAAGTATTACAATTGCCCAAGTTCTTTCATTGGGAATACACCATGTGCATTTGAGTATTATCTTGCTTTTGCCTCATAAGATCCTCTAAGATCTTCTCCTAATTCATCATTCATCTATTCTATCCCTTCCACTTCATGTGTTTTGTATGAGTGAGGAGAGCAAAGGAGGGGGAGGCAACTGGATTTTTTTTTATCATGTCAAGTGTTTTTTAGGCAAAGTATATTTATATCAACTACTGCTAAGGTTCTACTCTGATGCCTTAGACAATAGAGTTGATCTTTGAAGTCTCAAATACTATACCAACAGATCACAAGCAGATGTAATGGGAGGAATCAGAGGAGCCTCCCTGATCTGCTGAATCCTAATCCACTTCTAGAAAGACATGTTCCTATTCAGCACTGAAGGACTTGGGAATGGTGAAGCAGTTCTTTATTGGTCTCCATCAACTCAGACTCTGTAGAAATAAAGCAATTATTTTATTGTTTCCTTGGTCATCATGACAAGGTATGGGTACATATGGGGGCTATATTGGCCTCGAGTAGGAAGAACCCCTCCCTTATTCACTAAGCTTAAAAGGAGAAACAACATTCACTATCACTGTCTCTCCTTGTATGTCGAGCACATAGAGATTCTCTGAGTCTCTCTTTTAGAAATCCATCAATGGGGAGAGGGAAGTGGAAAAGCAATATTTCCCTGTTCTCCACTGAATGCTGCAAAGTAAAGATTGTTTGAAATCAGAAAACCTTCATTGAATCTTGTCTCTGCTATTTACTCCCTGTACATTTTTGGAAAGTCATGTAATCTTTCTATAAAGACTCATGCTCTAGGTCGGGGGGCGGGGTGCTCTTCTCTCAACTGTGAAGTCCGGCTCTGGGTTTACATGTCCCTGAAAGCTCTCCAGGGCTACCCACTCTGGCACAATTTACCCCTACCCTGGACTAGAACTCTGAAGAATTTCTAAGACAAAATTTAGAAATGGCTTGTGTCTAGTGTTTCCTGAAAAGGAAATTTTTCTTCTAGAAAGATACTCAAAGTATAAGTCAGATCAAGTGGCAGAAAGATATTAGTTTTCTTTACCATAAAATACATTTATAAACACAAAAAGCTCATAAGCGTGAATTAATAAGGACTTAAAGCATGACAGTTGTTGTTGAGTCATTTTAGTCATGTCTCATTCTCTGTAACCCCTGTTTGGATAACACCCTCCTAGAAGGTTGTTGATACTAAAAAAACACAAAACATTTTGTGGAATTGCTACATAGGAATCCCATCTTCACCTCAGATCTCTAGTGTCTAAGCAACTCCCTCCAAAATCCATATCTTCTAGCAAGGCAGGACATGGCTTAGGCACGAGTCATCAACTTCTCTGAGAAATTTTTTCAGACCTTCCCTCCTGCTTCCCAACTAGAACCCTGTTCCAAGAGCTCTTGATATGAGGTTGCTGTCAAGATTAGAGACAAATATCTCATAATGACTGTTCAGTCACTCATGATCAGAGAAAGAAATGCAGAGCAGAAGAGGTAGCCAAAAGCTTGACTTCTAGTTGTAGGTTTACCTAGACATCACATGTTCCTCCTTTGCTTCCAAGAATGCAGAAATTCGTGAGGAAAGGCAGTGAGGAGAGAGAATTATGTGCTTACTAAATGCCTGACACTGTGCTCAATTCTGGAGTAGAAATATAAAAAGTACAGCAATTCCTGTCTTCAGGGAGGGCATTAGTATATATAAGGAAGTGGTGGTCAGGGGGCAGTTTTTTTGATTGGGAAGTTGCTGGAATGATGGCAAACAGGTGAGTGAGGTAGATATTCAAATAGGATATTTAAAGCATGGACTGGGGTCTGGGAATGATCAGATCTAGAGATCTAGAGGGTCTTTTTTGTTGTTTTTTTGTTTTTGCTGACACTAAGCAGGAGGGCTATTCCCAGTGCAGTGGTTACAAAATTGAGTGGAGTTTTACCAAAGGCTCGGTCTTAGGAAGTCTGGTCATCTGAGGGACAGTATCAGGGTGGATGGTAGGGAGGTTGATAGTGTGGATGGTTGGATGAAATGTAAAGGGTGGTCCACAGTCTGGAGTTGGTGGAATACAATCAGAAATCCTTGAAATAAGAATATTTAAATAAAAATAGAATGTGAAATTTGTAGACAACATACATCCTTGACAGCCTGCCTTAACTTTTTTTGGGGGGGGTGGGGCAATGGGGGTTAAGTGACTTGCCCAGGGTCACACAGCTAGTAAGTATCAAGTGTCTGAGGCTGGATTTGAACTCAGGGCCTCCTGAATCCAGGGCCAGTGTTTTATCTACTGCACTACCTAGCTGCCCCAAGCCAGTCTTAACTTTAACCAGATGAAACACTCTGATCAGGCAAGCCTTTCTTTCCCTTCTACTTCCACAAAATTAAATCCTTCCCACCCCCATTGAATTGTCAAAGTGGCTAATATTTTAGCCTTAAAGGTTTAGTTCATCAGGGTAAAAGGTTAAGTAGTTGATTGAAACAATAAGGGAATACTGAGGAATTAGGTGCGAATAGGGAAGATCTAGATTCAAATCCTGGCTATTACCAGTTTGACATCTGAAAATCATTTAACCACCCAGGGACTCAGCTTTGTCAACTACAGAATAAAAAGTGGTTGTTTATGTGGCTCTCACGGAGCACATAGTCTAGGGTATGGTGTGGGAAGGGGAGGAGGGTTTAATGGGTTTGTTAATAATTGAGGAATAAATTCAGGTAGGTTATTAGCTTCCCTAAAGGTTCAGATTCAGGGTGGAGCGCTCTCAGGGAATAAAGCAACGTTGTGAAGGGGTGGGCAGCAGTTAACAAGGAGGCAGGTTCAAGTGATGCAGTTGGCAGAGCTGGAGTTGTACGTGGCAGAGGAAATGTGGAGAATGTTGTATCTTTTCAAACAATTCAGTTCGATTTCTCCACTTCAGTTTATTCTAGGCCAGTGTCTCACTGTACATACAATCTCTGTACCTCCCCTGCTGGTGAGAGAGAAAGAGGAAAAAATAAAAAATAAAAAATGAGAGAATGAAAGGAAAATATGGACATGTATCCCCTAACTCTCCCCTCTTTCTCTTTACATTCACCATAATAAAGTACTAATTATGTGGTATCCATAAGAAAAAAGGGCAGCTAGTTGATACAATGGAGACAATGCCAGGCCTGGAGTCAGAAAGATTCATCTTCATGAGTTAAAATCCAAACTCAGACACTTACTACCTATGTGACCCTGGGAAAGTCACTTCACCCTGTTTGCCTCAGTTCCTCATCTATAAAATGAACTGGATAAGGAAGGAAATGACAAACCACTCCAGCATCTTTGCCGAGAAAACCCCAAATGGGGCCATGAAGAGTTGGACAACAACTGAAAAATGACTGAACTGAATAAGAAAAAAAAAAGCAACTTGGGTTTTAAAAGATAAAGTAGGTTGAAATTTGATATGTGAGAAATATCCACTTCTGTACTTAATGAAAACATTAAAATTCCATCAGTACAGCAAATACAGATTGATTTGTCCTACCAGTCAAATGAACAGAGATATTTGGAGAATGAACAAATAACAGGTTTTAAAGGAACAGTGAAACTGTCCTGATGGTTTGTTCCCAAAAGAAGTTTCTCTAATGGCTACCTCTGTAACTGTTTTAGAGGCCACTTCTATAAGCAAGGAATAAACATCAAGGAACTGTAGTAAGTATGAATTTATTATTAATTATACATTGTTGTTAAATCTAGAATTCTGTTCCCCCAAGAGGGAATTACTTACTCCCACTTCTGTACAGGCACATGCTCGCATGTTTTATTGTAAAAAAAAGGCATACAAATGCCTCCTTTGAAATATAGTACAGGACTGAGTACAAAGCTTTGATGCTCTTTCAAAAGAGGGAGAAAAAGCAATGTTATGCTGGATGTTGATTTTCTACTTTGTTATGGTACTTTTCTTAAAGAGGGTTGCTAAGAGAAATCTCTTCCTCCATATGAGAAACTTATTTTTCAGTTGCACATGATTCTAAGTGCCAAATAAGTGACAGAGACAATAAACACTCAAGGCATGAGCGATTATTGTGGACTGCAGGCCTCCTTTTCCATGGAAGAAGAATTTGAGTCAGGTTTTGGAGGATGTTTTATTGAGTAGTTTTTCAGTAGTATCTGACCCTTTATGACTTCATTTGGGATTTTCTTGGCAAAGATACTGGAGTGCTTTGCCATTTCCTTTCTCCAGCTCATTTTAGAGATGAGTAAACTGAGGCAAACAGGGTGAAGTGACTTGTCCAGGGTCATACAGCTATTAAGAGTCTGAGGCCAGATTTGAACACAGGAAGATGTGTCTTCTGAATCCAGTCCTGGTACTCTATCCACTGTCCCTTTGAAGGCTAGGTAAGGCTTATGTAGAGGGGTGGAAAAAAGAGTACAAGGTAGGTGGTACATTTTGATTGAAAGGGCAGAAATAATGCAATAATGTAATTTATAATCTAATAATAACAAGAACAATGTATAATCATTATAGCCCAGTAGAACTATTATAGAAGGAATCTTAGAGGTCATCTAGTCCCATTCCCCTCATTTCACGGCTTACAAAACTGTCCCAGTGCAGGAAGGTCCCACATTTCACAGATGCTAAGTGGTAGAGCCAAGATTTGTACCCAGTTCCCCTGATTCCCAGTCTAGAACTTGGCCCACTGGATCATGCTTCCTCTGATTCACTAAAATCTGTACCAATCAATATAAATTCTACATTTGAAAATTGCAAATACTATTGTGCTGTAAGAAATGATGAAGGGGATAGTTTCAGAGAAACCTGGGAATACTCGTATGAATTGTAAGCAGAAATAGGGCTGCTGGGTGGCCTAGTGGGTAGAGCACTAGGCCTGAAGTGTGGAGACCTGAGACTCTTACAAGCTGTGTGACCATGGGCAAGTCACTTAACCTCTATTTGCTTAATCCACTAAAGAAGGAAATGGCAAACAACTCCAGCCGGCACAGAGCATCAGACATGACTAAACGACAACAATGCAGAAACAAGAAAACAATTTATATATGAAGAACAGTATTATAAAAACGAACAACCTGGAAAAACTTAGGAACAATGATCAGTGCAATGACCAATTACAAATCCAAAATAATCATGATGAAACATGCTACCCACTTTCTGATAGAGGTGATACTCAGATACAGATTAAGCCATGGTCCTCATCCTCTTTCCCTGACTTGAACATGGTCAAGGAATAGGAGAATTTGTTTTGCTTGTTTTTTCAGGGTTTTGTTTTCCATTTTTTATCAATGAGATGGTAGGGTTAGATGGGAAGGAAAGAAGGTAGATTTTCGTTGATCGAAAAATAAAGAAAGAAAATTTAGAAAATAAATAAAATTGAATTTTTAAAAAAGAAAATGCATGAAAAGGAGAATAATTAATGGACTAAGATTCTATAGGAGGGAGGATAGGATGGATCAAGTTTACTGAGAGAGCTTATCCTTGGTAAGAAGGAAAAACACTGAGGCATGATGGAAGGAAGGTGATTATTTTAATCTCCCTGGGACTCAATTACTTTATCTATAAATTTATGGTATTGGATTACATTATCTCCAAATCTCTTCTAACTTCAAAATTCTGTGATGCTATGATGAATAAAATACTGTTTCCCATTGGGAACTCTTCAAGGGAAATCTGTTAATGCCCTATAATTTCTTCATTGTTTAATGGGTTATAAAAACACCTCCTAGGTCATGTAATGGAAGCACCTGCTAAAGGCCAGCTGTTAACTGTCAAATCTATCCAGGATACAAAATGGCAGCCTCATTCCTATATTAAGGTAAAAAATTATATTATTGTTATTTTTAAAATGCTGAATCATGACTCTAGTCACTGAAGCATCAGGGTAGGGAGATGTGTTCAAAGACTTGACAAAGAATTATATTTAATTGATGCTTAATTGTATCTCTATCTACTTAGTTTAAGTAAAACCAATATTCTGGTAGGAATTTAGGAATTGGCAGTTTATTCTCTCTCTTTTTTTTGTAATTAACATTTTTATTTATGGTTTTGGGTTCCAATTTTTATCCCTCTTTCCCTCCCTACCCTCTCCCCTCCCTGAGGGGGCAAACAATAAGATATGGGTTATACATGTATGATTAAATAAAACAATACCATACTCGTCATTTTGTACAATAAACTTGATTTAAAAATGAAAGAAAGTTAAAAATAGCATGCTTCAGTCTGTTCCATCAATATCAGTTCTTTCTTTGGAGGTGGATAGTATGTTTCATCAATAGTCCTTTGGGATTGTCTCCGATTATCGTATTGTTGAGAATAGTCAAGTCATTCACAGTTCTTCATCAAAAAATATTGATGTCTCCGTGCACAATGTTCTCTTGGTTCTGTCCAGTTCACTATACATCATTTTATACATATCTTTCTGTAAAGAATTAATTGTTATTTGAGGTTTTTATGCCTTGGCGCACACTGGCCTGGGGCTCCACAAACCAAGCGGTGCTCCACCCACTGGTTGTAGCCATTGTCAGGGCTCTGGCACGTCACGTCATCACCACTCGCCGAGCCTACATGGGCCTGGCAAAATTATAATGATTGGAAGCCTAGCGAGGGCAGTCATGTGACTGTCAGAGCGGCCATCCCATTGGCTGGGACTGTGTGGGGTGTTTCTAGGTTTGGGGGAGGAGAATTGGGCATTGGAGGTGGAAGCTGGAGAGCAACAGGCGTGGTGGTATTTTTCAGGTATAATTTCCCTTTCCCCATTTTTATTACCTTTCCCTTGATCCTACTGATCCTGTTTGTGGTTTTTTTTTTTTTTTTTTTAATTTTTTTTTTTTTAGTGAGGCAATTGGGGTTAAGTGACTTGCCCAGGGTCACACAGCTAGTAAGTGTTAAGTGTCTGAGGCTGGATTTGAACTCCGGTACTCCTGACTCCAGGGCCTGTCCTTTATTCACTGTGTCACCTAGCTGCCCCCTGTGGTTTTTTTTTTTAAAGTTCATTCTTGTTAAAATAAATCTTGTTCTGTTTCGAGGGAGGCTGCTGGTTTCTTTCCTTGCCCCAATATTGCGGCGAGCCGCTTAGCTAGCACTCCCCAATTAAAAATTGGTTCCCACATTTCCAGGCCTTTCTGAAGTCATCCTGCTTGTCATTTCTTATAGCACAATAATATCCCATCACCATCATATAACACCATTTGTTTAGCCATTCCCCAATTGATGGGCATTCCTTTGATTGATAGGCATTCCTTTGTTGGCAGTTTATTCTTTCTCTTCCTTAATTGGGTCTTAGGATCCAACTTGGATCTATGCAGGCCCGGAGTCTTGGGCAGGGAGAGGCCTTGGCTAGAGGTGACATTTTCCCAAACACATTGTATGGTTCAAACTGTACTACTTTCTGTTTCTCACATATGACATACTATTTCACACCTTTGTGTTTTTGCAGAGACTGCCCATCATATCTGCAATAGTAGTAGTAGTAGTAGTAGTAGTAGTGATGGCGGCGGCGGCAGTGGTGGTGGTGGTGGTAGTAGTAACAATAGCTCATATTTATATAGTAATTTCAGATCTGCCAAGTTCTTTAATATATTGTATCTTTTGATCTGCACAACAACCTTGTGAGGCAGGTACCCCATTTTATTGATTAGGAAACTGAAGTGGAGGAAAGTGAAGCTTTCAGCCCAGAGTCACATTGATAGCAAGTATCTGTGGCAGAATTTGAACTTCAGTCATCCTTCAAGGCTCAACTTAAGTGTTACTTCCTACTATAAAATAAGAACTTCAGGTCTTTTGGGTTTTTAAGAGTTTACCGTTAGTAAAAAGGCTATGTATAGATAAGACATTTCTACCTTGAAATATGATAAAAAAGTGTTTTCTTATGGGAAACTACTGCTTTCAGATGGGTGACAATATGTTTGTGTAACTTGCTTGTGTATCTTTTGTAAATCAATTATCTGCTCATATTTTGCTGCTTTTCTTAACAGAATTTTTATGGTGGGTATTCTTTTTGTGTGGGTTGTACTAGATGACCTCCGAGGTCCCTTCCAGCTCTCAAACTATGATTTTTTGTAAATATTCTAAACAACAATTGCTATATCTCACTTTCTACCTTTCAGTCAATTTTTACCACTCTCATTTGTTTTTTCTAAATTCTCAAAATATTACAAATGTGGCTAAGATGGACTGACTATACTAATCCATTGATGTGTCTCTACTTAATCTGGGGTGTCCCTTACAGTTTATAAGTAATAAAGCATAATGTGGGTTTGAGGTTGACCAGTATCCTGGGATTTGCAGGTCAGAGGCACAAGCATTCCCTCTCAACCTTGAGAATAATTTGGTAGTGTTGTTTAAGCTGTTTGGTACAGAATTTCCAGCCTCTCTGAGTCAGAGGGCAGTCAAGGCATGCCTGGGAGTTCTTAAAGGGACACACAGAGTCTAGTCTAGAAGAGACGGACTGAGAGGAAAGAGCAGGCAAGGCAAGAGCTGAAAGGCAGCAGCAGCAGCAGCAGCAACAGCAGCAGCAGTAGCAACAGCAACAGCACCCCATCAGAACTTAAAGACTGGAGTTGGAAAGGATCAGGGACAAGAAGTGAAAGCAGAAACTGAAAGGGAGAAATTTTATATTAAAGAAGGGTACAACTGTGGCAGAGAAGGGAGAGATCTAGGTAGACCATTGAACCCTGAGAGCATCTTTGAGCAAAGGATTAAGAATGAAGCTAGGGGCAGCTAGGTGGTGCAGTGGATAAAGCACCGGCATGGCCCTGGATTTAGGAGGACCCGAGTTCAAATCTGGCCTCAGACACTTGACGCTTACTAGCTGTGTGATCCTGGGCAAGTCACTTAACCCCAATTGTCTCACCAAAAAAAAAAAAAAAAGAATGAAGTTATCAGTTATATTAATTTCTTTAAGGACAAGGGGAAATCCCCTCCCGCAATATCTTCTTTTGCCTTAGCTTTTTTCTCTGTTCCTTAATATACTGTTTGTGGAATTTACCTACATATTTCCTGTATCCTGATTTTTATCTCAAAAATAGAAATGGAAAGAGGGGAGGAAACAAATATTTACAAAGTGCCTAATATGTGCCAGTCACTGTGCTAAATATTTTACAAATAATCTCTCATTTGATCCCATTAAATTGCAAGCTCCTTGAAGTCAGGGACTGTCTTTTGCCTCTTTTTGTATTCACAGCACTTGGCTCAGTGTCTGCTTGGCACATAGTAGTTGCTTAATAAATGTTTCTTGATTGACTAATTCTCATAATTCTTGAGGTAGGTTCTATTATTATCATCCCTATTTTAAAGTCAAGGAAACGAAGGAAGACAGAAATTAAGTGACTTGTAAGTAAGTGTAAGAAATTGGATTTGAACTCAGGTCTTCCTGACTCCTATCTGGTGTGCCACCTAGCTGCTTCAAAAGGCCAAGTGTTAGCTGGAGACACATGAAATTTTACATTAGGATAAATAGGCAAAACCAGCAATTTTCCAAACTGGGGGCTCCAAGCTATTGTGGTTGTGCTAATAACTTTTTATCTCATATGAACCTCATAAAACAGCAAAGAAGGGGCTACATGGAACTGAGAGTCATTATATTTGTCCTGGATTAAAAAGTCAATGAGCTGTTGTAACAAGGTATAGATAATTAATTTTCCTTCCTTGGCTATGAGGAAAGAATGGGCATAGAGTATAATTAGGGGGAGGTTTGAATAAGATAATCAAGCCCAAGTGAGATTTAGCTCCTGATTTTTCCTGAAGGGAAGAGGGAGCAGAAAGGATGGAATCCTTTCCACAGTTCTACCCGCTGTCATTAAAATAAATAAGTAAACAATGTCAAGTCCAAGGAATGTAGGGGACTAAATACATTTAATACTACATCATTACTGATTCCTGTAGCTGCCAGTGTCCTTTTCCCGAAATTCTCTTTCATTTACTTTATAGAAACAAAAATATGGATATATACAAACATTAAAAAACATTAAATTACCATCTATATTTACATGTACATGTATGTGTATATGTATATATTTGCATACTTCTCTTTCTCTCTCTCCACACTCCTATATATGTATATGTTACTTCTCCCACACAGAATGTCAATTCCTTGAGGGCAGGGTCTGTATCATTTTTGGCTTTGTATCTCATTGCTTGGAACATGATGATAGTTGCGGCAGAGTTATTTATTGATTACTTACTTTTTCTCTATCCTATTTTTGACCCTTCAATTTGATTGTTCTGCTTGAAGACATTCAATGTGGGGAACGCTTGTAATCAGAGCCAAATTCTATGAAAGTAGATGATGACCTACTTTATTGTCCTGGTACTTCTTAATGATGTACTTTTTTTTTTCTTTTGTGGGGCAATGAGGGTTAAGTGACACATCTAGTAAGTGTCAAGTGTCTGAGGCTGAATTTGAACTCAGGTCCTCCTGAATCCAGAGCTGGTGCTTTATCCACTGCGCCACCTAGCTGCTCCCAATGATGTACTTTTTTTTCCTTTTTTTTCCTTTTTTTTTTTTTTTTTTTTTGGTGAGGCAATTGGGGTTAAGTGACTTGCCCAGGGTCACACAGCTAGTAAGTGTCAAGTGTCTGAAGCTGGATTTGAACTCAGGTCCTCCTGAATCCAGGGCCAGTGCTCTATCTACTGCGCCACCTAGCTGCCCCTCCAGTGATGTACTGTGGTCAGGGGTAAATGACCTTTATAATTATAGTCACTTGGTTTATTAGACTAGGCTCTTAACTCCTCTTCCTCTGGTCTCTCTGCAATCCAAGTTAGACACATGGCAGAGTAACGTCCACAAAACTCTCATCTCATCAGCCTCCTGTTCAAAGTCTTTTAATAGCCCCCTATTATATAGACCCCTATCTGGGTCGGGGTTTCGTGCGTAGCAGAGCAGATCCCTCGCTGCGATCTATTGAAAGTCAGCCCTTGACACACTCTCTGCCCCCACTACTAAGAGGCAGTTGAGAGCCATTCTGGGAGCAGCCGGGTACTGTAGACAATGAATACCCTCTTTTGGTGAATGGACCTGGACTAGACTCCCACAGGGATTTGTAGACAGTCCCACATTATTTTCCCAAATTTTACAACAGGATCTGGCCTCCATTACCTTTAAAGGCTCCACACTAGTGCAATATGTTGATGACTTACTTTTGGCTTCTCCTAATGCTGAAATTTGTCAGAAAGATATTATTGCAAAATAATATGCAAACTCATTGGCCTACAATTCAAAGACCACTGCAACTTCTAGTGTATCCTTTAAGCCTCACCAGCAAGTACTCCTCTTTCAATATTTTGGGTTTTTGCCAAACTAGGGTGCTCACTATTGTTATCCTTTCCTGCTGTGATTCATTGCTCTTGTTATTTCCCCAATTCTGACACTGTATTTTCCTCTCCATCCACAGCTCTACTCATTAAAATTTTCCCAATATTTCAAGACCAAGCTTAGATACCACATATTCCATGAAGTATCCACCTATTTATTGTCATAAGTGTTCCCTTCCTCTTCAATATTTCTCACATCTTTTTCTTTGTCCCTCTTTTCAGCACTTGTTATGCTCCACTTTGTATTGTAGTTATTTGCAAATATTATCTCTTCTGCTTTACTGTAATATCAATAAAGGGAAGGATTTTTTTCTTGATAGCCCCAGAGTACACATAGCAAATGATTAATAATGATTAATAATGTCCTTGTAGTGGATTATTGAGTCCAAATATAGAAAGTTGTAGAATTTCAATTCAACAAACATTTAATGAGTACCTAACTGTATATAGAATATTGTACTAGACTGAGAGGAGATACAAAGTTTAGATAAAACCTTTATGAACTTGACCTTTGTGGAAGTTTTCTGTGATGCAAGTATAATAGGCATTGGGGAACTGATTGAGATTCTGGGATTTGAAATTCAGAGGGATGAGCAAATCTAGTAAACTCTGAAAGTGATCCGGAATACTGTGATCTCTGAGATGGAAAGAGAACTTGAGACAATCCTGGGATTTTTTTTTTTTTTGGCAGGGCAATGAGGGTTAAGTGACTTGCCCAGGGTCACACAGCTAGGAAGTGTCCAGTGTCTGAGGGAGGATTTGAACTCAGGTCCTCCTGAATCCAGGGCCAGTGCTCTATCCACTGTGCCACCTAGCTGCCCCTCAATCCTGGGATTTTAAAAAGTAATATCCATAGTCTGTGAGAGAACAGACTGAGAGGAAGATGTGGAGAAATAATGAGCTGATCTATAAAAGCAAGGGGCAACTAGGTGGCGCAGGGGATAGAGCACCGGCCCTGGATTCAGGAGTACCTGAGTTCAAATCCGGCTTCAGACACTTAACACTTACTAGTTGTGTGACCCTGGGCAATTCACTTAACCCCAATTGCCTCACTAAAAATTAAAAAAAATTAAGAAAAATTCTTGTTTAGGGGCAGCTAGGTGGTGCAGTAGATAAAGCGCCGTCCCTGGATTCAGGAGGACCTGAGTTCAAATCCAGCCTCAGACAGTTGACATTTACTAGCTGTGTGACACTGGGCAAGTCACTTAACCCCCATTGCCCTGAAAAAAAACCAAAAAAACCAAAAACCAAAAAAAAAACCAATGGTGGCACAGGGGCAACAGCTGACCTGAGAAACCAAAAGGAGAAATGACGTGGAACTATGGCAGAGAATTTCTTAAAGCATCTGGGATCAGAGGGCTTGATCTGAAGCTATCGGGTGTACTCACTTCCTCAAGGACTCAAGGAAATTACCATAAAAGGTCTAATCTTCCCTTCACCTTGTGCTTGTCTAGTGAAGGACACACTGTAATAGGCTCTGCTCTCTTCCTTTACCTCCACATTTGCTGGATCATGATCCTGTCTCAAGTATAGAGAAGATGAATTTTAGTTTGAGGTCGACAAAAATTTAAATGAGGACAGAGAGCCAAATCTCTTTCTCAATGTTAGGAATTTTTCATAACTGGGGGCTCCAGGGTATTGTGATTGTGCCAATAACATTGCATCTAATATAAATTCTTTGAGATAGCTGAGGAAGGACCATGTGGCCCTGGGGGGCCATCCTGTTCCCCCTTGACTAAAAAATGAGCTCATTATTATAACAGGATACATCTGATGAAACCTCCAGAGAGGAGGGGAATAGAGAGGAGTGGGAAGTAATTGAAGAAAAGATCACATTCTAAACCATCCTCCTTCCCCAGGGAGGCAATAGGCAAGTCCTCAGAATGATTCAGCCCCTCCCTCATGCATCAGAGAGAAGGATTATACACCACAGACCAACTGTACATGTCATATCAGAACTCAATAGTGTTATATAAAGCATTATTGTTTAGAGATTCCATTTGCTTGAAACACCTTAAAGTCTAAGATAGGCATAGACTGACTTCTGATCACACTAAATTTCTTCTGAGAAAGACCTGATCCTATAATGGGGATAAGATGACCCTACAAATCTGATAGTAAATGTCATTACTAAGCCCTATTCAGTATAATAATGCAATGAAACTTCAGGCATAGAGAATTTTTCCTCAATAAGGGGGCTTAAATAATGTTAAGACTAGAAAGGATTCTGGAGAAGATCTAACCCAACCTTCCATTTTATTGATGAAGAAACTAGGTCCTACAAAGCGAAATTTGTCTTAACCAATGGCACAGAATGAAAACTAAGACTTAAAACCATTTTCTTCTAACTCCATTTCAGGAGTTCTTTTCATTACATATGTCTTCATATTTCATTCACTGAGGTCTGTTCAATTATTTGACTAATTTCAATTTTTTCTTGACTGAAAGATTTAAGAGTCTGAGAACTAAGAGGATGGAATATAAATCAGTTTTTGTCCAGGGACAAAAGTAATGTTCATATTTTGGAAGACATTTTCACTTTGGGAGTATTCATCGACCTCTCAGTCCAGAAGATCAGAGAATCTGAGTACTTAGCTTATGGGGATTAGATAAGGGTTAAAGGCTAAGATTCATGGTAGAAAGAAGTAAATGTGTTTGCAGTGGGGTAAGAGAGGTGCCAAACATGGGAGTTACTAATGATAAAGGAAAATGGACACAATCAGGAAGCTAAGGAGGATCTATGCTAGGAAGATAAAGAGATTCACCAGGGAATCACCTCTTTTTTTGGTGGGAAAGTGTGTAGTTGCGAGGAGTGCAGGCAAAGTCATTCATATGAGGAAGGGATGGAGATTAGAGTTGCCCTCTCAGATTTGGAAGGATATTGTCACTGAGGGATGACTCAACCACAGGAAGGCCTTCAGTGATGATAAAACCACTACCTCCTGATGAAGACCATTTCACTTTTGAGAAGCTCACATTGCTAAGGAATTTTTTCCTTACGTTAAGCTGAAATCTACTTCTCTGCAACTTCATATGTTGGTCCCAGTTCTGCTCTGTGGGGCCAAGAACAAGCCTAATCTCCTTTCCACATATGGCCCTTTAAATACTCCAAGATTGCCATATTGTCCTTTTCTTCCCCCTAGATCTTTGCTTCAGGTCAAACATGCCTAATTACTTCACATGATCCCCACCTGGCATATTCTCCTGTTTTTTCTTCATCACAGTTACATTCCCTTAAATTCACTGCAGTTTGTTAATGTCCTTCCATAAACCCATAGCCAGTATTAGACACAGAGTTCCAGATGTGGCCCTACCACGTTAGAGATGGTAAGATTATTATCTTCCTCATTCAGTATACCATGCTTCTCTCAATTTGGTTGTTTTCAAATGGGGGTCCTGACTTTCTCAAGAGCAATTACTTGATCCCCTCACCCCTTAGGGTACATGGTCAACTAATGGGAGGGTGGGAAGATAGGTCATGTCCTACCCTTCCTGAGAAAACCAATTGCTAGGCTTATTTTCAAAACAACTTCATGATCCACTTCACCCATTATCACCAGTATGTCTGCCTCCCTCCTTATCCTCTGTAACTAATATTAGAGCATAGGGGCTGGCCCTGGATTCAGGAGGACCTGAGTTCAAATCTGGCCTCAGACACTTGACACTTACTAACTGTGTGACCCTGGGCAAGTCACTTAACCCCAATTGTCTCCCCCCCCCCCGCAAAAATAAAACAACACCTAATATTAGAGCATAGAGCTATAAATAGCCTCATGGTATCTTATGATACATCCTTGGAATATAATATGAAAAACAACAGTCTATCCCTTAAAGATTATATAGTCTACTGAGGTGTGTGTGTGTGTGTGTGTGTGTGTGTGTGTGTGTGTATATATAAACAAACACATAATAGTTTCATAATATTATATAATCATATAATACAGTAAATATTATATGACAAATCATTATATAACTATATATTATCTACTGGGGTGTGTTTTATAGATAATATGTAACATATATAATTATATAATATTCAACTTATTATATACAACACATAATTGTATAGTATACTATATAATTATACATAAAATGATATAGATTATGTATCGATTACAGATGATATAATATATAATCATATAGGTAAGAAACATGTATATATAAAACTTATACATATATACACACATATACATAAACATATATGTGTATGTATACACACACATGGAACACAGAATATGATGGTGTCAAAAGAGAAATACAGACAAATTGCCCTTGAAAAATCAGAAAACTGAAAGGTCATTTCCAGTAGGGGAGCTGAAGGAAAACTTTGTGGAGATGACATCTTCACTGAACCTGAAAGGAAGAAAAAGATTTCAATAGGCAGAGGTGAAGAGGGAATATATTCCAAAGAAGGAAAATGAGCTGTATAAAAGTGAAGAGGTAGGGGATGGCTGATTAAGTCCTGGCTACAGAGTAAGCATTTAAATGCTTGTTGATTTGTTTGAGTAATTGAAGTAGTAGTTTTGACATCTTGGCAGTTTGGTCCAAGTTGGCTGAAATGTAGAATATGTAAAGAGAAGTAATGTTAAATAAGGCTGGAAAGGTAGGTTGAGTCAGACTAAGGAAGGCTTTGAGTACCAGAATAAAGAGATTGTATTTTATTTTATAGAAAATGGGGAATCACTTAAAAAAAAAGCCAGAATGGCAAAAGGAGATGACAAACTTTGCCTACACTGACCCTTTAATTTTACTGAGGGCAATCACAGAAGTGTAGAGTTCTTTGCTTAGGCCCATTAAATATGAACTTAGCACCTGATGGGGCTGTTAACAGCCTTCAGGTGACACTTTAAAAGATAATTTCTCACCCTCTATCAGCCTTGATGAGGTGCTATTAATTTGGGGGCACTTTAGCAACACTCGACTATGCCAGTTTAAGAACTTGACTAATCAAAAAAAAAAAAGCACAGGATGGAACCATCAGAATTAATTAGGCACTAAAAATGTTTGTATGAATTAATGGGAGACAGACTTTTCTCTAACTCATCTGAAGCCAGTGTCCATGTTGATGGAGGCATTTGGCACTTTGATGGAAGTGCTGCTTTAACTGATAGTAAATGAAGAAAACATTTCAAACTTGAGAATCATTTTCGAAATGGCAAATTGATTAAAATAGACCAGAATCAGCAGTTTAATTGGATAATGGAGAGCCTACCCATCCTCTGTCGCTCCCCCTCACTCCCCCACACAGAAAACATATAGGGATGTTCACACCACAGCACAGCTGTTACAGTTTTAGATAGCAGGGAATGGTTTGGAAAGCTGTTTATTAGGGTGAAGATGTTCTTCCTCAGAAAAGTGTTAATGTTATTAAAAAAAATCTGTAGCAAATCTCCTTCATGATTAATAATCTGATAAAGAAATCTCTGCTCCATTCCTCAGGCCAACTGTATTTAGAGTCCCTTAATATTTGCTAATAGGATACCCCTCCTTTGCCTTTATCTTTGAATCATCCATTTGGAGGCTATGTTTAGACTGTATCTTGAGGGTATGATGGGATAGGCAGTATGTTTTAAAACCCACATAGGCCTTTATATGTAAAGCAGTTGGTGGTACAGTTGATTGAGTACTTGACCTAGAAATCAGGAAGAATTGAGTTCAAATCTGGCCTCAAACACTTATTAGCTGTGTGATCCTGGGCATATCACTTCAGTTTCCTCAACTGTAAAATGGAGATAGGAGTAGTACCTACCATGGTGCCTGGAACATAGCATATGCTATATAAATTTTAGCTTTTGCTCTTCTATTCTCCATGGAGGTATATTATTTGGATCCAATCCAGTTCTTATTTATTTATACTTACTTCAGACAGATTTTTTCCTTTATCTACTGTAACACTGTATATGGAGACAGATACACAGACATATATACACACATATATGCATATGCCTATACAGAGACAGAGTTTTATATGCCTCTAAATAATCATAGCCAAATTTTACAGAACCCTTAATTTACATTGTAAATGGTCCAGTATAATAACAATAATAATAACAATAATAACTAGTGTTTATATTATGTTTACTACATGCCAGGTACTATGCTAAGTGCTTTACAAATATTATCTTAGTTAATTCACAGCTCCGGGAGGTATGTCCCATTATTATCCCCATTTTACAGTTGAGGAAACTGGGACAGCCAGAGGTTAAATGACTTGTGAAAGGTCACTGAGCTACCAAGTGGCTGAGGTGGTATTTAAACTCAGGTTTTCTGACTCCAGGTCCAGCACTCTACTACACTACTTGACTGCCACTATAGTTAGGTGTACTTGGCAAGACATTTCAGTTGTAGAATGGTTCTATATTCTCTCCTGAACCTACAAGGTCAAAGCCTTTGAGATTTAATGTGTCCAAAACTGAGATAGACCTGTATGTCTATTTGTGTGCATGTGGCTGCTATGAAGAATCTTAAATCATCATTCCTTTCTTCAAAAATGTTTTTGAAAAATTAATTTTTTAATCTGAAATATCTCTCTCTGTCTCTCTCTCTGTCTCTCTGTCTCTCTCTCCCCTATTCCCCCCATCCTCAGCCCATTGAGAAAGAAAGAAAAACAAAACATCTCTGTTACAAATATGTGTACATTTGTAAAACAAATGTCCATATTGGCCATGTCCAAAAAATGGCTCATTCTTCATTCTGAATCATTCATTCAGGATTGAGTAGCATGTGTCATCATTAGTTTTCTGGAATTGTGGTTGCTCATCACATGGATCAGAGTTGCTAATTCTTTCAAAGTTGTTTGTCTTTACCAAAACGTTGTCATTGCCTAAATTATCCTCTTGGCTCTGTTTACTTCATTCTGCATCAGTTCAGATGTCTTCCTAAGTTTTTCCAAAAAAGTATATCCTTCATCCTTTCTTATAGTACAGTAGTATTCCATCACATTTGTATCACATAAGTCTGAGCTCTGTAAATTTCTGCCCTTGATTTGGGTCTGAGCCGAAGTAGAGTGCTGATGGACCAGGCAACTATCGGTCATCAGGGAAGATCTGCTAGTTCAGAATGATGGAAGTGTAGGTTTCCCTTTGGTTAGGGATTTCTTTCCTGATTATTCCTTTGTGTAGGTTCCAAATTGTGCTAGAGGCTTGAATTAAGACCCTGCCCTGCTCCTGGAGTCTGAGCCACATCACTACCGCTTTTTTTTTTCTGGACCTGCTTTCCTCTTCCTGTATAGTGTGATCATATATAGTGAACATATACCACCTATGGCCTGCACTGGAACAGAACAACACTCCTGGGGCATTGTACACTCTATCTTGGATCTGTGACTCAGAACTTCATAGTGAGAGATTAAGCTACCAGTTGACACCGGTTCCCATGGCCATGCCCATTATTATTCTGGGTATGCCTAGATTGGATCTTGGACTTCCTTTTGCCTTGGTGTACAGCCTCTCCCTAGGTACCAGAGTGCTTTGTCCAGCCTTTTTTGACCAGACTCAGTCCTCTGTGTCCACAAACTTCTCTGTCTCCTTATCCTTACCAGGGCTGGAAAATTAACTCACTGGCTTTTGCTTGGATTTCCACATCAGGATTCAGTCTATTGCATTTTCTAGGTCTATTTGGAGGGGCTATTTTTACTTTTATTTTGTGGAGGAGAGGGGTCACTGTACTGCTTATTGCCATTCTACCATCTTTTCTTCTCTCTGTCTTCAAAAACTTCCAAATCCCTGGGAAAAGACAAGGTTAACTGATGTCAAACAATTGCATATCCTCAGAGTGTGAAGGGACCTCAAAGGCCATATAATCTAACTGCCAAATGAATAGTAATACTTTCTTCATTATGCTCAACAAGTGGCCATCCAAGCTTTGACTTAGATAATTCTAATAATAGGCAACCCAATTCTTCCTACCCATTACTCTTTTGGACAGCTGTGATTTTTTCTTGTTTCAAAAGTGCATCTGATTTTTATGAAGTCTTTTATTTTTAGATCATATTCATCTCTGAGAATGTCTTTCCTCTCCCCTATCCAATAAGCCATCCCGTGCAAGAAAGGAAAGAAGAAATAGGAAAAAATCATTTTACTAAAACTTACCAACATTTTGACCATTTCTGATAGAATGTGAAATATTCCATATCCAGTTTCTCACCTCTGCAATGAACAGAGGTTGGTGCATTTTTTCAACTACTCTATGGAACCAAACTGGATCATGATGATTACATAGCATTGAGTATTAGTTTTGTTATTGCTGTACTTTCCATTTCTATTCATTATGTATATTGTATTCCTGTTTCTGCTTACTTCATTTGGTATCAATTTATATACCTTCCCATGCTTCTCTGAATTTTATGTCCATATATGTATAATTTCTTTTGATGTACTGATATTCCTTACTATTCCCATTCAATTTTCTCCAGACATTTATCATATCTAACTTTTCCAAAATTCTATTCACCTCTTTCTTTCTTATTTATGGTGTGGTTGGATTTATCTAGTTCTGAGAGGGGAAGGTTCAGATCCCCCACTGGTATAGTTTTGCTGTCTATTTCCTCTTGTAATTCATTTAACTTCTCTAAGAATTTGGATGCTATACCACCTGGTGCATATATGTTTAGTATTGATATTATTTCATTATCTATGGTACCTTTTAGAAAGATGTAGTTTCCTTCCTTATCTCTTTTAATTAGATCTATTTTTGCTTTTGCTTTGTCTGAGATAAGGATTGCTACCCCTGCTTTTTTTGACTTCTGCTGAAGCATAAACCCTTTACCTTTACTCTGTGTGTATCTCTCTACTTCAAATGTGTTTCTTGTACATAACATATTGTAGGATTCTGGTTTTTAATCTACTCTGCTATTCACTTCTGTTTTATGGGATAGTTCTTCCCATTGACATTCTTTTTCTTTTTTTCATTCATTCTTTATTTCTTCCTTCCTTCCTTTTTTTCAGGGCAATGAGGGTTAAGTGACTTGCTCAGGGTCACACAGCTAGTAAGTGTCAAGTGTCTGAGGCTGGATTTGAACTCAGGTCCTCCTGAATCCAGGGTTAGTGTTTTATCCACTGTGCCACCTAACTGCCCTGACATTCACAGTTATGATTACTATTTCCCTCCATCCTATTTTCCCCTTTGTACTTTTTTCTTCTTTCACCCTATTCCTCCTCTCCAGTGTTTTTCTTCTGACCACTACCTCTCTCAATCTGCTCTCCCTTTTATCAGCCACCCTTTTCTTTCCCTTTTCTTCCCCTGCTTCTGCCCTCCCTTCTATCAGTACCACCCTTTTCCCCTTTCCCTTTTACTTCCTTAAAGAGTAAGCTAAGTTTCTTTATACAAATGGGTGTTTAAGTTATTCCCTCTTTGAACCAAATCTGATGAGAGTACAGTTGAAACAATGCTTACCCCTCTCTTCTTTCTATTTATTGTAATAATTCCTCCTCCCCTTCTCTCTCCTCCCCCTAGTCTCCTTTTATTCTGCCCCTTAACTTTCTTTATATCATCACATCAAAGTCAATTTAATAACTATACCCTAATAGAGATACAGACCTGAAGAGTTAAAAGTATTATCTTCCTTTGTAGGGATGTAAACAGTTTAACCTTATTGAATAACTTTTTTCCCCCTGTTTACTTTTTTATACTTCTTGAGTCTTATATTTGAAAATCAAATTTTCTGTTCAGTTCTGTTTTTATTTCATGGAACCTTGGAAATCCCCTATTTCATTGAATCTTTTCCCCTGAAAGATAATGCTCAATTGTGCTGGGTATTTGATTCTTGGTTGTAATCCAAATTCCTTTGCCTTCTGGAATATCATATTCCAAACCTTCTGATTCTTTAATGTTGAAGCTGCCAGGTCCTGTGTAACCCTGATTGTAGTTCCATAATATTTAAATTGTTTCTTTCTGGCTGCTTATAGTATTTTCTCCTTCACCTGATAATTTTGAAATTTGGCTTCAATATTCCTTGCTGTTTTCCTTTTTGGTTCTCTTTCAGGAAATGATTGGTGTATTCTTTCAATGATGATTTTATCCTCTGATTCTACAATATCAAGGCAGTTCTTGATAATTTCCTGGAACTTGGTGTCTAGACTCTTTTCTTGATCATAGGTTTCGGGTAGTCCAATAATTATTTTTATTGGATCTATTTTCCAGGTCAGTTGCCTTTCCAATGAGGTATTTAACATTTTCTTCTATTTTTTCAATCTTTTGATTCTGCTGCATGGATTCTTGTTTTCTCATGGAGTTGTAAGAAATAATGGGTTTTTTGGCAATGCCCAAAGGCCCCAATCAGAGGAGATTGGTTTGGATTGATTGAATTAAGTGAGACTGACTGACTCTGCTGATTAACTCACTTAAAGTTGACTTGATTAAAACCATACCTGCCTTACTCCCAAGAGGGAGTGTTCTCAGAGTCTGTGGATTATGACATTAACATGAGACCACCCTCGAGTCCAGTGAACCAATGGATTTTGGTGATGCTAGCCAATCAGCTTGAAACAGTGTGTATGTACCACCTCTCTTCTGGAAGCAAGGGGAGTTTGGATGGGCAGTTTGTTGTTCTGACAAGCTCATGGTGGGGAACTTGGGAGAAGTAGGCCAAGCTGAACTCTTGTCTCTCCTCTAGGGTAGATAGGTTTCTTAACTTTCTGAACTCCATGTGTTCTCTCTTTACTCTTTAATAAATGCTTAATGCCCCAAAACTGGTGCCAAAGCTTCTAATTTATAAGTAAACCTAGCTAGTTTTCCCTACACTGGGGACAGGAATAAGGAGACCACAATTTAGTTTTACTCATCACAGAGTCATAAGCTTTTATCTGCCTAATTCTAATTTTTAAGGCATTATTTTCCTCAGTAAGCTTTTGCACCTCTTCTTCCATTTGGGTAATCCCCCCCCCCCCGCCTCATTTTGCCAATTGTATTTTTTAAGGAAGGAATTGTTTTCTTCAGTCAGCTTTTGTGCTTCCTTTTCCAAGTTGTTGACTTTTTTCATAATTTTATTGTGTAGTTCTCATTTCTTTCATTTCTTTTCCCGTTTTTTCTTTTATCTCTCTCATTTGATTTTTAAAAGCCTTTTTGAGCTCTTCCAAGAAGACTATTTGTTCTTGAGACCAGTTCATCTTCCCACTTGAGGATTCACATGTAGATATTTTGACAGTATTGTCCTAGTATGAATAGTTTTGATCTTCCCTGTCACCAAAGAAGTTGTCAATGGTAAGTGTTTTTTCTGTTTCTTACTCATATTGTATCCTATTTTTAAACTTATGAAGTTGAGGGCTGCTCCTTATGCACAGGGCCACTGTAGCAAGATTCTTGTGCTGGGGGATAGGGGCCTGGTCACTGGCTTTCTGCTCTGAGGCCTCTGTAGCTTTTGGATTCTTCACAGCCCTGGGCTTCATTGTCAATCCATTACTACCATAAAAAAGTGTTGCAATAAATACAGTGGTGTGTATGGATACAGTCCATCTTTGACTTTCTTTTGGCACTATGTTTAGCAGTGGGGTTTCTGAGTCAAAGGTATTGACATTGTTTTGGGGAGGGGGGTAACTTTCTAAAGCATAATTCCCAATATTTTATTTTTTCCACTTGCATGTAAAAGATAGTTTTACTATTTTTAATATTTAATAGTTTGAAGATTGATGATTCGTATTATAATTTAGGACCTAAACATGTTATTTACCCTTCATCCCTATTTTTTCATTATTTCCCCAAAGATTCTGTCTTTTGTTATTCCAGATTTATTTTATTTTTTATTTTTTGTCTAGCTCTAAATATTCACTTGGTAGTCTAATTGACATATATTAACTGATCTAATAAATTTCATTTGAGTATATTTAACTCAACCATAAACAATGAAACCCTGAGAAATATTTTTATACATTTATTATCTTTTATTTTTTAGTATTTTCTTATGAATTGATGTATCTTAGTATTTAGAATTTAGTATGTCTTGGTAGATATTTTAGATAAGTTGTTAATTTTCAAGTTAATTTGAACGATATTTACCTTTTTATTAACTGCTCTTTTATAGTGTTGTCATATAACTGCTGGTGATTTTTGAAGATTTCTTTTGTATGTGAAGTTATTGCCTAAATCAGCTTTTCTGCTGATTCTCACGGGTTTTCTCAGTAAGTCGTTAGGTTGTCAGTGAATACCAATAATTTTCTCTTCCCTTTGCCAGGGTTTGTACCTTTAATTTCTTTGTCTCATCTTATTGCCATCAGCAGTCTTTTTAGATTTATGCCAAATAATAATGAAGAGAATGAACATTTTTGTTTTACTCCTGTGTTTACTGAGAAAGTTTTTAATGTTACCTTATTATAAATAAGACTAACTTTTGGATTTAGATTTATACTTTTGCTATGTTTTTAAAAGGGTACTTTTATGCCTATGCTTTTTAGGACTCTCAATGTAAATGTGTATTGTCTTTTATGAAAGGTTTATCTGTATCAACATAATAATGTGTTCTTTTATAGTATTTTGCTTTTCTTCCATGAATTTTTTTTCTGATTTTATATTTTTCTTTTAGGTCCTTGATCATTTGTAAAAATGTCCTTCATGTCTCTATACTCTCTTGTTAGTTTTTTTTTCAATTCTACATTGAGAGCCCTGATTTCTAAACTAATTAATTCCAATATTTTCTTTTTTGAATCATTCTGGCATTTCTTTCCAATGTTCCTTGATTTCTGAGGAGTGTGTAGAAGGCTCCATTTGGCTGGATCATTTCCCTTCCCATATAGTTCATCTTCTTTTATTTATAGTACTTAGTCACAGTGTTTTTGTCTCTAAGTTTTTGTACATTCTTCCTTCTGTCTTTATGAATCTTTCTATTTGTTTATCTATTTGTTAGATTTTTACTTGAGCTTTTTTCACTTGGTCTTTCAGTGCATCTTTTGTTTGCTCCTCCTCCTCCTTCTCCTCCTC
The DNA here is from genome assembly GCF_019393635.1 of Dromiciops gliroides. NCBI lineage: Eukaryota > Metazoa > Chordata > Mammalia > Microbiotheria > Microbiotheriidae > Dromiciops > Dromiciops gliroides. The sequence goes on from NC_057861.1 coordinate 98,021,850, forward strand.
CTCCTCCTCTTCCTCCTGTTGATGTTGTTTGTTATAGTTCTTTTTTAATCAAGCACAATAGAAACTGAGTTCCTAGAAGAGAGGGTTTTCTTAGAATGTATGAAGAGTTTTCTTGGAATGTATAACAATCTTAGAGAGAGGGAGCATCCTTAGGCCAGAGACACAAAGATTACTGACAGATGTGGATTCTTAAATTCTGCCTAAATACCTGTGAGATCTGAAAGAGCTGTCTTGGATTTACTTCACTAACTGTTTATACTTTAGGGCTCTCAGGCAGAAGTAAGGCTTGTACAGTTCAACGAGGAACTTGGCTGGTCCTCTTTTGGGGGCAGCAACTGCTGGTTCTCAGAAAAATCACTGAAGCTCAGAAGTGGAACAGACCCCAGAGACTGTCTGGAACAATCCATAACTGGACAAAATCACTTCTAGCTACAACATAGCCAACTAGTTGCAGAATCTCAAAGTTGGAAAAGATCTGAGTCCATTTTGTCCGATTGATGCCTGAAAAATAGACCCAGAAACACTGGGTACAATTATCCCCTCTCTCTTGTGAGTCTCACCTTTCCCAGTATTCTCCAGTCCTCCAGGCTCATCCTCACAGGCACCATCCTATAGTTCAGATTCCCCTTGAAAGGGAAACAAAGTTAGGGTTACTCTGTGTGTGTGTGTGTGTGTGTGTGTGTGTGTGTGTGTGTAGCAACTTTCCACACCACATTGAATTTCACTCCAGAGCCCAACACAGGCATTCAGTCTTATATTAGTATCCTGAAATCTTGGGCTCTCCCAGATGAGAAATGAACCTGGGGTTGCAAGAGAGGCAACCTCAGAAAGGGATTATACTATCAGCATCCTGATTCTAAGACAGGAGTGACAATGCCCGTTCTCAAAGTTTTTGGAGTATTACTGTCTGGTGACATTGGAGTCTGGGGTAAATATTGAAACAATGTGAATGACTGACTGTTAATAAAAGACAGGCACAATTTTAGATATATCATGTTTAATCTTTATAACAATTCTGTGAGTTCTCATGCAGGGGGTTTTATTAATATCATCCCCTTTTGGGAGATGAGGAAACTGAGGCCCATAGAGGCAAAGTTTACATAAGTAGTAAATGCCATTGCTTGTATTCAATCTAATTCTTTGTCCAATGCTTTTTCAGCTACACAAAAGCCGTGTTCTTGATTGTTCCCTTTCACGTTTTCAAAGGAAGCCAGTAAAATAAAACAGAAGGTAACCCCTCCCCATCCTGCTTTCCTTTTCTGCTCTTAACTGGACAGATAGTCCCTTTCAAAGGAAAAACAACAGAAATAAAATAAAATAAAATAAAATAAAATAAAATAAGATAAAATAAAATAAAATAAAATAAAATAAAATAAAATAAAATAAAATAAAATAAAATAAAATAAAACAGGGGTTCAGGCTGTCCTGGCCACCTCCAACTTCTGCTGGGGTTGTATTTCAGTCCCTGAAACCACAGGTATTTTAGGCTTGTGTTTATACCCAGATTTACAAGTCAAGAGCTATGTCCTAGGAGGGGATGTGCTATAGAAGCCTGGAACCACTAAGGGGCAGCAGTGGTCTCCAGCTTTCTTTGTGAAATGTAAAGGCAGGAGGGAGGGAGCTAGAGGTGTGGCGATTATTTCTGCCCATGTCCTTGTTGCAGAAACTCCTACAGCATTGATCAGAATTGGGGATTCTGCAGGGGAGATGAAAATATAGTTTCAGCTGCAGTATTTTCCCTGTGAAAACCAATAAAACATCTGGTCTGTCCTTTGGAGATGGTTGCATGTTTCCTAGCAATGTTTCCCTCATATCCAGGTTATATGGGGAGAGTGAAAGATTATAAGGTTCATAAACGAAAGGGACCTTAGAAAACATCTAGTGCAATCTTCTTGTTTTACAGCTGAGGAAACTGAGGGGCAGAGAGGGGGACGAGACTTGTCCAAGTATTATTTGAAAGAATCAATCAGTCAACAGCAAACATTCACCTATAACGTATCTGGTTCTGTAGTAGGTTCAGGGAATCCCTAGACAAAAGAGAAACGTCCCTCCCTTCGAGAAGCTTCTGCTCCATTGGGGGAGACAAGATATACACATTTAGGTATATACAAATAGATCCATGTGGAGGAAAGAATCAGGAAAGACCTCAGGTAGGAGAAGGTACCTGAGCAGCTATTGAAGGAAACTAGGGGATTCTAGGAGATAGAGGAGTGAAGGAAATGCATCCCTGGCGTGAAGGACAGCCAGGGCAAAGGCATGATCTTGGGAGATGGAGGGCTGTGTATGGGGAGCAGTAAGAAAGCCAGTTTGACTCAACCGTAGAGTTCATGAGGAACTGTAATGTGTAATAAGGTTGGAATGGTAGGTTTAGGACCAGTTTGCGATGGGATTTAAGTGGCAGAATTTAACTTGTGTCCTAGAATTAATAGGAGCCACTGGAATCTATTAAGGTCAGGCTTCTAGGAGGCAAAGTGGATGGAGGTCTGACTCTGGAGTCTAGAAGACCTCAGTTTTAATCCAGACTGAGATGCTTATAGGCTGGGTGACCCTGGACAAATCATTTAACCACTGTCGGCCTCATTTTTCTCATGTATAAAATGGCAATAATTATAACAACTACCTCAAAGGGTTGTTGTGAGGATAAAATGAGATAATATAAAGTGCTTAGCTCATGGTACGCACTATAGTATGTATAAGGGGCTTTGCAAATCTTAAAGCTTCAAAAGGAAAAAGATGACAAAGAAACTGAAATGGCCGAAGGAAACCCTCATTTGAGTTAGGAATTTAGGGAGAAAAAAAGGAGACAGTCGCTGATTTTGATCCAGAAGAGTTCAAATCCTCTCTCTACTAATTTACTATCTCTTATTTATTCATAATGCAGAGTATTTGTGTACATCTATTCATCATGTATTAATAATCCTTTAGACAGTGGACAGACAATTCACTTGATCTATCCAGTTGCTCAATTTCTTCAGATTCCATGAGGGATTGAAGAGAGTGTGCTTTGTGTAAGTCACTATGTTAATCATGGGATAGTTACAGTTTGGGTGAGACATGATCCCTGCCCTTTTGTGGAGTTCATGGCCTTGGAAGGAGACGGTATGTAAAGAACACAGGCCCTGCTGTCAGAAGACCTGGGCTCAAATCCCAGATGTATTACACTTAGCACAATGTCTGGTACATAGGAAGTGGCTAATAAATGTTTTTTCATTCACTCATTCCCATTCATTCATTCCTAACTTACTGACTGTGATTTTTTTTACTGTGATTTTAAACAAATCACTTAACCTCTGTTTCCTCATTAGTAGAATGAGGAAGTTGAAATAGATGATCTCTATGGTAACTTCCAACTTGAACAGATAACTGTAGTGCCTAATATCTATGACAAATGGATTAGTAATCTATGCAAAAAATAGCATGAGATCAAAAGGTAGAAAATCTGATTCTAGTTAAGGAAGAAATTAGGTAAACTTCATAGAAGAGGTGACATTTAAGTTAAGATATATATTCATAGGGGGCGGCTAGGTGGCACAGTGGATAAAGCACCGGCCCTGGATTCAGGAGGACCTGAGTTCAAATACGGCCTCAGACACTTGACACTTACTAGCTGTGTGACCTTGGGCAAGTCACTTAACCCCCATTGCCCCACCAAAAAAAAAGATATATATTCATATAAATAATAACAATAGCTAATGTTTATATAACAATGACTAAGTATCAGGCACTATGGCAAGCACTTTACAAACATTACCTTATCCTCACAACAAACCCATTTCTGGGATAACTTGTTCATAATACAATTATATATACATACATATATATAAAGTAAATATAATATAATAAAACTCAAACATAAAATACCTACTTTTAAAAAATGCATGCTCTTCTATTTGGCCCTTTCCAGTCTACCTCAGTCTGCTCATTGGGAATTATTCTCCTTCATATACAATGTATTCCAGCCAAACTGGGCTATTTGCTGTTCCCCCAACACTGTAATCCAGCTTCTATCTCTTTGGACAAACTACTGGGTGTACCTATAATACACTCCCTCCCCATCTTTGTTTTTTTAGAATCTGAAGCTTCTTTTAAGGATCAGCTCAAATGTCACTTTCTATATGAAGCTTATTCTAATTTCCAGTTGTTAATGTCATTCCTGAAGAAATTGTTTTATATTTACTCCGTATGTATTTTAAATCTACTTATTTCAGTTTGTGCTGTTTCCCTGCAAAAGAATCTAAGCCCCTCCTGAGAGATTGAACACATATACCCACACATACACACAAAGAGTTTGGTGCAGATATATATCAAACTCAGTTGGGAAATGGGCAGGGATAGGGAGGTGGAGTTAAGAGGGAGATGAGTACTGGGGAGAGAATAATCACAAGCAAAGCAAGCTACCTGATCCCAAAGAGGCAATGAAAAGGAAAAAGAAAAAAGAAATAAAAACACAGAACTGGAAATCAGGGAATGGCTAAATAAATTGTTGTATATGAATGTAATGGAATATTATCAAGCTTTAAAAAATGAAAAAGATGATGTTTGAGAATCCTGGATAGTATGAATGGATGCACAATGAATTGAAAAGAACTAGGGAAATAATTTATACAATGATAATAACATTGTAAAGAAAAAAACAACACCTAAGACTTAAAGATTCTGATCAAAACAATGACTAATCCAGAAGACCTTTGATGAAGCTTGTTATTCCTCTCTTCACAGAAAAGTGATAGACTCAAGATGTGGAAAGAAGCACACATTTTTGAACATTGCCACTGCTTAGATTTGTTTGTTTGACCATACATATTTGCTACAAGGTCTTTTCCCTCCCACTTTTTAATTTAGGTTGGGTGGTAGAGAAGGGGATCACAGTGGTAATGATAATAATGTCCCCTCCCTTCTTTTAACAGAAATGGGTATTGTTTTGTCCAAGGCATTTTATGCATATAGCCAAATATGTGATATTTGTTCTTTTTATTTACTTGGTCAATGATGTTGCTAGTTTTCCTAATATGTAATTAAACCTTCATTGCTGGTATAAATCAACTTGGTTATAATGTGTAAACTTTATGATATTGCTATAGCCTCTATGAGAACATTTAATTAAAATCGATACTCATCAATATTTGAGATATTGGTCCATAGAAAGGTTTGACAAACTATGACTCACGACCCATAGCTTTAGCTATAGCTAAAGCTTGTAAGCTATACAAAAACAAGAGAAGGGGGTAGATTTGACCCTTGGATCATGGTTTGCTGACCCTCGGCCTAATGTGTTTTTATTCTGTTTTGACTCTTAGTGGTTTAGATACTAAGAACATATTAGTGTGCTAAAAGAAATTTGGTAGATCCTTTGTTGGAGGGATTTAAATATAGATAGATAGATAGGTAGATAGACAGACAGACAGACAGACAGATAGATAGATAGATAGATAGATAGATAGATAGATAGATAGATAGTTTGTTCACTACTGGAATTAATTGTTCTTTGAATATTTAATATAATTCATCTGTAAATTCATTTGCTCATGAGATTTTTTTTTTCCTTTAGGAATTCTTGTAGCTTTTTCAATTTCTTTTACCAAGTGAGTAATTTAAGTTTTTTTTTCTTGTCGTAATCCAAACATATTGTTTTTTAAAAGTATAAATCAATTTAATTTAAGTTCATTTTACTACCACATAATCAGACAAATTGCTTTATAGTAATTTCCTTTATTTTGACTTTATTCATTGTGAATTATTGTTTTTTATTTTTGATATAAGCAATCTATTTTTCATTCTTTTAAAAAAATTCCCTAATGCTTTATTGCTTTTCTTCCCCTTAAAGCTCCTTAATTTTAATGATTAATTCAATGATTTTTAAAATATCAATTTTGTTCATTTCCATTTTCATTTTTACAATTTCTATTTTAGTCTTTGGTATTTTGCTTATTTTCCAGGTGTTGCAAATAGTTGTGTGCCCCATTCATCGATCTATTCCTTTTTCTCTTTTGTGTATGAAAATGTTTTAGAGACATAGATTTTCCTGAATCTCAAAAATTTGGTGTATTGCCTTATGGCTATAATTTTAATTGATGATTATCTATTAATTTTTTGACCTACCAATCCTTAAGATTAGGTTACTTAGTCTCCAGTTAGTTTTTAATCTTCATTTTTGTGGACCTCTATTGAATGTATGTATGTAAGTATGCATGTATATATGTATGAATGTATGTATGTATGCAAGTATGTATGTATTTTGGTCAGTAAAGTATATGCTTTATTATTTTTTTATATTTGTTTGTGAGGTTTTATGCCCTAATGTATGTTCAGTTTTTGTAAGGGTGCCCATCTACAGCTGACAAATACACATACACTTTTTTTTTTAGTGAGGCAATTGGGATTAAGTGACTTGCCCAGGGTCACACAGCTAGTAAGTGTTAAGTGTCTGAGGCTGGATTTGAACTCAGGTACTCCTGACTCCAGGGCCGGTGCTCTATCTAGGTGCGCCACCTAGCTGCTCCCACATACACTTTTAAAAATTGTCTATTCAGCAATTGCCCGTGATCTATCTTATCTAACTTTTCTAAAATTCTTCTCATTTCCTTAACTTCTTATTTTTTCTTGTTAGATTTGTTTAGGTCTGAAAGGAGGCACATTGAGTCTACTAATCACAGTTTTATGGTTTATTTTTCTCTACAATGTATTTAGATTTTCCTCAAGTGTTTCAACGTGATTGCATTTGGTATACATGTTAAGTAGTGATATAATCTATGGTACCTTTGAGTTTTATGTAATTTGCCTGTTTAATCTCTTTTAAATAGGTCTGTTTTTTGCTATTGCCTTATCTGAGATTGTGATTGCTACCTCCTGTCTTCTTATTTTTTACTAGATATTTTACATAATAGATTTTGTTCTTGCCTTTTATTTTAACTGTGTTTATCTTTATGCTTCAAGTCTGTTTCCTGTAAATAGTATATTGTTTAATTTTACTTCCTAACCCATTCTACTATCTTTTGTTTTATGAGTGAATCAGTCCCATTAATATTCAGAGTTATAATAGTTAATTATATTTTTGTTGTTATTTAGTTATTTTAAGTCATGTCTGACTTCTCATCACTCATTTTGAGGTTCTCTTGGCAAAGATACTAGAGTGGTTGGCCATTTCCTTCTCCTGTTCATTTTACATATGAGGAAACTGGGGCAAATAGGGTTAAATGACTTTCCCAAGGTCACACAACTAATGAGTACCTGAGACTGGATCTGAACTCAGGTCTTCCAGACTTCAAGCTTGGCATTCTATCCACTGTGCCACCTAACTGCCAATTATGTATTTACCTCTTTTCTTCTATACTTTCCCTTCTCTTTGCTTTTCAACCACTTTTCTCTAAAGAAGAGGGTATTGGTAAAGGAGTGTGTATCAGCACCCTATGTTTGATGTAATCTGCTCCCACACCCTACAACACCCTTCTTCTCTTACCCTTATATAGACTCCAATAATAGGTTCTTGCCCTCTCTTTTTTCTTTTTTAAAACCTCTTTTCATTACTTACCCTCTGAAGTTACAGTTTTCCTCCTTACTTTATCCTGTCCATCTTCTAATCCTCTCCCTTCTCCTTGTTCCATTTCTTTTTGTATTATGATAAATATAATTTATATGAATTTCTTTGTGCTTGTGTGTTTATATTCTACTATCCTTGGAACAGTTTAGATGGAAGTGACATACAAACAATGCCTATTCCATCCCTTTCCTCCTTGTTTGCATAGTATTATACTTGGGTACATTGATAATGTGAGACAGTAATTTTCTCCACCTTTCATACCACTTTTTCCATAATGTAAAATTTTTAAAAATAATTTTGAGAATGGGGGGCTCTCAGAGATAATTTGCAGTTCATCTGAGACAGGGTAAAACAGAATCCCTATTAGATGGTGAATTCTTTAAGATCAGGGACTTTGCCTTTCTTTGAAGCTCTAGCACTTAACATGATTTTGACTTCACACACCATTCTGATCACCCTCTGTTGGATGTATTTTAGCTTGTCAATACCTCTTCTAAAATGTGGTATCTATTGAAAAAACCTTCTGGGAAAACTGGAAGATAGTATGGCAGAAACAAGGCATAGACCAACATCTTACACCATATACCAAAATAAGGTCAAAATGGGGTACGTGATTTAGACATAAAGGGTGCTAGAATAGGTAAATTAGGAAAAGAAGGAATAGTTTACCTCTCAGATCTATGGAGAGGAGAAGAATTTATGACAAAACAAGAATTTATAACAAAACAAGAGATAGATAATATTGTGAAATGCAAAATGGATGATTTTGATTACATTAAATTAAAAAGGTTTTGTACAAACAGAAGAAATGCACCCAAAATTAGAAGGGAAGCAGAAAGCTGGGAAACAATTTTTATAGCCAGTATTTATGATAAAGGCCTCATTTTTAAAACATATAGGGAAAGGGGGCAGCTAGGTGGCACAGTGGATAAAGCACCGGCCCTGGATTCAGGAGTTCCTGAATTCAAATCTGGCCTCAGACACTTGACACTTTACTGGTTGTGTGACCCTGGGCAAGTCACTTAACCCTCATTGCCCCACCAAAAGAAAAAAAAACATATAGGGAAAGATATCAAATTTATACAAATGCAACTCATTCCCCAGTTGAGAAATAGTCAAAGGATATGAACAGGAAGTTTTCAGATGAAGAAATCAAAGATCTCTATTGCCACATGAAAAAATGCTCTAAATAACTACTGATTAGAGAAATGCAAATAAAACAACTCTCAGTGACCACCTCGTACCTATCATATTGGCTAATCTGACAAAAAAGGAAAATAATAAATGTTGGAGAAGCTGTGGAAAAATTGGAACACCAATGCATTATTTATGGATCTGTGAACTGATCCAACTATTCTGGAGAGCAATTTGGAACTATGCCCAAAGGGCTATAAAACTGCATACCCTTTGACCCAGCAATACCACTTTTGGGTCTTTATCCCAAAAAGATCATAAAAAGGGGGAAAGGACCCATATGTACAAAAATATTTATAGTTGTTTTTTTGTGGTGGCAAGGAATTGGAATTTGAGGGGATGCCCATCAGTTTGGGAATGGCTAAAGAAATTGTTGTATATGAATATAATGGAATACTATTATGCTGTAAGAAATGATAAACTGGTAGATTTTAGAAAAACCTTGGAAGACTTACATGAACTGATGCTGAGTGAAATGAACAGAACCACAGTATCAACAACTTTGAATGATGATTGAATGTGAGAGACTTGATTCTTCTCAGCAATACAATGGTCCAAGACAATTCCAAAGGAGTCATTCTGGAAAATGCTCTCCACTTCCAGAAAAATAGAACTGTGGAATCTGGATGCAGATTGAACCATACTGTTCCTACTTTTTTTTGTTTTTGAGGTTTTTGTCCTTTGTTCTGATTCTTCTTTCACATGCAGAAATATGTTTAATGTGATTGTACATATAAAATCTATATCAGATTGCTTGCTGTCTTGGGGAAGGGGGAGGGAAGAAAGGGAGGGAGAAAAATTTGGAAGTCAAAATTTTATAAAAACAAATGTTGAAAACTATCTCTACATGTAACTAGAAAATAATAAAATACTTTCATGATTAAAAAACAAATTGAGGTATTCAGAACTGAATGCAATATCACAGATGTGATCTGACCAGAATCAAGTTCATCAGAAATACCATCTCTCTCATTCTGAACACTATGCTTCTGCTTAAGACTACATTTGTTTGGTTAGCTAGTTAGTTGAGTGGTTGGTTGGTTGGTTGGTTGGTTGGACCTCTGAGACCCCTTTAAGCCCTGAGATTCTGTGATTCTAAGTGACCTTTTGGAGAAACCAAAGGCTAAGTATTATAAATATTCAGTGCCTTCTAGGCACTCTTCTCTAGAGAATGAACTGGAATCTAATTTGACTGTTACAATTCTGTTTTTAGGTTGTTTTTTTTTTTTTTTGCAGGCAATGGGGGTTAAGTGACTTTCCTAGGGTCACACAGCTAGTAAGTGTCAAGTGTCTGAGGCCGGATTTGAACTCAGGTACTCCTGAATCCAGAGCTGGTGCTTTAACCACTGTGCCATCTAGCTGCCCCTGACTGTTACAATTCTAATAAGTAATGCTATACTAGATCTAACCACAGCTTTCATTATACCTTACTTCTTCAATTGTGATACATGTCTTGTGAAGTTATTGAAGAAGGACAAGTCACAAACACAAACCAAAACAGATACCCATGAACATTCTCCACACTGCACAATGATAATGAAAAAGGAAGATTCAAGATCAAAGATTTCTAGGGTCACTGCCCTAAACCTCCACTGATCTCTACTTAATAGGAACAATCGATCTGCTCACAGCAAGTAAGATATTTTCCATTGTATCCACTCTACAATATGCTTATTGGCCTCACACTCCAATTTGTATATTGGCCTACCTACTGTATACTATGTCATCTCACCATGCATCAGTGGAAATTGTGAGGTAAATAGCTGTGCTCTGCATCAACTCATCTTACAATGTGATGAATAGCAGAGAAAACACTTCCCTTCATCACTTGGCAATGCTTGCATCTACTCTTCACTCCCTATCATGGCAATGTCTCTATCTTTTGATGGCAACTATAAGAAATAGTCACCATGGTATAGATCATATTCAATGCTATGATATTTTAGTTAAGAAGGCATTGAAAGTCAAAACAATTGTCTTTACAATAAAGAGGAATCTTACAGTGATTCCAGAGAGGAGTTAACCAGAGCCAAAACTACTCCCCTATTGAATTGAGACAAGAGATATTCATTGGACAAGAGGCAAGGGAACCATAATGCTTTTCTTACCTCCCTGATAACCCCAATGACAAGAATCTCTTCTGCACATTGTTTATAGCATTTTGCCTGAATATCTCCTTTTTCTCTATTCTGTTTTTCCATTTGCTATACATTTTTGTGCAGATCACATTAATAATAACAATGACAATAACAATTTTATTATAATTTCGTTATAATGCAAGGTTTTCAAAGTGCTTTACATGCCTTATTTGTTTCTCATTGCCACCCTGTAAAGTAGGTGCTATTGTTATCCTCCTTTTACCAATGAGATAACTGAGGTCCAGAGAAGCTATGCAATTTTCCCAAGGTTATATGACTAGTGTCAGAGTTGAGTTGTGAGTGCAAGTTGTCCTATCTTAAAGTATGACTTTCTTTCCACAATAATCATGCTGGCTCCCTAGAAGATTGTAAACCCTATGAAGGCAAGAGTGTGGTATGTGTCGTGTTGGTGTCCCCAGTGAAATCACAGAACTTTATATGTAGTAGGAGTTTCATAAATATCTGCTGAATTATTGTTTACTAAATTCAGATAAATGGGGAAGCTAGGTAGTGCAGTGTAGAGAGAGTCAAACTTGGAGTCAGCAAGACCTGAGTTAAAATCTAACTTTAGACACTTTCTGGCTGTGTGACCCTGGGCAAGTCACTTAGCCCTGTTTGCATCAGTTTCCTCATCTGTAAAATAAGCTGGATAAGGAAATGGAAACCTACTCCAGTGTCTTTACCATGAAAACCTCAAATGGGGTCATAAAAAGTCAGACATGACAGAAATGACAGAACAATAACAATATTCAGCTAAAGAATGCAGAAAAGATGCGTTCTCTGCCCACCAGAGTGAGAATGAGGTTGGTCCTCTGGCAAACATACCAGAGCTTATGCATCCAAATGAGTGTTGTCCTTTGGCCACTTATTCCAGTAGTGCAAGAAATATGCCTCTTTTTTGGAAAATGTCTTCAGAGCCAAGAAATAAACCAAACAAGAAAATCAATCTTGTCCCTTTAGGGTTACATCTCATGCATTCTAATCCACTTGCTGTCTTTTGGAGAAGGGAATAACGTTGGCAAAATTACTCTAGAATGCAATGGACACTCATATACAGAATTAGATTTTAAAGCTGAGTAAAATTTGGGTGGTGCTTAACAATTATAAAACTAGTACACACGCTATCACATGGGCTTCTCAGGACAACCTCAGAGAGGAGGGAGCACAAGAGGTATTATTCTCAGTGTGTTCACTGACAGATGAGGCAGCAGGCTCAAAGGGTTAACCTGATTTGCTTGATCTTACACAGCCAGTCATTGGCAGAGTCAGCACTTAGACCCAGGCCTCCTGTCTTCGGTGTGAGTGTGCTGTCTCCCATACCAGGCATTTTCTACTCAATAACAACCTGACCTCCAAAAAATATTAAAACTATTACTGTGTTGTGCCAGCCTTCCAAATACCACTGCTAAAAAATAAACAGTTATCCAGGTTGGCATATGGGGCATCTTCTAGAGTCAATCCAGTAAAAACGGAGGCTCTGAGATGAGATCATTATATATTTTTTCAATCACCATTTAGACAGCAGAAATTCTTGGCTTCTTGCTGCTGGGAAAGCTGTCGCCATGGAACAGAGAAGAAAGGCCCCCAAATTAGTACTGAACATCTTCCAAGAGCTGTCAATATTTTTGGAAGCCCCCAAAGGAACAAAAACTCCCATGATTTTGGCATAATGTGAAGCCTGGAAATTAGATTTTCTTAGAATTGAGTGATGAGGTCACTGAATTCAACTTGAAACTTATAGTAGAGAGGACACTGAGCTTGGATATAATGGAATCTGGGTTCAGATCTGCTCCTTTGTGCCTCTGTGACCTTTTGGTTTTGTTGTTTCGTCATTTCATTTATGTCTGACCCTTTATGGCCCCTTTTGGAGTTTTCTTGGCAGAGAAGTTGCAGTAGTTCTCAATTTCCTTTTCCAGCTCATTTTACAGATGAGGAAACTGAAGCAAACAGGGTCAAGTGACTTTCCCAGGGTTACACAATTAGTAAGTGGCTTTAGTCAGATTTGAATTCAGGCATATGAGTCTTCTTGACTTGAGGTTTGGTGCTCTATCCACTGTGCCACCTAGCTGCCCAATGTGACCTGGAGCAAGCCATGACAGTCATGATTTCCTGCTAGGCAAAATAAGGTTAGACAAGTTGGTTTTTAAAGACCCTTCCAACATCTTGTGATGCTATGGTCCTAAAGAACTGTGCATTGGTCCTTAGGCTTGCCCAGTTGGTGAGTAAAATCTGTGGTGAAGAATCCTTTGAGGTAATAGTTTTAGAATGCAACTATTTGAAGAGCTAAAATATACATATATGTATAATCATCTAACTAGATAGCTACATCCATAGATCTTTATGTGTATGTATTTGAGAAGCCACTGGCACAGTGGATAGAGAACTATCTTCAGAGTCAAGAAAAAATTCTTACATATATAGGCTGCTTAGTTTTCCCAGGCAACTCTAATACTGTATGGTGGTGCTTGGCACATACTCTGCATTTTATAAATGCTTGTTGACTGACTAACTGACTATAAATTGTAGATCAAGTCCAACCTGCTCAATTTACAGGTAAGAACACTGGTTACTGAGAGACCATAAGGGGCTTGTCCATGGTTATAGAGCCAGTAAGTTTTTAAGGCAAAATCCTAACTCCAAGCCCATCACTGTTCCACCTCAAATTGGAGAGATGTGAACTATATTAGAATTCAGTTAAGTGGATCTGCATGTGGTCTACTGATTTCACCTAAAGATTAGTAATTAATAGATTGGAGCTTTATAGGAGTTATCAAGGCTTGATCGCTTTATATATATATATATATATATATATATATATATATATATATATATATATACACAAACACACATATACACATATACATTCATACATAAATACATACATACATGATAAGAGATTTGGATGAAGGAATAGCTTGCCTGCTTATTGAATTGTGGATAACACAAAACTGTGAGATATAATGAATTCATACAATGAAAATCCTAAGGTTGAAAGATAGGCTAGAGAGGTAAGCTGAGTCCAATAAAAGTAACTCTATGGTAATAAGTATCAATTCCTATGCTTACATTAAAAAATGATAGCACAAAAATCACAAGGAATCTATGTCTAGAATGAAGTCAATGTGAAAAAGATGACATTGGTGGGAATTGGATGTGGTAGCCATTCAATCATTTCCATCTTAGTCTTAGAGGTGGCTCCAGTCTGAGTGAGACAATTGACCCCTTGTGCTGTACCCTGTTCAAACCATATCTGGAGTTAAGCACTCATTTATTGTCACTACGGTTTAGAAGGAATATTGACAAGCTGGATCTTGACTGAAGGAAGATAGTTGAGGGGATTTTAAATCTCATCATACAAGAAGATGTGAGAATTGAGGGTCTTTAGCCTGAGAGAAAGAATATTTAGGATGGGGACATGATTATATATTTCAAATATGTAGGGAATTATCCTAGGGAAGAGAGAATAGATTTGCACTGTTGGGCTCTGGGTTTGGAACTATTACCAATGGGTGGAAGTTATAGGGAGACAGATTTGGGCCCAGCATGACTAAAAAACACAGGGAGTTGCTTCAAAGCACAGTGACTTTTTCATCATTGAAGGGATTTGGGCAGAGATTTTTGAAGATCACTTGCTCAAAACAAATAAGTCAACAAGTATTTATTAAGCCCCTATTATGTTTGAGAGACTATGCCTGGTACTGGGAACACAAAAACAAAAATGGAAAATAGTCACTACCTTTGAGAAACATATTCTAACAGAGGAGGCTACATGTGCATATATAGATATACACAAAAATAGATAAGAATGGATGAAGGTGATGGGCAGAGGGCACTAGTACCTGGGAGAATCAGGAAAGGCTTTTTTTAAAAAGACAGGTTGAATTGAATCTTGAAAAAGACCAGGGAGTTTGAGAGGTTGGGGTGAGGTAAGAGCACGTTCCAGGTCTTCTTGTACAAAATACTTGAGAAATAAGTGGAGTATCATGGATGAGGAACAGTAAGAAGAGTAGTTTGAATGGACTGTAAGATGTGTGAAAAGTGAGTGATGTGTAACAAGGTTGAAAAGGTACTTTGGGGCTCAGGTTGTGAAAAGCTTTAAATGTCAAACAGAGGAGTTTATGTCAGAGCCTACAGGTAATATGGAATCACTGGAGTTTAAGCAGGGGATGACATGGTCAAACCTGTTATTTAAGAAAATCATCTTAGTAGCTGTATAGACATTCTGATAGATTGGGGACACTGGAGGCTAGGAAGCCAATTAGGAAACTATTGCAATAGTCTAGATGATAGGTGATAAAAGACTCAACTATGGTGATGACTGCGTACAAAGAGGAAGGTACAGATCTGAAAGATGTTATAGAGATTGAAACAACAACATTCAGCAGTTAATTTGATATGAGAATCAAGTGAGAGAGAAGAGTCAAGGATAGCACTGATGCTATAAATTAAGTGACTGGAAAGGCTAGTGGTGCCCTCAATAGAAATAGGGGAGTTAAAAAGAGGAGAGGATCTTGTAGGCAAGAATGTGTTCTGTTTTGGACAGGAAGAGTTTGAGATGCCTGAGGGATATCTGGTTTGAAGTCAACATGGTTAGTTGATGACATAGTACTGTTGCTCAGGAGAGAAACTAGGACTGGATATAAATCTGGGTGTTATGTTCATGGAGTAATAATTAAATACATGGGTGTGTATGAGATCACTAAATGACAGAGTGTAAAGAGTGAAGGAGACCTAGGACAGAGCATTGAAGTATACTCAACTTTAGGAGGTGAAATACGGATAATAATAATCCAGCAAATATGACCAAGAAGGGAGCTGTAGAATTGATATGCTATTGGAGATATTGTAAATGGGATCTAGGATTAGAGCAGAGATTAGATTAGATAACTTCTAGAGTCTGTTCCAACTCTTAATTCTATGATGTCAGTCTATGATAACCACATCTGTCCTCATGTAAACATTTATTAATATATATAAATTAATATAAATTTAAAAGCCCATTTTAAATTTCCCAATAAAATATCAAATACATGATATGATCATGGAACACCATGACCTTGAAAATCAGAATTTCAAGTTGCCCCCAAAGCCATGGAAAGACCTTTAATATGGGTAAGTAGGCTTGAGTGTGTTACCAATGATGACTTGTATAAGAAGTGGCATAAAAGATACTGTTCATAATATGTATTATTTGAAAAGGAAATATGCCAATTATTTTCAAGCAGGGTGGATGGTAGAGGTCTGAGGGCACACAAAATATTAAAAAAATGAAACCCTCAAGTTTGTTGGGTGGGTGTTTCATGCATAGGAATACAGAAGACTTATGGTACTGGACCAGGAGGTACAAAGGGATTGTTATCTGGACCCACTCAGGAAGTACCTGTGTAGATGAGACCATGAATCCATGTAAATATTAAAGTAATACAACTTTACATAATTTGAGAAGCATTGAGATGTGGTAGAAAAAGTTTTCCCCCGGGGTAATCAGAAGACCTGGGTCTGAGTCCCATCTCTGTCATTCATTCTTTGGGTGTCCTTGATCAGTCACTGCCCCTCATTTTTCTTATCTGTAAAGTGGACATAATAATTGCAGGAGCTGTCTCACAACTTGGTAGTGAGGAAAGCATTTTGTGAAATTTAAGGTACTTTGAATGTGAATTATTACACTATTGAAAGATTAATTTTTTTTGTCTCCAGAAGGCCCTCATTATAAAACGTGGGGCCCAGGAGCTAGAGAAAGAAGTGTGAGGAATGTCGTCAGCTTTTCCCCTGAGCATGTTCTCATAATGCATTAATCAAATTAGCTAATTGTCACCTTGAAAGGTTGGGATAAGATTTAGGACAGGAAGATGCCCAGTCAAGAGAGGGATGCAAGCATGGAAACTATAGGTCAGGACTGGAGAAGGGCAGGGGAAGGGATTGTTATATGGGGCAATGGATAATAATGAAATGAGTACAAATAATTTATTCTTACATTATTTAATTCTCACAAAACCAATGTGGGATAAGTAGGCTATGTATAAATAGTACAAATGAAGCACCCAAGTGGGTTCTCTGTGCATTGGGCATGAGGTAAAGGAAGTCTGGGCAGTAAGGTGGCACAGTGGACAGAGCACAGGGCTGAAGTCAAGAAGACTCATCTTCTGAGTTCAAATCTGGCGTAAGACATTCACTAGCTGTGTGCCCCTAAGTAAGTTATTTAACTTTGCCTCATTTTCTCAGCTATAAAATGTGTTGGAGATGGAAATGGCAAATTACTCCAGTATCTTTGCCAAGCAAACCCCAAATGGGATCATGAAAAGTTGGACACGGCTGAAATGACTCAACAACAACAACTGAAGGCTCATGAGAACTCATAATTTGAGCTCTCCTATCTCTAAATCTTGCAGGTACTCTTAACTATTTTTGTGTCATTCACCCCTTTGGCAGCCTGGTGAAGTCCATGGACCCCTTCACAGAATAATGTTTTAAATATAAAATAAAAATATGTAGGATTACAAAGGAAACCAATTATATTGAAATAATTATATATAAAAATATTAAATTAAAAATAACCCCCCACAATTTTATATACATACTCCTGATCAAGATTAAGACTCTTTTCTAAGGCAATGTTCAGAGTAGTATAACAACAGGTTACCATTACATAGAGTTGTGGGTTTTTTGTTTGTTTGTTTTTTTGCGGGGCAATGAGGGTTAAGTGACTTGCCCGGGGTCACACAACTACTAAGTGTCAGGTGTCTGAGGCTGGATTTGGACTCAGGTCCTCCTGAATCCAGGGCCGGTGCTTTATCTACCAAGCCACCTAGCTGCCCCCTACATAGAGTTTTAAGGTTTACTAAAGGTTATCTTCAGGACAATCTACTGGAGCATGTGCATAATTTTACATATAAGGAAATTAAGAGTCAGAAAGATTGTCACTTGTTCAAGGTTAAAAGACTTGTAGTTTTAGGGGGCAGCTAGATGGCACAGTGGATAAAACATCAGCCTTGGATTCAGGAGGACCAGAGTTCAAGTCTGACCTCAGGCACTTGACACTTACTAGCTGTGTGACCCTGGGCAAGTCACTTAACCCCCATTGCCCCGCCAAAACAAAAACAAAAAACAAGACTTGTAGTTTTAAGATCCAGGATTCTAATGAAAAAATCTAAACTCCCAAGTCCATTGCTCTCTCCATTTCCCATGTCAATACTATCCATGGGGTTTTCTTGGCAAATGGTTTTGGAGTGGTTTGCCATTTTCTTCTCCACTGGATTAAGGCAAACAGATTTTAGATGACTTCTTCAGGGTTACACATCTAGTAAGTGGCTGAGGCCACATTTGTTTTTGTTTTTGTGAAGCAATTGGGGTTAAGTAACTTGCCCAGGGTCACACAGCTAGTAAGTGTTAAGTGTCTGAGGCCGAATTTGAACTCAGATCCTCCTGACTCCAGGGCCAGTGCTCTATCCACTGCACTACCTAGCTGCCCCATGAGGCCACATTTGAATTCAGATCCTTCTGACTCTAGGCCCAGAGTTTTATCCACTGAGCTATTTAGCTGCTTTCCATTTTACCCCACTGTCTATTAGTGAGATGATGACATTGTATTTGTCTTGGTTTATTTTGGCTAAAAGAGCCACTTTTACATACTTAGAGAGCCTTGTATAACTATTAAGTTTCTGGTTGCCATTGCCCTTTCCTATACTAAGGGGAAGGTAGTTAAGAAAGAAAGATACTCCATCACTGAGCAAGTAGATTTTCTTGTACCCCCACAAGTGTCTTGGAGTCAACTCTAATTAAATTCTGTTCCAGTTTGGTCGACCTCTTTACTGTTGTACTGTAACTAACCTGTTGCTTTCCACCCCTGTATCCTTCCTACTTTACTTTCTCCAGGCTTTCTATATTCTTTCTTTTAAGACTGGAGACTCTTCTGTAAGTCTTCCCTTTCTTTCTTTCTTTCTTTCTTTCTTTCTTTCTTTCTTTCTTTCTTTCTTTCTTTCTTTCTTTCTTTCTTTCTTTCTTTCTTTCTTTCTTTTTTTTTTTTAGTGAGGCAATTGGGGTTAAGTGACTTGCCCAGGGTCACACAGCTAGTAAGTGTTAAGTGTCTGAGGCCGGATTTGAACTCAGGTACTCCTGACTCCAGGGCCGATGCTCTATCCACTGCGCTACCTAGCTGCCTAAGTCTTCCCTTTCACACACCAGTTGTGAATCTACTTTCTGCACTCTGGCTTGTGACCTTATCATTCAACTGACACTTATCTCTTCAAAGGTACTGATGATTTCTAAATGGCAAAATCAAATGGCTTTTCTCAGTCCTCCTCCTTTTTTAACCTTTATAGACATTCCAGCACTCCCCAATCTCCTTTGCTGGACCTTCATCAAAGATATGTTTGCTACTGGTGAGTGTCCTCCCAGGTACTGTGCTAGGTCCTCTTTACCTCTCCCTTTGTACTGTTTCACTTGGGGATCTTATTGGCTGCTCTGGTTTCAATAATCATCTCTATGTTGTTGATTCTCAGATGTTTATATACAGTCCTAATCCCTCTGCTGATTTCTAGTCTCTCCAGTTGCCTATTGGACATCTCAAACTATATGTCTCATGAGACCTTAAATTCAATATGCCCAAAACTGAGCTAATCATCTTTCTCCCAAATTGTTCCTCTCTTTCTAGCTTTCCTAGTACTGTCAAGAGCACCATGCTCTTGGTCACTCAGGCTCTCAAACTAGGTGTAGTCACTGACTCCTCAGTCTCTCTCACCCTTTGTCCTCATGTTTAATTGATTGCCAAATCCTGTCAATTTTACCTTTGCAACATTTATCATGTATGACTCCTTCTGCAGCGACCCTGGTGCAGGCTATTGTCACCTCACACATGGGCTATTCTAATGGTCTGTTGATTGGTCTCTCTGCCTCAAGACTCTCCACACTAGTCCATTCTTTACTCAGCTGGTAAATTGATCTTCCTAAAGCTCAGGTCTGACCCAATCACACCCCACCCCCACCCCTACTTTCACCTTCAATAAACTACAAAACGATAATCAACAAAGAGACAAGATTAAATTCTATGGCAAAATTTTTGTAGCCACAATTATTAAAACTGATAAACCCCTGAAATCTGGCTTTTTAATCCATATATCTGTAGGTACATACAAGTAAATAATTTGTTTCTTATGGTTTAAAATGGCACTCTATACTACCACAGTGGTAAGAATAAACTACATACTTTATTTTTATTATTTGGGAAAACAAAAAACTCCAGTGGCTTCATGTCACCTCTAAGATCAAATTGAAAGTCTTTTGTTTGTCTTTTTTTCCTTTTTTTTTGGCGAGGCAATTGGGGTTAAGTGACTTGCCCAGGGTCTCACAGGTAGTAAGTATTAAGTGTCTGAGGCCGGTTTTGAACTCAGGTACTCCTGAATCCAGGGCTGGTACTTTATCCACTGCACCACCTAGCTACTTCCCCTTCCTGGTTTTCTTATACTTTACTCCCTGCCTCCTGACCCCAAACCTAATGCCATTTGGTCCAGTGACACTGGCTTCCTTTCTGTTCCTCACATATAACACTCCATCTCCAAATTCAGGGCATTTTCCCTGGCTGCCAACATGCCTGGGACTTGCTCCCTTCTCATTTCTTTCCCCTGGCTTCTCTCAAGTCTCAGCTAAAGTCCTCCCTCTGAGTTACTATATCATGTCTTTGCCACTGTGCACTTATGAGCCCTTTGTGTCTTAAGTATTTCTTACGTATGGAGGAAACAGATAGGTATCCTATAGAATATGTTGAATATCTTTCTATTTCCCCCTGGAGAGAACCTGGAAATGAGCCAAATCTGAGCTTTAAATGATTTTCCTTGGAGCTATTGGGTAGGGATATGAAATACCAGAATGTATCTGACCCCTTTTTTTTTGGGGAGAGGTTCCCCTAGAACTGAACTCAGTCCACATGTGAGCCCAGACCCCATAGTGGAAGGCAAGTGCTCCACTCTCCTGGGACCATCGTCATATAGTTATTGATTACACTGGCTTCTCAAGGTTTTCAGGGCAGTGATGAGTGGGGAAGCAAGATGCTACTCTTTACTTCCTTAACTTCCAGATCTATAGTTTGTAAAATTTATATCTTGTAATCAGTTGAAAGAA
The DNA here is from genome assembly GCF_019393635.1 of Dromiciops gliroides. Lineage (NCBI taxonomy): Eukaryota > Metazoa > Chordata > Mammalia > Microbiotheria > Microbiotheriidae > Dromiciops > Dromiciops gliroides. The sequence continues at coordinate 98,042,832 of NC_057861.1, forward strand.
AAGGTAAAAGATAGAGAAAAGAAATGAGGAGAGAATATGACTCAAGCCGTGGATAATGTTGCAAATGTATTGGCTACGTTCTTATAGAAACAAACAGACTCTTAAGGCCTTGGATGGAGTGTCTGAAATATTATTCTGTCATCTTTCCAGTGACTAGGGGTTTGTAGGCAGCTATTATCTTATTAAGGACTTTCTAGCAAAGCAGAGACCAAAGATGCCTTCAAACATGTCCTTTGCCCACATTTTTGATGCCTTTCCTAAGCCTGTCTCCAGCCCCTAAAGTACACTGTAATTGGATTGAGTAGGTTTTTTTTTGTCAACTCAGATCACTAAACATATTATTATTATTATTAATTTTTTTTTCATTAAACACTTATTAAAGACCTACTGTGTGCCAAGCACTAAGGATACAAGGATACAAAGAAAGGCAACAACAACAACTTCAGTTCCTGTTCTCAAGGAGCTCACAGCTTAATGGGGAAGACAATATACCCATAATTACGTACAAACAAGATCTAAATAGGATAAATTGGCAATAATCTTTGAGGAAAGGCACTAGGTTTAAGAAGGGAGGGTGTACCTCCTTCTTTCAGGAGGTAGGATTTGTTCAGTGAAATCTTTCCTATATTGAACAGAAATCTGACTTCCTGTAATGTCAAACTGGTCCTAGTTCTGCCCTTTGAAGGGAATGGGAAGAGTGGTCGGATTTATGATTTTACTGGCGTAGTGAACTCTTTGATTAAAAAACTCTCTCTACCACTTCGAGTCAGCAGCTTCTCTGAAATTTACAGTATTATAGAGTTGCCTGGAGAGGGAAAGGAAGGAGGGAACTGAGAGTTTAAGTGATCTCCCCAGGGTCACAGAGCTAGTATGTGTAAGACCCCAGGTCTTCCTGGCTCCAAGATCATACTTTTATCTACTATGTCACATTGCCCTCAAGGAAGGCAAAAAAAGTAGAAGCCCCCTCTTTTTCTACATAATTAGACAAAAGACTTGAAGATAATATTTCACACTCCCAAATCTCTTCTCGAAGTTAAGCATCCCTTATTTCTTCAAATAATCTGCATATTTCATGGGTTTGATTCCCCTTACCATTCTGGGTGTCCTCCTCTAAACATGTTCCAGATTATTAGCACCCTTCTTAAGATGTGGCATCTAGAACTGGACATTGAATGGATGATGACAGAATATAAAGAGACTATTATTTCTTACCTGGTTCATTAGACTCTCTATTAATCCATCTTCAGATTACATTCCTCCATTAAAATCCTGATTGGTGAATGGCTGAAAAAGCTGCTGTATGTGATTCTGATGTAACACTACTGTGTTATAAGAAATGATGAGCTTGATGATAGAAAAACATGGATAGACTTGAATGAAATAATGGAGAATGAAATGAGCAGAACCAAGAAAACATTGTAGATAGTAACAACAATATTGTTTTAAGAACTACCTTGAGTGACTAAGTCATTTTGACCATTATAAATTAACCAAATTAACTACAAAGGATCTATGAAGGAAGATTCTATTTCCATCCAGAGAAAGAACTGATAAATAGAAGGATATATAAAATAGTTTGACATATATACACATATGTGTATGATGAAGCTATCTCTAGGGTAAGAGAGAGGGGAGAGGGAAGAAAAAAGGGAAATTTATATGATAATTTTGTTATATATTTAAAAGGAATAGCAAGTTGTACATGATAGAGTTTCAGTTTCATGTACAATCATCTTTTTTCTATTCTACTATGTTATGGAAATGCTTGTTTTGTTAAGTTCAGAATAAGATAAAGAAAATTTAAAAAATCAAAAACCACACTTGGATGCCTCAGCAAAGCATGGAGGTGACCCTGGATTGTTGAAGGCTATGCCAGGCTAGTACAAGCCAACATCTCCTTCAGTGCTGCCAAGACTGAGTATGATGGGCACAATGTTCGACTGTATGTCTGGGGATCAGTCTTGTTAAGTTTAGAAGAGTCCCCCTGTTGTTCATATTGTGATGAGTTTTGCAGCTTCAGCAACTGTCAAAAATAGTCTACTGAGTCACCAAAGGACTGTGTGATGAAATAATGAGATTTAGCAGATATTCAAAGACCCACCTGGAGATTAATCTAGACTGATTGAATCAAGTGAGAGTGATTAACTGCTGATTAGCCTACTTCAAGTTAACTGGATTGTAATCACACCTTGGGAACACCTTCAGAACCAATGGATTTGGATGATGCCAACCAATCAGCTTGAAGCAGTGTGTAAGGACCACCTCTGTTCCAGACCTATAAAAAGCTTCCACAATCAGCTTGCTGAGAGTTCCTGATTAAAGTAGGCTTGTGGAGGAGGACTTCAACAAGAACCCTACCAGGCTGGAACTCTAGGCGAGGTAGGACTTTTTTTTTCTGAACTCCTTGTGAATACCTCTATGCTTTAATAAATGTTTAATGCCCAAGGATTGGTGCTAAAGCTTCTAATTTAAGGCGACCACAATTTAGATTTTAAACATCAGTTTGGTGACCATGAAGGGACTGCTGAACCCCTCCCTCAACCTTCTGATCTTCACATTGGGTAAGAAATTTTATGTTTGTAAGTATGTTAATGCTTCATTTTTGTGGACTTTCTGTTTTGATTTATCTTTACCTGCTTTTGCCTTTAACTAATAACTTTATAAAGTATTGGTATTATGAAAGAGAAAATAAAGGGGTTAAAGAAAAACAAGAGAAACTTTATCATCATCATCATATTTCAAGAATCTGCTTCTATTGCCATAAACTGGCACATATTTTGCTGAAATGCAGAAGTAGACAGCAAGATATTAATATGAGATGTGGAGATTTTACATATTGAAACCAAAAATGTTCTAAATTCACTCAGAGAATTAATGTCAATTCAAATGTTACATAAAGGTTTCCTTTTATGCCATTGTATCTACATTTTGAAATTAATAGTATAAGTTTGTTTTCATAGAGATTTTCATTCTTTAAGATTGTGTTTTGTTTTTTCCAACTGATTATTTGATCAAATGATATAAAGTATTTCCTTGGTAAATTGATTACCATGACAAGTATAAATTAATTCTAGAAATACTATTTTTGCAAAAAATATTATTTGGAATCATTGTACATTGTAACTTATATTCTGAGTCAAAGCAAATTCAGTTTTTGTGATCATTTCACATTTTTGGCTATGATTATTATCCTCAAATTTTAAAATCCATATGAGAATTGGATTATGAGAATTTACCATTTAAGACATTAATTGCTTTTACCCATGAGAGGAATACATACAAGAGCAGGCATTGAACTCTCACAGAAGGGGAGACACTTAAGAAGTCCAGGTACTGCACAGATGGCTGGAAGTTTTCATCCTACCCATCTCATTCTACACCTGGCTTCTATTCCCCTACAATATGCCTGATGCCATGGACATCTCAATCCCGTGCATCTGATTAAGCCTGACTCAGTTTCCTCCAATATGTTCAGTGGCATGGACGTATATCCCATCCACCTATTTTAAGCCTGGCATACTGCATGTGCTGTATATATTGCTCAATGGTAATCCCCATAATTATCTCAGATGTCATGAAAAATACAGTGTTGGATTTGACTTTGACATCTGTTACCAATTATATTAGATTTTAAAATTTCTCATAATGGCATGAGGATAATTAGGCAGATGATACAAAAAGTGATGAAATAAAGATTAAAAAAATTCTTGTCTTCTCAATTCACATTTTTAAAAACTTTCATTGTTTGATTTGATTACTGGCAAAGCTATTTTTTACTGTTTCATCAAGGAACACCTGTTCCTAGAAGAAACAAAGGGGGGAATGTGATGAAATAATGAGATTTAGCAGATATTCAAAGACCCACCTGGAGATTAATCTAGACTGATTGAATCAAGTGAGAGTGATTAACTGCTGATTAGCCTACTTTAAGTTAACTGGATTATAATCACACCTTGGGAACACCTTCAGAACCAATGGATTTGGATGATGCCAACCAATCAGCTTGAAGCAGTGTGTAAGGACCACCTCTGTTCCAGACCTATAAAAAGCTTCCACAATCAGCTTGCTGAGAGTTCCTGATTAAAGTAGGCTTGTGGAGGAGGACTTCAGCAAGAACCCTACCAGGCTGGAACTCTAGGCGAGGTAGGACTTTTTTTTTCTGAACTCCTTGTGAATACCTCTATGCTTTAATAAATGTTTAATGCCCAAGGATTGGTGCTAAAGCTTCTAATTTAAGGCGACCACAATTTAGATCTTAAACATCACAACTGCAACATTCATCAGTGGAGGGAATTTCAGCTACACCAATGAAATAATAAATCCTAAATGTACTGAAGTAGATGAAATTGGATTTTAAGGATATTTTGGCCACCTTCTTATGATACTGACTCACTCAGGTTTAGTTATCTGTCTACTAATAATTTCAGATTTTTTTCACATGAATTGTTTTATAAGTGACTGTTCCCAGTACCGCATGTGTGAAGTTAATTTTTTTTAAAACTTAAGTATAGCACTTTCCATTTATCACTGTTAAATTTCATCTTGGGAATGTGATCTCATCAGTTCCAAACTGTCAAGATCTTTTTGGATCCTGATTCTTTCTATACACTGCATTAGCTATTCCTCCAGAGATCCCCAAATTATATCTTTTTTTTAATGCCTTCCTTTTGTTGTTCCTTGGAACTGAGTTCAGTTTCCAGCTCGAGTAAGGATTCTTAACATTTGTGTGTGTGTGTGTGTGTGTGTGTGTGTGTGTGTCCTGGACACCCTCTGGCAGACTGGTGAAACCTCTGAAATCCTTCTCGGGATAATGTTTTTAAACTCGTAAAACAAAATTCATAGGACTACAAAGGAAACCAATTATACCAAATTACAGTTATTAGAATTAAAAACAAAACAAAGCAAGTTCATAGACTTGACATTAAGAGCCCCTGGAATAACTGATAAGTTTCTTCAGGACAAGGATTTAGTCTTTGCTATCCCTCTTCATCTTCATCCTTCTCCAGGATGCATTCCCAAATCTGGACTTTACAATGCCTCAGAAGCCTATTCACACCTTATGTGGACTTCAAACATTGGTAGTACCCTCCATCATTCCCCTTCAGTCTATCCCTCTGATTGTTATATTTCTGCAAGAACCTCTATTGTTGTTGTTGTAGAGGCAATTGGGGTTAAGTGACTTGCCCAGGGTCACACAGCTAGTATCAAGTGTCTGAGGCCAGATTTGAACTCAGGTCCTCCTGACTCCAAGGCCGGTGCTCTATCCACTGCACCACCTAGCTGCCCCAGAACCTCTATTTTAAGTGAGAGAACCATACCATCCATGTTTTCATTCATCTCCAGGTTATACTCCTCACTCTCCTGGACTTTCTCTATAGTGTTCCTGGCCAGATACCTTTATCCTTCTTTCCCCTCTCACCCTTTCATGTTCTGTCTTCCCCCATTAGAATGGAATCTCCTTGAAGGCAGGTTTTTCTCTCTTTTTTTGCTTATATTTATATTTCTAGCACTTAGCATAGTCTGGCCTCTAGTAAGTACTTAAGAAATATTTGTTTATTTGATCTGATTTGACTGTTTTCCTTTTTGATTCCAGAGGACCTAGCACACTTTGGGGCACATAGCAGGTAAATGTGGGTTGAATGAATGAATAAGTGAATGAATGAGAGAGCGATCACTTGTAGATTAAAATGTTCAGAAAACAGCATTAAATACATTTCCTTAAAATAATTCCTTATATATAAGCAAAAGGGCTATGTAGATGGCACAGTAGATAAAGTGTCAGGTCTGGAGGTCAGGGAGACCAAAGTTCAAATAGGGTCTCAGTCACTTACTAGCTGTGTGACTCTGGGCAAGTCACTTAACCCTCTTTGCCTCAGTTTCCTCATTTGTAAAATGAGCTGGAGAAGGAAATGATAAGCCACTTCAGTATCTTTGCCAAGAAAACCTCAAATGGGATAATTAAGAGTTGGACACAACTGAAAAACAACTGAACAACAACAAAAAAGCAAAAGCATTAGTGTGCTTAGTGGGATAAAGAGAGGGTTGTGAGAGTAATGTATTGATGAAAAATTACCATGTGGAAGTGTTTACTGAGGTGTTTTGGGAACAATATCCTGGAAATTTAAAAAATCGCAGCCCTCCTCCTTTCATCTCTTTCTCATGGACCCATTAGTTAGCCAGAATTGTTATTTAAATTTATACAATATGTTCAACAGTTTTCATTGAGCTATTAAAATTATCCTTTTGTTGGTAAAATAAAGTAGCATCTCATAACTCACCTTGGAAAAGGAAAGGAGTCTGGCATCTTTCATGTTTAATAGCTAATCTGGGTGCTTCAAAGTCTGAGCAAATACCCAGACTGGTGAATAAATGAGAATTAAGAAGGCTCATGGTCCCCAAACCTCTATTATGTCATTTCACACTTTGGAATTGCAGTTGAGGTCATTTCTAGGGCCATTTCCAAAAGCTACTTGCTTCACTTAAACAACATCAGGACAGCTGGCGTGGTTTGGGATTTAATTTTATCAAAGGATCATTAGGATATCATTGCTGGAAGAGACCTTTTCCCTAATCCAGTTCACTTATTTGACAGATGACAAAATGAAACCTACAAAGGGGACCTTGAAGAGAACAAGCACTGATGAAATGCCTGCTAGGTCCCAGGCACTGTGCTGAGTGCTTTAAAAATATTTTCTCTTGATAGTCACAATAACCTTGGGAGATAGGTCACATTATTATCCCATTTTGCAGTTAAGGAAACTGAGTCAGACAGAGGTTAAGTGATTTTCCCAGGGTCACCCAGCTGGTCTTCCCAACTCCAGGCCAGCACTCTATCCACAGTACCACCCAGCTGCATGTTCCTTTGGAATCAGAAGATATGGGTTCAAATCCTTCCTCTGTTCCTTGCTGTCCGTGTGATCTTGAGTAAGCACTTAACATGATGGGCTACAGTTTCATTACTTCTCAAATGTGTATATGTGGGGGAGGGGGTTGGACTAAATGACCTATGAACTTCCTTTCAGCTCAAAAAATCTACCATCTTATGATTCTGTTATCACAGCTCAGTCACTTTCTGCCTTTGTGACCTTTGACAACTCATAAGCATTTCAGGGTCTCTTTGCCCTCATCTATAAAAATGCATGTGTTGGCTCATGGACACTGTTAGATTAGGTAATCTCTAATGTTCTTGCCAGTCCCATAATCTCAGGTGACTAGCCCAAGGTCACAGAGATAGTTTAGTGGTATCTAATATCGTTAGGATGGATTTCTTTTTTGTTCCATCGGGTTGCCTACTTTAATATCACTATTTCCTGTACATTTAGGTCATTTGTAGTGTATACTATATCTATCTCATATGCTATTATTGAGTTATTATAGAAGATATTTCAGAGTTAGGGGCTAGTGGTTCTTTTAAAAATACATTGTTTTCCTCTTAATACCTTAATAGAAAGAAAAAGGCAGATATTCAATCATCAAAAATCAATTTGAGGTCATGAGCTAAGGAAGGAAATGGTTCATCTAATTGATACCCAAGGAATGGTGTTCACAGTCTCAGGAAAACAGGCCAACAGAGCTTCTTTTGAAAGCGTGGGTTGGGGCAAGGATTCAAGATTACTTGGTTAAAGCAGGAAGAGAATGTGAAAAGGATTGTAAAGAACAAGCTAATTCAATCATCTAGGCTTGTGAAGATAGGAACAGGGACATTATAGCTAAGTGAAATCATGTTTTACAAATCATTCCAGCCTCCTTTGCCTCTGACCTTTAAAGAGCAAAAAGAAGCAAAGTCTACTTAGGTGAGTTTTCCTGATTGCTGCTACCTGTTCCTTACCTTTTGGGGTGAAGAAGGTGCTAAGGGAGGACCAGCATCTCTGGCGTGAGGGCTGCTGAACCCTTTTCAGGGATGCTTATCTAACTTTGGTGTGCACCTACCACCCAACTCTCATCTGTGGCTCTAAGGAGCTGGAGCATATGCGGTGGCCTCACCCCAGTAAACTGTGTAGACAAATGGGCTAAACAAAATTGAGGGTAACCAACCAGTCACAAACCAATTGGTGATTTAGTGGGGTAGCTATTGCAAGCACGTGAAGACGTCCCCCAGTGGAATGGTCAGATGAAAACAATTTGTTCCAACTGCTATGAAGAGAACAGCAGCAGGCACTGCAGAACTCTTAGGACTTGGTTAAACATCTAAGATGCCAAGGTCATCTACTGCATGCCAGGCAATCACCAATTGTCTTGACTTTTGTCTTACCTCTGGACTTTGATGACTCTGGAAGAGAGTGAGACTGATGCCTTTCCATGCAATTGCTTCACTTAAATGATTTCTTTCCTGATTAGAATGTAAGCTCCTTGAGGGCAGGGACTCTTTTTCTTTGCTTGTATTTCTATTTTCAACACTTAATTTACTCTGGAACAGAGTAGGTACTTAATAGATCCTCCCTCCATCCCTTCCTTCCTCCTTACCTTCTTTTTCTCTCTTCCTTCTTTCCCTCCTCCCTCCCTTCCTCTCTCCATTCCTTCTTTCCTCCCTTGCTTCTTTTCTTTCCCCTTTCTTTTTTCCTTCTTTCTTTCTTTCCTCTTTCGCTTCCTTCTTTCTTTTCTCCCTTCTTCTTTCCCTCCTTCCTTTTCTCCCTCCTCCCTCCCTCTTTCCTTATTTCCTTCATTCCTTCCTTCTTTCCTTCTTTATTTTGTTTCTTCCTTCCTCTCCATAAGGGCCGGAGCTTTCTCTTACATAAATAAGAGCACTGACACAATGCTCTGTACACAGTATACACTAAATGTTTGTTGAATGAATAAATAGACCATATGCAACTCCCACCCCTATCTCCTTGAATTTATTATTTGACTGCACAAAATTGCTGGTTTTTGAAAAGAGGTGATTGACATTTCATATAAGGCCTTGGCAACCACCTCAGCCAAAGCTGACATCTCAGTTACCAAGACATTGGAGGTTGGAGGAGGGGGAGAGGGTGAGAAGGGGGAGGCTCCTCTTTTCTCAAGAGCTTTGACTTGACAGAGCATTGCTCATATTATCTGTCAAAGGATCAGGGGGCTGGGGGAGAGCTTTCAGCCAGCTGTGGCTTCTGCCAGGGTAATTTTCCTTACATAATCTGAATTCTGAAGGCAGGAGCATCCTAGAGTTTGGGAGAGGTGAGTGTGTGATGCCTCCTCTCGTGTGTGTGTGTGTGTGTGTGTGTGTGTGTGTGTGTGTGTGTGTGCTGGGGTGGGGGAGTTCTCCTTCAGCACCAAGGTCACTATGAGAAAGTGTGATTGTCACAGAGTACTCCAAAGCTATCTGGGAGCAAAGCTGCCAGTCACAGACTGAGTCAGGGAGTCTATCAAGGGCTACTCTCTCGCTTGCTCTGGGAGGTGGTGAATTGTACAACATGAGAAGCAGGTCAGCTAAAAATAAAAAGAAAGGTTTTGAAACAGTCACTTCACAAGTTAGTGGTTTGGAAAGGCAAAGAAAGCCAAGTCCAGCTTTCCCATGGGAGCAGGCATGGTTCTTAGCAAAATCATAATAATAACTGACATTTATATAATGCTTTAAAGTTTACAAAGTGGTTTATATAGGATATCCCACTTTCCCTTCAGAACACTCCTGTGAGGAACTACAAGTGTCTTTTTCATCTTCTTTTTATAGATGAGGAAACTGAGCTCAGACTATGATACTTACAGTTACACAGCTAGCAAGTTGCCCTATAAAGAGGGGAGATTTGAACCCAGGTCTATCCAACTACAAGCCCAGATCTCTGTGCTCTATATATTCTATTGTCAGTCTAGCTTCCCTTTCAGCACCCATCCCTAATTTTTAGGTGTAGCTTGGTTCATCAGGAAGAACCCTGGACTTGGAATCAAGAGAACTAAGAACACATCCCAGCCCCACTACTCACTAATTTTGTCATTTTGGCCAAATCACTTAATCTCTCTGGGCTTCACTTTCCTCTTCTTCTTTTTTGTGAGGCAGTTGGGGTTGTGACTTGCTCAGGGTCACACAGCCAGTAAGTATCAAGTGCCTGAGGCCAGATTTGAACTCAGGTCCTCCTGAATCCAGGGCTGGTGCTCTATCCACTGCTCCACCTAGCTGCCCTACTTTCCTGTTCTTTACAGTGGGGATAATATCTGTACTACCTATGTCAAAGGGGTGTTGTTTATAAACTTCAAAGTGCTATATTAATGCGACTTTAAGGGGATAGGTCATGAACATAAAAAGGAGGCAGTTGGTTTCATGACAAACAAGATGGAGACTAGAATTTTTTTCCCCTAGTAGCAAAACTCTCAAAACTCTTTGCTTCCTTCCTTCCTCCCTTCCTCTCTCTCTTCCTTCCTTCATCCCTTCTTTCCTTAAATTTGTACAATAGGTAAAGTAATTACAGATCTATCCACAGGATACCACAAAAATCTAACAGGGTAACAACCTAATTAATTAACAGCAGAGAAAGGTAATCTGTAATACATTCACTTAGCACCCCCTTGCCCACTACCTATATCCTAGCAAGTCTGTACAACTTGATACAACAGCTGGTCCTCTTGGATACACTTAGCAGTTTTCTTGATGCTGCTACAGCTACAGTGTTTGCCCTATGCTTTGACTCTACCATCACCCGTGGCAACAAGCAGCAGTCCCCAACTCTGCCCATGCCCTTTCAGAAGATGAGGATGTATAGAAAAGTGGGAGCATATCCTACCGGATACAACAGCTCTCAGTCCCAGAACTAAAGAACCGAGGGAACTGGGTGGGTGCCTTCATGTGTGGGACTGTAACAGGGCTGAAGGAAAGGAGATGTCTCCCACTGGGGTCACATCTATCATCCCAGAAGTCACTTTGGTTGGGGATTGAGGCTGGTGAAAAGTGAATTCTCCAACATTAGAGCAGGCTAAGACAACTCTGAGGTCCAGCATGGAGGCAGGTGGAGATCCATCATCAAAAATGAAGGAGTCAGGGCAGCTAGATGGCGCAGTGGTTAAAGCACAGGCTCTGGATTCAGGAGTACCTGAGTTCAAATCCAGCTTCAGACACTTACTAGCTGCGTGACCCTGGCAAGTCACTTAACCCCCATTGCCTGCAAAAAAAAAAAATTTTAAAAAATGAAGGAGTCAGAAAGTGAATGAGAGGGGTTTATGAGGAAAAAGGATTGAAATTACAAAAGATTTCAGGAGGAGTAAAACTCAGTTAAAAACCTTGAACACAAGCAGATGAAAGAAAAGAAGATGGCTTCGAAGACATCTAAACCAGTCCAAACAATTTTGAAAACATATTGCAAGATAAAGGAAAATGAATCAAGACTTGATAGAGCGCCCTGTGGATTGCCATGGGTGGGGTGGGGGAGGGGGAGAAGAATAGCAGGATGCTCATGTAAGGTTCAATAGATAAATAAGAATCATGAAAGCAGATTTTGAAATAATCAGAAAAATAGGGGGGGAAACTATAATATAGGGTGCCAAATTGAAAGACAAACACAGAAACAGAGACAGAGAGACTAAGAAAGACAGAAAGATAGACACAGAAGCAGAGATATACAGAGAGAGAGAGGAGAGAGAGGGAGGGAGGGAAAGAGAAGGAAGGGAAAGAGACAGAGATAGAGAGAGAGAGAAATAATTGTGAGTGCAAATAAGCAGACATGAAGTATAATCTGAAAGAAGAGAAGAAAAAAGCAATGATGTTAACAAAACACATGATCTGCATACAAATGTAACATATTGATCTCAAAGACAGTATGCATAGAAACAATTTAAGGATCATAGGTCTTCCAGAAGAACATGACAAGTAAAAACAAAACAAAACAAAACAGAACAGAACACTGTAATAAAAGAAGACTATTCAGAACTTCTGAACACAGGAAGTGCCAATTGAAAGAATTCACATATTGCCTCAAGTAAGCAAGCAAACAATGCCTATGCTGCAAACTGTCACACACAGAGGTTAAATTTAATAGCGTCAACGACAAACAACAAATTCTGCAAGTGACTCAGAGAAAGCCCTTTGGAAATAAAGGAAAATAAATTAATATAATACAAAACTATTGTACATTCAACAGAAACCACAGAAGGGAATGGAATAATGTATTCTGAAGAACAAAGGAGTTCAAGATGCAAACAAAAGTGAAATATCCTATAAACCTAAATTTAATAATCAATGAAAAAATAAAGAATGGAAATAAATAAAACATTTGATGTATTTATATGGAAATGAAAATTTTGCTTTGCAAATAGTCCAGACAATATAAACTCAAGAAAACTATAGAATTAAGGAAAATACAAGTGATAGAGAAAAAAATACCCCTACCCCAAGGAAAAATTGAGAAAGATAAAACCACCTGTGGGGTAAGAAACAATAGTGGGAGGGCATATTGTCTCCAGAAACTCATCTTCCTACAATGTCACATCAAGTTTAAAATATGCACCTCCTTAGTACTTGCAGCTTCTTGGATCACTCCCTTCCTTTAATTAGAGAGTGTGGTGTGTAGACATCATCAGAGAGCTCCTCCTAGATTCTCTATTTAAGGAAGGGCCCCAGGGCAGCTATTTCATCATTTCCTACCTGCATGCAGGATTTCATCATGCACCCATGCTGACTACCCTCTTTTTTCCCCACTCCTCCTTTTCAGCCTCTTTTATGTGTTGTGCTCCCCCATTAGATTGTGAAATCCTTGAAAGTTGGGACTGGGTTTTGTTTGTTTGTTTGTGCTTTTCTTTGTATCTCCAGTGCTTAGCACAGTGCATGGTACATAGTAGACATTTAATAAATATTTATTTACTGACTGACTGACATAGAAGTGGAAACATGATGTAGAAGATAGAGGGAGAAGATGTGATGCATCCTAAAGAAGTCATTAGTAAACCATGAAGGGAAAATAACTTATGTAATCTCTCAGGAAGAAAAGGAGTTGTAGGAGAATGGATGAGTTGGCAAAGGGAGAGAGTGAAACAGTATGAAAGAAAGGGAGAAATCTAAATTCAGGGGTGAACGAGCGCTCCAGCCTCTCTACTGTCTTCCAATTGCAAATCTCCAAATGCCTTCCAGACATCTTGAATTGGGTGTCCAGTAGACATCTTAAACTCAACAAATCCCAAACTGATTTCCTTAAACCATCCCATCTCTTAACTTCTCTATTACTGTAGAGGGTACCCACTATCTCCAAGGGTTACATCCTAGGCATTGTGATAAAATAATGGGACTTAGTAGACACTCTGGAGCCCCACCTGAAGATTGATTTGAAATTGATTGAATTGGGTGAGACTGAGAGACTGAGAACCTACTTAAGGTTGATTAAATCGGGATCACACCTGGCCGGCCCTGAGTAGGGTGTTTTTCTCAGAAGTTGAACCTAGTTAAGGTTGATTAAATTGAGACCACGTGGCCAACCCTGAGTAGAGTGTGTTCTCAGAGGCTGTGGACTGGGACATCAACAGGAGACCACTCTCAACCAATCAACTTGAAGAACCTTCCATTTTTGGAGAAGAAGACAGGAAGTAGGAAGCTGAGGCTGTCTGACTGGATCTTCCTCTTTTGGTTTGAGACATCAGCTTGGTGGTAGAACTGCTAGGAAAGCTAGAATTTCCATGCTATAGGGAATCTGTTCTCAATTATTCTCTCTCTTCACTATCTTATATCTTTTAATATATCCTTAAAATCCTAAACTCTTGCTGAATTTATCAATGATTTTAGCCAGTTTCCCCCCAAAACTGGCAGAGGAGGGCAGATTAGAAGCCACATTTAGATTTTTAAACAACACAACATCATCTTTCACTTCTTGCTACATCCAATGTGTTGCCATGGCCTGTTGATTTCACCCATGCAACATCTCTTCAATGTGAACCCCCACCCTTGCTTCTGATGCTGCCACCACTTCAGAGAAAGTGGGGCATATTCTGGTGCAGACCTTCATAACCTCACACCTATGTTAATACAACAGGATACTGGAAGGTCTACCTGACTCAAGTCTTTTCCCACTCTAATCAATCCTCCATTGTGCCACTGAAGTAATTTTTCTAACATGCAGGTCTCACCATGTTAGCCCCCTTCCCCCAACAAACTTTATTTTCCCATCACCTCAAAAATAAAATACAAAATCTTTTTCGGCATTTGAAAGTTCTTCATACACTGGCTTCCTCCTACCTTTCAGTTTTTTTACACCTAACTCCCCACCATATACTCAGTGATCCATTAACACTGATATACTTGTTGTTCCATGAATAAGACACTCCATCTCTCAGCTCTGGTAATTTTTGATCTGGCTGTTCCCCATGCCTAGAATACTCTTTCTGTTCATGTCTGCCTTCCCTGGTTTCCTTTAAGTCCCAACTAAAATCCCATCTTCTACAAGAAACTTGGCCCAACCTCTCTTAATTCTAGAGCTTTGCTTCTTTTAATTATTCCCTGTTTTTCTTGCATGTAGCTTGTTTGTTCATATTTGTTTGCTTGTTGTCTCTCCTACTGGACTGTAAGGTTTTTGAGGGTAGAGACTTTTTTTTGCCTCTTCATATCCTTGGAACCCAGTACAGTGCATAACACTATTACCCAGTAGGTACTTAAATATTTATTGCCTGAATCAAGGAATAAAATTTCAGAATAAGCAGAAAGTGGAGTGAGTTAATTAAGAGAACAAATAAAGTGACTAAAATATCCATTACCATTAAACTAGAGATTCTGCTAGTAAGTATATATTTCAAGGAGGTTATTGCTAAAAAGAAATTCTTCATATATACCAACAAATATTTCTGGTAATATTTTTATTTGTTTGGTAGAAAGGAAATGGAAATAAAATAGTTGTCCATTCATTGGAGAATGGCTAAACAAATTGTGATACTTGGATATAATGGGATATTACTATGCTCCAGGAAACTATGAATGTGTTGATTACTGAGAAGCATGGAAAGAATGGCATGAATTGATTCACTAAGGTAAATAGAACCAAGAAAATAATATATACGAGTATAAGTACATAAATGGAAAACACAATGATCATGAAAAAGTGAATGTTGTGAAGTTTCAAAGAACAAACATAGTCCCCTAAAAAAGATATTAGAAGACAGTTTTCCCCTTCTTTGTAGAAGTAAAAAAGTCCAAGGTTTGGAACATTGCATATATTTTCAGACTTTCTTAATTCACTGATTCCTGGTTTTGCTGTTTTCCTTTTTCCCTCTTCTCTTTTTTTTTTAATTAAAATATTATTTGTTATATGGGATGGCCCTCTGGAAGGGGAGGAGGAAAAATGTTGGGAGAAATTTAGGTGATGTCAAATAAATAAAACAAATCAAATATTTTGACAGCTAAATTTTAAAAAGTGGTGGCCACAAAAAGCCATCATGGTATAATCAAAAGAAGATCATGACAAACTAATCCCATTTCTTTTTTGATAGCAATACTAAGCTAGTGACAGGCAGTATGACATAGTTTTGGAGGACTATGTTTGGATTCAAGAAGACAGGGGGTTCAACTCCTGACTTTGACACAGGCTAGCTCTCCAATCACTTGAATATTTCAAAGATTATCACAGGAAAGAGGAATTTGATTTGTTCTACCTGGGCCCAAAGGACAGAGCCAGGAGTAATGGGTAGAAGCTACAGAGAAGCAAATTTAGGCTTGCTATAAGAAAAAAAAACAACTTAATAGTTATTCCTTTCACAATTTTTTTAGTTTGCATTTTTTCTAGTTAACATTCATTTTCTTTTCCTCACAACCCCTTTTCCCCCTCATTTAAGAGAAAGGAAAAAAAATAACCCTTGTAAAAATATGCATAGTCAAGGAAACAAACCCCTCACATTTAATAGTAATTGTAGCTAACATTTATATACTTTAAATTATGCAAAGTTCTTTACAAATATTATGCCATCTTATCTTCATTCCAATTCTATGAGGTAGGTGCTGTTAATTCCATTTTATAGTCAAGGAACTTGAGGCAGGCAGAGGTAAAGTGATTTGTCCTGGGTTGCACAACTAGTCAGTGTGACAGGTTGGATTTCAAATCACATCTTCCTGTCTCCTGGTTCAGGGCTCAATCCATTGGCCACTTAACTACCTCTAATTTACATTTGTAACCCAAGATATCCTAACAATTAAAGAAAAATCAATATGTACTGGACTGCCTTATTAGATAGTAAATCCTCCTTTTCTTTTCTTTTCCCTCCTACTCTCCTTTCCTCCCACCCTATACCTCATCTCTCTCTCTCTCTCTCTCTCTCTCTCTCTCTCTCTCTCTACATATATATATATATATATATATATATAAGGAAAGGCTTGAATGATTGGTTAAAAAATATTATTGGAGTTCAGTTGTTATGTTAAGGCTCTAAAACATGCTGTATGCTGATAGGAAGAATTTCAAGATAATGGCCATACCAGAACATAGCTACATAGCTTCATGGTTATTTGAAAGGCCATAGCATCCCAGACCCAGCCCTTAGAATTTGGTCAGACATTGATGATGCCAAGGTCATCTACTGCAAACAAGGTCATCCCCAGTCTTCCTGATTTTTGTCTTGCCACAGGACTCCCATTACTCTGAAAGAGAGAGGGAGGCTTACAACTTTGTGAAACTCCACCTCACTTAAATCTAATTCATGCACGAGTCAAGACATAACCCTGTGATGTCACTGATCCTCTTTGAAAATGAAAGATGAACAACAAACAACTAGGTTTAGACACAACACACATGATACCTAAGAGATATAAAACAGAGATCCAACACAGTACTCTCTCAACATTCTCCCCACTGGAGCATTAAGAGGACGAAAGATGCAGAGATATGGTCATATCAGGGGAACCTGACAGAAAACCAGATAAAGCAGGAAGTCCTGATGCCCTTCTGAGTCCTGAAAGCTTATTTTCTGATTTGACTTTATGAAAAATGAATCTACACCCCAAATTCCAAAGAAGCATGGCATAGTAAAAAGGATGATGAACTTACAGTAAAAAGAGAAGTGAGTTGGGTATGAATTCTGTCCCTAACAACATATCTCTCCAACCAGGCAAGTCACACAAAACAATTACATTGATTATATCATGACTCAATGCATACATGTGTATATCTATATACCTATGTATGCATACTATATATATATGTATATATATATATGTTATTGTTCAGTTGTTTTTCAGTCGTGTCTGACTCTTCATGATCCAATTTGGCATTTTCTTGGCAAAGATACTTGAGTGGCTTGTCATTTCCTTCTCCAGCTCATTTTATAGAAGAGGAACTGAGATAAACATGGTTAAGTGATTTGTCCAGGATCACACAGAACTCTGAAGATGAGTTTTCCTCACAACAGGCTTGGTGCTCTATCCACTGCACCATCTAGCTGATTTATTTCTATTTCTATATTTTTTCATATCTATGTCTATGTCATATCTATGTCCACATCCATGTCCATGTCTATGTCCCCATCCACATCTGTATCCATATCCATATCCATATCCATATCCATATCCATATCCATATCCATATCCGTATCCGTATCCGTATCCGTATCCGTATCCGTATCCGTATCCGTATCCGTATCCGTATCCGTATCCATATATCCATATCCGTATCCGTATCCGTATCCGTATCCGTATCCGTATCCGTATCCGTATCCGTATCCGTATCCGTATCCGTATCCATATCCATATCCATATCCATATCCATATCCATATCCATATCCATATCCATATCCGTATCCGTATCCATATCCGTATCCATATCCGTATCCGTATCCGTATCCATATCCATATCCGTATCCATATCCGTATCCATATCCATATCTATCTATATCCCTATCCCTATCACATATACACACATATAACATATATCACATATTATATAGACACATGATGGTGTAGCAAATGTGAATATGCATATGTATGTATGTATGATATATGCATATGCATGTCTATATGTGTATGTTTATATATATGCCCACACAGAAATGGTGCGCCACACCAAAATGACTATGTTGTCCTCAGACTCCACTACAGTTACCTACTTCTAAGAACCATTACCTACATGGTCCTTTACAGTTTACAAGGTACTAGCCAATCGTTCTCACCATTTCTCTGACAACAAAATCAAGAATTCTATTCAAGGGAGTGCTGAAACCAGCTCAGAGGTGGTCTTGAAAGCCATTGTTAAATTTTCAGTGTTAGCATTTACACCTTGGAAATCTGCAGACGCTACAAAGTAGGACTTTGATTTATTGTTTTGTTGATTGTCTAGTCTTAAGAAAGTGATGAAGAAGATATTAATAATGCAGATTCAACTTAGAAGAGTTTTTTCATGTATTTTTTCTCAGAGCCAGTTGTTAAACATTTATCAGCCTTGCACCGACATTCCTTTATATGGTAAATTACCATGTATACTATAGGGAGGGAGGGAGGGGGGTGGTGTTATTTATGGGTCTGTCTGACTTTACAAGTAGATGAATTCCATTAAAATTGGCTAAAAAATAAATCTTTCTTTCTCAACTCTACTTCTCAGACTCCTTACTTTACTCCATGGCTTAGCTCCTCTGTTACTTTCTTTGTGAAGTCTTTCTTCACTACCAATGTTGTTAGAGATCTTTCCCTGCTTGAATTACTTTGCATTACTTATCTGCATGTATATGTATATATGTATACACACATAAATATAGATACATATATGTATGTATGTACACACAAATATACATACATACATGTCTATGTGTATGGTTTCTCCCCTTCACACCAGTAGAATGTAAACTCTTTGAAGCCAATGACTGGTTAGTTTTTAATCTTTATATTTTCAGTACTTGGCATAGTGTAAATTGGAGTTTAATGAATGTTTGTAGAATGAATAAATGAATTTTTTATTTGAAAAAAAGATGCTTTCTCAAGATTTAAAAAAAAATTCCCACTTTGTATGGTCAGATGTTTGTAGGGATTATGTTCATCTTTCCTGTTTCAAGATTTGCTAGGGGTCAGGGTGACATGACCAAAAAAATGGCAGCTAGATGACTCAGTAGAGCGTTGAACCTGGAGTCTAGAAGACCTGAGTTCAATTAAGCCTCAGACACTTACTAGCTTTGTGACTTTGGGCAAGTCATCTAACCTCTGTCTGCCTCAGTTTTGTCAACTGTAAAATGGGGATAATACCCCTACTTCCCATGATTGTTTTAAGGAGAAGGTGAAATAATATTTGTAAAGCAATTTGCAAACCTTAAAGTGCTACATAATGGTTGGCTATTGTTATTCCATGCTGACATGTCAGCTGTGTGACACAGAGAAAATTCTTTCTCCTTTCTGGTCCTTAATTTCCCTATCTCTAAAATGGGCGTAATAATATTTTACATGACTTACTTTATGGGGTTGTTGCAAGGAGATTGCTTTGACAACACAGGTGATTACTGTTGACTATTATAGTCTACTGGAGTCTGTGCTGTGTCACTCCCTACCCTTTCCCTGTAGCCCATTCAGCACTCTACACTCATCCCGGTTTTGGAATAGTGCTACCCTTGGCTTTAGCCATCTCTTTCCCTCTAGACTAGAGAAATGCTTAGGAATCTCTTGAGTATATACTTAGTTTCCAGAACTCTGCTGTTTTTCTTTCTTCTGGTGCTTCTAATTATCAATGTTTAAGAGACCTAGAGAATTGGAGAAGGAAACGGCAAATCACTCCAATATCCTTACCAATAAAACCTCATGGGCAGCATTGGTATGCTATGGTCCACTGGGTCACAAAGAGTCAGACAGGACTTCACCACTGAATAACAACCCAAAACAGACCTAGGTTGAGGTTAAATAATTTATATGAAGATGATGCTTAAAATAGTGTTGTCTAGAGGAAAGGTGGCAGGTGAAGGTCAGAGTACCTGGGTTCAAATCTTGCTTTTGGTAGTTTCTACTAGGTGACGTTGGGCAAGTCATTTAACCTCAGCCTCGGCTTTCTAATCTATAAAATGAAGGACTTCTCAGGTACCTTACAGCTTGGGATAATGATTCTGTCAATCCAACTAGAAAATCTCATGAAGGATTAGATTGCAGGTTACATATGATGAATTAGACTTCAATTGAAAAATCTAGTATAATAATTGATTACTTCCCTCTCCTGAAATAGCTTTGAATTTATTTTGCATGTATACTGAGTACTTACTGACATGTGAACTGTATCACTTCAGTAGATTATAAACTTATTGAAGGTAGGTTTTTTCACTTTTGTATTTGCATACCCAGCACATAACCTGGCTCATAACAAGTGCTTAATAAATGGTGATTGGATAAGTCAATTGGATAAGGGATGAGGCTTACCAGGATATATATGTCACCTATAATTTACAGTTAAGAGAGCAAAGGAAGAATTATTTCTCTTATTTTTTCAGTCCATAGGGCAGTTTATTTGCAACAATCTTCTAAAGTACATTAAGCAAGTATTATTAGCCTCATTTTATACATAAAGAAACTGGGGGTCTGGAATGAAGAGATGTTTTTCAAGACTATATAGTGAGAGTCAAAACAAGGCCAGTTTTCTTAGGTCCAAACTGACTATTTTTGTTATTACATTGTAAGGGGCTAAAATTCTCGCTATATTGTCTAAAAATCTAATGAGTGGTCGCCAACAAATTAGAAGCTTTAGCAAGAGTTTAGACTTTTAAGCATTTATTAAAGAGCATTAGAATCTAATGATCAGAGAGAAAGGTAAAAATTTAACTATTTTTTAAGCGACCCCATCATCTGACCTGCCATGACAAAGTCAGGGACAAAAAGGATCTAACACTTCCTTCTTCCTCCCAGAAGCCTCCTGTTTAAACCAGAAACATCAAACGTTACTTCCACATGGCTTGCCATCAGATGCCTTTTCCTCATGGCAGAGCTTTCCTACAGTATCTCTCCAGGAGGGGGCGTCACTCCAATTTTCACAATATCATAATAGAGGGTTATAGAATTTTGAAATGGATGGGACTGTTCATACAGAACAACCCCTCATTTAACACACAAGAAAACCAAGCTCCAGAGTAATTAAATGATTTACCAAAAGTCAAACGGGTAAATTCCAGAGTAAAGACTTGAACCCAGGTATTCTGGTACAAATCTAGTACTCTTAAATCAGGAGTTAAAACAGAAGGACAATTAAGGGAGTCAAATCAATTTCCCACCTAAACAAAAAGGCAAGAACGTAATAACCCAGTTAAAACCCCCTGAGCTGTTATTTACTTACTGTGTAATCCTGGACAAATCACTTACCCTCTATGACCCTCAGTTTCATCATCTATAAAATGAGGGGATTGGACTGGATGTTCTTTGACATCCCTCCTAGCTCTAAATCTATGGTCCTATGATTTTATGACTGAAACTTCACTGAAACGAATGTCTTTGTTATTTGAATGGGAGTGAAAACTCAAGTGCCCGTGCCATTCTAGGCAGATTGTGAAGAGATGTAACTGGCAAGAATTTGCAGCCTTTCATGGATAGATGGATTGGCAGTGACTGTACAGGGCAGGAAAGGTAAATGTCACAAAAACAAAATGGAAGCAGCAATCAGTGTCTTGGCAGAGGGTAGGAGCAGGGAAGGAGATTCTGGAACAGCAGGATCAGATTATGTACTGAAAGAAACCTTGGAGGCCATTAAGCCATACTCCTTCATTGGAAAGATGAGAAAATTAAGACTGAGAGAATGAGCAAATGATTACTCAAGGTCCCATGGCTAATAAGTGTCTAGGGAAAGAATTGATCACAGGGTCCTCTGACTCCAAAAACAATGCAATCCATCCAGTCCATTATACCATGCCCAATGCTTTGAAAGCAGTATCTGACAATGAACCTGGTAAGAGATTAGGTGGGTGCTGTTCAACAGCATTGCACATTGAGTAGAATCATGGAACCACAGGAAAAGAGTATGAGATGATCAATAACAATATTGCATCCTGGGTCTAGGCATGTGCTCTCTTTTCAAATGATGATGGCAAGCTCCCATGCCTTTGTGTATCACTATAGCAACAACAACAACAACAACAACAACAACAACAACAATAACAACATGTCTTGGTAGCCAATTTTCTGCTAATGAGCTCTTCTAAACCAAACCAGGCTGGTCATTGGATGACAATCCATCACCAAACTTGTGCCCAAGCCTTCCAGCTTGGTAGAAATTTCCAGATGCTTAATTCTTCTGGCCTATCTTTTAAGAGTCCAAGTTGTCATCAGAAGACAGAAGAGTTCTTTAGTAGGGAGATGATAATCACATTTAAATAGTACTTTATGTTCAAACTCTTCACAAAAATCCTTTAAAATAGGTAGAGCAAAATTTTATTTCCATTTTGTAGATGAGGGAAATTGAAGTTCAAAATGGCTTGCAGAGGGTCACACAGTATGACACACTTGGATTGTTCTGTTGGCTCACATAGAGAAGGATACATCGAGTCTGTAGTCAGAAAACTGGAGATCTATCACTAATTAGCCATGCTGTCTTGGACAAATCATTCCCCCTTTCTAAGCTTTAATTTCTTCACCTGTAAAACTGGGTTAATAAGTATCAAATTTAGCACTAGATATGACCTTAGTGTTCATTTAATCCCCCCCCCCTTTCACTCTTCAGATGAACAAACAGAAGCCCAAGGAGGCACATGTTCAAGGTCACATATCTGTTAAGTGGGAAAGAATGGATTTGAACTCAAGTCCTCTGACTTCCAATTTTATGCTCTTTCTCCTGACACTACTGCTCTACTTATTCTGCAGGGGATGCTGTGAAATTAAAACAGGAAAATGTATATAGAGTCCTATGTCACTGTAAAGGAATAGATAAGCAGCATCAGGAACAACATTATAACTATTATTGTTTTTGGGTCCTCAGTATGAGCATTAGCCTTGAAGAGAGGTAGTGTCATTTGTCATGACAACTGGCTCCCTTCACCATCTACTTGGCATGTGAAACAGAGAGAGCCTTCCCTGGGATGACACGCTATTCACTGAGAACAGGTGGATTGGATGCTGGTGATAGAAGAGCATCCTGGTGAGGCCACCTCAGCAGGACTTCCTGCCTCTCCCACTGCCAGCAGAAGTCTTACAGTCAAGCATGTTCCAGGTGCAAGGAACCTTCGGAGCCAAGGTGTCAGAGGCATGAGGGTATATGGGCTGAATCTGACAGTTCTGCTTCTAATTATGAAGCCTGGTGAGCTGTTCCAAGCCTCATTTTCTGGAAAAGGCGAGGGGAAGTGTTTATTGTATTGATAAATCCCTTCTCTTCTTATGATTTTATGGGCTTATTAAAAAGTGATTAATACGTATTCCCTGTATCATCTTTCAGGCTTTAGGATCCATGGAGTATCTTTTTGTTCCCCAGGAAATAAGACAATTTTATTCTCTTAAATCCAATATGTGACTGTCTTTGCTCAGTAGCTTCACCAGCTAAGCATGACTCTCTTCAGAATGACTTTCCTTTGGCACTTATAATCATAAAAACAACAACAAACTCCTTTATAATATCTTTGGGAAAGAAGACAGATGAGCCTTTTTAGTCTTCAAAATATAATAGCAGCACTCTTTTATGCTTTAAGGTTTACAAAGTGTTTTTATCACAATAATTCTGAACAAATATTATTTTCATTTCACAGAGGAAGAAACTGAGACTTAGCAGAATTAAGTGACTTCTACATGGTCACACATCTAGTAAGTGTCATAGCTGGAATTTGAACATAGGTCTCTGAACCCAGGTCCTTTGCTCTTTCTACTATAGAACATCTGGGATTGAGGGAAGAAGGGAGGGAAAGAGGAAATAAGGAAAGAAGGAGGAGGGAAAGAAGGAAGTGAGGGAGGCAGGGAGGGAGAGATGAGGGAAGGAAGGAAGAAAGGAAGGAAGGGAGAAAGAGGAGGAACAGGAAGGGAGGAAGGAAGAGAGCAGGGAGGGAGGAAGGGAAGTGAAGGAAGGAGGAAGGAAGGAAAGAAGGAAGTAGGAAAGAAGGAAAGAAGGAAGAAAGGGAGGAGGGAAAGGAGGAGGGCAGGAAAGAGGGAAGGATTGATGAAAGGAAGGGAAGAAAGAAAGGAAGGAAGGAGAGAGGGCATCAGGGATGACTGAAGGGAGGGATGAAGCAAGGGAGAGAAGATGTATGATTATCATGCAGTATTTTAGGTGTTTCTATCAGCTTTCATCTTCAAATCTGATGATCATTCCATATATACCTTTATCTAATTTACTCATAGAATATGTTAACCAGCATAGGGCCAAGCGCAGATCCTCAGGGTACTTCATTGGAGACTTACTACTATACTGACATTAAACTCTTAATGACCACTGTATCAGTTTAGTCATTCAGCCAGTTTTGAATCTAATTTTATTATCATCTAGTCAACATCTCTTCACCTCTCCATAATAGTAACATGATGCATTTTATCAAATTATTTGCTAAGCATCGAGGTAAAACTATGTTGATAGCATTCCATCTTCACTTCCCAGGGATCAGTACATACTAAAATAAAACTCTTCACCTCTGTCTTGTCATTTCAATTGAATTCAGTAAGCATTTCTGAAGCACTTGCTATGTGTCAAACATTGTGTAAGGAGCTAGTCTACAAAGATATACTACATAGTACATACTACAAAGACATAGTCTCTGCCCTCAAGGAACTTACATACAACTGGAGGAAAACAAGATTTACAGATAAGTAAACAATATTTAAAATAAATATTTGGTGATTTGTGAAGAACACTAATAGCTGAGGACATCAAACAATATTTCTCTTGGGAAGTGGCATTTGAACTGACCCTTGACGGGGAGGTGGGAGTTCTAAGAGGCAGAGTTAAGGAACAAGTAACCTCCTCTTAGGTACCTGATGTTCAAAAAATGTATTAAGAAGGAAATCTGTCAGTTATAATAAGGACAGAGTCAGGGGGTGGAGGAAAAGAAGAGGAAGGGGAGAGAAGGAGATGAAATTGGGAAGACCAGGGAGAAAGCTATTGTAATAGCCATGTGAGTGGTATTAAAACCTGGGTTGGTATGGAAGCAGTGGGACTAGAAACGAAGGGCTGTTTTAGGTGTAGAATCATTATGAGTTGTCAAATAAAGAATCAAAGAAAATGCCAAGGTTTTATCCATGGATAACTTGGTGAATTCTTGGTGCTTGTGTAAGAAATCACAAAGTCAGAATGTGAAGAAGGTCTTTGGGTAAAGATAAGTTTAATTTGGGGGGGGGGATGCAGCTAGGTGATGCAGTGGATAAAGCACTGGCCCTGGACTCAGGAAGAAATCAGACACTTGACACTTACTAGCTGTGTGACCCTGGGTAAGTCACTTAACCCTCATTGTCCACCCCACCCCAAAGAAAGATAAGTTCAATTTGAGGCATATAGTAGTTAGGGTCTTGATAGGACATCTGGGTAGATAAAGTTCTGTAGGCAGTTAGAAATATAAATCCAAAGCTTGAGAGATAGTTCAAGGGAAAAGGACACACATGTATAAAAATATTTATAGCTGCTCTTTTTGTGGTGGCAAGGAATTGGAAATTGAGGGGATGTTCATCAATTGGGGAATGGCTGAACAAGTTGTGGTATATCAATGTAATGAAATTCTATTGTGCTGTAAGAAATGATGAGCAGGAGGAGTTCAGAGAAACCTGAAAAGACTTGCCATGAACTGATGATGAGTGAGATGAGCAGAACCAGAACATTATACACAGTATCATCAACATTATGTGTTGATCGACTGTGATAGACTAGATTCTTCTCACCAATCCAATGGTACAAGAATGTTTCAAAGGACTCATGATGGAAAAGGCTCTCTAAATCCAGAAAAAAGGGAACTGTGGAATATGGATGCTGATTGAACCATACTATTTCTTTTGTTTTTGGTGCTGTTGTTTTTCTGTTTTGAGGTTTTTCCTTTTTGCTCTGATTCTTCTCTTATGACATGACTAATGCAGATGTATGTTTAATGTTATTATGTATATATAACCTATATTGCTGTCTAGGGGAGGGGGGAGGGGAGGGAGGGAGAAAAATTTGAAATTGGAAATCTTGTATAAACAAATGTTGTAAACTATCACTACATGTAAGTGGAAAATAATAAAATACTTTTATTTTTTAAA
The DNA here is from genome assembly GCF_019393635.1 of Dromiciops gliroides. Classification (NCBI taxonomy): domain Eukaryota; kingdom Metazoa; phylum Chordata; class Mammalia; order Microbiotheria; family Microbiotheriidae; genus Dromiciops; species Dromiciops gliroides. The sequence continues at coordinate 98,068,840 of NC_057861.1, forward strand.
AAAGAGATAGTTCAGTGTTATGAAGAATCTCATGCTGATAGAACACTGATTTGGGTCCATTTTGGCCATTTCTACTTATGGTGTCTTCCGCTTTTGGCACCTAGGGCTCCTCAGCAATTCTGAAAGTACAACCACTCCACAAGTGTAGAGTGCACTCCTGTTTCATCAGGGCCTCTTCAGTTTCCTCAAGCTTTAGCTCAGCTGTTGCACACTTTGCAAAGCTTTCCCTTGATATGCCCAGTTGCCATTGCTCTTTTCCTTTTAAATTTATCTTTGTATTCAATGTTGGGAGGAATAGCTAACATGGATGATAGAGTCAGGATTCAAAAAGATCTGAACAGGCTAAATCATTGGGTCAGATAAGATGAAATATAACGGGAATAGAAATATTACGTATACTTTTGGTTCCGAAATTAAGTTCACAAGGGGAGGCAGAGATAGATTATAGTTTAAGTGGGAAAAAATGTCTGAGGGTTTTTTCTTCTCAACAGCTCATATTCATTCCGTCTTTTGTACTTTAATTACCATCATCATTCATGCCCTTGTTCCCTAACACCCGGATTATTGAAAGAAATTCCTAAGTGATCACTTTGCCTCGAGTCTCTTTTAATTCACTGCTATAAGATTAATTTTTTTAAAACACCATTTTGGTCATTCTACTTCCCTGTTTACAAGCCTTGAATGAATTACAATTATGTGCAAAATAAAGTATAAACTCACTCACTTGGCATTCAAAACTCTTTATAATCTGGCTTTAATCTATTGTTTTAACTTTACTTCCTACCTTCTCTTGGCAAGGAACTCACTATGATAAACTCTGGGATCTTTGAGTCCAGAGAGTAATCCAGTGACTTGCACATTGTAGGCATTTTATGGTGATCTCTTCTTTCCCTCTTTCGCTGTTTCCTTGTGCCCCTATATGCCCCTCTTTGTCTTTGTTTCTGTGTGTGCCTTTCCCTCTCTGCCTCTAGCTGACACTAGCTCTGCCTCTAGCTCTCCTTGTCTGTTCCTCACTCTTTGTCTTTGTCTCTCTCTTTCCCAACCCTTATCTCTTGCAGTCTGTCTATCTCAGTATTCTGTGGACCAATTACCCCACCAAAGTAATGGATTTGGTATTAGAAGACCTGGTTTTGATTCTTCTTGGATTTATCACTTACTAGCTATAGGACCTTGGACTAGAAAACTCTTTGCCTTTTTAGGACTCCACTTTTCTTTGTGCTAATATGAGGAAGTTAGAATAGATAATCTCTCATTTCCCTTCCATTTCTAAAATCCCTTGATTTTTTGGTTTAAACAGTGTGCTATTTGAAGAGAGCTTTACACATCTGGACCTGGAGAGTGAGATTGTTAAATGGATTTGGCTTTTAACTCTAGGGCTTGAAAAGGTGGCTGTTACAATGTCTATGGCGCACACTCACCCTTCCCTGTGCAAATACTCCTGAGCTTCTGTGACATATTCTTCTTCTAGAAGCTTAGGGCCTCTGTTTTAATAGGCATGAAAATCGCCATTTCTCTGTCTCATGCTACCTATGTACTTTCTTCTTTGGCAGTCAGACAACAGCCAGGATGCTAAATATAGCTGAGAAGGGAAATGCTATAAAAGAAGCATTAAAAATAGAAAGGGAAGCACTGGTGTGAATAATGTATGGGAGAGAATCCCACTAGCAACCAACCCAAAGCTCAAAAGCCCTTCATGGGTTGCATAGGGTACTATTGGGCTAACAAGTAATAAGGCATATGTGTTGAACAAGGAACAACGAAAGGGAGCAGATCAACTAATTACCATCTGCCATTGTGAATTATAATGGGGAAAATAAAACATAAAATCAAGCAGAATGATTTGCCCTTTGTGCTGGGAAGCTAATGCCATTGAACTAAGGTTCAGAATGGGAAGAGACATTAGAATATAGAATTTCAAACAAAGACTACAATAGCTAGAAGAAACCTTGATGCATAAAATGTTAGAACAGAGAATGTCAGACTTGGAAGGGACACTGAATATAGAATGTCAGACCAGGAAATGTCAGCAATGGAAAGGACCTTGGAATATAGAATGTTAGAACAAAGAATGTCAGAGCTGCAAGGGAGCTTGGAATATATAATATTAGAAGAACGAATGTCAGCACTGGAAGAGAATTTGGAACCTAGAAGGTGGGAGCTAGACATCATCTTAAGGATAATCTAATGATCACCAGGGTTGTCCCTTCTTTCTGACCCTCTGTTTCCTTTTCTGTTAGATAAGGATACTAATCCTTGCCCTATCTACATCAAAGCATTATTACGAATATCAAATGACATAATGAATATTGAAATGTTTTGTAAATACCACAATACTATTATTTATTACAACCCTCTTATTTTATAGATGTGAGAAGTGAGGTCCAGGTCAATATAGTTTGCCATTGGCAGTGCTGAGACTAGAACCTATGTTTCCTGGCCGGCACCATTATTAGGAATTCTAGGACCTGTTGCAAATTGATCTGGGAGGAATAGGGTGTTTTTTTCCTATGAATGGTTGAGGTAGCATGAAGATAGAGGAACAGAGGTAATGGGAGTTAGGTAGGTTGAAGAACTGGGAAGCTGGGTGTTTGCAAGGAGGCAGGGATTGGAATAGAGAAGAATGCATTCAGCCAGGTACTGAACTTATTGGGGAGAAGGCAGAGTAATTTTGTTGTTGTTGTTGTTTTTGGTGGAGGCAGTTGGGGTTAAGTGACTTACCTAGGGTCACACAGCTTGTAAGTGATAAGTGTCTGAGGCCGGATTTGAACTCAGGTCCTCCTGAATCCAGGGCTGGTGTTCTATCCACTGTTCCACCTAGCTGCCCCATCGGAGTAATTTTTTGAAATTACCTAAATGACAACAATAAAAATCTCAGCAGGATGGAGTGAAATGTAAGGGAAGTGAATTTGTAGCATTAGGAAATAAGGAATCTGGCAGCTTATCTTCTGGCTCTCTGTGTAGGGGAATGTGAGAGGAATATCCAGACTTTGAGAGGGGGCCAAGAAATGTGGTGCCTTCAGGATGAAGCTGCATTTCAGTGAGCACCTGAAAATGGAAGCAGTGCAAGAGGAAGATATATAGGAAGGAGGGAATTGGAGAACAGTACAGCGAATTTCCAAAGGATACAGTAGCAAGAGAGGGAGGAGGAAGCCAAGGACGACTTGGGAGAACCAGGTCTGAGATTACCATGGGGGCGGGCAAAGTGCTGCCTTTGCCATTGATTTCAGGTGTCCACTCCTAAGTTCATCTGGGACAGTATACCTCAGGAATTTAACAGAGGGACTTATATGATCATAGGACCTTGAGGAATTATAATCAAAGGACATGGGCTTGGAGGGGGTAATCAGGAAAATATGTCCTCAATATTGATGCCTGGAGCAAAGTCCCAGCTGTTTTAGGCTAATCTTGGCTCTGTTCTTTCTTGATGCCCAAGTTGCTGCTCTTGAGTTAGCTGCTGCAAACTTTGTATGGTTTGAAAGACCCAGGCATAAGAATAGGAAAAAGTTCCATCAGTGAAATCTTTACCAGCCCTGGACTCTTGTGCTACCTCTGTCCTTCACTGTGTAGCCCTGCTCTGAGGTGAGCCCTAAAATAATTACTTCCTAAATAAGAGTGCTTCTAAGACTTGAATCATTCTTTTTTTTTTCTTTTTGTTTTTTTGGTGAGGCAATTGGGGTTAAGTGACTTGCCCAGGGTCACACAGCCACTAAGTGTTAAGTGTCTAACGCCAGATTTGAACTCAGGTCCACGTGACTCCAGGGTCAGTGCTCTATCCACTGTACCACCTAGCTGCCCCGACTTGAATCATTCTTAATGATAAACTCCCTGGTGTGCCAAATGTCAGTCAACAGCTTTTCCTCCATCAAACTATTTCCTTCCTGAAGATGCAATCTTAACTAAAGCTCTATACCTCATAGAATTGAAAAAAAAATGTTTAAAACAATCTGATGGACCTTGGAGAATATCAGCTTTGCAATCCAAGAAACTGATTCAAATCTCAGCTGTTTCTATAAGTGAGTTTAGAAAAACCCTTTTTTGGATTGATGGACTTAAGGGTCAGGATGAACTGGATTCAAATTTTGTTTTAAATGTTTGCTAGCTGTGTGACCCTGGGCAAGTCACTTAACCTCCGTTTGCCTCAGTTTCTTCATCTGCAAAAATGGGGAAAATAATAGCCCCTATCTACATGGGTTGTTGTCAGAATCAAATGAGATAATATTGTAAGGTGCTTAGCACAATGTCAGGCACATAGTAAGAACTTTTGGGGGAAGGGTGGGGCAATGAGGGTTAAGTGACTTACTCAGGGTCACACAGTTAGTGAGTGACAAGTTTCTGAGTCTGGATTTGAACTCAGGTCCTCCTGAATCCAGGGCTGGTGCACCACCTACCTGCCCGTATAGTAAGAGCTTAATAAATAGTTTTTCCTTTCTCTTCTAGAGGAAGGTTGTGCTTCACATACTTCCAGCTGTAAGACTCTTTTAAGTCACTTGACTCTCTCCATCTCTGTTTCCTTATCTACAAAATGAGTATGATGATACCTTCTACCTCACCTGGTTGTCCTAAGGATCAAATGAGATAATGTTTGTAAAGTGCTCTATAAAGAAAGGTGAGACATTTGAGTAACTATTAGCTTAGTGCATTCGTAGGCAGCCATTGTGAAAAGCTACCAGAATTTTGATGCTAAATTGGCCATAGTAAAGGGCTGAACTAATGTAAGGGTTCAGGATGACTCATCATAAATGTGGAGTCACAGAGCTGCGATGGAATTGTGAGCCCATTCAATACAATCCCTTCATTTTACATAGAAGAATATTGTGACCTAGATAGGTAAAGTGACTCGTGTGGCCTCGGGGACCTCTTGGGACCTCAGCATCCTCTGTAAAATGAGAGCTGTGGAATATTAATAAGTGAAGGCATGCTTATCAAATTTGAAGATGCCAATAAATATGGAAGAGATAGTTTATTCACTGGATGATAAAACTCAGATCCAAAAAGACTCAGCAGCTTCCAACAATGTGCTGGATCTGACAAGATTAAATTCCATGGAGATAAGTGTGGTCCAAGGATATGAACCAATAATTTTCAAAATAAGAATTATGAACTATCAACAATCACATGTTAAGGCTTCTCCAAATCACTAATAACAAGATAAATGCAAATTAAAACAACTCGGAGGTTTCATCTCATATCCAGCACATTTGCAAAAGTGAGATTTTGTGATTCTGGTGACAAAAGACAGAAATAGTCAGTACCAGAGTGGCTGCGGGAAGACAGGAACAGTAATACACTATCCGGACTGTGAATTGGACCCACAATCCTGGAAAACAATTGGGAATTACTTGAGAAGAGTCACTAGAAAAGTTCATGCCCTTTGACACAGATATCCATTCTACATATGCCCTGAAGAGGTAAAGATAAAAAGTTTCCTTATATCTAAAAAATATTCTTAGTACTTTGGAGAGTAGCAAAAAACTTCCAAAAAAACAAAAAAACAAAAATCTGGAAACAAAGAGCATATCTACTACCTATTGGGAAATAGTTGAACAAATTAAGGCACACTCTGCCTGGTACTGGGGCAGCTAGGTGGCATAGTGGATAGATAGCTGGGCCTGAATTCAAATCTGACCCCAGACACTTACTAGCTGTGTGATCTGGGGCAAGTCACTTAACCCTGTTTGCCTCAGTTTCCTCATCTGTAAAATAAGCTGGAGAAGGAAATGAACCACTCTAGTATCTTTGCCCAAGAAAACCCCAAAAGCAGTCACAAAGAGTCAGACATGACCGAAAATGATTCAACAACAACAGCCTCTTAGCCTGGCTTTTAGAGGCCTCAGGAACCGAGTTCTGACAAGATATGCTCTGTTTGCTAGTCAGGGCTTCTGGATGTCCCTGAGACAGAACAGCAATTCCTGCCACTTCAAAGGTCTGGGTCCTGGGAAGACCTTTTAGTCACCTGCCTTCATCAATAGACCTCTTCCCATCCACTGGTACTCTTATTGGTTTAATTACACATGAGTTAGCATACTCCCAAGTCCCTCTTATTTTCTCCATCCCAGTGATACTGAACCCAACTAAGAAAAAACAAATTCCCTGCCCCAAACAACCCTTTCCATTACACCATTTTCATCCACCTCAATCCTATCCAAATCCCTCAGTCCTCTACTGCAGCTATTTCCACCCCTTTTACTCCATCCTGGAGTACCTGATCTATAATTAACAAACATATTTTCATTTTATACCTCTTCCTCTCTTGTTTTTTTTCTATCTTCTGGGACTTACTGAGACTTGGCTTCCGTTGAATAACGCTACATTCCCGGCCATCTTTTCCAGCATTGATTGAATTTCTTTCACAGTCTTTGATTCTTACACTTTACTCCCCTCCAGCAATGCTAGCCTACTTTGTAGTTCCTAGATACTCTTTCATCTCTCTTTATGACTATTGTCCACATTCTGAATACCCTGACTATCCTTCATCCTTTACCTCTCCCTTAACTCTTAGTTTCTCTGTCTTCTTCAAAAATCAGTTTAAATTCTACCTGCTGTAGGAGGCCATTCCCAGGTCTTCCAGCTGTTAATGACTTCCTCTCTTACTTTCCATTTTGTATGTACCTCATTATTTACATGTTGTTTTCCCCATTAGTCAGTCAATAAACATTTATTAAGCACCTACTATGTGTCAGGCACTATGCTAAGTGCTAGGGATACAAAAAGAGGCACATGGCAGTCCCTATCCTCAAGGAGCTCACAGTCTAAGCTACTTCGGGTTAGGGACTATTTAATTTTTTTATATCCCCAACACTTAGTATAGGACCTGACAGTTAAGTGCTTAATAAATGTTTGTTGACTGACTGATTGAGAGGACCTTGGCAACTATAAAGAATTCCTCTTCCATTTAGACTCTGTGATGAACGTTTTTTTGTGACACTGTTGAGCAATTTTGGCCAGTGTGTCTTTTTCTGTTTTATGCTTCCTTTATGATTCATTAATCAAAGGTTCATCAAGAGGTGCCTTTTCTATTGTTATAGCTTTTAAGGAATCTTATGTGATTTTTGACAGAGGTGAGAGAGAAACCTAATTGGAGAAGAGCCTTACAGCAGTGTTTGCTGTCCAGAAAAAAAAAAAAAAAACTTTTTAAATACATATAGTCAGACTGGGTACTGGGGGATCCTGCATTCTGTATTCCTTTAAATCAATTTTATGACTGTAAAGATGTGGCCTAATGTGGAATATCATTTATGAAAGCTTCTCTGTTCCACTTTCATGCCTTAATCAAAGATACTCTCTATGTATATAAATTATTTTTGTAAAAATTGCAGATATAGTGTGATAATTGAATCGAATTCTGTGTGGTAAGTGTCCATTGATAGGGAACTTCTCCTCCTCCCTTTTCCCTGCCCCACACCCAAGAAGATGAACAATTATCAGGTAAGGAGGGAATTTCTTTAAAGAGCATTTAGAAGTTGCTTTGCCTACTTCTCATGAATTTTTCAGGCATAATACAGTGACTGTGTAAACTGTCCAGTTGGGGTAACTGAAGTTGCCTTTGTTGAAAATGAAAGGCCTAAGGGAGATTTGTTTAATGTGTATGTGTATATACAAACATATATAGATACATACACACATACACACACATATACACATATGAGTATATATATATATATATATATATATATATACATATTTGTAACAGTAAAAGGAATATACTGATTCAAATACTGAATCTCCAAGTGTTTAATTTCTTTCATATTAAATTAGACTCAGAATAGAACAGATGGAATAGTAGGCATATAGTAGATGTAAAATCTAATGGAGAAAGCTTCATAAATAGTGAGAAAACAGCTACTGGTGTTGTCCAGATAGTCTTTTTTGGGGGGTCAATAATAAGTTCAAAATGATTTTTCTATGACTCATAGTATCTCTGTTGAGCTGTTCAGTTGTGCCTAACTCTTCATGACCTCATATACTTGTCCATGAGTTTTTCTTGGCAAAGAATGGAGTGGTTCGGCATTTCCTCCTCCAACGTGCCCATTTTATAAATAAGGAACTGAGGCAAATAGGGGTTAAATGACTTGCCCAAGGTTGGATAGTTAGTAAATGTCTGAAACTGGATTTGAGCTCATTATTTTCCTGACTCCAGGTCCAGTTCTCTATCCACTGTGACACCCAATTGTCCTTATGGTATCTTACTATCATAAAATATCCTAAGAATTCTTCTCTCAATATTCTTGAAAATGTGTTGATTCCAGTTTCATACTGTGTCAGGGGATACTTGATTTGGTTTAATAGTTTTTCCCATCTTTGTTTTCTTCAATTCCATTTCTATTCCTTTGAAAACATATTTGGACTATCATATCAGAGTCCAAATGTGTTGACTCTCTTTCCTTAATGATAAAAAGCTTTTTAAGTTAAAATTCTTCATAGATCTTTTCCATCTTTCATCTTTCTGATGTTTTCTGTTCAGTTTTCTCATTTAATGCCCTAAACTTTCCTCAGTATGACCTCTCACCAAACTTTCTTTAAATTTGCATTTTATTTTCACCTTCTCTCAATGCTTATGAAGGCTTCTCCATCAGATTTTATAAAAAAAGTTTATATTCTAAATTATTGTTGACCTTTGGTGTCATATCCCTCTGTTTAACAAAAAAAGTTGAGTCTTTATTGGCTACGATAGTTTCTAGGATCTTTGGTCTCTGCTACTGATTCATAGCAGTTACATTTCTTTAGAAAATTGTTATAATTCTTATCAATTTCATTCATCTGAATATTTCATTTTTCACTTGAAAAATGTATTTAAATAGATCAAGTATGGAATTGTTTTAATTTTCATATTTTTTTCATTTTAAAATTTTCTTTCTTCATTCCATGGTAATTTTGATTTTCATTCTAACAAGTCAATGGTTTGACTTTGCACAGGGAGTTATTTGGGAATGACTTCCATATCAGTAACTCACCATTTCACGTTTTAAAAAATAGTCAAAATTACTATTATCATGTTATTTTGCCATATTTGCTGCCTTCTGATTCCATCATGTAATACAACCAAATGTACCATATAATGGTATATCTCGTTGTCTTTGGTTTATAATAAACCCAAACCGTCCAATTTCTTTGTCTCTTCTAGGAAAATCTGAGAGCCATCCTTTGTCTGCAACTTCTTTTTGTTTTATTTTCTAATTATAATGGGAACTTCTAGATTAATAGTATTGAATTCCTCCATTCATATATATAATCACTGATCATTGGTTACTAGATGAGATTCTAACATTTAAAGGAACAACAGTTAAGTTAATATTTATAGATGATCTTAATACTTTGTGTTCCTTAGCATTTTTTTTGCCCCTTAACTCTTTTCACCAATCCTTCACTGCAGAACTGGTAAAGGGACCATAAAGACTAAGAGCCACTTTCTAGTTTTCTCTGTTTCATGGGTTGCAATGTCCAAAATTTCATGGCTAAGTGGCCAACCTACTTGTGATGGACCTCTGTGTACTTAATTAGGCTTGCACCTGGATAGCAGATATAGTTCATTGCTAGGACTATATGTGAAATCTTTCCAGGATTGTGGACCTTTTGAGAGCTTGTACTTAGCTTGTACCAAAATACAAAGGTAACCTTCACAGCATGATACAGCAATGGAATAGGACTTTATGGAAGAAGAGATTATAAAAGACAAAATCGACATTTTGAGTTACTATAAAATTTAGAAGCTTGTGTTCAGATAAGATCAATGCAACTAGAATCAGTAGAAAAAATTTGAATTGCAACACTGATCAATATTTGTCAACCAAAATCTATAGGGAATTGGTACACATGTATAAGATTAAGAACCATTTCTTTATAGACAAATAGTCAAATGATATAAATAGTTTTTTAAATAAGAAATATGAAATATGAACAACCACCTGAAAACGTAAAAAATAACTAATAGAAATACAAGGATAAATATAATACAATAAATACAAATAAACACAAATTAAACCACAATGGGTAAACTTATGCTAAGACAGATTTACTGATTGTCTTCTAGTAGATCTGAGTTGGTTAAATCCTGCTGGAAAAAAATTGAATCATGACCCCCCAAATACCATATTATTCATACCCTTTGACCCAGAGATTCAATTATTGGGGCTCTCCCCCCAAGGATGTTACTGACATCATTAACAGACTTATTAGTACAATGTATTCTAAGTAGCATTACTTATTATAGTAAAAAGTTGCAAACCAAATATGTGCCCAGAGTTTGGGGAATAGCTGGAGTTAAATAATCAAGCATTTATTAATCAGTTACTATAAGTTGGCTAAAGTATACTAAACCCTGGGAATACACATACAAACAGAAAGACAACTAACATTCTAATGGGGGAAGTTCCAGGCTCAGACACTTGACACTTACTCGCTATGTAACCCTGGGCAAGTCACTTAACTCTCATTGCCCCACCCAAAACAAAAACAAAAAACAAACCACCAAAAACCACCACCACCATCAGAACAAAAAGCAAAAACTAATGAGGGAAGACAACCCATAAAAAGAATCTGAAAAAGGTGGAGAAAGACCAGTTATCTGCATAAGGGCATGGTGGAGAAAGCCCTGAGAGTTAGGAGTGGAGCCCAGAGAGAAATAAAGGAGCAAACATGGCTGGCTTTGACACTTTCCTTAAAATAGAGGTTCTGGTTTTGAAATCCCTGAAGTCAATCTTGAAGTCAAGCCTTGCCGCAGAATTAAAGTCAGAGGCAACATTTTTATTCAGTCTGGATTGTAGGTTCTATACTTCAGTATCCTTTTGACTATCTAATATTTAAAGTTAAATGGAAAATAAGTGTTCTGAAGAAACGAAATTAGAAAAAACAAGTTCTGGGAGGAGCAAAGTATGGTATAAAAATGAAAGAATATTTTTACCATAAAAACCAATGATTATAGGAATTTCCTTCCATATTATTCCATACGTGTGTCTGCTGTATGTTCTGCCTTACTAGTTTTAGTCCAAGGAAAGTACTGTCTGTATTTGGCTATGGAAATTAGAAAGGTTTGAGGCACTTGTCCTAAACTTGGAAGGGATAATTTAGGAAGATTGTTGTTTTGTTGTTTCAGTTGTGTCCAACTGTTCATGACCCCATTTGAGGTTTTCTTGGCAAAGATATTGGAGTATTTTGTCATTTCCTTCTGTGGCTCATTTTCTAGATGAGGAAACTGAGGCAGGTACAGCTAAGTGACTTGCCCAGGGTCTCAGCTAATAAGTGTCTGAGGCTGGATTTGAACTCAGGTCTTCCTGATTTCAGGTCTGGTGCTCTATCCATTGTGCCACCTTGCTGCCTAATTTAGGAAGGTAGTCCAGGATGAACTGTGGGATTAGGCTAATTAATGTTGTGAGAATTATTTCAGCTCTTTTAGGTCAGGAACTATTTTTGCCTTTCTTTGTTTCCTCAATGCTTAGAACAGCATGCAATACATACCGAGCACTTACTAAATGCATATTCATTTGTTTGTTGTGTCTAAGTGTGAATCTCTACCTGTCTCTACTTCTAAGGAACTCTAGCTGTAGCTGAAAAAAAATACCCTAAAGACTCATGGTATCATGGGCTCTTACTGGTGGAAGAAACCTTTAAAGTCAACACAACAACTCTTCAAACATCTGATGGTGATATAAATGAAAATGCCTGTATCCTAAGACTTCTTCAGACTTAAAATCCCCAATTACATCAATGGATTCTCCTTTAGCATGGTTTCTAATAGTAGTCTTCATCAGACTTGTCACTCTACTCTGGACTCATTCTGGGTTGATAGTGGTTCTCTGAAAATCTAGCACCCACACTATACACAATTCCCTAAATGCAGCTGGTATTTACATGGGCATTCATTGCTTTATTGACCTCCATAGTCATCACAGATGATGACACCAAATTTTAGATTTTCTTTTCTAATCAAAGATTCCACTTTTATTTTATGGAAGTTTTAAGGTCAGACCCAGGATTGATATTTTTTTCATGGACTCTTTTTTGAAAGAGCCTTCAGGGTTTGGCCCAAATCATATTTCACCAAACTTTAAATGAAAAACATCTATCTAAGGCCTGCTGTCTGGCCTGGAGGTTATTCTCACTCAATAGCTGCCTTAATGAGGTTGTTAGAATGACACAGTATATTCCTGAACTGGGGTCTCTGGAGACAGACATGAGTCTGCAAGACATTGCCTCATGGAGGAACAGGATAACAGAACTGTGATTAACCACTCAGCCATGGAGAGTCATTTTCACTCTACTGACCTAGCTCAGAAATACCCAGCAGAAAAGGAGAGAGTTTTGACCCCTCAATCACCAGAATTTTATTTTTCCACCATTCATCAGCTGCATATAAGGCCATAGAGTGGAAGCAAAGGCATTCATTAAAAACCGCCTGAGCCCCTACTATATTAATTGGTGGGCTGTTCCTTCGATAAAGTATACTCCACTCTGAGAAAGAAAGAAACACAATGTTCTTACAGGAAGGATTCTGGCTCTGGAGTAATGAGCACAGTTAGAAAGGTACAGGGCAAATACAGCTAGGTGCACAGTGGATAGAATCCTGGACCTGGAGTCAGGAAGATCTGAGTTCAAATCCAGCCTCAGATACTTCCTAGCTGTGTTACCTTGGGCAAGTCAAAGCCTCTCTTGTCCTCACTTTTCTCATCTGTAAAATGAATATAATAGCATTTATTTCCCAGGGTTGTTAAGAGGCTGGGATACTAGCAAGAAGTACATTTACTCCTTCTCCTCTTCTTTCTTCTCCTCCTCCCTCTCTTCCTCCTCCTCATATCCATATCAATTATATTTCTCATAATCATCATTCTAGACTGAGAGTTAGAAGAGATCCCAGAGATCATCTTACCATGTCATATCATGAATCCTGTTTATAGCATTCCTACCAAGACTTACAATAACTGTATTTTTGTTGTTCAGTCATTTCAGTTGTGTCCAACACTTTATGACTCCATTTGGGGTTTTCATGGCAAAGATATTGGAGTGGTTTGTCATTTCCTTCTCCAGCTGATTTTACAGATGAGGAAGCTGGGAGAAACAGGGTTAGGTGACTTGCCCAGTGTCACACAGCTAGAAAGTGTCTGAGGCCAGATTTGAACTCAGGTCTTTCTGACACCAACCTGGTGCTGTATCCATTGTGCTACCTAGTTGCATAGTGACTGAAGACTGCACTATTATTCCTCCAAAGTACATGATATAATGGGAAAACCACTGGATCAGGAGTCAAGATGCCTTTCTTCAAGTCTTTGTTCAGCCAGTCACTAGCCATGTGATCTTGGGCAGACCACATCACCTTATTAAGCTTCAGTTTATTTATAAAATGAAGGTGTGCCTAATACCTCTTTAAGTTCTATAATTCTCTGATTTTAGAATTTGAAGGAAGGTGACTATCTACAACCTTCTACAGATGGAGAAATCACCCCCATGAAAAAGAAGTTAATGATGCCCCTAGATATTGGTCTCCCCTCTTAAGTCAGGTAACTCTGTTGACATTCTTTGCAATACTCAAGTACCTTTATATGGTGCTGTATAGACATACTGGCTTGGTGATCAGAGGACCCAGAGTTGGTTTAAGTCATGTCCCCGTGACTTAAGCACATCACTATATTCATCTCTCTAGGACTCAGTTTCCTCTTTTAGAAAAGTTTGGATGTATTTTATAAACTTCTGACCTACGCGGTCTACAATTGTGACCATGATTTTCCTCTTTTTTTCCCCCATAGCTGCCACTCTTTATTCTTTGTATTAGGCTTCTCTCTTCTCCCCACAGCAGGTGTGAGAATGAGAGTGAGGCAGTGAGCAGGCAGGAGGCTAGGGAAGGAATATCAATGTAGCAAACAAATCAACAGCACTGGAAAGATAGATATGTTTCCTGTTTCAGGACCAAAACCAGTTCCCCACCGTAATTCCAGCTGTCAGTAGCTGGAGAGCTAGAATTTTTTACTTTCTAGTATCAGTACAATTTAAATAGATATTTCATCAAGGGATGCTCTGAAGCTTATGTGTAAAACTTCATCATCAAGATAGATAAGTCCTGGGAGAGCTAGGTGCTGCAGTGGATAGAGTACCCACTCTGAGTTAGGAAGAACTAAGTTCAAATCCAGTCTCAGATACTTACTAGTTGTGTGACCTAGGGTAAGTCACTTAACCCCAATTGCCTCCAAAAAAATAAAAAAGGTTAAATAAGCACTTCTGGAGTTTGCATCCTGTGCAGGACCCCTGTGCCAGGTTCTGGAAACAGGAAGAGATATTGCATGTTCCCTTTCAAGTGTAAATGATCAGTCACCTCTAACCCCAAGCTTTGACCTCCTAACATGGAGGGTCTGAAATCTTAGTGTTTCAGCCTCTCCAGAGGCAATCAGCCTCCTACTGTGCAAATTCACCAAGACTAATTTGTACCAGGAAACCAGTTTAATTCTTGACAAATTGAAATGACATTTCCCCAGGAGTGAATTGCAGGATTACACTCATTTATGATATTTTGTGCATTTTCAAATGGCTAAATAGTGTCATGGGTTTTATCACTGACTCCTTTCTTGGTTTTTGTCTTCTGTGAACTTTGAAATGTCTCTATTATTATTCTTCCCTCATGATAACTATCCACCCTACCAGCCTACTTGCTATCCACTCTGCCTGCCATTGCATCCTCTGTACCACCAGAACTTCTGTTCTACAGCTGTGGCCTCATGGGGCACTTAACTCGTTCAGTTCTAGAACTCTTGTCCTGGGACCCATGCTGTTCCATCTGATGAATAGGTAACATAGTTTCTTATATCTAGACATTTCCAACCCTTCTTCATATTCCAGCCCAGCCATCTTCTTGACATGTGCTGTGGAACTACCCATTTACCCTACCTTCACTTTCCTCATCCCAATTCCAACTACGAAACAGTAAGATAATCAATACTACTGTTGCTACTGGAAACACTATGTCAAACAGTTCCTCTATGTATCTACTGATCATCCCCGCGATTTCCCAATTCAAAATACCTCTCCATGGTCACCATTCTCCTAAGTATCTTATTATTTCCTTTTGGAATGCAAGCTTCTAGAAGCAGGGATTGCTTGATTTAAAAAAAAATTAATTTCCTCAATGTTTGGCACATAGTATTCACTTAGTAATTCTTTGTAATTTATTCATTTGACTTATATAACCTGGCTCAATGTTCTATGTAAATAGTTTTCTTTCACCTTTATTTTTCATTTAAAGCCATTTAAATTAATTTTGCAGAATTATAGAAAAGTCATTCCTCACTTTTCCTGGACAGGCACCTTTCATTCTTAATCTGTGCTCCAAAAATTTAAATCCATTAAGCAAGCAAATATTTATGAAGCCCTTATCCTGTGTCAGGTACTGTGCTAAGAGCTAGGGAATCAAAGATAACAATGAAATAATCTCTGCTCCCAGGATACTTACTATTGTTATAAGCTATTTTCTTACCTGTATATTGATTTCCCAAATTTGTCTTTCTCTTCTAAAGCCCTTGCCTTCTATTGAAAACAGTGATAAAAACACCAATTGTGCCCCTTGTCCTTCAGTGTCTAGGCCAAGACATTTTTATTTTTAGATATGCTTTATAGAGTCTTTCTAGAAGTATCATTTTTGCCAACGTGAATCACCAGAAATGTACAGCCTGAATCCATTTTGACAAGTCTTGGGAGGTTCTCTGTCAAGTCTTGGAGACATGCCCCAGGCAGACAGAAGGATTTTCTACTGTTATCAAGCTGACAAATAGCCCCCAATCTCCACTACTTAATTTCCTCTTCTTCTAACCTTTACTGAATGTTCTCACACCTGACAGCATTGTGGCTCCATATCATAATTCTTGGAACTGCAATCAGTTGCTTTCTTTTTGAAGCATCCAGATCCATCCCCTACAGGAAGAACTCTATTAAAATAAGAATTCTACTGAAGAAGCCAAATCAAGAGTACACAATTTCAAAGGGAATACGTGAAATAACAATAATAATCACAGATCAGATTTCCACGGCACTTTACAAATAAATTCTTCGCAACAACTCAGTGAGGAATATGGTGCAAATATTGTTATGCCAGTTTTACACATGAGAAAATTGAGGCTGAGAGAAGGAAAGTCAAATCAAGTCAAGTATTTATTAAACACTGACTTTATACCAGACATCTGGCTAAACACTGAAGATTCAAATACAAGCAAAAAGAGACAGTCCTTGTCCTCAAGCAGCTTAAACTCTAATGGGGGAAAAACAACACATAAATAGTTGATTAAAATAGGAGCTTAAAACCAGGTTCATGGTGGCAAACTCCATAAATAAGAAGCATAGCTGGGAGGGTAATGAAGGATGGATGGCCTAGGCCCTTCCTCCAAATGGAGGTTTCCATAGGAACCAGCCAATGGAAGAAAAAGGTGTTTCAAGGTAAGAAGGCCATAGGAAATGAGGGAAATTTCAGTGTAAAAAGATAGCTTAGGTATGGTTGCAAAGTCAGGAGAGTTAGAAGCAGATCCAGAAGCTAGTTTGAATCAAAGAGCTAGTAAGTGGTAGATTTGAGGTTTTAAACCTAACATGGTGTAATGGGAAAAACATTGCTTTGGGAGTGAGAATTGTAAAACACTGGAACCTTAGATAATGTATAAATTATCTCAAAAGTTATATAGTTCAAACTATAGATGAAGAGCGATACCCTTTACATCATTCCCAACAACTGGTCATCCAGTTGCTATTGAAACTCTTTTTTAAAAAAATGATAAACATTTTTATTTATAGTTTGGGGTTCCATTTTTATCCCTCTTTTCCTCTCTCCCCTAACCCCTCCCTGAGGTGGCAAACAATCATATATGGGTTATACATGTATGACTGTAAAACATTACCATATTTGTCATTTTGTACAAGAAAACTTAAAGGGAAAAAATAAAAGTAAAAAAAAGAGCATCCTTCAGTCTGTTCAATCAATATCTGTTCTTTCTTTGGAGGTATGTTTCATCAATAGTCCTTTGGGATTGTCTTGGATCATTTGGATTGTTGAGAATAGTCAAGTCATTCACAGTTCTTCATCAAATCATATTGCTGACTCTGTATATGATGTTCTCTTGATTCTGCTTACCTCAGAATACATCATTTAAAACATGTCTTTCCAGGCCTTTCTGAAGTCATCCTGCTTGTCATTTCTTACAGCACAATAATATTCCATCACCATCATATACCACAGCTTGTTGAGCCATTCACCAATTAATGGGAATTTCTTTGATTTCCAATTCTTAGCCACAACAAAAAGAACTACTATAAATAGTTCTGTACAAATAGATCTTTTTCTTTTTTGGGGGATGTCTTTGGGATATAAACTTAGCAGTGGTATTGCTGGATCAAAGGGTATGCACAATTCTATAGCCCTTTGGGCATAGTTCCAAATTTCTCTCCAGAATATTTGGATCTTTTAAAAAGTCTACCAACAGTGGATTATCATCCCACATCCCCTCCAACATCCAATACTTTCTGTTTTTTGTTATATTTGCCACTCTGATAGGTGTGAGGTGATACCTCAGAGTTGTTTGAATTTGCATTTCTCTCATCAATGATGATCTAGTGCATTTTTTCATATGATTATAGATATCTTTGATTTATCTGAAAACTTCCTGTTCGTATCCTTTGACCATTTATCAACTGGGGAATGACTTGTATTTTTATAAATTTGACTCAGTTCTCTATATATTTGAGAAATGAAGCCTTTATCAGAGATATTTGTTTCAGAAATTCTTTCTCAATTTTCTACTTCCCTTGTAATCTTGGTTACATTAGTTTTGTTTATGCAAAAGCTTTTTAATTTTATATAATCAAAGTGATCCATTTTATATTTAATTTTATTCTCTATATCTTCTATGGTCGTGAATTCTTTCCCTGCTCATAAATCTGACAGATAAACAATTCAATACTCCCTTAATTTGCTTATGGTATCATCCTTTATGTGTAAATCATGTACCCATTTTGACCTTATTTTAGTATATGGTAGTAGATGTTGGTCTATTCCTAGTTTCTGCCACATTGTTTTCCAGTTTCCCCACAAGTTTTTATCAAATAATGAGTCTTTCTTCCAAAAGCTTGCATCTGGTACTGGCTAAGAAATAGAGAGGTAGATTAGTGAAATACAGTACATAGAAATGATGCTACAGTAAATGACTATAGTAATCTAGTATTTGAAACTCTTTAATGACAGAGAACTCAGTATCTACCAACGTAGTTTGTTCTACTTAGGGACAGCTCAATTTGTTAGAAAGATATGTATTTGCTTTAATACTTAATAGCTTAATCTTGGGTGAGTCACATACTCTTTTGTGCCTTGGTTTCTTTATTTGTAAAATGGTTATAATAGTTCTATCACCTCGCTTGCAAGGTTGTGATGACAGACTAGAGAGTGCTAGAGAAACACTGCATTGATCTCCAGTCTCACCTTCTTGTCAGCCTCACCTGCCTCTAGATGACTCTCCCATGGTCTTACTCTCCTGATTAGTAAGTCACTGCCTGGGCTTAACATATAACTGAAGAGCTGCTGCCTTACTTACTTCATTCCTATCTCAAGACACTCTTTGCTCTGCTTCTCCTCCCTAACCTTGTTTCAACCCCTCCCTCAACTTTCTATGCCTCCTTCATGTTTTGTTTTGCCCCATTAGAATAGTGTAAACTCCTTCAGAATAGGGCTTACTTAAAGCACCACCACCATAAGCAGGAAGACTTTCCTGAACTTGGATTTCATATCATTCTGCCAATTGACCATTTCCCTAAGGGTTCTTCTTTCCTAAACTCTCTTTCATTCTCTCTCTCTCTCTCTCTCTCTCTCTCTCTCTCTCTCTCTCTCTCTCTCTCTCTCTCTCTCTCTCTCTCTCTCCCTTCTTGTTCTTCTTGTTCTCCTCATCTGGTCTCTATCTCTGTCTCTGTTTTTTTTTCTCTCTTCCTAACATTAGTTACTGCCTTCCATGTTGGGTCACACTGTTTTCTATATAAGATCAATTTCCTTTTGCAGTTATGACTTCGGTAAGTTAATATTACTAATACAGTGAAAGAAATTTCTTCTGAAATTAGTGAATAATAGAGGAGTATATTAGATTTTTGAATAAAAGAGATCAGTATAGAGTTTTTCAGATGTTATCAGTATAGCTCCATTTCACTTCCTCTGCCCTTTGCTGGAGAATCTAATAATAGTTTGAATTTATATAGGTCTTAAAGGTTTAAAAAAGATCCTCTTTACAGCAGCCTTGGTAAGCAAGTATTATTTCCATTTACCAAAAAGGACAAACTGAAGTTCAGGGAGATTTTATGACTTTCCCAAGCTCATTAACCAACAAGGGTCAGAAGCAAGACTTAATCAAGGTCAACTCTTTGCAGTGGTTTCCCCACTATGCGATAATTTTTGTTAATGATAGCTCCCATTTTGGTGATCCCTTAAAGATTTGTGAATCATTTTCCTAATATTGAATCTATGAAGCAGTTAACTCAAGTATTATTATCTCCATTTTATTATTTATTTTTAAGTATTATCACTCTGGGTGGTGTAGGGGCCAAATTTAATATGGGAAAAGTTAATTGGGTGGCTCACCATAATATTGGGGTTCAGAAAATAATGAGAGACCTCTAGGTCCAAAGTTTCCTCCCTTCCAAACTGCCTTTTTTAAGTTATTTCTCCCAGGCTAATAAGAAAGGAGATTAACAGCCTCTTTTCCACAAACAAATCAGGTTTTATTAATGGGAATAAAATATATAACAAAGGTGAAGTTAATAAAGCCAGTGACAAGGGAATAGGGCAAGAGAAAAATGGATAAGCTCCCTGGCTCTAGCAAAGACTGACTCAATTCCCAAACTTGCTTCCAGCTCAGCTAATTTGAAGGGCTGGCCTTGTTTCTATTAACTTACCATCTGGGGTCCATAGTTTGTATAGGAGTCAGCTGTACAGCCCCTCTCCAGTCGCTTTTGGAAGCTCACCAACAGGAAAGAGCTCCCAGCCTCAGCATTCTATTTTCTACCTTTTCTCTCTCTCCCTCCCCCAAAAGGGAGGTCCTTCAAGCTGGATGGCTGAGATTGGTCCCCCTGCTGACATCAGCAGTAAAAGTCACTCAGGGCAGGCCAGGTGTGGCCTATATCTAATCATCCCAAGTAGGTACTTGGTTTCTCAAACAATACTAAATCAATCAGGTGGGACCCCTGGGTGTCTGCCAAATTCCATTATTTTATCACAGTGGGATAACAGTGCTCCATTTATGGGAAGTTAAGTAATATGATGGATAGAACTCTTGGCTTCAAGTCAGACCTGAGTTCAAAACTGGCCTCATACATTTAGAAGCTGTGTGACCATTGGCCAATCACATTATCTCCATCTGCATCAGGTTGCTCAACTATAAAGTGAGCATAAAATAGTACTCCCAGGATTTTTGTGGTGATCAAATCAGATAATATTTGTAAAGTGTTTAGTGCAATGCCTGGTAGATAGTAGGTATTTAATAAATTCTTGTTCCCTTCTTTTTCTTCCCATTTTTTCAGATGAAGAAAATAAAACTTAGAGAGGTCAAGTGACTGGTCCAGGGTCACAAAGCTAGAAAATATCAGAGGTTAGTTTTGAACCCAGGTCTTCTCATGGCAAGTTCTGTGCTTGTTCCTTAACACTTCACTATGTTTCCTATAAGGATCTCTAGACTCTTTCATTTAACAAGCATTTATTAATTATCTATCATGTTCAGAGTATTCTTCTATGGTTGTAGGTAAGAAAGTATTTGTAAACCTTAAAACATTATATAAATACTAGTTATAAATATTAAAAATTTAATTCTTCAAGGATATGTGATTTTACCCATAATTTCCTGTAACTTAGTAAGTTGTTCTTGATAATTATTATGACCCCAAATTTGCTACCCTGAGACCACTGTTAGTGGTATTAATACTGATATATATATATATATATATATATATATATATATATATATATATACATATATATATATATATGCATATGAGATATGGTCTCTGACCTCATGTGCCCACAGTTTCTTTAAAACAATATCCTTGATCCCAGTTTTCTCATTTATAAAGTAAATTGGGCTAGGTGGTTAAGGGAGTGGGATCCCTAGCCTTGGAGTCAGGAAATCCTGAATGCAATCCAGCCTCTGACATTTATAAGATGTGTGACCCTGTGCAAGTCATTTAACTTCTGTCTGCTCAAGTTTCTTCATCTATAAAATAAAGACAATATAGCACTTGGCTCCCAGAGTTGTTCTGAGGCTAAAATGAGATAATATTTGTAAAGAATTTTGTAAACTTTAAGGCACAATATAAATACAGCTATTTTTATTTTATATCCAGGTCTCTTGCAGTTCTAAAATTCTCTGATTCCAGTTCTATCAGGAACTATAGGATCTCCTAAACTATCCCTATTCTTTATATAGATTAGGAATCATTAATCAATCAACAAGCATTAATTCAGTTCTTCCTATGTGTCAGGCACTGTGCTAGGCATTGGGGATACAAAAAGAAAAATGAAAGAGCCGCTGTTCTCAGTGACCTTACATCCGATTCTCAGGGGAGAATCCTAGTCCACATCCAGTTATACAAAAGGAGGCAGAACAAGGAAGCATCTCTCCACATGTCCATGATCATGTTTTTTTTTTTAAACTATGCTACCTGGCAGCAGCTAGGTGGCACAGTAGATGGAGCACTGGTCCTGGATTCAGGAGTACCTGAGTTCAAATCTGGCCTCAGACACTTGACACTTACTAACTGTGTGACCCTGGGCAAGTCACTTAACCCCAAATGCCTCACAAAAAAACCCCCACAAAAACAACAACACTAACAAAAACTATGTGACCTGTATCTCTAATGAAAGAATGAAGAGAAATTGCCATATTTTATTACTGAATGATTGAACTTGAATGGCACAATTAACAAATATTTGCTAAACACCTACTATGTGCCAAAAACTGTTCTGTGCTCTAGGAATATGAAGAAAAGCAAAAACACAAGCTTTCAAAGAGCTCACATTCTCATGAGGGGAGATTACTTGCAAAAGTAAGTAAATACTGTAAGGGGCTACAATTCTAGCTATACTATCTAAAAACTAATGAGTGGTCACCAATAAATTATAAGCTTTAGCAAGAGCATTTAAGTGTTTAAGTATTTATTAAAGAGAATTAGGATCAGAGAGAAAGGTAAAAAATCTAACTATTTCTAAGAGACCCCATCATCTGACCCACCATGGCAAGGTCAGGAACCAAAAAAGAAAAAAGCCCTCTCCCAGCATCCCCTTCTTACTTTGTATCCTCCTCCCAGAAATGAGAGGCCCCTCAAGTTGATTGGCTGGTAGCCTTGACAGACAGTACCCACGAGCAAATGTCACTTCCTGACGCCAAGGACCTTGACCACATGGCTTGCCCTCAGAGGCCTTCTCCTCATGGCAGAGCTTTCCTACAGTAAGTCTCCAGCAGGTGGCATCATTCCAATCGTTACAATACATACAAGATAGAGTCAATGGAAATGAAAGTTAATCTCACAGGGAAAGCATTAGAAATTAAGTTAACAGTTGAGCTCAGTCTAAATTCTAAAATTTCATTTTGTCAGTTAGCAAACATTTCTTTTCTTTCCCTTCCATTCTCTTCTTTCCTCCCCTATAGGAGAAAAGAAAAACAAGAGCAAAACTACAACAAACACGAATAGTCAAGCCAAACAAATTTCTACGTTGGCCATGTCCAAAACCCCCATGCTTCATTCTGCATCTTGAGTCCACCATCTTTCTATAAGGAGGTAGGTAGCCTGCTTTCTCATTGGGTTTTTTTTTTTTGGAATGGAGGTTGATTGTTGCTTTAAGGTCTTGAGACTTTCAAAATTATATGTCTTTACAATGCTATTATTAGTATATAAACTATCCTCCTGGTTATTAAGCTTAAGTCTTGAAGGAAGCTAGAATGTAGATTTGGGGAGGGAGAGCTTTCCAGTCATGAGCGAGAGCCAGTGAAAAGGCACAAAGTTTGGGGATGGAATTTTCCTCCTCCTGGGATTTGGTAATGGATGACTGTCCAGTGTGAAAAACAGCAAGAAGGTTAGTGTTGCTGGATCATAGATAACATGAAAGGGAATAAAGTATAAGAAGACAGGAAAGTTAGAAGAGACCAAGTTAGTTAGGAAGGGACCACTATTTGTGGGGGAGATCTGGATGAAGATCCAGCAAAAGAGATTGAAGAGAACTCAGAAAGGTGGCAGAACCAGGAAAGAATATTATCACAAAAAGCTATAGAGAAGAGAGGATCCAGGGGAAGAAGACGATTGATTGTACCAAAGGATGCAGAGAAGTAAAAAAAGATGATGATTCATAAAAGGTAAAGTAGAATTGACAATTATAAGACCATTGGTAACTTGAAGAAAAGTAGTTTCAGTTGAATGATGAGGCCACAAGCCAGACTTCAGAGGGTTTCGAAGAGAAGTAGAGGAATCAACTGAAGGTGCCTTTCTCAAGGAATTTAGCCAAGAAGGGGATAAGAGGTAAAGGATAATAGCTAGTGTGGAGAGTCAAATCAAGTGAGGATTATTTTAAGGATGAAGGAGAGATGATTGTCTTGGAAATATGGAAGCAGAAAGGGAGACATTGCAGATTAGTGAAAGTGTAGTGATAATTTTTAAAAAGTCATTCTACTGAGGAAGACAAGATGAAATGGGACCAAGATTGCATGCATAGGGGGTTGTCTTGGCAAAGAGAAGAGCCACCTATTTATGTGAGACAGAAGTGAAGGAGGACTTAGTGGAAGAAGATACCATAGTAATGCAAGATGAAAAGGAGGAGAAAATGGGAGGTCTCAGCAAATGGTGTAAATTTTTTTCAGTGAAATATGAGACAGGGTTCTCACCTGAAAGGTTGCAATGGGATTTCTGAAGAGGGATGAAAAGGATTAGAATAGACATCATATTGAGTGGGTTAGTGAATCAATTAAAGAGGTGCAAGTCAAGGCAAATCATCAAACATTTATTAAGAACACACTACATGTCAGGTACTCTGCTAAGTGATAGAAACACAAATACAAGCAGAATGTAAATGCAGTCCTTGCCCTCAAGAAACTTACATTCTACTTCTAGTGGGGGAAGGAAACATAAAATAAAGATGAAAAGAAGGGGTTGAAGCACAATAAAGAAAGTCTTGAGTGTCAGAAGTGCAAACTGGAGAGGAATGAAGACATTATTGCCCCCTGGCATAATTCTAGGAGAATTTAGCCAATCAGAAAGAGAGCCTGAAAGGATGCTTAGTACTTCCATTATGAGAAGTCGTCCAGGAATGAATTGAGCATCCAGGATGAAGAGGTTTCTATGTCATGGTAGAGAAAAGTTCTGTGGAAAGTCTGGAGTGAATCTTAGAGAGAAATTAGATATGAGGTATAAAAAAAATTGCCTTGTAGGGGACCCAGTCCACACAATTTCATGATTTCATCGAGCCCCATTCAGTAGCATGTGGATAAAAATAAAGGTATTGGATGGTGGGAGTAAACTAAGGTCGGGATTTGTCAATGTATGAATGCCAATTGGATGAGAAAAGGAACTCAAGTTTATAGAATATTGTGGAGCAAAACTGATTCATGAAGAAGGAGAGATAAGGATGGGAAGACAGTATAGCCAGTGTAGGGGTGATGGCTTGGGAAAGGACTGAAGGGTAGAATTGGTCATCAAGGTGAGGATGATGAATAGCGTTAGAAGCTATAAGGCAGAGGAAAAGATAGAATGATAAAACATTAAGACCAGTTAAAGGAATTTCATTTTATGAACATGGAAGTGGAATACTTGGTGGGTGTTGGCAATATCAAGTTTATAACCATTTTTATGTATGAGGTGGAATAAAGGAGTAAATCATGAAGACTGACTTGTGTCATCTAGGAGGGCAACTAGGTGGTACAATGGATAAAGCACTGGGCCTGTAGTTAGGAAGACCTGTGTTCAAATCTGGCCTCAGACACTTAATAACTGTGTGACTCTGAGCAAGTCACTTAATCCTGTTTGTGAAGTGGCAAACCACTCCAGTATCTTTGCCAAGAAAACCCCAAATGGGGTCATGAAGAGTTGGACATGACTGAAATGACTGAATAAAGGGTTGAGGAAAAAAAAAGATAGGTGGAACCAAGATGTATACCCTGAGAATTGAGAGGAGGGAATAGATGAGAAAGACTGGTAGAATTGATGAAATTTAGGAATTTATTGCTTGCCTGTAGTTTATTTATATATATACATACACACACATACATACATACATACATACACATATATATACACACACATACATACAAACATATCTCATATATGTATGTATTCCTATAGAACTATAAATGGGGTATGGTGATTGACAGTATGACCTAAGATGAGACAACTGAGGTTTTGCTCTAAGGCAGCTACATCCAAGGAGCAATTTTTTCTCACTGCAAAGGTCCAGAGACAATTATCCCCATGTCTCAAAGTCCTCCAATAGCTTGTTCTGTGTAACATGGCACCTTCATCTGACTCCAGATGGATTGCCCTGGTGCTGTCATCATAGTTTTCCTCTCCCAGGGCCTGATTTCTTTCCCCTATAACTCTGAGAAAGAGGGACCCCCTTTCCCATGAGATTATACTGGTGCCATGTTGTATCCTCTGTACTGACACATACAACCACAAACTCTCAGCCCCTTCCAATTGAATTCCTATTATCCCAGGTGAAAGAATTCAAAGTGATAGCTCAGTAGATCTATCTGAGATAGCTCAGGTAGGGAGGTTGAATAGGAAGACATTAAACTCTTTCACATATTTACATAATTGCAGTGGGACCTGAGCAGCTCCTGGCTTTCAAAAACTAACTGCATCATTGCATTGCTTGAGTTGCTGATTTTTTCCACAAACACCATGAGTTGCCCCATATGAATTCATAAAGGGCATCCTTACATACAGCTGCAGAGAGCCCAGAAGTAGCCACATAAACAGAGGCATGTGTATTGCTTTGCATTTCTCCCTGTTTGCAACCAGTAGAGAATAATGGATGATAGTACAGACTGAGGCAATTGGGTCTTTGCCCCAGGGTGCCATCTTTCAAGGGGGCATCTATCTCCTTCTACATCTCTAATTCAATCCTACCTTCTTCTCCACTTCCAATGCTCCATCTACAGAAGCAGTTCTCTTCAGTCTCTCTTGTTATGTCCTGGCTATATGTGACATGATTTTCCCATGTACAGTATGCTTTAAATCATAGACCTTAAGTTTTCGTTGAGGTCAATCAATGTTGTTTGCCCTGTCTTAGAAATGACAAATTCAGTCTAAAAGACAACATTTTTTTTTTCAGGCAGCAGTGGATGCACTGTGCCTGAGATAGAACAGAATGAGGTGACGTCAATCCGTGAGTCTGTGGCAAGATAGTCCTAGATGAATCAGCTAAAGATATTTCAACACTTCAATACGTCAAGGATCTGTGATTTTGACAGTGTAGGTGCTCTCTCTGTGATGCTAAAAAGTGGGAAAACTGAGCAGAGAGGTGGAGCCTGGAACACAGTCACAGAGAAACAATTCTTTCAAAACTCAGATGCCCCTTGAGATTTTCTGGCCTGTCTTCAAACATGATACACAGCTCTCTTCTTGTTTCCTTGGAGGATAATCTTTGACATGATGGAATGTAAGGCTAAAAACCAGAAGACTTCTTGAGGAAACAAATAGCCTTGTAGCTGATAGACTATTTTTCACTGAGGTTCAGGAGAAGGGATGGAAAGTTGGGTCTGTGTCATTTGAAAATATTGGGGGGAAGCCTGTTTATGTTTGAAGTTATTGGGGAACTTACCTGGGGTTTCTAATATATTGCTACTTATAAATTAGAGGCTGTTGCACAAGTTTTGGTGGCAAGCATTTATTATTAAATCATATTATATGTTAGTAAAGAGTTGATCGCATTAAAGCAAGCCAAAAATCCCCAGCAACAGAGAGAGAGAGAGAGAGAGAGAGAGAGAGAGAGAGAGAGAGAGAGAGAGAGAGAGAGAGAGAGAGAGAGAGAGATCAAATACATGGATCCAGAGTTCAGAGGTCCTATATTACCTAGAGCTAGAGAGAAGGGGGGATGTGTAGCTGCCTCCTTCAGCTGACCAGCCCAAGAGGGAGAGAACAGAGGATGTGTGGCTATCTCCTTCAGTGTCCCAGCCCACGAGAGTGTAAGCCACCTGCAGGCCCAGAGGAGAGGTGGCTCTTACACACACAGTCCAAAGCTAATTGGCTAGCATAATTCAATTCTATTGGTTGAAGGGATCTAAGTGTGGTCCATATTAAAATGAGCTGCATCATGCTGAGCTCAAGGTATGGTTTCTATTGTCTACTGAGTTAATCTGATCTCTAATGTACCTTTGGGGCTGGCTCTGAGAAACCAGTCAGAGTTCCTGAGTTGGGGTAGTGTCAGTGGGTTTCCCCCAAAACCCATTATTAATAATTATTTTCTTGCAGCTCATATGTTCTTTCCTTTGTGTAAAATTGTACAGGCCTTAACATCCTCTTACAAAAACTGCCCTCACCTGTAACTTTCACATTTTTGTTGATTCTTCTGGTCTTCCAAACTCATAGGCTTGATATCATTTTCCTTCTCCTGTAGCCACTCATCTAATCAGTTTTCAAGTTCCGTCACAATGTCACTCCCATTTATTCCCTCCTCTCAGCTTTCAGTGCATACATCCCATTGACTCAGGTTCTCATCTCTTCTTGCCTAGAATAGGCTCTTTTTTTTTTTTAATCACAAAAGTATTTTATTATTTTCCAAATACATGTAAAGATAGTTTTCAACGTTTGTTTTTATAAGATTTCTAGTTCTACATTTTTCTCCCTCCTTCCCTCCCCTCTTCCCAAGACAGAAAGCAAACTGATATAGGTTATATACGATAAAGTAATCTATTGACAAGCAAAGGATCAGTGATAGCTCGAGAT
Source organism: Dromiciops gliroides (assembly GCF_019393635.1). Taxonomy (NCBI): domain Eukaryota; kingdom Metazoa; phylum Chordata; class Mammalia; order Microbiotheria; family Microbiotheriidae; genus Dromiciops; species Dromiciops gliroides. Next base: position 98,096,755 of record NC_057861.1, read on the forward strand.
GGGAATTAGACCTGTGATTTCACTGGTATTAGGAGCTCCCAGGTGAGGAAACTCCCTCCATTCATACAGGTTGGCACCTTCCTTGAAGCTTAGACTCTTTAATAAAGAGTTGCCTAGTATATCATGTTCGTTGAACTGTCCCAAATAGCCAGTTTTTGTCAGAGGTGGGATTTGAACCTGGGTTTTCTTGGCTCTAGGCCAGCTCTCTCTATCCATAGAATAGGCTCTTAAGTAATCTTCTTGCCTCCAGCCTTAGTCCTCTGCAACCCAACCTTTACATTGCAGCTTGAATAACTATACTAACACACCATCATCTTTATTCACTTCAGTTCAGTGAGCATTTAGTACTTAGCACAGTGCCTTGGCACATAGTACATGCTTAGTAAATATCGATTGATTGCTTGCTTGATTCATTTAGTGCCTGCTATGTGAGAAATTCTATGTTGGGGCTAAGGAGAAACAGCATGTATCCAGATAAGTAAATGCAAAATATGTACAAAATGAGCATAAGATACTTTTTTTGGAAGACATTAAGAAGTAGGAGAATCAGGTGGGGCATCTTATTGGAGGTGGTACTTGAAATGAGCCGTGAAAGGTAATATAAGTTCCCAGGAGCAGAGATATGGACAGAGAGCATTCTAAGAATGGGTTATAGCTATTATAAAGACTCTGAGGGGCGGCTAGGTGGCGCAGTGGATAGAGCACCGGCCCTGGATTCAGGAGTTCCTGAGTTCAAATCCGGCCTCAGACACTTGACACTTACTAGCTGTGTGACCTTGGGCAAGTCACTTAACCCCCATTGCCCCGCAAAATAAAATAAAATAAAATAAAGACTCTGAGATGGGAGATGGAATATTTCAAAGTTAAGTGGCCCCATTCAGCTGGATTGTAGTGTGTATAGGGTGGGGGGAAATGGGTCATCAGTCTGGAAAGATAGATGGAACATATTTGGAAGGGCTTTAAATAATAGAGGATTTTGTTTTTTCCCTACTGGAAATAGGGACCCATTGAAGCTTCTTGAGCATAGGAGGGACAACATCACAACCCTGTTTTAGAAACTTGCATCTGGCAGTTAGATTGTAGAAGCAAAAAGCTGAAAGCAAGGAAATAAATTAGGAGACTATTGAAATAGTGGTGTGCTGATAGATAATTCTTCAATGAGATTCAGGAGAAGAGATGGAAGGTGTGATTGTATGCTCCTCTTTCATGTAATGATATACATGATTTATCATCCCCTTAGAAAAATTATTGGAGCCAGCTCCAATTAGCTCCTGAGCTAACTGTTCATAAAAATGAAAACAGTGGGAACATTTATATCTTAGAAGATGATGGCAAATGCTACAAATCAGAACTTGGCTTTTTTATTCCTTGGATTTAAGAAAGTATTGAAGAAATGTTAATAATGCAGATTAAACTTAAAAGTGTGTCATGAATGCATGTGATTTTTCTCTAGAGTTGTCTGTTCAACATTTCCTGGCTGAAAAGGAAGGGACAGACTGAAAAATGTTGTATAGATATGGTTAGATATGAAGGTCAAATGAGAGTGAAGAGTCAAATATTACTTCTAGAATGAGAGGAAGAATGGTTATACCTTTGATAAAAAAAGAGTGCTTAGTAGAAAGGGTACATTGATGGGAAAAGATAAGAATTTTGTTTTAGTCATGTTGGGTTTGAGATGCCTGTTGGAAATCTAGGTAGGTATGTCCATCAGACAGTTGGCAGTGAAGGATTGGAGTTAAGAGGAGAGATGAGGGCCGGAATAGAGAATTAGTTATCATCTGCAGAGACAGTAGTTAAACCTATGGTGGATAATGAGATAATCAATGGAGACCAAAGAGGTAAGAACAGAGAGAACAAAAATTAGAGAGAAGGAGTGATCGAAGGGACAAACTTCTGAGGAGAGCAGAGGGAATGAAATCAAGAATAGAAGCAAAAGGGTTGGTATTTGCAAGAGGGATGGGCACCTACTCTTAGACTGGAGCAAAGGAGGAGAGAATAGGGCATGCTGTTGAGGGGAAGGGGTTGTAGGTGGCTTGAGGAGAGAAGAAAAGGAGTAGAATTTCAGGGTATAAAGGGAGTATAAATAGATTTAATAAAAAAGAGTATAAAGATTGAAGTACAGTAGTAATAGTGCAGTTGATATTGGATAACATGTGTATATATACAGACATATATAAACATTTGTATATGTATACATATGTGTATATGTGTGTGTGCGCATGTATGTATGTGTATATATAGATAGAGATAGGGATAGATAGAGATAAAGATAGAATCTGAGTTTGCACAGTTGTGTGATATTCTTTCATGGTATTGATAAGCACACAAATAAGAATGGAGAAGGCAGATAAATGTAACAATCCAAGGATATAAAGTACTGAAAGGCAATAAAACAAAAGAGTAAGTGGTTTAAAGGTGACGGATGATGTAAAGTTGAACTGGTTAACTATAGGGTCAAGATTTTGAAGGGAAGAAGGTGATACCAAAACAGGGGCAGTAGATTGAAAACTGAAGTAAGAACTGAAAAAGATTTAGAAGGAATGGGGAGAAGTGGAAGGATAAGAGGTTATGGTCAGATAAAGGAATTTTAGTTATAGGTGGAGAAGTAATATAATACTGAGAAAAGTTAAGTGGAAGTGTCAATCAGAGAAGTTTGCCATGTTACTTCTCTGCTCAAAATTAGGATTTGAACCCAGGACTTCTAATTCCAGATCCAGTACTCATTCATCAGGCTGTACTGCAATTATGTCCTAAGGCAGAGTTGCCCAGAATTAGACCTTTTACTCTATTTTGTGAGCTTTTGATATCCCCTACTTTCCTCCTCATAGTTTGATCACTCCATTTTCTAAGATTGGCATGCCCTCCCCCCCATCTCTGTTTGGCTTTCGTCTTATATCTGACAGTTAGAATTGAATATACCCCAGTGCCCACCACTCAACACCAAGCAGATAAAAAGTCTTCCCCCAGTTAACAGGGCCCTCAATTTGTGTCTCTCCACTACCCTCAATTAAGCTGTATTCACCATGATTTCCCCTAGATATTTACTACTTTTTTTGGCCAATTAACTTTTTCCATCCCGGGATCCTTTGAGACAGAGGCAGCTGGGTGATAAATAGATAGAACACAAGACTCAGAGTCAAGAAGGTCAGAGTTTGGATCGTCTTGGACTTTTTCTAGCTGTGTGACCCATCTCTTGACTCCTGCCATTTTTTCTGGCTGTCCCAGGCCTGGAATGTTCTTCTTCCTCATTTCTGCCTCCTGGCTTCCTTCAAGTCTCAGCTAAAATCCTATATTCCATGAGAAGTTATTCCCTATACCATTTATTGCTAATGTCTTCCCTAATCTCCAAATTACCATCTGCATATCTTGGTTATGCAGAGTTCTTTCCATGTTGTCTCCCCCATTAGATTGTGAGTTCCTTGAGAGCAGGACTGTCTTTTGCCTTTCTTTGTATCCCTAGTGCTTAGTACAGTTCCTGGCACATAGTATAAACACTTAATCAATGCTTATTGACTGACATTCACCATCCCTATAACCCTAGAGGGGCTGACAGGAGTTATCAAAGATCTTTAGGAGCAGTCACAGGAGATGCCGATCATATTATCTCAGATTGTAGAGCCACAGGATTACTCCATATATTCCATGAGGTGGCTTCTCCAAGGCCTGTGGCTGCTGTAGGGTTTTTTTCACCAGTCTGCCGTTTGCTCAGGAAGTGCTCACTATACTCTGTCCAGGTCAGACCACACCTAGGACAATGTTTTCAAAGGAAATTGACAAGCTGAATCACAACAAGGATGATAAAGGGACCAGATAATATGTTATAGGAAACTTATTTGAAGGAATTTGGGGTATTTGGAGAAGAAAACAATTAGGGGAATGGCTCTGCCACTTCCTACCTCTGTGACTCTGGGAAAGTCACTTAAACTCTGTGGGCTTTATTTCCCTCATCTGTAAAATATGGGGTTGGAGAAAATTACTGCTGAGGCACCTCTATGGTTATGATCCTATGACATGACATCTGTCTTTGAGTATTTAAAGGGTTGCCTTAGAGAAGAGGTACAATATGATTTGATAAACATTTAAATGCCTGTCATGTGTCAGATGCTGCTTGGTGCTAGGGGATATAAATAAGAAATAGAAAGGCAGTTCTTGTCTTCAAAGGCCTTACAATCAAATGGGGAAATACAATATGAAAAGGAAATATTAAAAGAGGGGAAGCAGAGGTTACTTGCTGCAGGGGCATCATCATCATGATGAGGAGGAGGGTGAAGATGATAGTGGTGATGGTGGTGATGGTTGTGGTGATGGTGGTGATGGTTTTGCTGCTGGTGGTGGAAGTGAAAACAACAAATGAAGAGATGGTTGGAATTTTGAGCTCTCTCTATAAAGGAAGTCTACAAGAGGACTTTTTTGCTCTGGGCAGAAGCAACTGAGGAGATTGATGAAGTATAATTAACAAAACTGAAACACCGTCTATAATGATGAATTTCTTGGTGATGAGCTTACTCTGGATGGGGCATGGTAGTGGTGGTGGCAGCAATGATGATGGGGTGGTGGTGGTTATTATATTGTAAATTCTTGAGGGCAGAAACGGTCTCTTACTTCTTTTTGCATCCCTAGTACTTATCATAGTGCCTGACACACAGCAGGTGCTTAATAAATGTTAATTGATTGATTAATGGTGTAGTCAAAACCAAGTAGTGCAGCTAGTGGTAAATGAAGAAGGATTAGATTTGTCCTACTTGGCCCCAGAAGGCTCATCTAGGAACACTGGGTGGAAACTACAGAAAGGTGATTTTAGGCTTGATACTGGAAAAGTTTCCTAACAATGGAAATTTTTGAAAGTAGAATGGACTTCCTTAGGAGGTTCCCTACACTGGAGACAGTTAAGTGCAAGCTGAATGAGGACTACTTGTTGGGACTACTATAGAGGGTATACTTTTCAGGTACAATGACCTCAATAAGTGTGCTTGCTGTCTCCAAGCTTGCTTGAAAAATAAACACCAACATTCTCTTATCAATACCATATTGCTATGAATCATGGGACATCATGCTTTAGAAGAATCACAATTAAAGGTTACCCTGGGCAAGCCTTTTAACCTATTATTGCCTTAGTTTCTTCAACTATAAAATAAGGATAATAGTTGTTGTGAGGATCAAATGAGGTAATATTTATAAAGTGCTCTGCTGGTCTCCTGACTGCGCTGCATAGACGGTCTCTCTCTCTCCAAAGGTGGCCTTCGGTTTTGGTGAGTTTTTATAAGGAATATAGACTAAGCTTAGACTTAAGATGATTTGTATTGTGTTTCTACTTTCCTATCCTTCTAATCAACATCACCTTGTGACTACCATAACAATAAAAGGTCTATCTAAAAAACCAAAAAGCTTCTTCCATTTACTAGTCTGGGAGATAAATTAAGGGAAAGGTTAAGTAGGGGAGATTTATGATCTAATATCCAATTTTAAATCTCACAGTTTGGCTTGACACATAATATGCACTTAATAAATGCTTGTTTCCCTTCTCTTCCCCAAAGGACAACAGAAAGTTGCATAGGGCTATGGGAATGGAGTAATTAAGCTGCTGTGAATTATCACTGGTGACTGACAGGTAAGAAGTGGAATAAGCATATCAAGGATATGCATGATCTAAAAAGGAAGTAGCCCAGTCAGGTTTCCAGAGCAAGAGATGACATATAGAAAGTCTGGTTGCTCCAATGATGTCTATAAAATATTAAAGGAACCAGAGTAAGGCCTCCAGAATGGTGGATAAATCCTGTGCTGAGGATTTATATGGAAGGCTGTGGATGAGAACTACACAGGACGAGAAGGCACGTGATGTTTAAATCTAAATGTGGGTACCAACCTGCCCCCCCCACCAGTTTTGAAGGGGGGGAGCTGGCTAAAATCACTGATAAATTCAGCAAGAGTTTAGGCTTTTAAGCATTTATTAAGTTGTATTAGAAGTTAGTGAAGAGAGGGTCAGTATAGCCAGAGAAACCCTTGCTTTTCCTAGCAGTCCACGTGAAGTCCCTCACCACACCAAAGTCCTGGAGGGAAAGGGGGTGGGGGTGGGGGGGACAGGGCTCTCCTGTTCTCTGTTTCTGCCCCTAGGCCTGTGCCAAATCCCATTATTTTATCACAGGCACAAGATATGATCTACATGGGTGGAGACAGTGCCTATATCTGTGAGACCACAAACTCATCTATATATTATTATTAATTGTAATTATGTTATTAATTAGACTTGATATTACACATAATATCAATATTGTAATCAATTGATTATTATATAATTACCATTATAATTATAATAAATTATTATATTATTGATGTTATTAATAATAACAATCAACATTTACATAATTGAATTACTACAGACAAAGCATCTTGTTTAGAATAAACAAATGAATAAGCTTAGCATAATAAGAATCCTGGCTATTTTCCTTATTGCCTTTGGAATCTTTCCAGGTCTTAGTTTCATTGTCTTTATGGCCATGATCACACAATTATTAAGGGACAGAGATGGAGATGAAGGACAAGTCTTCTGATGCCAAGTTCAATACTCTTTTTACTATCCTAGACTTCCTTTGTAGGCCCCAACCTCATGCAGTGCTACAAAAGAGTGCTGGACTGAAAGTCAGAAGACCTAGATTCAAATCCCACCTTTTTCACTTCCTACTTGTGTGATCTTGCACAATTCATTTAACTTCTCTGTCCTTTAGTATCTTTCTCTTTAACAGAGGGAAGAGGTGGAATAAATGATCTTGAAAGTTCTTCTAGCACTGAACTTATACCAGGATTGTGCTCATCAACTCAGACCAGGTGACTGTTAAAATTTCTGTGTGAGTCTTGGAAATTGGAAAACATTACAAATTAGTGTTTGGGTAATTGTTTTGTTAATTGTCTAGATTTAAAGCAAGAATTGGAGAAAATGTTAATAATCCAGATTAAACGCAAAAGTGTTTCATGGGTACTTTTATTTTTGGAGAGATGGTTGTTAAATATTTAGCAGCTCACCTCTGCCTATGACTCTATAATCTAGGTAATTAGAGGGCTAAGTAATTAGAGAGGTGGGAAGAGTAAAGATCTCTTTACTTTTGAGATATGGGTATTACTGGAGTTGAATGTAAACAATTAGAATCAAGTCTGGCTTGTTTGGGAATTCTTTGTAGAGTTTTTAATGAAGGACAGGACATGATTTAGAAGAAAGTTGAGCGTATGTTCTAGGGAGCATTTATCACATCAGGGTCATAGCCAGTCATCTTGATCTATATGTTGCCACTGGACCTAGATGACTCTTGAGGACAGAGTAAGGCTAATGACTTTGCCCAGCTCTACCTCACTTAAATCCAGTTCACTTGCAGTCAAGACATCACCTTCCTGGTGTCATTGGTCCTCTCTGAGAACAAAGGACAAATGACAACAACAGTTGATCACGTATTTGTTCTTTGGGGCAATGTGTATATGTGAGACGTTGATTAAAATTACCTTTTTAATGATGGTAGTAGACATTTATACATTAAAAATATATTATTTTGGGGGCAGCTAGGTGGCACAGTGTATAAAGCGCCCACCCTGGATTCAGGAGGATCTGAGTTCAAATCTGACCTCAGACACTTGACACTTACTAGCTGTGTGACCCTGGGCATGTCACTTAACCCTCATTGCCCTGAAAAAAAGGCTATTATGAGGATCAAATGAGATTATGCATATGAAGTGTTTTGCCAAGCTTTGGACCATATCTCTGTGTGTGTGTGTGTGTGTGTGTGTGTGTGCTTGAGTGCCATGTGTAGTGTGATGATTATAATAACAATAGCTACCATTTTAAGGTATGCAAAGTATTTCATCTTATTTGATCCCCACAACAGTCTTTTGAGGATTGTGCTATTATTAACTCTGCTTTTCAGAAGAGGAAACTGGACCCCATATGAGCTCAGCACAGTCACAGGGGAGAGTGCCCGAGAGATGCCTTCTCAAGTAACCATCTTTCTTTCTTTCTTTCTTTCTTTCTTTCTTTCTTTCTTTCTTTCTTTCTTTCTTTCTTTCTTCCTTCCTTCCTTCCTTCCTTCCTTCCTTCCTTCCTTCCTTTCTCTCTCTCTCTCTCTCTCTCTCTCTCTCTTTCTTTCTCTCTCTTTCTTTCTTTCTTTCTTTCTTTCTTTCTTTCTTTCTTTCTTTCTTTCTTTCTTTCTTTCTTTCTTTCTTTCTTTCTTTCTTTCTTTATTTTGGTGAGGCAATTGGGGTTAAGTGACTTGCCCAGGTCCACACAGCCAGTAAGTGTTAAGTGTCTGAGGCCATATTTGAACTCAGGTCTTCCTGAATCCAGGGCTGGTGCTCTATCCACTGCACCAATCTAACTGCCCTCACCATTTTTCACAGTGGACAGAAACAAAGAGGAAGCAGTACAGCTTACACTCTTAAGGTACTTTAAGGTCTGTGAAGCTCTTTCCTCAAAACAACTCTGTGAAGCAGGAAGTCCAAGTACTAAATCCAGTAACAAGTGTTATAAAAAGAAATTCCATTTGGAACCATGTGCCTCTTTCATAAAAGGAGAAAAAAAAGAAAATCACAGCAACATTCAAGTTAGGGGAAGAGAATGTTACTGGGAGATGGGAGATCTGGGACCTACTCAGATTTGCCACCAAATTAGCTCCAAGTCAACTGCCCTTTCTAGCATTTGGTTTCCCCCTGTGTGAAAATTAGGACAGTGCATAAAATTGGATACAATACTTCAGATATGGTTTGAGCATGTCTAGAACAAATGCAAACCAGACAAGGATACCTGGGGCAGCACATTGACTTAGAAAACCACAAACTAACATTATCTATAATGTATCACATTTTTATTGATTTTGTTCCCAATTATATTTTATTCTAGTTGTAGCCACACTGGGGAGTTTTGTGGACCACAAGTTTGACAACTGTGGCCTACATAATTATAAGATCATAGATTTGTAGATGGAAAGGGCTTTAGAGGCTGTAAAAATTCAAGAAAACTGAGGCAAACGGGTTAAGAGATTTGTTTAAGACTCTTCCTACTCTAAAAATATGATGGTTACATAAATCCATATTTCCTTGTTTGACATAAAGTATGTGGCTATGGGCCTGTACTAACTAAGAATAATAAATGAATTATATAAAATAACTTTCTTTCTGTGGTGCTAACCAGTAAGGAACATTTAAGAAAATTATTTTTAACAGTGCTTTAAGGATGGGCTTCCTCAATTGGAAAGAGTTCCTCTATATCCTGGAAGGATCATTTGAACTGGTTGTAGGTAAGGTTCTTGTAGTCAGAGACTGTTTTGCCTTGTGACCTGGTATCACTAGCACTCAGGACCCAAATTTAAACGTCATATATGCATAATGAATTTGTATTGGGTTGGATTGCATTGGTAGATGAGGAAACAGAAGCTCGGAAAGTTTATGAGTTGTCCACGGTCATCTGGGCAATAAATGTTGGTGTTAGAATTTTAACTTAGGGCTTTGGGCTCCAAGTCCAGAACACTTTCCATTATACCACAATTAGTCTGTGCAGAAGGAGTCTTGGCTTTCTGTGCCTCCAAAGCAACAAGAAAAATATCAGCTAATTAACATGCAATAACAGCATCACCGTGCTGTTTATCATACCTAACAGTATTATGTCTCCAAGCCCAGTCATTTTCCTGTTGGCAGCCTGCTAAACCTATTTCAGGCAGATGGAAAATTTGAAGGACATTTCCAGCCATTAAGCCTAGTATAAATCTTTCAAAATTGCATATAAATACACGATATGTCCTATTAAGATTTTTTAAATTAATGGTCATGCAATTTCCTGATTAAAACAGAAACTATTTATCACACAGTGGTGTTTCTTTGAACAGATAATTATGTTTGCAAAGACTGTAGTGCTTAATCTGAGAAACTATTTTTTTTTACTCCAACTTCCAAGTCAAATCTAGGTTGACATTTACATGTGAAGACCCTCTTCAGTTGTCAAACCCCACCCCTACACTGACTGATGCTTCTGACTTAATTTTAGATATTAATACCTCACATTTTTATATTGCTTCCTATTTCATTTTCAAAATATTTCCCTCTCAACAATCCTGTAGGGCAGAGAGTGGAAGTATTGTTTTTCCCATTTTAAAGGACTGGAAAGGTAGGCACAGAGATTACAAGTTACTTGCCCACAGAAAAAAGAGTCTACTCAGTTGCACAGTTGTGGAAAAAACGCAAAACTAGTTCTTCTGATTGCACATCAGCCAGTCAGTAAACATTCATTAAGTGCCTACTATGTGCCATGCATTGTTCTAAATACGGGGGATAGAGAAAAAGGCAAAAGACAGTCCCTGCCCTCAAGGAGCACACAGTCTAATGGGAGAGACAGCAAGCAACAAATATACGTAAATATGCAATATGCAGAATAAATGGGTCAAGGGGAAATATAATGAGTACAGTTTGGGACATATTAAGTTTAAGATGTCCAGTTTGAGCTATCTAAACGGTAATTGGAGATGTGAGATTGAAAGTCATCAGTGATGTTGTGACAGAATAGGTAGATCTGAGAATCAACAGCAAAGAGAGGATAATTAAATCCATGAGAGCAGGTGAAATTATTATGTAAAGTTATATAGAGGAAGAAGAGAAGAAAATCCAAGACAAAATCATAGGTGACACCTATGGTTAAGAGATGTGATTTGTAAGAGGATCCAGAAAAGGAGATTAAGAAGGAGTGAACAGATAGGAAAGAGAAGAACCAGAAGAGAGCAGTTCCCTGAAAACCTAGACAGAAGAGAGTACCAGTCAGAAGTGGGTGATCAATGGTGTCAGGTGCTGCGGAGAGGTCAAGGAGAATGAGATTTGAGAAAAGGCCATTGGATTTTGAGAGCTAAGAGATCACTGGTAACTTTGGAGAGAGTAATTTTGGTGGAATGATATGGTCAGAAGACAAATTGTAAGGGGTTAACAAAATGAGAGGCAAGAAAATGGATTCATCTACTGCAGATGACCTTTTCAAGGAGTTTAGTTATAAAGGGCATAAGAAATACAGGATGATAGCCATGATGGGAGGATTAAGTGAGTTTTTTTCCCCCTCTCAGGATAGGAGAGACATGGGGCATGTTTGTAGTTAACAGTCAAGGAACCAATAAAGAAAGATTGAAAATAAGTGAGAGAGTGGGGATAAAAGAGGAGTCAAATTGTTGGAAGGGACAGGATGTAATGGGATCACTTGAGCTGGTAGACGTGTCCGATTTGGTAAGGAGTAAGACTGCCTCATCATGTGAGACAGTGATAAAGGAGGAGACTGTGGCAGGAGGCATCTGAGTGATAGGAGATGAGAATGAGGGGAAAGAAGGAGCTCGTGGAAAATGGCCTTAATTTTTACTGTAAAATACAAGGCAAGATTCTCAGTTGAGAGGGTGGGGTTAGGGAGAAACACAGGGGGTTTGAGGAGAAATTAAAAAGATTTGGAAGAGGCACTAAGGAAGTGAGAGAGTGAGTTTATAAGGGCAGTTTACTAGGATTGCCTAGCAGTGATGATGGCCTAATTGAGGTTGTATAGCACAGATCTGTAGTGGACCCAGTCAGATTGGTTGCAGAGTTTTCTCCACCTTCTTTCAGCAGTATGTGTGTGGGAGCAAAAGTGGTGAATGGTGGGAACGATCCAAGGCTGAGGCTTGTCAGAGAACAATGGGTGAAAGAATGAGGAACTACAGATTTAAAAGAAAAGAATGGAGCAGCTAAGTAGCACAGTGGATAGAGCACTGGGCCTGGAGTCAGAAAGATGTAAGTTCAAATCTGGACTCAGACACTTATTAGACTCAGACATTGTGCAACCCTAGACAAATCTCTTAACCCTGTTTGCTTCGGTTTCCTCATCTGTAAAATTTCTGGAGAAAGAAGTGGCAAGTCACTTCAGTATATTTGCCAAGAAAATCCAAAATGGGATCACAAAGAGACTGAAACAACCAAACAAAAAGAACAATAGTGTACATCCGAATTGGTTCACCAGAGTCAAGATGGGGAGAAAAGGAGAGAGTAGCTAGTGCAGAGGAGATGGTCTGAGAGAGAATTAAGGGGTCAAGAGACTGGAACTCATGACATGGACAAAGAATAGGGTTTGGTAAAAGAAGATGGGGGAAAAGGTGGAAAGCCAATAGATAATGGTCAGCCAAGGATTTTGAAATTCTTGAATGTGAAAGTGGTACATTTATGAGTGATGGGAAGATCAGATATGTCTATCTTTATGTGTGGCTGAGGTTATGGTATGTAGTTAAGTGGAGATAATGAGTATTTAGAGGGAAAGACAATAATAATGTTGAAGTTCACTACTATGAGGGCAGGAATTGGGAAGGAAAGAAAAATTGTGAGCCAGGTACTGAACTCAGTGAGGACAGAAGGACAGTGACCTTGAGATCTGTTGCTAATAGCTACTGGAGTTTTAAATGAGTGATGGAGATGAATTTCATGGACCTCAAAGGAAAAGAGTGATGGAACTAGGGAGAGAACCTAGAAGTGGCAGTGGGGAGCAAGGGGCATTTTTCATATTGTCCAGTGAGCAGAGGAGAATGAGTGAAGGTGCTTGTTTCTCTGTACCAAACTGTTTCAAGGTCAGACCCGTTTTTTTTCTTGAGCAAAGGTAAATATAGCAATATGGAAAGCCTATTAATTCATCATACAAGTATTAAGCACCTTTTATATTCAACATTCCCCAGATGGTTTAATCTCTATGAGAAATATTCAAATAATGGAATCCTAAAATTTTAAATGAACCTGTAAGTCATTTGATCCAACCCCCAGAGTACCTGATGGAACCCCTTTATAGCATCCCTGATAAATTACCTTGCTGCTTCTAATTGAACTCAGTCAACGTTTGGGAGTTTGCTATTTCCCAAGATGTCTCATTCTATTGTTGGGCAGCTCTAATTATCAGGTAAATTTTCCTTAAATCCATCTCCCTCTAAATTCTATTCATTAGTCCCAATTTTACCCTTTGGAGACAAGAATGATTATCCTATTCACTCTTAAACAACATAGCCCTTAGGATACCTGAAAGCACATGGCATCTTTCTCCTAAATCTTCTCTTTTCAAGGCTAAAAAATACCAATTTCTTCACTCTCATAGGATCATAGACTCATGGATCTAGAATGGCAATTGATCTTAGAAAGCATCTATCTCTTCTTCTCAGCAATACAATGGTCCAAGATAGTTCCACAGGACTCATGATGGAAAATGCTCTCCAAATCAAGAAAAGAAAAGAACTGTTGAATCTGGATGCAGATCAAACCATATTATTTCTATTGTTTTGGTTTTTGGGGGGTTTTTTTGAGGTTTTTCTGTTTTTGCTCTGATTCTTCTCTCATAACATGACTAATGCAGAAATATGTTTAATGTGATTGTACATATATAACCTATATCAGTTTACTTGCTGTCTTGGAGAGAGGGGAGGGAGGGGAGGAGAAAAATTTGAAACTAGAAATCTTATAAAAACAAATGTTGAAAAGTATCTCTAAATGTAACTGGAAAATAATAAAATATTTATATGGAAAAAAAGAAAGCATCTATCTCAATTCTATTTTACAGAAAAGGAAGATGAGGTTCAGAAGCAGATTAAGTGACTTGCCCAAAGTTGTACAAGAAGTCAGTGATAGAGGCAGGATTTGAACCCCATTGTTTAGACTCTTTCCAAATTATTGCTTTGTTTCAGTATGTCATGATTTCAAATCACCTTCACTATCTTAGTCTCTTTCCTCTGGACATACTTCAGTTACTAAATGTTCCTCCTAAAATGTGCTGACATCCTTATATTTCTGTCACTTTACCTCTCTGAATAATACTTGGTGTACTAAAAATCTCTCAGGGTTATTGTGGGAAAAGCCTTTGTAAACTTGAAAATATAATGTATAGTTGGATTTTCTCATATACCTTCCATTCTACTACTCTCTGAGAGCTTTCTGAAGACAAGGATGACAACTCAGTCTTAATCTCTCTTTGTAGTTCTTTCAGCTCCTAGCACTTTATCAATAAGTGTTTATGGAATGAATGAATGTGAAAGTGAAGCATTGGGGAAAGTGGCAAACTCATTCACATTGGTTTTGTAGACAAGAAATTTGTTGCTGCTATTCAGTCATTTTCAGTCCTATCTAACTCTTCATGACCCCATTTGGGGTTTTCTTAGCAGAGAAACTAGAGTGGTTTGTCATTTACTTCTCTAGCTCATTTTACAGATGAGGAAACTAAGGTAAATAAGATTTAGTGACTTGACATAGGTCACACAGCTCCTGTCTGAGGCTAGATTCGAACTTAGGAAGATGAGTCTTCCTGACTCCAGGCCTGGCACATGGACACATTGTGCCATCTAGCTGCCAAGATAAGAAATGAAAATGTCTTTTTAAAAGTCTTCTATGGGGCAGCTAGGTGGTGCAGTGGATAGAGCACCAGCCCTGAATTCAGTAGGACCTGAGTTCAAATTTGGCCTCAGACACTTGACACTTACTAGCTGTGTGACCCTGGGCAAGTCACTTAACCCCAATTGTCTCACAAAAAAGGTCTTCTAGGATAATGAGAGATGTGGCAAATTTTAATAACCTCAACTACTGGGGAAAAGATTATTTGACAAAAACTACTGGGGAAGTTAGTAAATATCCAAGGTGGGATTTGGATTTAGGTATCCTAATTCTAAGACCAGTGCTATCCTTCCTACAGGGCAAAAAGGTGGCACTGTGGATAGAGTGCTGACCTAGACTAAGGAAGACCTGAGTTCAAATCTGGACTTAGATACTTACTTACTGGGTGGCCCTGGGCAAGTCACTTAGCTGTTTACCTCAGTTTCCTCATCTGTAAAAATGAGCTGGAGAAGGAAATGGGAAACCACTCCAGTATCTTTACCAAGAAAACCACAAATGGGGTCATGAAGAATTGGACACGACTGAAAAGGACTAAACAATTCCTTCTATATCAGGATTACTCTATATTAAATAATGATCATTGGAATTTTTTTCAGTTATCTCAAAGTATTGGGCCCAACTGCAGATACTGCTCATGGTGTAGGAGCCCACAGATTTGGATCCATTGGGAAGGCTCAAAATAGAAACAGCACTATATTTTTTAATTTATTTTTTATTTTTTTATTATTATTTTTAAATTATTAAAGTATTTTATTTTTTTTCCCATTACATGTAAAGATAGTTCCAACTTTTGTTTATACAAGCTTTCCAATTTCAGATTTTTCTCCCTCCCTCCCCTCCCTCTCCCCTCCCCTAGACAGCAGGTAATCTGATAGAGGTTTTATATATATATATATATATATATATATATATATATATATATATATATATATATATATATATACACATATATACATAATAATATTAAACATATTTCTGCAATAGTCATGTTATAAGAGAAAAATCAGAGCAATGACAACAAACCTCAAAATAGAAAAACATCAGCACCAAAACCAAAAGAAATAGTATGGTTCATTCAGCATCTATACTCCACAGTTCTTTTTTTTTTTTTCCTGGATTTGGAGATCCTCTTCTATCATGAGTTCCCTGGAACTCTTCTGTACCATTGCATTGGTGAGAAGAATATAGTCCATCACAGGAGATCAGCACTCAATGTTGATGATACTGTGTACAATGTTCTTCTGGTTCTGCTTATCTCACTCATCATCAGCCCACGCAAGACCTTCCAGGTTTCTCTGAACTCCTCCTGCTTATCATTTCTTACAGCACAATAGTATTCCATTGTATTGATATACCACAACTTGTCCAGCCATTCCCCAATTGATGGGCATCCCCTCAACTTCCAATTTCTTGCCACCATGTAAAGAACAGCTATAAATATTTTTGTACATGTGGGTCCCTTTCCCCTTTCCATGATTTCTTTGGGCAAAAGACCCAAAAATGGTATTTCTGGGTCAAAGGGTATGCACAGCTTTATTGCCCTTTGGGCATAATTCCAAATTGCTCTCCAGAATGGTTGGATCAGTTCACAGCTCCACCAACAATGCATTAGTGTTCCAATTTTTCCACAGCTTCTCCAACATTTATTATTTTCCTTTTTTGTAATTTTAGCCAATCTGATAGGTGTCAGGTGGTACCTCAGAGTTGTTTTAATTTGAATCTCTCTAATCATTAGAGATTTAGAGCATTTTTTCATATGGGAATTTGGTTTCTTCATCAGAAAACTGCCTGTTCATATCCTTTGACCATTTCTAAATTGGGGAACAGCACTATATTTTTAACAGAACATATAGTTGAAGATCTGCATTCTAGGTCTTTCTCAGTATCTATCTCTAAATGTGACCTTGAGTAACTTCTTTGTCACTCTGGGGGTATGATGGCTGGGGAGACTCAATTCTTAATTTTTTAGTGAGGCAATTGGGGTTCAGTGACTTGCCCAGGGTCACACAGCTAGTAAATGTTAAATGTCTGAGGCCAGATTTGAACTCAGGTACTCCTGACTCCAGGGCCGGTGCTCTATCCACTGCGCCACCTAGATGCCCCTCAATTGCTAATTTGAGCTTTTTTTAATGGCATTTTTTTGAAAGTATATGGACGGATCATGTCGGTAGCTCCGAAGGTTACAACCTTTCCTCTGCCATCTTGGCTCGAACCCTCCCACCCCAATTTGAGCTTTTTAATCTCAGAAAATCAGCAAATGATGCAAATCAGGACTTAAGACAATGATGTCAAAAATTAATAATATAGATTTAAAAATGTGTTGTGTTAACCTTTGTTTCGTAGAGAACCAGTGTTAAACATTTGCCATCATACCCCTGCCTTTAGGCTTCTTCCATCATTTCAGTAAAAAGAAGAGAGATTTTATACATACAAAAAGAATGGCTTAGATTAGATGATCTCATAGGCCTCTTAAAGTTCTAACATTCTGAGATTTTTTTTCCATTTCTAAATCATGTTGCAAAGAATTCATGATAAGATTCTGGTGTGGGTTTTGAAAGTATCTCTCAGTTATTTGAAATATCCACTTATGTGAAATAGATTTAGTTCCAAGCCATACAGGTACAGGAGAATTTATCATAGATTAAGGGACCCACTAGTCCTAAATTATTATGGAAAGAGGAGCCTTTCCAAAGTAGAAAGTATTTGAAAGTGAACAGTGATTATTCATTACCAGTTGGCCAGCTTCACAATACTCTATCCAGTTCTATAATCAGCTTGACAAATAGTTATTAAAACCCAAACATATGCAAAATGAGATGGATAGTTAGTATCATGGAAACTTAAAACATGAACTTGGACAAGCTTTGAGAGAGAGTGGAAGATAGAAGGGCCTGGACAACGGAGCAGCAATGTGCAAGATATAAAGCTAGGCCCTGGGAATACCCAAATGAAAAAAAACAACAACAAAAAAACCCCACACACAGTCCCTGCCCACTAAAAGCTTGCATTCTCCTAGGTCATACAAAATATGAACTGATAACTTAATTTAATGCCTCATGTTGAGGGGTGTGAGAAAGTAATGGGTTTTCGGATGGACAGAGGCTCCCACTCCAGGAGATAATATTAAGATTGATTGAGGCGGGGGCAGCTAGGTGGCTCAGTGGATAAAGCACTGGCCCTGGATTCAGGAGGACCTGAGTTCAAATCCGGCCTCAGACACTTGACACTCACTAGCTGTGTGACCCTGGGAAAGTCACTTAACCCCCATTGCCCCTCAAAAAAAAATTGATTGGATTGACTTTGCTGATTAACTCACTTAAAGTTGACTTGATTGAAACCACACCACCTGAGAGCTTGGCCCTCAAGGAGTGTGTTCTTTAACTCTGACCTCAGCATTTCTACTCATGGACCACCCTCAAGTCCAGTAAACTAATTGACTTGAATGATTCTAGCCAATTAGCTTTGAGTCCTCCAGACCCAGAGGAAGCTTCCGCTTTCAGTTATGCTCTCGGATTCACTAGTGGGGGAGGACTTGGAGGAAGAAGCAGGCCAGGCTGAGCTCTAGGCTAGAGAGGCCTTTTCTTAACTTTCTGAGCCATGTGTTCTCTCTTTACTAATATTTGGTAAGCTTTATGAAATACTTAATGCCCTCAAACTGGTGCTAAAGCTTCTAATTTATAAGTAACAAATATATTAGAAATCCTAGCTAATTTTCCCTAAACTTGGGATGGAAATAAGGCAACCACATATAATTTTAAACACCACAGGGGTAAGAATGTTACGGATTCACCTCGACTACTGGAGATTTTACAGTTTTTGCTTATTTCCTAAGGCAAAGAAACATGCTAAGGTTTTAGAATAGGGTAAGACTAAAAGGAGAAATATGAAAGAGGAGAGTGTACATATGGAGAGGACAGAAGTGGTGAGGATTCCCCCAACCCATAGAGTAGCAAAAGGAACAAAGAAATGAGGTGGTGACATATATAGTTTGTCTCAAATCCACACCTCCTCCTGGGACATTGGAGGGGTGAAATCTAAAGCATCAAGCATCATGGTATAAGACTGGTTTTAATTTTTCTTTGTGCGTGTGTTTTTTAGTGAAAGATACTCAGAGGATCTGGGTTGTGGGGAGGAGGAAGTGGGAGGTCCTTACCTCTTCCACAGCCTTATTTCAGATGGTTGGGACTGACATCCATTTCTTTCTAAGTCTTTTATTCTGTGAATGACTGCATCTATTGGTCAAATCCTATTTCTCAGAAATAGCTGTGGTTGTTGATCTTGACCTTTGCATTTCCTGTGTCCCTTTGTTGAAGGCTTGAGGGCAAAGGATATCTCTGAGGGCCATGCAGGAGATGTGACCACTCCTAGTGCTGGGTTGGGATCCCAGCTCACAGCCCATTGTTAGATAGTTTCTTTTCTCTAAATAATGATAAACCATTTATATGTTCCAAAGATAGAATTAGTATGAACTTGTTTTTTTTTTTAATCTGCTTCATTAGATCACAAGCCTACATAGTGACCTCAAGATGTTACATAAATACAACACATTTTGAGGAGGGAAATAATACTCATAACTGAGTGGAAGGGGGAAAGGTAAGACTTCTCCTAGGAAATATCACCTGACTTGAGCCTGGAAACTAGTTAGGACTTGTTAAAAAGTAAAACTGAAGAGGGACAATCCATTACTGACATAGAGAGCTGTGCAAACCTAAGCCTTTGCCAATGCATAGAAATGATAGAACTCTGATCTGGGGGAAGAGTAGGTCTTCCAGTTTGGCCTGAATATAGAGGGCATGAAGGTAGGTAATAGCAAATCCTAGAAGGGGAGGCTAAAGCCAGATTTTGAAGAATATTAAATACCAAGCTTTTGTCTTGTTGTTCATGTGTTGTTGTTTTTTTGAAGAGGACCAATGACATTAGTGGGTGGATGTCCTTAACTTGTTTATGAAATTCATTAAAGTGAGGCAGAGTTGCACGAAGTCATCAGCCTTACTCTGTCTTCCAGAATCATTGAAATCCAGTGGCAAGACGATGACCCAGGATGCAGTAGTTGACCTTGGCATCTTTGATGTCGGACCAAGCTCTAAGTGTTCCACAATGCTTGCTTTAGCCATTTTCATGGCTGTTGGAACAAATTGTTCTTGTCCCCCCATTCTTCTGGGCATCTCCCTAATTGACTAATTGGTTTGAGGCATGTCATTTACCTTCAACCTGGTTGAGCCCATCTACTGAAGTGGTTTTACTGGGGTATGGCCACTGCACATGATACAGGTTCTTGGAATCACGGGTGAGAGCTGTGTGAAATATGAACAATAAAGTTGGACGACCAGCTCTGAAAGGGCTCAGTAAGCCCTCACAGCAGAGGTACTAGTTCTTCTGAACACCCACCCACCCTCCAACACTCTAAAGTTGTTTTTTGTTTTTTGAGAAGGAAACAACATGGTCAGACCCACGAATTATTTATGTATCTTGCTTTCTCAGCATTTTTCATATGCAGATCTCACAGTTGTCTTAATCTTTGCCCCTTTCAATTAGTAAAATTGATAAGAGTCTGAAAGGGTTACCCTTTACACTCACAACTCTCCATGAGATGGGTAGTGCTGGTATTATCATACCATTTTACAGATGAGGTATCTGTGGTAGAAAGAAATGGAGAAACTTAACCAAAGTGTTATGACTGCTAAGTGGCAGGAGTAGGAATAGATTCCAACTCTTCTGACTTAAAAATCCCCTTCTCTGTTTACTAGGCAACACTGTTCTCTCAGGCCCCATCAAATGTACTGTACATGTGTTTTTATGCATATGTGCCTGTAAGATATAATAAATTATTGACTGAACTACAGGGTCCCTCACCTGTGCATAAGATATGTTCTTATCCAGGGTCAGTATTGGGTCAGAGTTTCAAGGGACTATGTCATAACTATTATGTGTCATCAAAGAAGAGATATCCAGGATCAGATATCCAGTATTGCTGGCTGTTAGGGTTGGGGGGTGGAGAAGAGAGCTGAAATGTGAAAAAAAAGCATTTAATTTATAATTGAAACCAGAAACCATTGTGATCTTTGCTGCCACAAATGATAGTGAAGACCCTTAGTAAAGGATTGAAGTCTTCTATAAATAGCTTTGCCTTCCTCAGCATCAATATGGCAGTTCAGGGAGCTGTGATCAAGAGTTAAGGGTGGGGGTGGGGGGGGAAGAAGAGCTAGAAGGAGCAGGACACAGAGAAGAAAGAATTTTTTTTAGTTTATAGATTTTAAGGACCTTTTGTAACAAAAGTTTCACAAGCTACTAAAAAAAAATCTACCATGAACTTATAGTTGGGAAACACTGATCATATGGCAAGTTGGTCTCACTAGATTGAGAAGATCTGTGTTACCTTGGGTCAGTTTCTTACATTCTATAATTCTCAGTTTTCCATCCCTTAAGTGAGGCTAATAATACCTTACCTTTTTCTACCTCATAGAGATCCTGTGAGGACAAACTAACAGATGTGTCCATGGTTTGAGCTCTTTAGAAAAAAAGTACTATATAAATATAGAGAAACAAATGTTATAAAAAGAAATTCTGCTTAAATCCGTATGTCCCCTTTATGAAAGAAAAAATGAATTACAAAGGAACAGTTCAAGCAAGAAAATGTATATTGTGGTGGGAAGAACACTGGAGCCCTGGGATACATACCCAGTTTTGACACTAAACTAGCTGTGTGATTGATATTGGGAAATTCACTTGCCTTCTCTGGGACTCAGCTTCTTTATCTGTAAAATGAGGGGTTTAGGATCTAAGAATCATATCAAAATATTCTAATGAATCCATACTCTCTTTGATTTAGAGGTTCCCATCAATGAAGCAGATAGCCACCCATCTATGTCTGCCCATCCTCTACTTGTCTATGTCCTCCTAAAATTTTGATACAGGGGGCCACTCATTGTGCTGGAGACCATCCTCACCTTCTCTTGATATTGTTTGTGTATGAGTGGAGAGCTCTGATTGTCCACCTGCCATCCCTCATTCTTTCCATATAACTAGTTCATCTTCTCTTCCTATCATACATCCTTTTTATTTTTAATTTTTTTCCCTATCATACATCTTTCTTCTTTTTTTTTGGCAGGGCAATGAGGGTTAAGTGACTTGCCCAGGGTCACACAGCTAGTAAGTGTCAAGTGTCTGAGGCCGGATTTGAACTCAGGTCCTCCTGAATTCAGGGCCAGTGCTTTATCTACTGCACCACCTAGCTGCATCTCCCTATCATAAATCCTTGATGGTGTCTTTGACTTCTGTTCTCAGTCAGTCTGGACAGTTATTAAGCACCTATTATGTCCAAGGCACTGTGCTCACCCCTGGGAATACAAAAAGGCAAAAGACAATCCCTGCCCTTGAGGAACTTAATATCTAATGGATGACAATAGGCAAACAACTATGTATAAACAAGCTATATGCAGGATAAATAGGAAGTAAATAATAGAGGGATAGCATTAGAATTAAGGGAGGTTGAGAGAGATTTCCCATAGATATGATTTTAGTTGGGACTTGAAGGGAGCCAGAGAAGTTATTCACTAGAGATGAGGAAGGAGAACATGGGGGACAGGTAAAGAATATTCCCAGAGCCAAGTGATGGAGTGATCAGAGTTTCCCCTTGGTTATATATTGTAGCCTGCTCATACCTACCATACACCTCTCCATTTCTATATGAATGATAATCATTTTTAGTTCTTATAAGGCAGTTGTGTTCCATGAGAGGGGCCTTTGTTTTCATGGGGAACTTGGGGTCAGTAAAAAAGCTTTGCAATTTTCTGAAAGTAACCTAGCCCACTCCCCTCCTCTTGTCCAATACTGGGCCCTACTCACTGTCCATTGATACTGTCTGACTCCCAACTCTATAAGTGTCCATCCAAATGCATGTTGAAAGCAGGGTAATAGATATTCTTTATCCACTTGGTATTTATTGTTTGGATGGACAGGCTAAACTCTTTCAGCAATAATAAGGGAGTTGACGTAAATAGCATAATGTCATGTGCAATTAAGATTTCTCCATTCATAAGGAATCCCTCTTCAGCCTATACCTGGTACTGAATCTTCTCCATCACAGTAATGAATGCCATTGATGGACATATCTGTTTTATACCTCACGTGATGTTTATTATCAGATAGTTACTGAAATGAGTTTTTTTTTGTTCTGTCTTCCAAGGAATATTGAATTATTTTGGAGAATGGATGGGAAGCACCTTATTGTAAAAGCATGTTTTATTCTACTGAATCAAATGGTTATTCATAATCAATAAATAACACACAGTAGAATCTTATATTCTTTACATCTTTTATCTAATAGTAAAATGGCAATGATATACTCCATTGTTGAATATAGCTTGCAAATGCCTTTTTGCTCCCCAATAAAATTCTCATTAAGTTAAAAGGAACTATAGCAGTGATGGAGTCCAACTCCCTTATAGAATCATAGTATCTTGAATTGGGCTTGGTACTCTCATATGGTTTGAACATATCTAGGTAATCTAAGATCTCTTACCACTCTAAAAATTCCATTTGCATGAAATCAGCCACCTTTGTTGACACAACTGGGCCTGAGTCAACTAAAAAAATTAGTTAAATTTATTTTTTCTGGGGTACTGGTCACTAAAGGCCATTTCATAAAATTATTTCTACCAGTTTCTTATGGATGACAATCCCCAAAGGAAGAAAAAATTATATATTCTAGGATCTTGGAATATGAGAGGTAGGAGGAGTCTTAGAAGATAATTGACTCTAATCCCCTCATTTTACACATAAGGAAAGTGAGATCCAGAGAACTGTGATTTGACTAAGGTCACACAACTTGTAAGAGGATGAGCCAGGATTCTTCTATTATCCCCACACTATTGGTCTTGTTACATCATACTACCATTCCCAAAGTAAATCATTCCACTAGCAGGTCATTGCATTATAATAAATTCTACCTGTTGGAGGCAACATATCCCCTTCCATGTGGACTGAGTTAGTTCTTTTCCTTTAAGGTCCTGAAATTGTTCTTGAGTCTTGTCCTAATTCTCAAAGCACTAAGGCTTGGAATATTGATATAACTATCTGCAATGAGGAGCTCAAGCTTTGGACCGCAAATTAAACAGTATGACCAACACTGAGAAGCTATGCTTACCTGGATCTCTTTACCTTAGTCTCCTTGCTGAATATCCTACCCCTGTTATGGCTAAGTAAATCTCCTTTTGTTAACTGTTAAATGTTCCATGGATGTAATTTTTCCATTCATAAAGCTAAATTCTCAGAGGACTGACCTGACTTCCGAAATGCTATTCCATTGCATTCCATTTCTTTTCATTCACCACTGTTCAATGAATATGCTGGACCAGTGGTTTAGGAGTCACAAAAGACACATAAGATTTGATTTCTGCCCTTAGAGAATTTTGAGAAATGATGCACAGAATTCTGCTATGTAACCATGGATAAGGGCATGAAAAGAAAGGAGACAATCCTTTGTTTAATTTAAGAAAAAAAAAGATGGCGGAATAAAAACAAAAACTGCAACTTTGGGCAAATAACATGATATCAATTCCTTAATCTATAAAGAGAGAACTGGGCCAAATGATCTCACAGGTCCTTGTTTCTGACTCAAATGTTTAATGACGTTATGATTCTTAGACCGATGACCTGAAACCACACAGTGTAAGGACATTTTTTTTCAATTCTAACAATCTATAGAAAGAATTGTTGACTTTTGTTGTCTCATGATCCTTTTTGTCTATCTAGGGAAGCCCATGGACCCCTTAAAGTGATTCTTTGAAATGCATAAAATGAAACACATGGGATTACAAAGAAAATAAATTATATTACACATGTAATATGTAATTACATATTACATGCACATATGTATTATATATGTATATGTATATATGTGTATGTATCTATACATAT
The DNA here is from genome assembly GCF_019393635.1 of Dromiciops gliroides. Taxonomy (NCBI): domain Eukaryota; kingdom Metazoa; phylum Chordata; class Mammalia; order Microbiotheria; family Microbiotheriidae; genus Dromiciops; species Dromiciops gliroides. The sequence goes on from NC_057861.1 coordinate 98,121,058, forward strand.
ACATACATACAAATATATGTGTGTGTGTGTATATATGTGTATGTATATATATATATATATATATATATATATATATATATATATATATATATATATATATATATATATATATATATATATATATATATATATATATATATATATATATATATATATATATATATATATAAACAAGTTCATAGACCCCAGATAAAGAGCTCCATGCACAAGAGTCTTTCCTTTAGATTGCAGATACTAGTGAAGTACTGCTAATGATAATGAGGATGATATCCAATAAATTCAGAGCATTTAAATTGGAGCTTCTTAAACTTTTTTGTGTTATAGACCCCTTGGGTGGTCTGGCAAAGCCTAGACCCTTTCTCAGTATATAGGCTTACATAGCTAGTAAGTGTCAAGTGTCTGGGACTAGAATCACAAAGGCATCTTTTTGAGTTTAAATATGGGCTCAGACATTTACTATTTGCGTAATCCTGAGTAAGTCACTTAACTCTTATTGCCTTGGTTTCTTCATCTGTAAAATTAGCTGGAGAGGAAGATGGCGAACCACCCCACTCTCTCTGCCACTCCTCTGTCAAGAAAACCCCAAATGGGGTCATGAAGAATTAGACACAACTAAAACACCACCACCACAACAAACAAGCACCCCGAGCTCCAGTTTTCATTTAACTTTCTTGATTTTCTGCTCCTGACTGGTCCTGTCTTGTCTTACTCATTCTATCTCCATTTCTGTATGTTGGCTCCTGGATAGACCTGGCCTGAACTCCGTGACTCTCACTTCTGTTGACCCTGCTGTCATGACAACTCCAGTTTCTGCTGCTCCTTGGGTGTTGGATCACTTCATTCTCATCTCTGCTCCTGGTTCTGACACTCAGCTTCTTCCCTCCCTTGCCTCCCCTACGTAACAAACAACTGTTCTCATTGCTCACAGTCATTAAGCCTTGCCTTGCCAATGACATTTGATAGGATGTGACAGCAGCCATCTGCATGCCCCCAAAACCCAGCCCTGGGATGGATGGCCACAGGTTGTTCATCTGTATAGCAGTCATGGAAATTTGGCCCAGGACTCAGGAAATGTATTGAGAAACTGATATTTTACTTGTACTTCTGCAATTCACATTGCTGGGAGCAGGGGCAGTTGTGTAGCATCCAGGTGTCTTCATTTCTTTTTTGCACATTAAAGAGATTGATGACCTACCACTCCTAGGGCTAAAGGGGGTAAAGGAAGTTGAGCTCACTGTAGATTAGATGTGGAATAAAAGAGAACTGTGTGTGAATGTCTATCTATAGTCTGAATCCTGGCTCTAAGTGATATCAGACTGTGGATAAAGGACTAGTAGCCAAGATATAAACAGAGGGTTATTATGGTAATGGGTACTTAGGTGGTATAGTGGATAGAGTGATGGGCCTGGAGTCAGGAAGATTCATCTTCCCGAGTTAAAATCTGGCCTCAGACACTTAATAACTGTGTGACCCTGAGCAAGTTACTTAATTCTGTTTGCCTCAGTTTCCTCATCTGTAAAGGAGCTGGAGAAGGAAATGGCAAACCACTTCAGTATCTCTGCCAAGAAAATCCCAAATGGGGTCATAGAGAGTTGGACCTGACTGAAAAACAGCCAAAATAAGCAGAAGATTATGATGGTAATAAGGAAATTATAAAGAACAGAGGTTTTTATCTTCATGTAAAAGCCTTTAGCAGAGAGAAGAGAAGAAAAATGACCAAAAAAAAGTTGGTCTGAGGATACTATCATTGCCAGAACATAAAAGGACTCTCCATTTAGCACTGTACACTGGGAAGCATCCAGAGACAACCAGAGCAAACCAGTTGGTTTTCCTCCTCCATATGTCCCAAAGAGTGCGTGATCTGTTGGGTCCAGAAAACCAGAAGTAGGTTGGAAAGTCTGTTTCCAGAAATATAGAGCTTGTCTCCCCTTCCCAGACTCCTCCTCTAATTCTAGAGACCCATGTCATGGATCCCTTCTTTTACATCTATGTTTTCCTTTTGGTGGACAAAGGGGGAACCGTGAGCAGGATCTCGGAGCTAGATTGCAAATATCTAGGCCTATACACTAACTATATGATGTCTTTCTCTTATCAAGGACAAGTATAGGAACTATATATTAATGGCATCAAAGGATTGTCTGATTCCTTCTTTGTACCTTCGGTGCCAAATAGTGTCCTGTCCAGATTAGGCACTTAATAAATGATGTTTTCACTGAGTTTCTTTCACTTCCATTCTCTCTCTCTGTCTCTCTCTGTCTCTCTGCCTCTCTCTCTCTGCCTCTCTCTCTGTGTGTCTCTCTTTCTCTTTCTCTGTCACTCTCTTTCTCTCTGGAGCCAAAGGACCTAGATTCATCTGTGGGTTCTGCTATTTTAACCTCTCTGAACAAGGACAATCATTTCTCTCTGAGCTTCAGGTTCCTTTTCTGGAAAAAAAGGGGAGAATTGGACAACATAGCCTCTAAAGTCCCTTCCAGATTTGCTCCATCCACTTTCCCCTTCTCTCATTTCTCCTCTTTTCCTTAACTTCACCTTTCCCCTTCTCTTCTCCTTTTCCCCTATTTCCCCTTTTTCTCTTGAGATACCTCTCTCCTACTCTTTTCTTCTTTTTCCTCTTCTTCCCTCATTCTCTCTCTTCTTCTCATTCCTAACCTTTAAGTATCTAATCTGATGAGTCCAGGTACCTCCCCCCACACTATCTTTTTTCCTTCCCTAGAAAGCCACCTCCAGTGTCCTATTTTTCTTTTCCTGGACATCTGCCTGAGGAAAATAGAGATTTCACTGATTACTTCCTGGAGCTGGACTCTTATGCGGCTGTACTACTCTCTGGCATAGAAAAAATAGCAGCTGGCCTCTGGGGAGTACAGTAATCTAACCCAAGAGAATCCCTGTTGGTAAGCAGGATCCAACTTTGAAGAAGCATGAATCAGTGAATGAGCTACTTGGGGACTAGGATCAAAACCCAACAAGCTCATGATAGGTCATACTTTTGTAAAAAGTTTGTATTTTAAAAAATTTATTTTTCTCAATTACATGTTTTTGTTTTTGTTTTTGTTTTGCAGGACAATGGGGGTTAAGTGACTTGCCCAGGGTCACACAGCTAGTAAGTGTCAAGTGTCTGAGGCCGGATTTTTAACTCAGGTATTCCTGAATCCAGGCCAGGTGCTTTATCCACTGCTCCACCTAGCCGCCCCCTCTCAATTACATGTAAAAACAATTTGTAACATTCATTTAAATTTTTTCTGAGTTCCAAATTCTCTATTCCCTTTCTTTCTCCCCTGCTTGAGAAAGCAATTTGATATAGATTATACATGTGCAGACACACAAAATATATTTCCATATTAGCCATATTATAAAAGAAAACACAGACACCCCCACCCTCCCCCCAAAAAATCCATGGAAAATAAAGTTCAAAAAGCATGCTTCTATATTAGCCATTTTACAAAAAGAAACACTGATCCATCCCCCCCCCCAAAAAAAAAACTCAAGGAAAATAAAGTTTAAAAAGTATGTTTCAATCTGTATTCAGACTCCATCAGTTCTTTCTCTGGAGGTGACTCATATTTTTCATCGTAAGTCAATAGGCCATACTTCTTAGAGGCCAGGCTGAACTCCTTAATAGATTGCTGACATTTTTTTTTTTTTTGGCTTGGACAGGTGCAAATTCTCCTTTCAAAGTTACTTCCTGACTCAAGGGTTTACATAGAGAAATACAGTCTATTCAGATGATCCCTGTGAAGCAAATGGAGAGAAGAATATTAAAATGAAGAAGAGTCAGAGTGTGCCCTCATAGAGTTTTGGCCAGGGGAAAACATTATCTCAGCCTCAGTTGAGGTGAGAGCAGCCAAAAGAAAGCAAAGTGTTAAGCACAGCCTCTAAATTGCATCCTTAATGAGAAAAATTCAGTAAGATCATTAGAGATGAGCAGAACTTTGTCTGGAACAGTATTATAACCCTAGGCTTGAGCCCCCCCACCTCCCCCCACCTCCTTGAGCCAGGAGGGTGGATTATGGGAACAACCTATCAGCCATGGATGCTTGTACTCAGTGCATGTTATGGCTTAACCCAGAAATCAGAAAAGAGGAGCATGCCAGGCATTGTCTGAAATTCACTTTAGAGTTTATGACCACAGATTTTCAGGAATTCAGATAAAATATGGCCTTTGATAAAGGTAGGATGACCACTTTCTCTGATTGGTCATTTCTTCTAGGAACCTCCAATTTAAGGAAAGTGCCCAGGGGGTAGCTAGGTGGTGCAGTGGATAAAGCACGGGCCTTGGATTCAGGAGGATCTGAGCTCAAATCTGGCCTTAGACACTTGACACTTACTAGCTGTGTGACCCTGGGCAAGTTACTTAACCCTCATTGTCCCACCAAAAAAAAAAAAAAAAAGGAAAGTGCCCAGGCCAGCCATATTCACTCCTTCCTTCCTCTTTAGCCCTCATTCCTGACTCTGTACTTCTTTCTTCACTATGATCCTTCTATGTATAGTCTCCTCCCTAGAGTGTAAGCCCTTTGTGGGCAGGGAAATTCTCTTTTTTTGCTTGTATTTGTTTTCCCAGAGCTTAGCATGGTGCTTGGAATATAGTAAACACTTAACTTTGGTATCTTGCAGACAACTCTCTTATATAACTCTGGGAGAGACCAAATGATCCCTGAGCACCCTCACAACTCTGATTATATGATTCCTATGGTCCAAAATTTGTTAAGAGAGCCGTGCCAAGAGAGATGGGAAGTTCTCAAAATGAAATTCTGAAGACATGAACAATTAAAATAAGAAAGGGAAAGGGTAGCTGTTTAAGAGAAATAATACAGATCTATAAAGAGCTTCTTGACTTTGATTCCAAAAATGTAGGAAAAGTCAGGGATTAAATATTAATTTGTGAATGAATGAAACATTTTTAAAATCTTTTTTTTTTTTTTTGGTGAGGAAATTGGGGTTAAGTTACTTGTTGAGGTTCACACGGCTAATAAGTATCAAGAGTCTGAGAACAGATTTGAACTCAGGTCCTCCTGACTCCAGGGTCTATGCCCTATCTACTTTACCATCTAGCTTCCCCTGTTTTGTTTGTTTGTTTTGTTTTGTTTTGTGGGTTTTTTTGTTTTTTGTTTTGTTTTTGTTTTTTTGTTTTGCAGGGCAATGAGGGTTAAGTGACTTGCCCAGGGTCACACAGCTAAGTGTTAAGTATGTGAGGCTGGATTTGAATTCAGGTCCTCCTGAATCCAAGGCCAGTGCTTTATCCACTGTGCCACCTAGCTGCTCCTTTAAGTATTAATTTGAAAGGAATATGGTCCTGTAGGGATGATGCCAGGGAAATCAAAGTTCAGGATCAGCTAAGGCTGATAATTCATCATAAAGACATCAAAAAGGGATGTGTGTGTGTGTGTGTGTGTGTGTGTGTGTGTGTGTGTGTATGTGTCTGTGTCTGTGTCTGTGTGTTTTAACTGACAGGGCAAGAGAGCAGTGTCATAATGTGTACAAAGTTCTAGATTTAGAGCCAGAGGAGGGCCTTTATTCAAATCCTACTTCTGTCACTATTTGTACAACTTTGGGCCAGTTACTTAATCTGTCTTTGCCTCAGTTTCCTCATTTGTAAAATAAGAAAAGAAGACTAGATAGTCTTTGACGTCCCTTGCTGTACTGGTTCTATGATCTTATGAAAACCAGAGAAAGAAAAGTCATTGTTAATGGAATTATGATAAGGGATGACAGAGAAAATGAGCAACCACTCCTTTTTTTTTTTCTCTACCATGGAAATTAAAAAAAAAGGACTAGGATATATAGAGAATCAAGACCCAAGATAAATGAGAAGATGGCAAGAGGACAAGTAAGTGTGTTCAATAAGTTAAAATTGCTAAGCTCATATAAATTACATCCCCGGGTTTGCCAGTCATGTCATCTGCCTGGCACAAATGTTGTCTTAGAAGCAGACATTTCATTAGAAGAACATTTTATGTGCTAAAGAAGCCTGGATTCAGAGGTCACTCTATCTACCAAATAGTTACAGACGCCTAGAAGACAGATGGCCTTCACATAACAAAATAGCACAGAGCTAACCAGGCTGCTAGTCTACAAATTCAGATTTAGGAAAGCAGAATATAGTTCTAATGAGCATTGTGATAAGCCCATACCATTGACTAGCACTGATATTGGGTAAAATTAATTATCAGATCACAGAAGATCCCAGGCTATCTGGTCTATTGTCCAGACTAACATGATATCCCAGGTCAAATCGATGAAACTGCTACTTGTCCAGCCATATTATGAAGTGAAAGTTTACTCATGAAATATGTGATATGTTAATTTGTTCTTTTTAAGAAGTATTTTTCTTTTTTGCTATGTTTATTTCCTTCATACAGCATTATACATGTATTATATGCATGTATGGTTTATTGCCTATACTTAATTTTGTTAGCCATTTGCATGCGATCTGGCTATTTTGCATAGCCTGTTAATATTATTGCTGTTTCAATTTTATTTTCTGTTATGTATACTCGTTTGTGTGATATGGCTATAGGTGTATTGCTGAGGCATATGCCTGTAATATATCCTGTGTGAAATTTTGACCTTGGCCAGTGAAACTGCTGTTAAGTAATGCTCTGTAGCATACTAGGTTTATTGAATGCATCGATAATACCTATTTACTGTGAATGGCATGTTGTTACCTGGCATGCAAAATGTTTAACCTAGAAGAAAACTTGTGGTCTATGTTTTGCAGCCTTCTATTAACAAATGAGTAAGTTAAGGCTCAGAAGGGTCCAAAGTCACAGCTAATCAGTGACTAGCCTTATATACCCATTGTCTCAGAATCATTCTCTAATTATTTCATGTATAGCTATCATGCGTTTCTTATAGGATTTTAAGCTTTTCCAGGATGCGATTATATTTTCTGCATCTTATTTATTGTTCATAATTCCCAGTACAATGAAACAGGTGGAAAAGGCATTCATTAAATAATTATTGAATTTATAAATGAAATAATGAAGAACAGGGATTGTTTTGTTTCCTTTCCCCTCTCAGTATTCCTAAAGAAAATAAAAGTCACAGGTCACATTAAATAAAGGAAACATAAAAGTAAAAAGGTAATATAAGAATTTACAAATACTATGCAGAAAATGTCATTATTTCTCCAACTAAAAAGAACATAGGTGAAGTTCCTTCATTAATGCCATTTAGAATAAAGTGCATTTTTTAAAAGATCTAAGCTCATTCATCAACCAATCAGCTTTAATTCCTAGGTTTAGATTTCTTTTGTTCAAATATTTCTATATTTTGTATATCTCTCTATGTAAATATATGTAATATATATTTAACTTCTCATTTGCATTGATACCTAATTTATATGCTGTTTACAATTTTCAAAGATGTATAAAAATCATTGTCTCATGTCTTCATTTTGATTTTTGTATATGAGCACAGCACACTGTTTGGCACATAAGTACTTCACAAATTTTTTTTTATTCATTCATTTGCTCATTCATGTCATCCTTACAACACCTTCATGAACAGGCAGGGAAAGTATAATTATCTCCATTTTACACATGAGGAAACCAGGAATTAGAGAGGTTGGATGGTTTTGTAAAGGAAGGAAGGAAACAAGCATTTATTAAGTGCTTACTATATGCCAGGCATTATTCTAAGCCCCGGAGATACAAATAGAGGCAAAAAGACAGTCCCTGCCCTCAAGAATATTACATTCTGATGGGGAAAGATACACAAAAAGAAACTGAAAAGCAGTGAGAAGAGAGGGAAGAACAGACGAAGATACCTGTCATAGGGCTATGGCTATGAAGTCCAGATAGAAACAAGGACAGGAGGGGAATGAAGGAAGGCAGGTCTGAGGTCCTCCACAAAAAAGGTCACATGCTAGTACGTGTTAGAACTTAGACTTAAATACAAGTCTCCTGACGATAATTCTATCACTACTTCCTTTTAGCACACCTCATTTTGATGAAAATAGTATTCTCAGCAATACAATGATCCAAGACAGTTATAAAGGACTCATGATGGAAAATGCTCTCCACATCCAGAAAAAGAACTGATAGACTCTGAATGCAGATCAAATCATACTATTTTCACTTAATTTTTTTCATTTTTTTCCCTTTTGGTCTGTTTCTTTTTTCACAACTGTGACTAATGTGGAAATGTGTTTTGCATGATGCACATATATAACCTATATCAAATTGCTTACCATTTTAGGAAGAAGGGAGGGGAAGGAGAGAAATTTGGAACTCAAAATTTTGCAAAAATGAATGCTAAAAATTGTCTTTACATGTAATTGAAAAATACTATAAACAAAGAAAATAGTATTCTTCTATTGAGCAACAGATGCAATTCCATCATTCTTATTCTAAGAGAAGGCAGCATGGAATGTTACAATGACATCTTGACTGGGAATCAGAAGGCCTTGGTGTGTGTACAGGCTCTGCCTCGCAAGGCATAATGAGTTGCTTATTGTTGAAGGTATTCACACAAAGGCTGAATGAATACTTATTGGAAATTTAGGCTCATAAAATCTTAAGTTTTAAAGGTATCCAGCAGTCACCCACTCTAATATATAGCTCATATGATATAGAAGATGCCTGAAAAAGGAGAAAGTGACTTATTGACCTCTAAGGTCCTTCTAGCTTTATTATTATTATTATTATTATTGTTATTATTATTAATAATAATAATTGTCTTTGTTTAGAAATGAAGAAAAACTTTAGTTCTTGAGGGCAGGGACTGATTTTTGTTTTCTCTTTGTATCTCCACTGTCTAACAAAGTGTTTTACATATAGTACGTACTTAATAAGTGCTTGTTACTTTGGATTGGATTGGGATAGATTGCCGGGCCATTCATTTGCCTTATGTTCTTAGTTCATTTGTAGATAGTTTTTATTATCATCTCCTAGTGAAATAACTACAATCCCGGTAGATGTTGGAAAGGGCTTCCTCATAGAGCAACTACTGGTGCCAATTCCATGCACAGTGCCATGTGCACTCTAAGTACTTAATAAACTTTAGCTTGTTTAAGTCGTCATTGAATTGAGTACCCATAAAAGTTAGATGCCTAATCATTGGGGAATCATTCAATAAATTATGATACATGTGATATAATGAAATATTACATAAGGGAATATTATGAATACAAGGGAATATTGAGGCAAACAACACTTCCCAAACATATTATTCACCCTCCTCATCACACACCCCTGACCTTCATTCCCTCCACCCCTCAATACTTTCAGTCCTGCTCTGACTTTACTTTCCTCCCTTTACAATCTCAACCTTATTGTTAGTCATTTTAACTCAACTCTGTTCTCTGCCATAAAATCCTTTGCCCCTTGTCATATTGCTGTTCATCTCTTGCCACACCATGGTCCTGGATTATTTCCACTATCTACCTCTTCTACTCTCACTCAGTGGATGAAGTCTCACAGCCATGTTGACTGGCTTCACTACAACCATCTATCCCTGCTTTTTCTCTTAACTGAAAGATTTATGTCTTAATTTGCTGAGAAAATTGAAGCTATCTTGTATGAGTACCCTCTTCTTCCTCTCTTAAAATTCTGTTGACTTTTTCTCCAAATTTTTTCTCCTTTCTCCCAGGATCTCAAAATAACATGTCCATTTTTTCCCTAAGATTATCCTCTCTTGGGGGCAGCTAAGTGGCACAGTGGATAAAGCACCAGCCCTGGATTCAGGAGGACCTGAGTTCAAATATAGCCTCAGACACTTGATACTTATTGGCTGTGTGACCCTGGGCAAGTCACTAAACCCTCATTGCCCTGCAAACAAAAAACAAAGATCATCCTCTCTCTGTATATGTATGTATGTATGTATTTGATCCTATTATGTGTAACATTTCTCTTTCTAGTCTTCCCTCTTTCCCTATCTTTTAATTCTTTCTCTATTGCTTTCAGGCATGCCCAACCCTCCCTATCTCAAACAAAACAAAAATAACAAACACCAATAACAAAATCTTTCACTAGACTCCTTTCACTAGACTACCATCCCCTCAAACTATCATCCTATATTTCTCCACCCTTTGTCAGCTACACTGTGTAAAAGCTGGCTTCTTAATGTTTCTACTTTCTATTTTTTTCATTTGAGGCTACAGACTATCTGTTTTTGTACTTATATCATCAGTGCTTAGCACAGTGCTTGGCATGGTGATAAGTGATTAATATATGCTTTTTTAATTCATTCATTACATGATGGGGACTCCACAAATAATTATAAAACATAGATTCTGGGCATACTCTCTCTCCCCCTACTGGATAGATTGGGTCCTGGGAGTAAGGCTGATTATATTTTCTCCTCAAGCTTGGGGGGGGTAAACCCTCAAGGATGGGGTGGGGAGGGTTCTCTAATATTATCCCTCTCAAGTCCCCATTTAATGTATTCTTCCCAATATCAATTGCCAATAATTACCACCCCAATATCAGTATGACCAGTTGATCTCTCCTAAATATCACTTAACCAATTACCATTAATTAGCTTTTATAAAGGGATACTTAATGAGAAAGTATTGCAAGGACAGAAATACAATCATATCCTCCCAAAATGGGGCACAATCTTTCTTCAATATACACATTCAGTCCTTGAGGAGAATAGACTCAAATTGAAAGTGGCTACTGCCAACATTCTCTCCATTAAGTTCACTTCTTGGGGATGGGTTGTGTAACTAATAGACAAGGCATTCCCTTGCTTATAGAACATGGTGCCTCAATTGTTGGTTTGATTCATTGCTGGGATGGGTCAAGGAGGTCACTCCTTCAGGCTGAGTCCTCATCAATCTTAGGTGTTGTGGTTACCATGAGACTCTGCTATGGGCTCCAGTTGATGGGTATAGTTCTTTTGACTTTTCTGAAGCTAAAAAAGTCTTAATATGGTCCATTTAGTCTCCAATATTAAGTCATCTAAGATCAGGAAAGAACAAAAGAATAGAGACAAAAGAATAAAAGTACCATGAGTTTATGACCACATGATGAGGCCCAGGGTCCCTCTCCCACCAAGAGGCTCACCAAAGTTCTTTGTCCTCTTCTTGGGAAGCCATCAGAGAAAAGTGCTTTCATCTGTTCCAGACTTTCTGGTTAAACAGCCAATTAAAAAGGTTCTTGTCACCATGTAACAAGCTGACAGGAAAAAAAAGTTGAAGTATGCCTGTATGTGCTCTGAAGCAAGGAGGGAAAAGTTCCTTTATCATATCATACATTTCCAGAATCAGGTTCACCAACCCTCCATGTAGATCGATACCAGGTAGAGCATAAAGTACATGCTCTAAAGATGAGTCCTCATTGGCCAGTCCCCTCCACTAGATAAATATTGATTGTCATTGCCAATAAAACACTGCTAAGTCTTGTAAAAGTCACCTTGGCTCTGGCCTTCCCTTTCCTCATCCATAAAGGAAATTGTTTGGACTAGATCAACATTTCCCTTATATTTTATGCATTAAAGTGGAGTTCAGAACATAGACTTCCGTGCCCTCTCCATTATGCTGCATTTAATGTACAAACCTCTAGCAGAGTTACCAAAAATATGCTCCACCTACCCATTTCCAGATTACTAGAACCTCATAATAACCTGTCCTCAGGGTCCATGTTTTATCATCATGTAAAACATTTTTAGAACAAAGTATTTCTGGCACTTCTTATAATAACCCCCCTTGGAGAGTTTTCGAGGTGGATTTACTTTATATAAAATCTCTACCATAGTGAGGCTTCTGACTGTTATTTTTATAGACTTCCAAAATGACTATTAGTGTATATGCATATTTTCATTGTTTTTAAATTTCCCATTAAAAATTTTAATAGCATGCACTGTCCCATTATAAAATGAACAAGGGCAACCAATTTCCAGGGCCCAACTACCTAGCAATCTCCCTATCACTTATTTAATTAGATAAGTTATGAATCTGATATTGATTTTTTTCTCTTAAATTTTATGGGATGCATGTAAGCCACCAGGTCACTTTATCTTATAGTATTAATATTTGAAAACATTCATTCCTATGAAAATGGGAAAGTATCATCACTTACCCATGGGCCCCAAAAGATATTTTGGCAATCTAAATCCTTTGCTTTGTTATATATTTCTCTTTTGCTTTCTATGAAGGGACCTTTTGAAGTGTTCAGGCATCTCTTTGAATTTTTTTTCTTAATGATTTTTTTTTCTAAATTGTTCCTGTAGGATTGTCTTTGGAGAACCAGGAATTGAAGGAAAGGAACTCCAACACAATGTTTAGAGACAGAGGGGACAAGTATGAACCCAAGACTTGGTTGAGGCGACTAAAGTAGAAGGAGGCATGATGGCATAATTCTTCCCCTCTCCTTGCTCCCACCATGCATGGACATTGTGAGATTAAAATTGGATATTAGATCATAAATCTACCCTACTTAACCTTTCCCTTAATTTATCTCCCAAACTAGTAAATGGAAGAAGCTTCTGGTTTTCTAGATAGAACTTTTATTTTTATGGTAGTCACAAGGTGATGTTGATTAGAAGGATAGGAAAGTAGAAATACAATACAAATCGTCTTAAGTCTAGGCTTAGTCTATATTCTGAATAAAACTCACCAAAACCCAAGGCCACCTTTGGGGAGAGAGACCGAGTCAAGCACGTGCTGTTATCCGAGAGCCGGGCTGAGTCAAACTCCAGTCTGCGTCTGTCTCTGCAGCGCAGCCAGGAGACCAGCGGAGCAGGAAAAAGCCCCACTTCCGTTCTCTCCTTGCCTTTTAAGCTCACATCCCGGAAGTCGAGTGCTCAGCAGGCAATCTGGCATGTGTCGCAGGCGGACTGGTGTGCGTAGCTCATGCTGTTGGTCTCCTCCCCAAAAGGGTGGTCCTAAAAAAAACTGGCGTCTCTCCATTATCTAACCGACTGTTAAAACTTTTTACCACAACATATAAGTTTTTCAGTGCCTGTCATGTACCTACCATGCCAGCATTAAATGTGGCACCTAGAGTGATGGTATTAGCTGCTGCTACAAGAGTTGTACGTGCTACAGGTCACATGGTAGTTGCCTCTATAGTAAACACATTGGCTAGAGGCTGAGTAATACTAAATTGCTGTCCTCTGGGAATAGGAAGAGATGTTCTTGTCTACATTAATAAATAGATAATGGGAATTTTCTGATTTTCCCTAAGTTGGCTTTCCTTAATATATTTGGGGTACTGTGAGCTGATAGGCTTCTGATATTTTCTGATTTTAAATTCTAGGACATATAGAAAAAATAATAATTATCTTGTCCACTTTGAAAGGGTGAAGGGAGAGGAGTGTGGCACCATCAAAAGGAAGCTAAACTAGAAAAAAATTAAATTAAAAACCCTACTTCACTTCAATTATGTACACAGGGAGCATGGCAGGGAGAAACAGATGGAGTTTATAGCACAAGTCAGTTCAATGTACTGAAAAATTTCTTTCCCTATGGATGGTTAACCATCCTATTTTATATTATTTGACTTCTTCCTGAAATATAAGCACCAAGTCACTGAAAAATTCCAGTTTTTAATTGAAGCTGCTGGCATACTGAATATTTCTTTGGGGTGGGGTAGATGGGCAATGAGAAATAACATGGATAAGGTACATTTCTAGCATTCTTACTAAATTTCTACTTGCTCTTTTAATCTTTCCTGAGCCACTTAACATAATCACAAAGGATGAGCTCACCACCATTTGATATTACCTTTGATCCATTTAAACAGCTGATGTAGACCTGTTAGACTCCCAGTTCTAAAGGAAGACAACCAACATACATGGTACCATAAAAAAGGCTCAATTAAGGGACTGGGGGATGTTCAGCTTAGAAAAGATTTAGAAGACATATGATAACTGACTTGAAATATTTGAAGGGATGTCACTTGGAAGAATAAATTTGTTCTGTCTGATTCAAAAGGGTAGTAGGAGGAATAAGGAGAAGTTGCATTGGGAAATATATAGCCCTGATGGATGTCTTTACACAAAACCTGAAAGACTATGTTAAAATAAAAAAAAAAAACACCTTAAATTATGATATAATTGTAAGCTATTTTGCCGTTTATACCAATTGGTCAGTCTCATAACTGTTTGGCTGTAATACTCAGTTTGAATATGCTGTGTTGTTTATATATGTGATTACAAATTTGTATATTGCTAATTGTATTTATTGTAGACTCAGGAAAGGTCCTATTAAGGTAAGGGCCAACTCATCTATACAGTTTTTTTTACCTGTGAAATGATGATGATAATAGCACCAAAATTATATGGTTGTGAGAATCATGTGAGATTATATATGTAAAGTGTTTAGCAAACCTTAAAAATATGAATATGAATTATTATGATCATTCATCCATTCACTTATTTGACAGTTATTAAGCATTTGCCATGTATTGAGAATTGTGATGCCAAAAAATATGTATATTTTTAAATCCTCCCATTTATATGATTCTATATTCCTTTTATATAAAACTTTTTCAATAGTTGGCTTCTTCTTATTCTTCTCTCTCTCTCTCACACACACACACATACACACACATACACACACATATATATTTGGACAGCTAGGTGACACAGTGGATAGAGTATCAGGCCTGGAGTCAGGAAAATCTGAGTTCAAGTCTAGCCTCAGACACTTACTAGCTGTATGACTTTGGGCAAGTTACTTAATCCTGTTTCCCTCAGTTTCCTCATAATAAGAAAATGTCTTTCATTATTTACCCTTTTCTTGATGGTGTAACGATTGGAGTAAAGCCACCTGCTGGAGAGTTACTGTAGGAAAGCTTCGCTATGAGGAGAAGGCGTCTGAGGGCAAGCCACGTGGCTTTTCCTTGGCATCAGGAAGTGACATTGGCTTGTGGGTACTGTCTATCAAAGCTACCAGCCAATTAGCTTGGAGTTGTGTGTGCATGTGAATGGGAAGTTCCCAGTTTCACAGGCAACTTCTGGAAGGAAGGAGGAAGTGTTGGTCCTTTTTTGTTCCTGACCTCATGGTGAAAGGTCCGATGATGGGGTCTCTTAGAAATAGTTAGATTTTTACCTTTTTATCTGATCATTAGATCCTAATGCTTTTTTTTTTCTTTTTGTGGGGCAATGGGGGTTAAGTAACTTGCCCAGGGTCTCACAGCTAGTAAGTGTCAAGTGTCTGAGGCCGGATTTGAACTCAGGTACTACTGAATCCAGGGCCGATGCTTTATCCACTGCTCCACCTAGCTGCCCCCAGATCCTAATGCTTTTTAATAAATACTTAAATACTTTTGCTAAAGCTTCTAATTTATTGGTGACCACCTAGTCTATCTAGGATTTTAGCCCCTTACAATGGCGTACTAATTTATCTTTCTTGTGCTTCTTCTGTCTTGTAATTTTGCACATAGATGAGCCTGATCACTTTTTTTAACCAAAAATTCCCTTTGAGAAAGAAATTACTTCCTCTGACAAACCAAACCAAACCAAACCAAACCAAAACAATTAAATTTGCAGCATAGTGGAGAGAGTTTTAAACTCTCTCCTGGGTTCAAATCCTGAGTCCTGTATTAACTAGCACTTGCTAATATCAGCCCTTCCTCACTCTGGAGAAATATATATGTGTGTGTGTATATATGCATATATTTATATTTATATATACATACACACATATATACACACATGCATAAATATGTATATATATAAATATAATGTATGTATGTAATGTGTACTTACTTGTGTTCATTTCTCAACCCTAATCCCACAGTAGATTTTAAAATAGTTGAAAGCAGTAATTGTTTCTTTTTTGTTTTTGTGTCCTTAATGTGTGGCCTTAATGCCTGGCATATAACCTGTCTTTTAACAACTGCTTATTGAAGGAATGGATGGATGAATGAATGAATGTAGTGTGTTACCGTAGGCAAGTCTTTTTTTTTACTTTTCTGAACCTGTTTCTTCCTCTAGAAAAGGAGATCAATGTTGTGATGATATTCTACTGCACTATAAGAAATGAAGAACTGGTTGATTAAAAAACAAAACATGGAAAGACTTGCATGAAACAATGAAGAGTGAAATGAGCATAACCAAGAAAACATTGTATACAGTATCAGTAATATTGTTTAAAGAGTAACTGCAAATGACTAAGCTATTCTGAGTTATATGAATATACTATATAGGACCTATAAAGGAAGACACCATAAACTGCCAGAGAATGAACTGATAAGTTGAAGTATGCATCAAATGTTGACCTTCTCTAGTTCGGGTTGGAGATAGAAGGATGGAGACAGTTTGGAACTTAAAATGTAATGAGGAAAAAAGAGAAGAAAGAAAAGAAAATGAGGACAATAGCTGTACTGTTCACTTCATGGGTTTCAAATGAAATCATTTAAGTAAAGCGCCACAAAAATGTCAGTTGAAACAACAACAACAACAACATTGTTGTTGACCTCTCAAGCCCCTTCTAACTCAGAAATTCTATTATTCTGTAAAGTATTGTATAGGTTCCATCTGTAGAACTTGGTTACTGATCAGATAGGAAAGGTATAGGTGAAGGAATGCACAGCAAAAACTAAGTGTTCGATATGGAGGAAACTGGATGGATGATGCTGCTACTGACAAATGCACAAGTCGGACAAAAGCAGGTTTTGAGGAATGATTATGTTAAGTTTTTGACATGGGTTTACCCCATCACATAGATCTTGCTCTCTGTTATGGGGTTAGGATTAAAGGTTAAACTGGCCAGCTAAACTCAAGGACAAACACCTTGAGAAGCAAGAGAGATAAGCCCATTAGACATGACTGCTGCCTGAGTGGCACCAGAGGGACAGAGATGGCTCCAGAGATTGGAGCAGCCACCTCTTGCCCACCTTCTCCCAGCCCATGATTATAAAAGCCAGGGTAAAGTATCCTTAGCTCTGTTTAATTTCAGGTAAGAGTCACAAGCAACAAACAGTAGCCAGATAGATTCAGGAATAGCCAGGTGGGAAACATTTCCTGTTCAGCAGGAACATGTTGGGAAAACGAGCCAGAAAGATCCTACCTTAGGTGAGACCAAGATTGTTCTCTCAGCTTTTTCCCAGATACCTCCACCTGTAGCAGTACATTCCCTCATGTGGCATTGACTTGTGGCATTCTCTTGAGTGGTGGATTACTGACTTACTGATCCATCAGACGACTATACCTGAATTCAAAACTCAAAACAATATCAATTACAGTCCTAAAATATGTTACCTTAAATAGCAAATCTCTACTCTCCTGCAGTTTCAATGAACAAAAAAAAGTTTACTAGGAGACATACACATGGAAGAGATTTCACTTAACATATTTCACTTGTTTTTTTTTTTCTTTTCTGTCTTCTTAATTCTAAATTTATCCTGGTGAAAAGAGCAATCATTAGAAATTATTTCTATATAATAAGCAACCTTATAAATTCTCAGTAAGACCATTCCTTGTCTAGGAATTTCATAACCCATAATAAGCTCTTTTCTGGAAAGTTTACATATTAAGGGGAGTCTAGAAGGTCCCTTTTACTGGGTCTTTTCCCATATAATAATTTATCAATTTTTTTTTTTTGTGGGGCAATGGGGGTCAAGTGACTTGCCCAGGGTCACACAGCCAGTAAGTGTCAAGTGTCTGAGGCCGGATTTGAACTCAGGAACTCCTGAATCCAGGGCCAGTGCTTATCCACTGCGCCACCTAGCTGCCCCCTAATTTATCAATTTTTGGGGCAGCTAGATGGTGCAGTGGATAGAGCACCGGCCATGGATCCAGGAGGAGCTGAGTTCAAATCCGGCCTCAGACACTTGACACTTACTAGCTATGTGACCCTGGGCAAGTCACTTGATCCTCATTGCCCTGCCCACAAAAAAAAGAGAGAGAGAGATACATACTGTGTGACCCTGAGCATGTATAGTCCTCTATAGTTGATTTGAATATTCATATAACTCAGAATAGCTTAGTCATTCACAGTTACTCTTTAAACAATATTACTGATACTGTATACAATGTTTTCTTGGTTATACTCATTTCACTCTTCATTATTTCATGCAGGTCTTTCTATGTTTTGTTTTTTAATTAACCAACTCATCATTTCTTATAGTGCAGTAGAATATCATCACAACATTGATCCCATTTTCTAGAGGAAGAAGCAGGTTCAGAAAAGTAAAAAAAAAGACTTGCCTATGGTAACACACTACATTCATTCATAAAATAGAGATAATTATAGCATCTACCTCCTATGATTGTTGGGAGTATCAAATCCGATCATTTTAAGCACAGTGCCTAGCATATAGGAGGTACTTAGTAAAAAGACTTGCTTTTCCTTTTCTTAAATATGATTTAGGTAGCTAACTAACAAGCTTTCTTTATTCTGTATATACTTAGACATGTCTGCTATTTATGAAAATAAGAAATGTATATGGACTATAGGTATATGGTATATGGAGTGAACTTAGTGAGTGTATGGAAGTAGGAGTTTTCGGGATGATCTAATTCATATTTAAATTGTGAGTGAACAATAAAATAATGGTGTCATCAATTGACATAATAACTAGCTAGCATTTATATATTGCTTTCAGGTTTGTGAAGCATTTTACACATATTATCCACTTTTAATCTTCACAATAGTCCTGGGAGGTAAGTGTTATAATCTCCATTTTACCAATGAGGGAGCTTTAAATCACTTACCCAGGATCATACAGCTAGTAAGCAAAATTTGAACTTGGGTCTTCTTTATATCAAGTCCAGAAGCTATCCACTATGTCATCTAGTTACTGGCAAAAAAAGAAATTCATTTAGATTGAATGCAAGTGAATTAAAATATAAATTCTCTTTAGTCACCCTATTTTCCATTGACCACCCATGATTTGACCAGCAGATGGTGTGCTTCTCAATTCTCTGTCAAAAATCCAGGGAAATTTAACGTTTTTTGTTTGTTTCTTTTTTTGGTGCGTGTGACCCTCCAATTTCCATTATTCAACTCTTGTAAGAAGACTTTAATTTTTTTTTTCTTACAGAAATGAAAATCACCTTAGAGGTTATCTAACCCAATTTCTTACCTCATCAGGGAATCCGCTCGGTAGTGGAGACAATGTGTATAGTGAAAAAGGACACTTGAGTAAAAAACAAACAAACAAAAAAACCCAAAAACAATAACAACCAAAAAACAAGGCTCAAATCTCACTTCTACTAGTTACTATCTGATTGTCCCTATAGTAATTTCCCCTCTCTGAGACTTAGTTTCTTTATTTGTGAAAAGTGGGGTTTAAATTCTATCATCTCACTGATTTGTATAACTCTATGATGCTTTTGGTCTATATACCTTCCTACCAAGGGATGAGGAATATAGTTTTACTGAATGAAATATCTAGTTCTTCATTTGTGAGATGCTTTGCAACACATTTATTGTTCTCATAGTTGCTGTTTCTAATATCCCAAACACATTCATGTAATTTAATAGTGATTGAAGTGGGGGCAGGATAAGATGGAATTGCATTCCAGTTATTTTCAGGAGAGCTTCAAAACCATCTTAATAATGAAACTTGTAATCAGGACAAACAGGTTTCTGTCCTGGCTTTGCTATTCAGGTAAATCACTTAAGCCCACTGAAAATCAGTTTCCTTGCCTGCCAACTGGAGTTAATAATAGTTGCCCTTAAAATTATTGCATGGGGGGCAGCTGGGTGACGCAGTGGATAGAGCACCGGCTCTGGAATCAGGAGTACCTGGGTTCAGATCCGGCCTCAGACACTTGGCACTTGCTAGCTGTGTGACCTTGGGCAAGTCACTTAACCCCAATTACCTCACTAAAAAAAAAATATTGCATGGAAAGTATTTGTTAAGCATTTACTATGTGCCAGTCTTTATGCTAAACATTAGGATGCTACAAATACAAGGGACACAGTTCCAGTACTCAGGTAGCTAATGTTGTAATAGAGGAAAACAACACGTGGAGAACTAAAGGTGGAAGGGGAGGGAAGTAGTGTTTAGGTGGCATTGTTTGAAGATGGCCTAGAAAGTGATTCTGGATAAGTGCCATCGACTCAAGTCAATTCATAAGCATTTATTAAGTACCTACTATGTGACAAGAATTATTCTGGACATTAGTCATATAATACAAAGAATGAAATAATTCCTATTCTAGGCAATTATATGTTAGTGGGAGAAATAGCATATGTGTATAAGTATATACAGAATAAAGATAGCTTGTTAGTTAGCTACCTAAATCATATTTAAGAAAAGGAAAAGCAAGCATTTTTACTGAGTACCTCTTGCATGCTAGGCACTGTGCTTAAAATGATCTGATTTGATACTCTCAACAATCATAGGAGGTAGATGCTATAATTATCTCTATTTTCTAGTTGAGAAAACTGAGATACACAAAGGTTAAGCAACTTGACCAGGGTTGCATAAGGGTATGAGGATAGATTTGAACTCAAGTCCTCCTGACTCCTGGCCCAGCACTCTATCTTCTGTGTCACCTAGCTGACAGGCATACAGACAGATGATAGGTAGCTAGAAAAAGATATATGGATAGATGGGTACATGGATGGATAGAATAAAGCATTTATATATTTACATATATCTATATATAATATTTATATATTTACATATGCCATATGCCAGGCACTGTGATAATTTGTAGGGATAGAAATAGTATCAAAACAGAAAGTCCCTAACTTCAAGGGGTTTCTTTTGTACTTACTTTAGTTTTGTTTATTGCTAGTCATATGATTTTTTTAAATTAATAAAGTATTTTATTTTTTTCTATTACATGTAAAGATAGTTCTCAACCTTTGTTTATACAAGCTTTACAATTTCAGATTTTTCTCCCTCCCTCTCCTCCCTCCCCCCTCCCCTAGACAGCAGGTAATCTGATATAGGTTTTATATATATATATATATATATATATACACACATAATAACATTAATCCTATTTCTGCATTAGTCATGTTATAAGAGGAAAAAAAAATCAGAGCAACGATGGAAAACCTCAAAATAGAAAAAAACAACAGCATCAAAAACAAAAGAAATGTATGGTTCATTTAGCATCTATACTCCGCAGTTCTTTTTTTTTTTCCTGAATTTGGAGATCCTCTTCCATTACGAGTTCCCTGGAACTCTTCTGTGCCATTGCATTGGTGAGAAGAATATAGTCCATCACAGTAGATCAACACTCAATGTTGATGTTACTGTGTACAATGTTCTTCTAGTTCTGCTCACATATGATTTTTTAAAATGCACATTCAGCTTATCACTTCTCTTTTGCTCTTTTGTTCATGCATTTATCCTTTCCACATTGAGGGACTTCGGAGTACACTGTCCCTGTGATCTGGAAGATCCATGTAAAATTTTTTGGTTATCTCTTTGTTTCAGAGAAGAGGTCTGAATTATTATGGTATTAAAAGATAAAATATGTTGATATTATCTCTATCTATTTCCCTCTTATATTTCTATTATTTGGTGTATTTGAAAAGTAAGTCCTTTCTTTGAATCTGCATATCTTTCTAGAAGTGTTTTGAATGCCTTCTTTTCAGTGAATATCCATATTTTTTATTTATTATTATTATTTATTATTAAACTATTTTGGAGCTCTGTCACTTTGGGCTGCCTCTCAAGATTTTTGCTCTTCGGAATATATTGTTCCATTCTCTTCTATGTTTTCAGGTAAATATAGAATTGTCTTGTGTTATTAAGTTTCTTTTCTTTTACATTTGAAGGTTTTTCTCTTAGTCACTTGCAGAGTTTGTTGATTGTTAATGGAACTACTAAATTTAACCATTATGTGTCTTGGAGTTTGCAGTAAAGGGTATTTTTGCTATAGGTGATCTGTGGATTCCTGGTTTTCTAAGTTTCAAAGTTCTAGGTAGTTTTCCTGTATTATTTCTTGTGTTATAGTTGTTTCACTTGTGTTCTTCTGGCAACCCTAAAATTATTACATTGTCTCTATTTAGCTTGTCTTTGAGATCAATATGTTGTGCTTCCATGGAGATCATGCTTTCTTTTAATGTTAATGCTTTTTGTTTCTCTTCTTCCGGATTGACCTTCACTTTAGTGCTTTTGTATTACCAATTAGTTATTCTCTCTTTTGTGTCTTTGGTGAGATTTGTCATCAAGTTTTTTTTTTTCTATTCTGTAAAGTATTTTTGCTGTACAAGCTATAAATTCTGCTTTCAAATTCTCACTTCTTTTTTTTAACAATTCAGGAAGATATTGCTGTGGTCCCCTGATCTTTTGGTAATCCACAGGATCTTTTTCTTTATTAGGTATTGTTTCTTTTCTTTTATCTTGCTCGATATAGATATAGATATAGGTAAAGATAAGAGAGATAGAGATGGATATGGATATGGATATGGATATAGATACCTGAACTCTTTGAGCTGATCTGAACACCATATTCTCCTTTGCTATTCATATCTTACCTATTGATATTTCTACTTAAGCTCATAGTCATTAATTGTGTTTTCTTTTTCCCAATCTTTGGTAATTTCACTCTTTATTTTCTCCTATTTTTTTGCTCACTTTCTGAACCCATTCCCTTTGGTGGTACTTTCTCTGGAGGCTGGTTTTCAAAGCTATTTTAGTCTCCTCTTATGGTAGGTAACTCATGGTTCACCAGCCTTGTTCTCTACCTCAAATGACTTGTGGGAGGACAGAACTGGCCCTTACTAAATACTTTTCCCATAAGCTTTGTAAATTATCAGATAGTCACACACACACACACACACATACACACACACATGTTCCTCAGTTCTTTGAGCTCTGCTGTGGTACACATCACTGCCATGCAGCTGTCACAAGGTGAACAAATTTAGGCATTAGGAATTTTTTTGTCACTAGTCCATCAGGTTTTTATTTTGTGTGAGTTCTTGGTGTCTGAGAAGGTAGAGATAACTGAAATTCCTTTATCTTCTGCAATAAGTCCTATTTTGAAAAAGGTTTGAGAGTTCTTGAGAACTGGAAAAAAGTCTAGTCCACCACACTGTTGGCTACAAAATCCAGAACTAGGATTTAGCATTCCAATTCAGGGAGATAAAACAAAAAGGGAAGTGAAAGTGAGTGGGGTGGAGAATATTTGTAGGTGATGGTGAGATCCAGGTTATGACAATCTATGTGTGTATGAGAGAGTTTGTAGAAGGAGTAGGTTATATGAATTAAGGATCCTGAAGATTTGGAAGCTTAGAGAGTTTGAGGAACTATCATTGTGGATTTTGAAGGCCACATAATAGTGTCAGGAGTTGAAGAGGAGAGAAAAATGATGATTAAGGTGTTGAATTCCTAGAGAAAAGGAAAAAGCCCTGGAGGCTGGTATACAAAAGCCACTATCATATGAAATGGATGGAAAATTTTCACTGAATGAACTTCAAAGGAGGAAAGCTTCTGAGTGATGCCAGTAAAAGAAGAATGTGGAATTGGTGGTGGAGAACATGGAATATTCTGGCTTCTCTTCTAAGAACAGTGTTTCTAGGAGAGTGGGTAAATGCGCAGCTGATGTTTAGAAGATGACCAGGGATATAGTGTCTTTTAGCCAGAGGGTTGTTGTAAAGTTCAAATGAGATCACAAATCTGAAAATGCTTTAGCATGGTCAAAGCACAGTATACAGGCAGCATAATCTAATCAGAAGAAGCCTCCCCATTTTTTTCTTTCTTCAAGTAAGATTTCTTTTTCTTTCTCTTTCTTCCTTCCCTCCTTCCTTCTTTCTTTCCTTCCTTCTTTCTTTCTTTCTTTCTTTCTTTCTTTCTTTCTTTCTTTCTTTCTTTCTTTCTTTCTTTCTTTCTTTCTTTCTTTCTTTCTTTCTTTCTTTCTTTCTTTCTTCTTCCTTCCTTTTCCTTCCTTCCTTCCTTCCTTCCTTCCTTCCTTCCTTCCTTCCTTCCTTCCTTCCTTCCTTCCTTCCTTCCTTCCTTCCTTCCTTCCTTCCTTCCTTCCTTCCTTCCTTCCTTCCTTCCTTCTTTCTTTTCTTCCTTTCTTCCCAGGTCCTACCTGACATTAAGGCCAATCCCCCTATGAATTATGCCATACTGTCTCACTGTGTCACCTTTCTTAGAAATCACAATGATCTATTTTTCTGAGCTTCTATTGTACTTGAGATCGGTTTCACTTAAGGCAGCAATTAACAAACTTTTTGTTCTTAGCCCTTTATATTACTAAAAATTGATGGTCCCTCCCCCAAGAGTTTTTGCTTATATAGATATTATGTATTGTTATTTACTATATTTTATATTAAAATGCTTCAGTATTGGGGGCAGCTAGGTGATGCAGTGGATAAAGCACTGGCCCTGGATTCAGGAAGATCTGAGTTCAAATCTGACCTCAGACACTTGACACTTACTAGCTGTGTGACCCTGGGCAAGTCATTTAACCCTCATTGCCACACCAAAAGAAAAAAACAAACAAAAAAACCCCAAAATGCCTTAGTATGATTATGAAAATAATGGTGACTTAGATGATTTTTTTAAATGGTTTGAAGTTTGTATGGGGCTTCATAGACGAAAGTTTGAGATCTCTAATTTAAGGGATAAGTAGGTGATTCGGTAGATACAGCTGAGCTTGGAGTCATTCAGACTTGAGTTCAAATGAAATTCTAAGATACTATTGAAGCAAATCACTGATCATCTCACAGCTTTCAAATTTGTAAAAGTGCTTGGATTCCCTGGATCCATGGTCCCTTCCAGCTCTAAATCTAGCATTCTGTGACCGTTTTCCTCTTGTCATAAAATTACATTCAAAAACCATTTTGTAAGTGTTTGTGTTATATATAAGACACTGCTAGAAACTGGGAGTTCAAAGACAAAATGAGAAGCAGTCCCTGCACTTGAGGTTATTATGACTCTACTGCCCTCAATTGTTATTTATTCTGCTCTCTCTCTCCAATTATATTATAAGACACTGCAGAATGGAGACCATATGTTCTATAAATGCTTATTTCCCACAATGCCTAGCAAAGTATTGAATACAGTACATACACACACAACATGCCTATTACTATCATTTATGGTGATGATAAATCGGGATAATATTAATTAACTTACCCAGTTGTGAGATAAAGACTTTCCTAATAAAACTTAAAGATGTATCTATAAGGCATGGTGTGCAGCCTGGTATAATAGAGGGAACACTGAATTTAGCATCAGAAGACCTGGATTTAAATACTACATGTGTGATCTTGAACAAATTACTTCTCTTTACAATCACAGTCAAACTAGCCTTCCTGCCATTCCTTATAAAAGACATTTCATGTCCCCTCCCCCCCTACTCCAATGCTTTTGATTAGGCTAAACCCAGTAGTATATAGAATGATCTCCCATTTCCCTCTGTCTCTTAAACCCTAACTCCGTTCACAGCTTGGCTTAAGTGTATCTCCTTCAAGTGCTCTTTCCTGATCTTTTTTTTGTTTGTTTGTTTGAGTATATGTTCTATATTTGTTTATCTCTTGACAAAGTATTGTATGTGGATGTAAAGCCCTGAGACTAAAAAGCTCAAGAATCACCGATCTGACAATATTGTAAAAACAGACAATTTTGAAATAATTAAATAATTCACATCAACACAGTGACCAAATATAAAATCAAAAGACCATTGAAAAATGCTGCTTATCCCTTGAGAGGTGATGTACTAAATATGCAGATTTATATATTTTTGACCATAGCCAAACATGGCAATATGTTTTAGACAAATGTGGGAATATGCTTTGCTTGATTGCTTGACTATATATATATATATATATATATATATATATATATATATATGGCAATGAGGGTTAAGTGACTTGCCCAGGGTCACACAGCTAGTTAAGTGTCAAGTGTCTGAGGTCGAATTTGAACTCAGGTACTCCTGAATCCAGGACCAGAGCTTTATCCACTGTGCCACCTATCTGCCTCATTGACTATGCATATTTTAAAAGTTTTCCTTTTCTTCTTTTTTCCCTTCAGTTCAAGGGTAGAGGTGGGAAAAAATAAATGCTTGTTAAATTGAAATTTTTTTTTAATAAAACATGTCACATCCTCCTCATAGAATATAAACTCCTTGAGAGCAGGGACTAATTTAGTTTTGCATTTGTATTCTCAGTATCCAGAAAATAGTAGGCACTTAATAAATGATTATTGATTGGTTTCTCGGACTCAGTTTTCTCATTTGTAAAATGAAAAGTTTGCATTGCATGCTTTTTGAATCATAGAGGATTTAGAGTTGGAAGGTACCCTAAATATTCTCTAATTCAACTCCTTCATTTTACAGATTAGGAAAACCGAGAGCTAGAAAAATTAAGGTAACCTTGGTAGCACAAATAGTAAACAACAGTCTGGATTCAATTCCCAGGTCATTTGTCAATAGCTGATGACATTTCTACTGCAAGTCCCTACCAACCCTAGATTCTATTCAATAAGAATTTGTTAAGCACCTTAGTGAGTGTAAGGCTCTGCAGGAGGCACTGGAAATACAAAGTCAGAAAGAGAAAAAGGATTCCTGCCCTCAAAGATTTTGCAATCTACATCCTAAGATCTTATGATATTTTCTAGTGGCTCAAACACTTTTTCAGCTGTGGTGGTGATTTGGATTTCTTATGCATCCTGGATCATTGGATTATATGCACTCCAGTCATAGTCCCTATATATAATAAGTCAATACTGGTGGACACCCTTTTTGGTCACCATAATCCATTATGCCCATCATTCCTACTCTCCAATGATCTTTTTTTTTCCCCGGGTAATTTAATTATTTTGTTAATAAGGCCGGCAGATTATTAATAAAAGGATGATCATTTAGCCATCTCTCTCAGACCAAAGACTCGTAATAGCAATAGCATCACAGCTTATATGCCCTGTGAAGTGGAAATATTCCTGAGGGATGCCTAATCACTTCTGAGCAGTTAATCAAATGGGAGGTAGGCTATATTGGGGTCCTTGACTTAGATGATTCAAATCTTTCCAATGATCTTTTATTCAACATTCCTCTTCTTCCTCTTCTTCCTTCTCCTCCTTTTTCTTCCTCCTCCTCTTCTCTGTCTCTTCACTTCTTGTCTTCTCTCCATTTCTGTCTTTCCTTCTCTTCTTGTGTCTCTCTAGGCTCTCTGTCTCCCTCTTTAACTGTCATTCTCTTCTTTCGCCCTCAAGATTTCCCCTTCTTATACTTCCTCTCATTCCTCCCATTTCTCCCTCACTATTTCCAACCTTTGGTCCTCTCCACACCCTCCCAGTGGCTTTGCAGGGGGATGCAGCGCGCAGCCGCAGACCTCCTCTCTCCCGATTCAAGATCTCTGCTAGCTCGTTTCTTCTCTCTGGAGGCTAGCTGGACGGCCAGGGGCCGGTTCTAATGAGACCGGGCGCCTTGCTGTGCCCGCCGGGACTTTCTCCTGGAATCCTCTTGCTGTTCTGGGACTGACCGAGACGTCTGGGCAGGGCACCAAGGGGTTGCGGTGGGGAGTATGGGAGGGTCAGGCCGGGCCGCAGTTGAGGAGGAGTTTAGTTTGCTAGGGAGAAGCACAGGAGGGGGTAAGAGAGGTGGAGTAGAAGTTGTCCGCTGGGGACCAACTGGAAGGGCTGAAGGGCAGAAGCAAAAAAGCAAAGGGGAAGCCACCAGCATTTTAGCGATTCCTTTACCTAAGTGTACTCAATAGCAGTATCCCTATGAGGATATATCCTACTACTTTCCCCCTTGAGGACAGAGATGGTGGGTTCTGGAACCTGTGTGTCTTGGGCGCTGAAAATACAGGGTGGACCTTGTTAGCCCCTCAGCTAGAGCTTGTGTGTGTGTGTGTGTGTGTGTGTGTGTGTGTGTGTGTGTGTGTGTTTTGGACGCGGGGGGTGGTGCAGGGAAAGCGAGGTGGCAGGTTCCCCTTTTCTGTTTGACTTCCTAGCCCACTAAGCAACCGCTGCAGTAGGTGAGCTAGGTGGGTTCAGGGTGGGAACTCGGACAGGGGGAAACCTGCCCTGACCATTAAAGTGCCATCCCGGGTTCTCTCCTGGCCCTAACCTTCAGCGAACCGGGAACTTTTATTTTACTTCCGATGCAAAGGGATAGAGGGGTGGGGGGTGGGGAAGGGGAAACGAAGGGGAGGCGGAAGGGAAATACATGGATAGAAAGAGACGAAATTCCCTAAGGACCCTTCCCCAATTTCTATGCCCAAGGAAAGGGAAAGCCCAGAACACTGCGCCCCCTACCCCCATCCTCCAGTCCAGGAGCAAGTAAAGCACCTCCTTTACTCCCCGGGATGAAGAATTCCAGGTGCAATTACCGCGGAGGTGGTGAAAAAGCCTGGGGTGGGGGTGGGGGGCGCGTGGAACATCCAATGCAAATCATGCAAGAATGAATGATTTAGTCTCGGTGTAGGGAGGGGGTGAGGGCGGGGAGGAGGAGGGCCAAGCAGAAGGAAGGGGGGGCTCGCTATTTGCTGGAGCTGTACAATGGGCCACTCCCTAATGGGGTGGGGGGGTGGGGAGGAGAAGGGAGGCGCGCGCTCCTCTGTCAGTCTGGAGGCAGGACCAGCGGGGGGGGGGGAGGGGGAGGGGGTTGGGGGGTAAGTGGGAGAGAAGAGGAGGAGGTGGTGGAAGAGCAGGAGGAGGAGGAGGAAGGGAAGGAGGAGGCGGTGAAGGGGGGGGGCCCTCTGGCATCAGGCTTGTAAATAAACTCTGCGATGGTTTCTTTTCCTTATTGGACTAGGTGCTGTGACCGCTACCACCATCACCGCTGCCGCCGCGGTACTGGGCTCTCAGGCTCGCTCTTCTTCAGCATCTTTTGGCTTTAGCGCTTCATAGACATCCTTCTTCCTTCTCACCTAGACTCAGCAGCCTTTCTTCGTCTACCTATCCCTCCACCGTCCCAATACCATGCTGGTGACCTGACAGGGATGTGACCCCCCTCTCCTTTCCCTGACCCCCCTCCCCCTCAAACCACCTTTTCCTTCTTTTTGGGGGGTGGGCTGGGGAGGGGAGCTCGGATCATGGCATTGGAGTTCCCGGGGCTGCTGCTGCCGCTGCTGCCTAGTACTACCCTGAGCTCACCTCCGAGGACCAGCAGCAGCGGAGAAGGCGAAGAAGGCGAAGGCGGGGAGGGAGATGGGGCTCAAGTCGCGAAAGGCGGCGGCGGCGGGGGCGGTTGGCGGCGGCGGCAGCAGCGGCGGCGGGGGCGGCAGCAGCCCAGGCGGCAGCGGGGGCGGTAACTCTGGCGGGAGGGATGCGGAGGACAAGCGAACGGGGCTGGGGACTGCCGGGGACGTGGAGCAGGGCACCTTGGCCCTAGGAGCCGGAGCTGACAAAGACGGGACCTTGCTGTTGGAAGGGGCGGGCAAGGAGGATGGCAGCAAGAGGACCCCGCAAGGGATTGGTCTCCTGGCCAAGACCCCTCTGAGCCGGCCGGTCAA
Organism: Dromiciops gliroides; assembly: GCF_019393635.1. NCBI lineage: Eukaryota > Metazoa > Chordata > Mammalia > Microbiotheria > Microbiotheriidae > Dromiciops > Dromiciops gliroides. The sequence continues at coordinate 98,150,327 of NC_057861.1, forward strand.
GAGGAACAACGCCAAGTACCGGAGGATCCAAACTTTGATCTACGACGCCCTGGAGAGACCGCGGGGCTGGGCGCTGCTGTATCACGCCTTAGTGTGAGTACCTGCTGGAGCCTCTGGCTTTGGGGTCTCTCTCCCGAGAGGGCGTGTATGAGAGCGCACCTGGGACTTGCATGCTTCTCTCCCGGGCTCTTAGAGCTCCGGCCCCAACTCCTTTGCTTGTTAAACTGACCTCAGCGCGGTTTCGATGTTCCCTTTTGGCTTTCTCTTGTGGGAGAAGACGGGAGACCGAATGCGTGAAGGCTATGTGGATATTGGTCTGTGGTTGCTTAGCTAGGTATTGGTCTTGGAGTTGAAAGGAGCCCCAGTTGTTTCTTCCTAGCTCATTTGGACACTGAACTGGCCTGCGGGTGTATGTGTGTAGAGTCTTCTTTTCTGGGTAGAGGGCAGTTTGTGTGTGTGTGTGTGTGTGTGCGTGAGTGAGAGAGATCTTGTTTTTGTGTGTCTATCCTACCTTACCTGGTTGCTACTGAAGTTTTAAAAGACCCGACTGTTGCCTTATAAATAATTGGGGCATCGAATTGGCAAAGTGTCGGGTGGTTGGGGCCAGATATTTATTCTCCTTACTTTCAATATCCTCTCTTCCACCCCTGCCTGGGATGAGGCAGCCTGCTCTGAATATTGTGGATTGGGGATGGTCAGTGAAATCAACTTTGCCCTCAGCCCCGTTCAACGTCAAAGATAAACCCCTTACCAGTACCAGGGGTAAGAGGCAGGAAGGAAGATGGTCGCTTCTCTCATCCAAGAGAATTTAAGAAGGGAGAAGTGGGTGGGACCTACTTTATTTGGGAGGGGTGGGGATCAAAAATGATGACGGACAGATGGCATCCCAGAATAATCTCTCAGAAAGGTTGGGTAGCCAACCTCCCTGGACATTGACAGGGAGGGTTACTGATACTACCCATAGAGAATCTTGGAGACGAAAGAAGCCCTGTCAGGTCATACAGTCATTCCCACGCCCACCTCTTCTCCCTTTGGGTCCGGTCACAGGTAAATCACCCCTGGCTGGTGTTGCCTTTGCTTGTCAGTCCCTAGCGACGTGGTCCTGAGGTATCCCAATAGCCTGGTCTCATTCTTCTCAGTAACCTGTGCAACGCCTTGCTCCATCCCACCCCAACCTCGTTCTGTGAAAACGGACTCTGCAGTCAGAGACCCAGTGAGCCTTGGGGTTGGGCACAGGCAAGGCTCTCCTTGCCCGGGGAAATGCTTTTCCAGTTACAGCCAGAAGGTGGGGTCGTCTGTACAGTACAGTAGCGCATGAGCATCAGCGGCAACAGAATCTGGGGAGTTTTAGCTCCACATTAGGAGGAAAACTGAAGTAATGGTAGGGGCAGGTAGTATCTAGTCAGTGGATGTTTATTAAGTACCTTCTGTGTGTCAGGCACTGTGATAAATACTGGAGATACAAAGAGAGGCAAAAACAGTCCCTACCCTTAAGGAACTCACAGACTAATGGGGAGACATGGTGCCCAAAACTGTAGAAACAAGATAGATAAAATATACATAGAAGACGATCTCAGAGGGAAGGTGGGGTGGGGCGAGGGGATGGAAGGGGAAAGGCCTCTTGGAGTCTTTTTTTGTTTGTTTTTTGGTGAAGCAATTGGGGTTAAGTGACTTGCCCAGGGTCACCCAGCTAGTAAGTGTAAAGTGTCTGAGGCTGGATTTGAACTCAGGTCCTCCTGAATCTAAGGCCAGTGCTCTATCCTCTGTGCCACCTAGCTGCCCCCCTCTTGGAGTCTTGAAGGAGGCCGGGGAATCCAGGAGGAAGAAGTGAAGGAGAGCTGTCCAGTCATGAGAGGTGGCCACTGGAAAGGCACCCAATTTGGAGGTGAAATATCCAACAAGGGGTAAAAAGGGGTACTCTGAGAGGGGAAGGAGGAGGACTTGCTAAGAAACGGATTCACAAATACGTTTATACGGATGTCTAGCTTTCAGTATTGTGGCAGAAATGGGCCCTTTGTCAGTGCTAGACAGCACGGTGGTAGACAAGTTCCCCTTTCACTCTATGCCCTCAGTAAATATAAAACAATAAATGGAAAAGTAGATAAATAAACAGACAGATAAAGAATGGCCAGTTTGGTAAAGCCAACAAAACTTTATTAAACACAAACCTCACCAAGGTACCATACTAGGTCCTAGGAGAGATATATGCATTTAGCTAAGACTCAGGTCTGCCCTCAAGGAACTTAAAGTCTAGTAAAGAAATAAGACGTTAACAGAGATAGCTTTAATGCTTAGTATTATATAATACATGGATTTAAGATGTGGAAAACAAAGATCTGTGTGAAGTGGGAGGAGAGAAGTGTGTTTTTTTTTGGGGGGGGGGAGTTGGTCGTGAAATACTTTCTCTTCCTTGTTCCCCTCAGTAATAGCTAGTCTCATTAATCTGTTTTTATGTATTTTCTGTACTGACTTATTTGTGTACAACTGTTCCCTGGGTAGAATTTGAATTCCTTGAAGGCTATTTCCTCTTTGTTTTTTTACTTTCCCTTCCATACAGACTTGAATATATGAAAGGTCCTGGCATCCAGTTGGACTTTAAAGAATGAAAGATAATTCAACAGGTCGAGAGAGAGAGAGAGAGAGAGACAGAGAGACAGAGAGAGAGAGAGAGAGAGACAGAGAGACAGAGAGAGAGAAAGGACATAGAGAATAGCTTGGAGAGGGGTGTGTGTGTGTGTGTGTGTGTGTGTGTGTGTGTGTGTGTGTGTGTGTAGGAAGTACTAGACTATATTTTTAAAAAAAACAAAACACCTTTGCAACAGAGAAAGCACTAAATGCATACTTTCAGGGCTTTGCAGGTAGAATACTAGGTCAGAAACATCCCAGGCGTGATGGACATTCAGGTGCCCTGGGCTCTTTCCTCTCTGTTCCCTCTTCATTCTTAGAAACCACAACCCATCTGAGGGGGATGGATTTCTGGGGGACTTGTTCATAGAAAAAGACCTCTTTTAAAACTGTTCTTCCAAATAGAAACCCAGAGTGAAGGATGCCAAGAGTGTTCTTGAACATTCTCTAGAGTCCCAGTTTCTAAGAGTAGTGTGAATTACAGTTTTCAGCCTCAGAGAAAAGAACATGAAGTTGAACAAAAAATCAATGAGTCCAGATTCTAATCCTGGACCTCTGTGCTGATAACTAGAAAATGTGGGTAACTCCCTTAGACTCCCTTGCCATGTGGGAAAATTGAAGTATTAATCATACTAATTAGCTTCCTTCCCTTACTCTCAGAGATGTGATGATAAAGCAAAGAGTGAACCTAAAAGTGGTTCTCGTTTTTTGGGGGAGAAATAGCTGCAGAGTTTGGATAGTGGGAGAGATTCAGGTGAACTGAATTTTTCTGTTTTTGAAAAAAATATATGTTATTTATTTTGTTAAATATTTCCCAATTACATGGGAAATTTTAAAATTAATTTTTAAAAAAAGAATTTAAATTCTCTACCTCCCTCTTGCCCCTCTCCCACCCCTTGAGAACGCAAGTAATATATCAATTATACATGTGAAGTCATGCAAAACACATTTCCATATTAGTCATGTTGCATGTGAAAACATACAAAACCCCCAATTAAAATGTTTTAATTTGTACCCAGAGATCATCATAAACTGAATTTTTCTAATTAAGTGAGATATGTAGAAACATTTTAAAAAATATTAACCTTTGTGAAAAATCTTTCTAAAAAGTCAGTATTCTTTGTCTAAGTAAACACAAACAAAATAAAACAAACAAACAAAACAAAATAAAAACTCCTTGAAGGTTGAGGAGCCCAGTAGGCTCTAGGGTCTTCATTTTGAGCCTTAATACTCTAATAATTGGATTGATAAAAAGTTAGTGGAAAAAGCAGCTGACCTAGCTTTGAGTTCTAACCCTTCCTTCCACTTATCAGCAGCATGACCTTAGGTAAGTCAGTGTCTTTGTACAGACATGTCTGAAATGCACTCCTTGCTTATCTCTGCCTCTAAGAATCCCTACTTTCTTTCAAAATTAAGCTCAAGTATCATCTTCTACATGAGTACTTTTCTCATCCCCTCAGCTGCTAGTGCCACTCCTTCCTCTACCTCATGCAAACCACTTCGTGTTTATTTTGTCATATTTTGCATCAGTTGTTTCTCTTGATAGAGGGTAAGCTCCCTCAGGGCAGGGGCTGCTTCTCTCTCTATCTCTTTGTATCCCCAGCATCTACCATAAAGCCTGGCACTGTATGTACTTAAATTCTTGATTAATTGAGGCTTAATTAATTCCTCTGAGCCTCAATTTTATTTTCTTCTGTAAAGTGGGAAAATACATTATAATATATATTCCAAAGTATTTCAGTGGACAAAGTGAATATTTTTTAACCTTAAAGTCAATCAACAAGTACTTATTAAGCAATTACTATGTGCTAGTTACTGGGAGCTCTCTTACAGAGAACTCTAGATTTCACAGAACTTAAAGATTTCAAACTGGACAGAACCTTCCTGGTCAGTATTGAAACCCCTCATATTATAGATGGGAATCATCAAGGCCAGAGATGGTAGACATCTTGTCTAAGGTTACAATGGTAGTAGGGCTAACTATGTGGAGCCCAGGCTCTCTATCTTCAAAAATTATAGCCTTTCTATTGCACCATGAAGAGATGGAAGTGATGAGAGAAACTAGACTGGGTGTCCTAGAATACACCCTGAAAATGATTCTTTCCTTCTTTCTTTCTTTCTTTCCTTTCCTTTTCTTTCCTTCCTTCCTTCCTTCCTTCCTTCCTTCCTTCCTTCCTTCCTTCCTTCCTTCCTTCCTTCCTTCCTTCCTTCCTTCCTTCCTTCCTTCCTTCCTTCCTTCCTTCTTCCTTCCTTCCTTCCTTCCTTCCTTCCTTCCTTCCTTCCTTCCTTCCTTCCTTCCTTCCTTCCTTCCTTCCTTCCTTCCTTCCTTTCTTTCCTTCCTTCCTTCCTTCCTTCCTTCCTTCCTTCCTTCCTTCCTTCCTTCCTTCCTTCCTTCCTTCCTTCCTTCCTTCCTTCTTTCTTTCTTTCTTTCTTTCTTTCTTTCTTTCTTTCTTTCTTTCTTTCTTTCTTTCTTCCTTCCTTTCTTCCTTTCTTTCTTTCTTTCCTTCTCTCTCTCTCTTTCTCTCTCTCTCTTTCTTTCTAAATTGCTGAGATCAGTCTGTTTCTTATTGTTTGCCTGTCCTTAAAAGAGTAGAGGTTGGGAGGGAGGGAAGAAAAAAGGGAAAAAATAAATTTACATTATAACTTTCTTGTATATTTGGAGGGAATAGCAAGTTGTATGTTGTAGATTTTCAGTTTCATGTTTGATCATCTTTTTTATTCTACTTCATTATGGAAATGCTTGTTTTGTTCTGGAAATTGAAAATAAAGTAAATTTTAAGAAATAAAAGTATAGTGAGGAAAATAAGGACAATTCAAATATCCTAGATATTTGAGGATTCCATTTAACAATAAGAATAATAATGATTACTGACATGTATGTAGTACTTCGTATATATTATCTCACTTGATCATTAAAACTAACCTGTAAGGAAGATATTACAAGTATTATTATTTGCAGTTTTACAAAAAAGGAAACTGAAGCTGAGAGATTAAGTGATATTCATTTTCACACAGTTTATAAATATGAGATGTAAGATCTAAATCCATGCCTTTTTTTTTTTTTTTTGAGGTAATCAGGATTAAGTAACTTGCCCAGGGTAAAACATCAGGCAGGTATCTGAGGTCAGATTTGAACTCAGGTCCTCCTGACTCCAGGGCCAGTGCTCTATCCACTGTGCCACCTAGCTGCTCCATAACCCTTGTTTTCTTGATATCCATTCCAACACTGTATCTATTGTTCCATACTGTCTCTCAATGTCATACTTTACAGAGTAGTGCTATCAATGCTAGGAAAGTTGGGTTCAAATAGCAGCACTCTGATTGACAATAGGATAGTAATACTTCTGCTGTGTAGTTCATGGTGTTGTCATGTTGGCAGTATTCTGTTAACCAAAAAGCACTGTGTACATGGGATCCATTACTGTTACTAGTAGTCATAAGAAGAAGAAATTACCAAAAGTTGGCAGAACAGAAATCTGCCAAGGACAGAGCGGAAAGTGGATCAACATCTAAATCTTTTTTTAAAATTATAAAAGTATTTTATTATTTTCCAGTTACATGTAGAGATAGTTTTTAACATTTATTTTTATAAGATTTCTAGTTTCAAACTTTTCTCCCTTCCTCCCCTCCCCAAGACAGAAAGTAATCTGATATAGGTTATATATGTGCAATAATATTAAACATATTTCTGCATTAGTCATGTTGTGAGAAGAATCAGAGCAAAAAGAAAGACCTCAAAAAAGAAAAACAACAGCACCAAAAACAAAAGAAATAGTATGGTTCAATCTGCATCCATATTCCACAGTTCTTTTTTTCTGGATTTAGAGAGCCTTTTCCATCATGGAACTATCTTGTACCATTGTATTGCTGAGAAGAATCAAGTCTATCACAGTTGATCAACACATAATGTTGATGTCAGCATCTAAATCTTACCATTTCAGAGCAATAACTAATATTTGAATCATATTAGGGCAGTTAGATGATAAAGTAGATAGAACATTGGACTGGGAGTCATGGAGTCCTGAGTTCAAATATGGCCTTAGACGCTAGATATTTGACCCTGGGAACATCACTCAAACATTCTGTGCCTCAATTTCCCCATCTGTAAAATGGGGATGATAAGAGTACTTCCTTCCCAGTGTTGTTTCGAGGATCTAATGAGATGTTTGTAAAGTGCTTTGCAAACCTTAAAGCACCACAATAATCTCCAGAACTTTTTTGTTTAGATATTTCCTGTACCTTGAAGTCAAACAGTGCAGCTCACAAATGTCCTAGAAGGGGCTCCTGCAGTTCCCTCTCCCCTGGTTAAAGAGGAGAACGGATTCTAGAGAGCCAATGACATCCACATGTATGTGTTGATAGAAAGAGTTTGAACAAACATAAGAGACTAACAACTAACATTTAAGGTTTACACCGAATTCTTCTCACAACCATCTTTCCAGGTAGATTCTAGAGCAGCATTGTACCATTGTTCTACTCTTACATTTGGAGAAACCCACTTTCTCCCTACACAGCCAGATTTTATCATTTGTTCCTTCACAACATGTCTGACCTATGACATATTCTTTCTACTCACATAACCACTATCCTAGCTTTCACCTGGACCACTGTAGTGACTTTCAAATTGGTCTCTCTGCTTCAACTCTCTCCCTACTCAATTTGTGTTCCACAGTTTTCCAAATGATTTTCCTAAAGAATTGATCTGACCATGTTGCTCTGCTCCCCCTACTTCAATAGATCCTAATTAACACCGGTATCAAATATAAATCCCTGTTTGTGGAAATTTAAAATTTCTTTACAACCTGGCCTCTTCCCATTTTTCCAGTCTTCTCACATTGTATTGCTTTTTACACATTCTACTCTCTGACCAGACTGGTCTATTTGCTTTTCCACACAATTGACCCTCCATATCCTATCTCCATGCCTGTATTTCTTTCTTTCTTTCTTTCTTTCTTTCTTTCTTTCTTTCTTTCTTTCTTTCTTTCTTTCTTTCTTTCTTTCTTTCTTTCTTTCTTTCTCTCTCTCTCTCTCTCTCTCTCTCTCTCTCTTTCTTTCTTTCTTTCTTTCTTTCTTTCTTTCTTTTGTTTGTTTTTGTTTTTGTACTTCTTTCTCTCCTCATCTCTACCTTTTAGAATCCCTGGCTCCCTCAAATTAAACACCACCTTCACACAAGGCCTTTCACAGTTCTCCCAGATGCTACTGCCTTCATTTCTAAGGTTACCTTCTATCTATTCTATATGGATCTTATATATAGATGCTTATATATAGGTTGTCTCTTCCAATACAATGTAAATTCCTTGATGCTAAGGGACTGGTCCCCCCCTTCTTTTTTGTATCTTCATTGCTTAACACAGTACCTAATACTTAGTAAACACTTAATCCATGTTCACTGATCAATTGATTTTTAAGTAAAATCATTTTTAAGCAGCTAAGTGACAGTGTAACACAGGATGTATTCAGGTAGAAGTTGGATGATCCATTTTTTGACAAAGCTATAGAGAAAATTTTTGGTCAGTTACAGGATAGAGCAGGTGAATCATAGGGTCATAGAGTCAAGGGATATTAGAATTGGGAGCCATCTTGAAAGTCATCTAGACCAGAGGTGACAAACAGCTGACCCAAGAGCTACATGTGGCCCCAAACACTTGCAAATGCGGCTTGAAGCTGATTAAAATGTAATTTGGAAATCTTTAACAAAATAAATAAAAATACAGTAAAATACAGATATTACATTTTAAAATGAAATGTTTCTTTCTTTTTTTTTTAGTGAGACAATTGGTGTTCAGTTACTTGCCACGGGTCACACAGCTAGTAAGTATCAAGTGTCTGAGGCCAGATTTGAACTCAGGTCCTCCTGAATCCAGGGCCAGTGCTCTATCCACTGTGCCACCTAGCTGCCCTGCCATTTTTTTTTTTTTGAGTTTGAAATTACTGGTCTAAACCAGTCCTCTTATTTTACAGAGGAAGAAATTGATATCCAGAAAAGTAAAGTGTCTTGTCCAATCTAGTGGTCTTAAAATTATGTTATTCGGGGCAGCTAGATGGTGCAGTGGATAAAGCACCGGCCCTGGATTCAGGAGTACCTGAGTTCAAATACGGCCTCAGACACTTAGCACTTACTAGCTGTGTGACCCTGGGCAAGTCACTTAACCCCAATTGCCTCACTAAAAAAAAAAATGTTATTCAAACTGCCAGCATTTAATATAATTCAAAGGTGCTACAAAATTGTAAGGTCCTATTGAATCCCACAAGATATTTCTAAGGATTACTTGGAAGTCAAGGCCCTTACATCACTAGGATCCTGTGATACTCTGAATAAGATTAAAGGGTTGTATAGTCTCAGAGTTAAGATTGATTTACTGACTCCAAGTGGCCTCATTCCACAATACTAAGCAGCAAGACCACTGCTAATATTGAGTGACTTTCATTAACATATCTGACTTTGCCTTATCATTTAGTGACTTCTCCATCATTGGGGTGTGTAAGTATAGTCGAGGTGGGAAAGAGAACAAACATTTATACTGTACTTTCTATGTGCCAGGTACAGTGCTAAGCACTTTTTAAAATAATATTATCTCATTTGAGCCTTATATTAACCCTACAAGGTGTTATTATTGTAATACAGTTGAGAAAAGGGAGACAAAACGAGATTAAATGACTTGTCTATGGTCACAGAGCTAGTAAGTATCTAAGGCTGAATTTGAACTCAGGACTTCTTGACTCCAGGCCCAGTGCTCTATCCAACACATCACTAGCTAACCCTGAACAGTTGTCTAGGTATAAGAGATTCATACTTCATATTGTGGGTTGACCTATGTGACTTTTGAGGTCACTTTCAGTTATGAGATTCTGTGATAATAAAGGTACATATTGTCAATAATGCCAATGTACTCTTTTGTTCGTGTGTGAATATATGGAAGGTTCAGACAAATCTTCCCAATGTACAAGAATGACTCCTGCTCAAAGACTTTCCATGACTCCTCATTGCCAGAGAATGGGAAAAAAATGAAAATGTCTTACCCTTTCATTCAATGTGCTTAACAATCTGACTCTAACCTTTATGGTCCAGCCTTATTTCCCATTATTCTACTTCTTACATATTCTTTGTCTGAAATAAAATGGACTGTGAATTAATCCCAGATCTTGTCTTGCCTGCTCTTTCCTTCATCTCCTTTCTTTTGTTTTGGGGCCATATTTGGATGTGACTTCCTATAGAAACCCTTCCTTATTCCCCTAAGCTTAAAGAGATTTATTTTCAATTCAATTCAGTAAGCATTTACTAAGCTCCTAGTATGTGCCTGGCACATAGTGTGTGGAGGCAGTTAAGTGGCTCAGTAGATAAAGTACTGGGCCTGAAGTCAGGAAGACATGAGTTCAAATTCAGCCTCACACTAACTGTATGACCCCGGGCAAGCCATTTAACTTCTGTTTGCTTTAATTCACTGGATTAAGATATTTGACTTTGCAAACCATTCTAGTATCTTTGCCAAGAAAACCCCATACAGAGTCATAAAGAGTGGACATGACTAAGAACAATATGCCTAGGGACAGGTAGGTAGCACAGTGGATAAAGCACTGGCCCTGGATTTAGGAGGACCTGAGTTCAAATTTGACCTCAGACACTTGACACTAGCTGTGTGACCCTGGGCAAGTCACTTAACCCTCATTGCCCGGGGTGGGGGGTGGAGAACAATGTGCCCAGCACTGAGCTAACTGCTGAGGATACAGATTAGAGATAGAAATACCATCCTTGCCCTTGAGGAGTGTATAAAGGAAGGCTTTGGGAAGAGTTTAGTGCTCCACCCTCAAATTATAAGGGAGTTATGAAGGTATTGAATATCCAAGGCTGAGTTTTATATCATGATGATGCGATATCAGGTGATCAGCTCATCCTATCTCTTGCTTCTCAGATTTCTTTTAGCATTTTGTCTACATCTCCCCAATGCTTTTATTCTTTTATATTTAAACATGTATAGAGGTTAGATCCCTCCCTCCCCCATTAGATTAAAACCTCCTTTATGGGAAGGATCATTTTTCATTTAAGTGTCCCTAACATTTAGTATAGAAGCTTGACTGTAAGTGATGCAGAAATATAAGGATCATTTGAAGTTACTTGGGATTTTTAGCCAAGAGAAAAGAAGATCGTCTCAGTGGGAGGAGGATGATTAGGGGTCCTGATAGCTACCTTTATTACTTGAAGTGGAAGAGGGTTTAGACCTGTTCGTAGTCCCAGCCCAATGGGTGAAAGTGATTGATGGAGAGAAAAAAACCAAACAAACTTTGAAACGGAGCTGTCTAGAAGTAGAAAGACACTGACTCAGAACACAGTGGGCACTGCCTCACTAGACATTTTCAAAGATAGGTTGGATGATTATTTATTGGGGATGTTGTAGAGGAGTCTCTGTAAATACATTGGCAGTTAGATGACTTATGTGGACCCTTTTTAACTTCAGTGCAATGTTGACTGAATTGAATTGAATTAGTAGGATCAAGGGCATTGTAATTCTATTGTTCTTCCCAATTGGTTTTTAGGAAGACTGGTGTTAATTGAGGTAAAATTACAGCACAGTGAAGGCAAAATTTTAGTTACACGCTTGAGTTTGAGTCTTGGCCACAACACCTATTGGTGTTTCATTGGTCAAGTCACTTTACCCCATAGAGCCTCAGTTTCCTCTTCTGGAAAATGTGGATAATGATACTTGTAATATTAATTTCATAGAGTTATGAGCAAAGTGCTTGGTAATATACATGGTGAGCTATTGTTATTCTTATCAAATGAAACATAAGATTTGTGTTAAATAAGAAGGAAAAACTTTAGTCTTACAGATGCTAAAACAGGAGTGGCTTTTGTGCAAGGAATGCAGTAGGTTACTAATTTATAATGTGAGAAAGATTAGCATTTTCGAAACAAGATTAAAAAAGGTGTTCTGATTGCTCTTCATTAAGAAGTATATTGCAGCATCTTTTTGGTATGTTTTTTGTTCTTCTAATCTGGGCCTTAAAAGCCAAACATATAAAATCACAATCTTGAGATGTCGATGGAAATATAGATATTTTTATCTACTCCTAGGAATGATTGAACTGGAAGAGCCCCTACAACAGAATCATAGAATCTCAGAGTTGGAACATTAGAAGATGACCTTAGAATGTCATTTAGTCCAACAGAATGTAGACCATGGAACATGTACTATGAGAGTTAAAAGGAAGCTCAGAGCATAGAATTTTAGAACTGGAACAGATTAAAGCATAAACATGGATAGTTATAAGCTCATGGAATGGCAGAATTGGAAAGGATCTTAGTCCTGTCTTCAATCTAGGTACAGTGATTTGTCCAAATACATTACTGGAAGAATTGAAACTAGGAACCTAGTCTTCTGACTTTCATTCTAGACTATGTATAGAGTATAGACTAGACTATCTTAGATTTTTTTCATGTAATTTTGGTTATTTCATCTTGATTTAATAGGAAATTATTTCATATTATAGAGCTCTTCTCTCTCCTGTTTCTTAAAGGTGGGGGAAGAAAAGAGATCTGCTTTGTGGAATGTATCTTCATTGGCTCCATTTTAAAAAAAAATTTACTTTTTTTTTCCACAGACCTATGATTTCATTAGTGTAGAGAACCTCCAGTGTGGAAACTCTCCCCAGCAATTCAGCTCTGCAATAGTTCATCAGCTCACCAAGTATCTCCTGGGCTCACTAAGAAACTAAATAACTGCATAGTAGTCCCAGAACTGGGGCAGCCATATGGCAAAATGTATAAAGTGCTGGGCCTGGAATCAGGAAGACTCATTTCCTGAGTTCAAATTTGGCCTCAGATACTTACTAACTATGCAATGTTGGGTAAGTCACCTAACCCTGTTTAATTCAGTTTCCTCATCAGCAAAATGAGCTGGAGAAGGAAGTGGCAAACTACTCCTGTATCTTTGCCAAGAAAAACCCCACATAACATGACAAAGACAAGTGAAACAACTGAATAGCAACGAAACAACAAGTCCCAGATCTAGTAAATGTCAGAGAAAGGACTTGAACCAAGGTTCCCTGATGTCAAGGATGACTCTGTAAACCACAATGCTATGCTTTTGCCTTTCACTATTCATGTCCTTTCAAAGAGTAGTTTTGTCAATAACTTCATCATTGCTGGATGAAGCCAGCTTCAACAATCACTTTCTGACAAGGATGCTCCCTGCCACCTGTGTCCTTTTGTCAAAATTGTTGAAGAACCGCCAAATCTTTGTTTCATATCATGGCTGATGGGCATAACTTTTTGTATTACCACCTCAGAACCAAAAGAGAATGCATAATGGGAGATGCTTAACTAAATTTAAAGATGTTTGATAACCAAAGAACATTTTTTTTTCCAAAATACTATTTTTCAAAATAAAGCTAGAGGGGGCAGCTAGGTGGCGCAGTGGATAAAGCACCGGCCCTGGATTCAGGAGGACCTGAGTTCAAATTCAGCCTCAGATACCTGACACTTACAAGCTGTGTGACCCTGGGCAAGTCACTTAACCCCCATTGTCCTGCAAAAAAAATAAAATAAAAAATAAAGGTAGAGTTAGCTTCCTTCATAAATCGTTTAACTGAATACATTACAAAAATAAAATACAAATCAGTTCTTGCCTTTTTTTCCTCAAGTATATGTGTTCTACCATCCAAACACTTTGTGAAACAAGGAATGTCATCCCGAGGTGTACAAAGGTTTCAACAAAATATGGGGCCCATCTGTTCTGGTGACTGACTTGAACTCTTGTTGTTAAGCTTCTTTTGCTAATGTAATGATATTGGATTTCTTTTTTTAGGGAGGGAGTGTTAAATTTCCAGGTTGGCTACTAGACCTGAATTTTCACACTTTCCTTCCAGTTTTTGGTAGGGGGGGGAACAGGAAAGAGAATGGCCGATTAATGTCACCCTTGGTCTTCTTTTTCCATTGAACTGGTAGACATAGTTTTAAAGCATTGGATTTCCCCATCTGCTACACCAGCTTTCAGACTGATCTCTGATTTCTAACACAAAGCAAAACTGATTTAGTAAAAAGCAAGCAATTAGAGGTTACTTATTTTAGGTTGAAGACAGCAATTGTGGTTAGTTACTAAAAACCAGTGACTGGGAATCAGGTAGCTATGTGAGGCTTGGTATTCTTGCCTTTGCTCTTGACCTAGGAGGAAGTCACTTTGAGTCAGTGTGGTATAGTAGAAAGGGGAAGCAATGTGATACAACTGAGAGAATGCTAGACTTTGAATCAGAAGGCCTAGACTGGAATCCAAGCTACTCCACTTATTACCTGTGTGATCTTGGACAAGGTATTTTACTTCTCTGTACCTCAGTTTCCTGAACTGTAAAATGTTGGGGTTGTAGAATATGGCTTTCTGTCCTTAAATCTAGTGTCCTAAATGATGAGACACACCTGGATTCTGTTCCTGACTCTTCCTCTAAGTTAGCTTTTAAACTTTATGGATGCTATTCTTAAACTGCCTCAGAATTAAGTTTTCTAAATTTTAAAAATAAAGGTTGGACATATCAGTTTCACACATTTTTTTAAGGTGCCCACTCAAATTTTTCTTCCTCTCCAAAATTAACTAACTAGCTCTCACAGTGAGAGCATAAAAAACAGTGCCCATAGGTCAGGAATATTTTCCAGTTCCTTTTCAAACTAGTTACCTCCCTTTTAACCATTGCACCTTTCTGACCAATCACCCATTTTATTCCCAGCTCTGCCACTAGAGACCTCTGTGACTATGGACTAATCACTTCTCACAATTACAGTTTTTTCATCTGTAAAATGTAGGAGTCAAGCTAAGATTCCATGATTCAATGATTAATTACCTCCATGCTTCAGTTATCAGTAATGAGTAAAAAAAAAGGAATACATATGTAGAAAATTTAAAAATGTATAGTTCCAATAGTGCTACTACCAAATTTTGTGGTAGTTATTGATGACTTCAAGAAAACTTGAAATGCTTTTTGAGCTTTAATCAATTTTGATCAGACCTAATACCTATCTGTATTTTGGAAATTTAACACATAGCACCAAACCTCCCAATCTAAGTATGTGAAACAGTAATTACTGTTCTTTATATGAAACAAATTAGGCTAGAGACCTTTGTTACTTCTGGCTGGAAAAAAATTGCTATGAGTAATGCTGGTGTGTTGGAAATAGGAAAAAAGGAAAGGCGAATATACCAGTAACTGGAACATCAGTGTGATGCAACCTTTGAGATCATGCACCCCTTTCTTTTGTCCCTGTAGTTTTTGACGTGGGAAGGAGAAAGGATAAGAGAAAGCAATCGCAGCAATATAGAGATTTACAGTTGAAAGAAAAACAGAATTAGAATGAGGCAGTAGAAGGAAACCCGTTCTTGGGACTCTGAAGATCTGAGTTCAAAGTTTAGCTCTATCCCAGAGTTACTGTGAATCTCTGAAGAAATCATTTAATTCCATTCAATAACATTTATTAAACACCTATTATGTGGCAGGCACTGTGCTAACACCTTTGAGACTAATTTTCCTTATTTGTAAAATTGGTATGAGAATACTTGCCTAACTAACATGTTTTGAGGATGAAATGAAAGAATATAAATAAAAAACTGTTATATGAGTGAACTATTATTATTAATGTTGTTAATAATAAGTTAGCATTCATTTAGCATGTTAAAATTTGCAAAGTGCTTTATAAAATCCTCTTATTTTATCCTCATAATACTATTCTTATCCCCATTTTGCAGATGAGGAAAGTGAGGTAGAAAGGTTAAATGATTTGCTTAGGGTCACACAACTAGTAAGTGTGGAAGGGAGAATTTAAATTCATGTCTTCCTGACTGCAGGTCTAGAACTCTTATCTACTGTATCACCTACCTAATAACAATCAAGCTGGATTGATGAGGCAAAATACCTCATCTGAGCTAACATAGTACTTTGCAAAGTTCCATGAATGTGCTAGGCACTCAATGAAAGGCTTTTGTTAAGTGAATAAGAAGAGAGAGACAGAGACAGAGAGTGACAGTGAGAGAGTCAGAGAGATACAGAAACACAGAGAGAGACAGAGACAGAGAAACAGAGACAGAGACAGAGACAGAGACCCAGGGATTAACTGCAGTCATCCTTGAGGGAGAGAAATTGACTATTTTGTTTCTAGTTTCATGCATCCTTATGCTACAAACCCAAGTGCTAATTATGCTTTTTCCAGGAAATCTCTCCATGATCACTCACTGACACCCTTCCTTCCTTTTTTTGATCTCCTATGGAACTACCAGGCAGAAGGTCATAGCAGAAAGCATGTTGAATATGGTATCAGGAAAAGCAAGTGTTTAAACCCCACTTTTTGTGCTTGCTAGCTACATAACTATAGGCAAGTCATCTGACTTTTTTGTTTTTCTCATCTTTAACATGGAGATAATAGGGATGACAAGGTTGTTGTGAAAATCAAATAAGATTACATATTTTAAGTGTTTTGTTAACCTTAAAATATGATATAAATGCCAGCTGCTTTTATTTTATTGTATCACATAGTTTGATACAGATCATAGCACATCCATGCCCTCTCACATGAGTCCTGCACAAGGTGTCCACTCAACTTGGATGAATGAATGAAAACCATGTATTATGCCAAACACTAAATGCTGAGGTTACAAAGTTGAAAGCAGCAACCATCCCTGCCTTCAAGGAGCTTACAGTCTAATGGAGGATAGATATAAGGTGCAGTAGCCAAAGAGAATTTTGGAAAGTTTATAATGAGGAGATACACAGGGAGCAGATTGACACACCCTTTCCAGTATCTATGCTGATATTGATTTGAACATAATTTCAGAATTGCAAAGGAGTGGTTGGCTATGTCAGGGAAGTTGGTAAGAATATGTTTGGATAGTTACCAATGGAACATATAGACAATCCATTGATTAACTATCACTTTTGTCACATGACCAGTACACCTTCTTTTCTGGTCATGCAGGGTGAAATGGGATCCATACCTTGTGATTTTTGTCATTAAAACAATAAGCCACGGGAGCAGCTAGGTGGCACAGTGGATAGAGCACTGGCCCTGGATTCAGGAGGACCCGAGTTCAAATTCGGCCTCAGACACTTAACACTTACTAGCTGTGTGACCCTGGGCAAGTCACTTAACCCCAATTGCCTCACAAAAAACAAACAAACAAAAAACCAAGAATAAGCCACACTAAAAATAACACTGATCCATTGGAGAACATCATTTGTTGATCGTCTTAGTTGTATGTATAATTTCCCATATGTTGTTATATGCTCTTGGAGAAGCGTGACCATGTCTTAATACTCCCATATCTTATACATTTTCTGATATGTGACTGAGCTTTCAAATCTTAGCTAAAATCCCACCTTTTGCAAGAAGCTCTTCCCTGTTCTCCTCAGTGCTGAGATTGCCTTTGATTTATCTTGTATGCCTCTTGTTTGTACATAGCCATTTGCAGTCTCCCCCAACAAAATGTGAGCCCCTTGAGTAATCAGGATTATTTTTACCTTTTTCTATACCATCAGTGCTTAACATGGTTTTTTGGTACAGGGTAGATATTTGATACATTCTTGATAATTGGCAGAAAATACTAGAGTTGTTTGCCATTTCCTTCTTCAGCTCATTTCACAGATGGGTAACTATGACAAACAGGATTAAGTGACTTGCCCAGGATCACACAGCTAAAAAGTGTCTGAGACTAGACTTAAATTCATGAATATGAGTCTTCCTGATTCCAAGCCCAATATTCTATCCGCTGTGCCACCTGGCAGTCAGGTAAGGTATGCTTTATTCTTATTTCCCAACAATGAGAACTTGCCATTTAGTTGGATTTAGCCCACCTTTGATATGTGTCCATTTATGTGACTTGTAAGTCAGTCAATGAATGTGTTCTATGCTGACAATACAAAATATAAATAAGCTTTTACATGGAGTAAATTACAATTTAGGCAGAAGTAATCCTCATGCTCCTAGGGGAATGAGAATGTTTTGGGAAAGTAACCCAATGTAGTGGAAAGACTAAGGTTTTCTTGGTATGCTACTGTGTGACTTTAACAGAGAAAATTCCCCTCTCTGGGCCTCTGTTTCCCTATTTGTTTGTTTTTACAATTTTTGGGGGGGGGCAATGATGGCTAAGTGACTTGCCCAGGGTCACACAGCTTATAAGTTTCAAGTGTCTGAGATCCCTATTTGTAAAATGAGGGGAATGTACTAAAGAATGCCTAAGGTACCTTCAAATGCTAATGTGAACTAAAGCAAGGCAGAGTCATGGAGAGACTTAGTGTTACTACTACTTGTATTAATAAATAGATATTTATATAGAATTTCAAGTCCTTTAATATGAGAAGCATCATGTTCAGAACATAGGAAATAATAATCCCCATGTTCTTTTGTCATTCTCAGGTGTCCATATCTGATCTGGAGTGCTACATTTAAGAAGGAAAGCAATAAGTTGGTGTGTATCTAGATGAGGGATAACTGAATGTTAAAAGACTTGGAGATCATGCCATTTGAAGATCAGTTGAAAGAATGAGGGATGTTGGGGAGAGTGTTGAGCCTGAAGAAGAGATGTCATGAGACATATATAGTTGCTCTCTTAAAATATTTCAGGGTTGCCTATTAAATAGACCATCAACCTCAATGAATACAGATAGAATCAAAGGATAGAAATTCCCCAAAAGCACCTTTTGGCTCGATGTTTACAAAAACTTCCTAACATTTAGATCTGTCCAAATATGAAAGTGATTAATTCAGAATGTAGTGAATTCTCCATGCCTGGAGGTTTTCAGGGAGCATCCAGATGACCACTTGGGAATACTATCGAGGATATTCTTGCTCAAACAGGTGTTGGACTTGAGTATAATTGAAATGTCTTCCAATCCTGATTCACTTTTGCTTAAACCAATGACATAATTCAATTTGATAATTCAATAAAATTTTATTAGATGCTTACACTGTGCTCTGCACTGTGCTAAGCACAGAGGGTACAATAAGAAAAAGAAAGATAGCTCCTGCTTTCAAGGAACTTGCAATCTTACACAGGAAGACAACACACAAAAGGAAGCTGGAAAGGGCATGAAACAGGGGGCACCTGTTTAACTTTATCTTTTATCTTTATCTATGGGGGGGGCAATCTGTGTGGTATAGTAGATAGAGCACCAGGGTCTGGAGTCAGGAAGACCTGAGTTCAAAAACAACAACAAATCTATGTTTCTGTCTGTCTCTGTCTTTTCATCTTAAATCTATCTATGCAAGCAATGGACAAATCAACAGATATGCATTGAGTAACTCCTCTGAGCAATGCACTATGCTAAGGATTGATAGATGAAAGTCCATGTTCAGTAGGCTTGGATTGGGAAGATTTGAAGTGTAACCTTAGCTCTGTCACTTATTATCTGTGTGGCATTGGTCAAGTC
This sequence comes from Dromiciops gliroides, assembly GCF_019393635.1. Classification (NCBI taxonomy): domain Eukaryota; kingdom Metazoa; phylum Chordata; class Mammalia; order Microbiotheria; family Microbiotheriidae; genus Dromiciops; species Dromiciops gliroides. The sequence goes on from NC_057861.1 coordinate 98,169,350, forward strand.
GTTTCTTTTCTTTCTTTCTTTTTATGTTGGACAATGAGGGTTAAGTGACTTACCCAGGGTCACACACCTAGTAAGTGTCAAGTGTCTGAGGTCAGATTTGACCTTTATTTGGAGTCCAAATAAAGTAGAGCTGATGATAGAAAATGGGTTAGGGCAAAAACCACCCTCCCTCAGCCTTGAGATGTGAAAATCCCTAAGTTATTATAAACAGATGATTATCTACACCACTTTTAACATTCCCTAGATTAAAAGAGTCACAGTCTTCTCCTCCAGCTGCTGTAATGGTTGTTTTCATATATCTAGATGTGGGGATATGGAGAGTTCCATTTATTTACATCTCTCTCTGTCTCTGTCTCTGTCTCTCTCTGTCTCTGTCTCTCTCTCCTCTTTTCTCTCTACCTGTTCCTCACACAGAAAACCAAAGGGCTATTGCCATTCCAACTCTAAAATTCTCTAGTTCTATGGTTTAATGACTATATTCCCTGTTGGCATACATACTAAAGCCTTAAAAGCCTTGGCAGCATCCTTGACTTCTATTTAATTCAACAAACATTTATTAATTACCCCTCATTTACAGAATTGCCTCTAACAGCCTCAACCATCACCACCAAGTGCTAACTGAAGGAATTGGAAATGGCACTCTTGTTTTATGAGAAAATAGAAATAGAAGGCAAAGATGGGGAGGACATTGAGATAAGGCCAAGGCAAAACAGTAGAGGTTAGTGCTAGAGGCAATAAAATTTGAAGACATTGAGGAATTGATTTTCAGGATAGATAAGAAAGGGAAAAATAAAGTGAGAGATGGGAAAATGCTGAGTGAATGGGGAAAAAATCATGGATGATATTATATCCAACAGAAAATGGCAACCTAAAAAACATCAATAGCCAGAGACCCAAATATCTACCTTTCTTTTTTTTTAAATGTATAAGGTATTTTCTTTTTTCCGTTACATGTAAAGATAGTTCTCAACTTTTGTTTATACAAGCTTTCCAATTTCAGATTTCTCTCCCTGATATCTACTTTTCTATGTGGAATTTTCACAGGAAGTAATTGACACATGTAACAAAGGAATGATTGTTAAAAATATAAGAAGTGAACTGCCACTTACACAATCAATTAAGCATTTGTTAAGTTCTTCTACATGTCTGGCACTTTGATAGCACTGACCTCAAGGAGTTTACATTGTATAAGAGAAGAAACACAAGCCCATGAAAATAGCTACACAATAAATGAAAAGCATTGCAGGGAATGATGGAGGCAATAGTATCTGGACGATTAAGAGATGCCTTTTGTAGGAGGTGAGCTCAAGGTAAGCACTGAAGGAAACTAGGGATTCTAAGAGGTGGAGGTGAGGAGGAAATGGACTCTCGGCATGAGGGAGACAGTCTTTGCCAAGGCTGAAGATGGGAGATGGGATGTCTTCTTTAAAGAAGAGCCACCACTCCACTTTGGTTGGATCACAGAGGTCATAAAAGATAGTAATCTAGGGCAGCTGGATGGTGCTATGGAAAAAGCACTGACCTTGGATTCAGGAGGACCAGAGTTCAAATTTGGCCTCAGACACTTAACACTTACTAGCTGTGTGACCCTGGGCAAGTCACTTAATTCTCATTGCCCTGAACAAATAGATAATTGTGAATAATAAGGCTGCAAAGCTCTATTGAAGGCAGGTTGTGAAAAAACTTTTAAATTCCCTTGATCTAATTGGCCAAAAAGTGTATCGAATACAAGATTCACTTTTCCTATTGCTTTCTGATTTTTGAAAATTTGATAAAGGGTAAGCCTTAAAGCTTTCCTCCATGTGTTTCCTCCATATGTTAAGATGACATAAGGTTCTCTGATACGTTGAGCAATAGATATAATTTTGAGCATCCTATGAATGTTATGAGGCATAAAACAAGAAGACATATGCTCATCAAAAATTTTGCCACTGTCACAGAGCATGTGCAGAGAAAGATCCAGATGGAAGAGGAAGGAAATTCCTATAGATGTTGAGGTTCTCCACATGTTGCTATTTCTGGATAACATTGTGTTGGTTGCAACAAATCCTAAAATACTAAAGAACCTCCTAAATGAGACTGAGATTATAAAGGTAGAAGGACAACTAGGAGATGATAGGGTCATGAAAGTTGTGATGGAAACAAAATCACCATCCATTTAAGGGAGGGAGGCAGGGATAAAATTTAGAACTCAAAATTATAAATAAAAATGTTTATAATTGAAAAATAAAAATTTTATAAAGGATGAATGAATCAGAGACCTCAGAGCTGACTTGAAGAAACAGCTCTAATATATGGTAATGATAATATTATTATACAAGTAGTAGTTGACATTTGTGGTCATAGCAACCCTATGAGAAAGGAGATGCAAATGGTAGTATCCACATGAGAAAGCTGGATTGAAATCACTTGACCGGGGCAGCTAGGTGGCGCAGTGGATAAAGCACCAGCCCTGGATTCAGGAAGACCTGAGATCAAATCTGACCTCAGACACTTGACACTTACTAGGTGTGTGACCCTGGGTAAGTCACTTAACCCTCATTGTCCAGCAAAAAAACAAAAAAAGAAAGAAAGAAATGACTTGACCAATGCCACACAGATAATAAGTGACAGAGCTAAGGTTACACTTCAAATCTTCCCAATCCAAGCCTACTGAACATGGACTTTCATCTATCAATCCTTAGCATAGTGCATTGCTCAGAGGAGTTACTCAATGCATATCTGTTGATTTGTCCATTGCTTGCATAGATAGATTTAAGATGAAAAGACAGAGACAGACAGAAACATAGATTTGTTGTTGTTTTTGAACTCAGGTCTTCCTGACTCCAGACCCTGGTGCTCTATCTACTATACCACACAGATTGCTCCCCCCCATAGATAAAGATAAAAGATAAAGTTAAATATATAAAACATTTATTAATCATTTACTTATCCCAGGCAAGGGCAGCTTGTTAGTCCAGTGGGTAGAGTAACAGGTGTGAAATGAGGAAGACTCATCTTTGTGAGTTCAAATCTTGCCTCAGATACTTAGAAGATATATAACCTAGACAAGTCACTTTGCATCAGTTTCCTCATCTGTAAAATGAGCTGGAGAAGGAACTGGGAAACCATTCTTTGCCAAGGAAAGCCCAAATGGCATCACAAAGAGCTGGACACAACTGAAATGACTGAACAACAACAACAAAGTAATTCTTACCAGTGGTATAATTCTTTTCATGGACTGACTGGAGGACTTCAGGCTTTTTCTAGGCATATAATGGTGTTTTCTAGTTACCAATGTCTATGTTTTATGTCTTGTACTAGACCAGAAGCATGGGCCATGTGTTATTTATATGTGCTTCTCCTGAAGTACTCAGATTAGGGCCTTACAAATACTTGATAGTTGATGGATGTTTATTGTATCAAGTTCAGACTCTTCTTCTTCTTCTTCTTCTTCTTCTTCTTCTTCTTCTTCTTCTCCTCCTCCTCCTCCTCCTCCTCTTCCTTCTCCTCCCTCTCCTTTTCCTTCTCCTCCCCCTCCTTCTCCTCCTTCCAATGAGGGTTAAGTGACTTGCCCAGGGTCACAGATCTCATAAGTATCAAGTGTCTGAGGCCGGCTTTGAACTCAGGTCCTCTTGAATCCAGGGCTAGTGCTTTATCCACTGTGCCACCTAGCTACCCCCTCAGATTCTTCTTAAATCAGATTGCATCTCATCTTCTCCCCCCAGTCCAAAGTAATCCACCTCTGCCTTGTTCTAACTACTCCTCAATTTTTTTAGACTTTAAGAAATCTTCTCTTATCTTTAATAGAGAAAATGGCTGGAATTCAATATTTGCAACAATTAGTTTATCATTTTTGAGGTCTGCTGTCATTGTCTGGAAAATATTATCACTTAGGGTACAATATAGTCAGAGTTCTAGGTAGAGAAACATATTCTGCTTTCATTTGTAAAAATCATCAAAAGTTAGTAGACTAACTATATCCATCCTTCACCATTTCCTCCTCAACCTGAAATTCTATCAGTAGATTTTCAATCATGTCTGCTTATTTTTGTATTTTGAAAAATGCTGTGATTTCATTTCTATGACAATTTCCTCTACTGATTATAGAATCATAAGTTTAGGGATGGATAGAGACCTAAAGAATATCACTTTACAAATGGGTAAATTGAGATCCAGAAACAATGTCACTTGCTCAAGATCACACAAATAGCAAATAGGAGGACTGGAGTTTGATCCCAGACCTGATGTTTTAAAAATCCCACACTATTTCCAATGTTTCACTCCCTTTCGGTGATTCAGGTTACAGCCCATCTATGCCTAAGCAGATGTTCTTCTGAAGTCACTGTAGGTGAAAAATGTCCTTCATTATTCAGTTTAAGTCAACAGAATTTATCAAATATATGTTAAGTGGGAGATACCATTAAGAAGACTATGATCTGAGAAAACATAGACGTTGGTCTCAGCGAGCTTACAACATAATTGGAAGGTGATATAAAAAATCTGCAGGGGCAGCTAGGTGGCGCAGTGGATAGAGCACTGGCCCTGGAGTCAGGAGGACCTGAGTTCAAATATGGCCTCAGACACTTAACACTTACTAGCTGTGTGACCCTGGGCAAGTCATTTAACCCCAATTGCCTCACCAAAAAAAAAAAAATAAAAATAAAAATCTGCACTAGTTTTTTTTTTTTGTTTTTAATAAGAGGAAAGCATTCATGCAAAGTACAAGACTAGGCAAAGTGCTATAACTGATTTGAGGAGAGAGAGATGAGTCTCAGCTTTTGGAAAGAGGTGATGGGGAACCATAGGGAAGACTTCAGGGAGGTGGCAAATGGCAGCTGATAGGCCCCTTATCTTAAAGGAAGTAAATGACTTTTACAGGCAGAACTGGCCTTGAGAAAGTTAATTCTAGGTATGGAATAGTGTTTAAACAAAGGCACAGGTAGGAAAGGTCAAGAGGAAAACTGGAAATGGTGAATAATCTTTTATAACTTGAAGTGAAGGGAAATAGAATGTGTATGATTAGACTGGATTATAGAGGACCTTGAATATCAATGTCAAGAATTTATTAACGGTACACAGTAAACTTCCACTAAGTGTTTCTGAGCAGAGGTTTGCCATGGCTAGATGAATGAAACTCTGGCATTTGGGGGCAAGAGTACCTACTTCCTACCCCTTTACATGATGCATGGCACCATAAGATAACATAATTTAGAGCTGGAATGGTCCATCATCCATTCTACCTATGCATAAGGTGAATGTTACCCCTTGGTGGAACTGCTAACCATCTTGGAATTACTAACAGGCAGCATGAGAAACTAAAACTAAGAACCCAAATAGCATGCAAACTGGATTGTATTATCATACACAAACATGTAAGTCACGTGTAAATGACTTCCCCTACATTTGGGAGGGTGGGGCAGGGCAATGAGGGTTAAGTGATTTGTCCAGGGTCACACAGTTAGTAAGTGTCAAGTGTCTGAGGCTGGATTTGAACTCAGGTCCTCCTGAATCCAGGGTAGGTGCTTTATCCATTGCACCATCTAGCTGCCCCTATTTTATCTATTTTTAATTAACATCTTTACTTAAAGTTTTGAGTCTCAAATTCTATCCTTTCCTCTTTCCTTCCCTCCCCTCCCCATTCCCTAAACAATCAGATATAGGTTATACATGTACAATTATGTAAAACATGTCCACATTTGTAATTTTGTATAAGAAGATTCAAATAAAAAAGAAAGAAAGAAAATGGAAAAACAGCATGCTTCAGTCTGTTCAATTAATATCAGTTTTGTCAGGAGGCAGGTAGTATGCTTCATCATAAGTCCTTTGGGATTGTCCTGGATCTTTGTATTGTTGAGAATAGTTAGGGCATTCGCAATTCTTCACTGAATAATATTGATGTTACTGTGCACAATGTTCTCTTGGTTCTGTTCACTTCACTACACATTAGTTCATGTAAGGCTTTCCAGGTTTTTTTCTGAAATTCCCCTGCTTATCATTTCTCATATAACAATAATATTCCATTACAATCATATGCCATAATTTCTTTCTTTCCTTTTTTCATTTATTTAGAATTTTATTTTTCCGCAATTACATGTAAAAATAATTTTAACATCCATTTTAAAAACTTTGTGTTCCAAATTCTCTTCCTCCCTCTCTCCCTCCCACCTCCTTAAGAACTTAAGCAATTCAATATAAGATATAAATGTGTAGTCATGCAAAACATTTTCATATTAGTCAAGTTGTGAAGGAAAACAGACAAAAGGAACTTAAGAAAAATAAACTAAAAAAATTATGCTTCATTCTGTATTCAGACACTATCAGTTCTTTCTCTGGAGATGGATCACATTTTTATAAGTCTTTCAGAGTTGTCTTGGATCATTGGTCTTGCTGAGAATAGCTAATCAATGCACATCTGATCATCATACAATATTGCTGTTACTTTGTATACAGTACATTTCACTTTTCATCAGCTCATATAAGTCTTTCCAGGTTTTTCTGAGAGCATCCTGCTCATCATTTCTTATAGCACAATAGTGTTCCATGATAATTTCATCCCACAGTTTGTTCAGCTATTCCCCAATTGATGGGTATGTCCTCAGTTTCAAATTCTTTCCATCAGAAAAGGACAGCCATAAATATTTTTGTACATATAGGTCCTTTAACTTTTTGTTTTTTCTCTCTTTTTGGATACAGACCTAGTAGTGCTATTACTAGGTCAAAGTGTATGCATAGTTTTATATAGCCCTTTGGCCATAGTTCTAAATTACTCTACATAATGTTTGAATCAGTTTACAACTCCACCAACAGTGCATTAATATCTCATTTTCCACATATCCCCTACAACATCACAATTTGTTAAGCCATTCCCTAATTGATGGGTATTCCTTTGATTTCCAATTTTTAGCCACCACAAAAAGAGCTGCTAGAAATATTTTTATTCAGATAGATCCTTTTCTCTTTTTTTGAATGTTTTTGGGATATAAACCTGGCAGTGGTATTATTCGATTAAAGGTTATGCACAGTTTTATAGCCCTTTGGGCATAATTCCAAATTGCTCTCCAGAATGATTGGATCAGGGCATAACTCCACCAACAGTGAATTAGTGTCCCAGTTTTCCCACATCCCCTCCAACATGCAACATTTTCCGTTTTTGTCATATTAGCCATTCTGATAGGTTTGAAGTCATACCTCACAGTTGTTTTAATTTGCATTTCTCTGATCAATAGTGATTTAGAGCATGTTTTCATATGCCATAGATAGCTTTGATTTCTTTGTCTAAAAACTGTCTGTTCACATCCTTTGACCATTTTTCAGTTGGTGAATGACTTGTATTCTTAGAAATTCCCCTACATTTTAAGCATGGTACCTTACACATAGTTGGGTATAATAAAGTTTTAATAATGAGTGAGTCCACCAAGAAATTACTGGAGGTTACAGGTTTCACTGGTTGGCCTCAAATGGGAAAACCTTGGTCTTCTCCCGTGCTGCAGATCACAGTAGCATCAGATCAGCATGTAGGTTTTAGGAATTCTCTCTCCAATCTGGACATTTCCTGGGCTGCATTCAGGATAAGAAGGGCTATTTATACCTGAAATCCTTATTCATGATAAATGCCAAATTAAAAGATGGAAGTGATTCAGCAATAAAGAAGTTTTGTTCTTTTTTAAACCACAGGGAGAAAAAAAAAGATGTGTAAAAACATTTGCATATGGCTTAAATAAAACCCAAACTGTGCCAGGGTACTAAAAGTTTGGAGAGCTATTTTTAAACCTTCAATCCAAAGGCTGTAACAGATTGTGGGTTTGGGAGCTGGAAATGCAAAGAATACAGTTTGAGAAATGTGATCAAGGCTTTCCTTGCCACTTTTGTCCAAAGCCTCAAACATGCCAGCATTTTAAAGGCAACATACCTCCAAATATGGGCATTTATCTTTTTCTTCTCTTATGGAACTCCTCTTCCCACCATGTACTCTACCACCTTAGCCCTTTCACCTTTTCCATTCCTTTGTTTGAGTCATACAATTTTAGGGTCTGGAGCGCTTATAGAGGCTTTCTAGTTCTACCCCTTCATCTTACAGATAAGTAAAGTGAGGCAACAAATTGAAGTAACTTTACCAAGGTTATCCAGGCATTTAATACAGAGTTAGAACATAGAAACATCCTAGTATAGTAGAAAATGTACCATATTGGTGGTCAAAGGACCTTGATTTGAATATCTGCTCTGTTTCTTCCTGGCAGCTGAAGCTTTGGGGGATTCACTAACCTTGTTGAGTCACAGTTTACTCATAAATAAAAAGAGTGGCTTGAAGAAGTTGGCCGCCCTGTGATGTCTCTTCCAGCTCTGTCTATGATTCCATGATTCCAGGTACTTGTCCATGCTGCCTCCTGTTGATATTATGTTTTCTTCCTGTTTCCCTGCTGAAACTGACCCATGTTAATCAATCAACACACTTGAGTACCATGGTAGAGTGGAAAAAAGTACTGGGTTCTTGGTTAGAATACATGAGTTTGAACTGTATCTCTGCCTTTTACTAGGGCCAAGAGGTGGAAGGCTTAGAAGCCAGTGAATTTCTCCTCAATGTAAGCGCTTTCTAACCCTTAGACCTGACGAAAAATGGAATGGACTAGCTTGTGAGAAAGTGAGTTCCCTGTCACGAGAAGTAATCATTGAAAGGCTGGATGACCACCTGGTAGAAACACTGTAGTTGCAATTCCGGCATGGGATAGGAGGATAGAAGGCTAAATTAGTGGACCTCTATGATCCCTTATAAGTGTAAGGTTCTATGTTCCTTTTGTTTTGGTGGCCCAAGATATCAATAGCCAATTTTACAAACTACCCTGTGCAAATGGAAGATGACTAAAAAAACCCATTTGAACAAGATCACTGTGGCTTGGAGCTATGGTGCCTCTCCATTAGATTGGCATGTCCTCCCTTTCCCTCTTCCTCCTCACTATTAGTTTGGCTTTAAACTAAAGAAATCAGAACTTGCAAGACACTTGGGCTTCATATAATGGGGGAATCCACACCTTCTCAAGAATCAGAACTTGCTACAATTGGCATGGGCTGCTTTGGGATGCAATGCATTTCCCATCACAGGAAATTCTTTTTTTTTTTTTTTTGGGGGGGGGGGGATGAGGGTTAAGTGATTTGCCCAGGGTTACACAGCTAGTAAGTGTCAAGTGTCTGAGTCTAGATTTGAACTCAGGTCCTCCAGAATCCAAGGCTGGTGCCTTATCCACAGCGCCACCCAGGTGCTCCCATCACAGGAGATTCCTAAGGTAGAGGTTAGATGAATAATCACTGTGTATATTATAGAGAGGATTCTTCTTTCAGGATTGGTTAGACTAGATGCCCTCTGGGGTGATTTCACACACCATGACCTTTCCTTAGAGCACATTTTGATAAGGTAGAAACCAAGAAGAACATGAAGACACGGACATGGATTCTGACAGGATTGGTGATAGAGTAGAGTGTTGTAGGAGTGGATCTAATGCCAGTGTCCTTAGTTTATGTTCAAGGTTGTGACTTGTGACTTGTGAGTCCCCCAACATTTATAAAAGGAGGTTTACTTTGTGCTAACATAGAGTAGAAAATGCACTAGTATATTGTATATAATATAGATCTCAGGCACTCCCCAAGTCTGAGAGATACCAACTACAAGGGGCTGGAAATTTTTATGCCCCCAGACCAGGAAGATACATCAGGGAAGCTGGAGCTAACCAAGTTGTATGAAGGGACAAATGAGGGATGGGGTTGTTTCACAATCAGGGAAGCAGAATCAAGAAACCACTGGTTCTATCATGTAGTGATAAATGGGAAATTTTCAGAGAGATGGAATATTACTTAATGAAAAAATATGACAATAAGAAAAAGCTGAGATAAACAAGACGTTCTGATTTTCCTAGGAAAGGATTCTGTCTGACCCATTCGTAATGCTAATGGTGGAAATAAAGCCTCTGGGAAGCTCACTTGGGGGAAGGGTGGTTCTAGCTCCTCTATTTAATTTGCCAGGCTGAGCCCACATGCTGATAAAACAAACAGCATATAATATATTCCAAATGCTTCTCTCTTCTCTGGCCTTCATTTCCCCCTCTCTTTTCTTCCACTTTTGCCATCTCTCCATTGACTGTGAGGTTAGGAAGGGAGTGGTAGGGAGGGATGAGACAGCAAAGGGCATTATCTTTATCATCAGGTCACTGAACAGTGTTCATATGGAAGAGGGACTGAACATTTTTCTTGGTCCCCAAAAGCTAGAGAGATGGTGATTTCAACTTAATAAAAGGATAGAGAAAAGAAGTGTTCTGTTGAAATAGAAGAAGAGGTAGCAGGGATGAATATTTGTCAGGGAAACTGTAGAGGAAATTCATATTTTAGGCAAAAGTTTGAATTGATGGGCTCTGAGCTCCCTTCCCATTCTGAGATTTCATGATTCTATTCTATTTCTTCATTCTTCTCCCCAACATCTCTTCCCTCCCTCTTTCTCTTTTCTCCTCCACATCACTCCCATGTGAGGCAGTCTGATACTGTTGGAGGAGGACAGATTTTGCAACTAGAGAATCTTATTTGAATTAAACTTCTGCTGCTTATTACCTGGGTGACCTTGGATAAGTCATTTGGATTCCCCCCAAACAGATGTAAGCACTCCAGGTGAGGTCCTTCCCAGCACTGTCCTGTCCTGTCCCTCAGTGGTGGCTTCTCCAGCAATAGAATCCTTATGTCTTGGTGTTTCTGTCTCCCAACCACAGGGAATATCTTTGGGTCTCTCTCTCAACAAGGTCTTATATCCTCAGGTCTCATGTCAATAAGTCCTATTTTGCATTATTGATGATCAGGAAAATGAGTTCAAATCCTGCTTCAGAAATTTACTGGTTGTGTGACTAGGCAAATCATTTAACCTTTTTGTGCCTCAGTTTTTTCATCTTTAAAGCAGGGATAATAAGTGAATGAATGAATGATACTTCCCTTGAAGGGTATCGTTGAGAAACAAATTAGGGAACATTTGTAGAGAACTTTGCAAACCATAAAGCACTATGTAAATGCTAACTATTACTGTTTGCCTTGGTAGACAGAATTGTTCTTTATGATATGGGTCTGGGGTTACTGTCCTTGAGAAGCTAAACTAAAGGACAGACACACCTAAGAAGTAAGGGAGATAAGCCCATTAAGCATGGCTGCTGCCTGAGAGGTGCCAGGGGACAGAGATAACTTTAGAAGTCAGCACCACCACCCCTCCCTTGTCAGGTGGTCGGTCACTCCATCCCATCCTTCATTCAAGCTTTCCCCACCCCCAAAGGGAACTTTCCATTGTCAGGTGCTCACTCCATTTGCTGTCTATAATAGCTTTGCATTTCTTCTGTTGGAAGAGTAAGATGTCTCTAAGATATTTCCTCCTCTCAAGGGAAGTCTTTGACTTCCCTCTTGGTCACTTTCTCTAAGTGCCCAAATAAAAGACTATTTTATTCTAATTGGATTGCTCCTGAGAGTTATAATTCTTTAAAGAGGAATACCTAAGGACCCCCACACCACCTATTTCCCCCATGACAATTAGGCTTGTACATAGTAGGCCTCAATAAACATTTGCTGAGTGAATGAATGAGGAAAATGTGATGTGCTAAGCAGGGAAAATCATTAATATTTGACTTTGCTATTTTGATTCCCTGAGGCCTCAGGAGGGTAGGAACTTACACAAAAATCCTTGACATCCTGTTGGCTTTAAATTTACCTCTTATGTTTTATAGCTCTCTATAAATCCTGCTTTTTGTTTGGGAGCTATCCTCCTTATAACAAGAGACCCTCCGTGTCCTTCTGTGCTAGTTTCTAATTTATGTGCCTGGATATATAAACAGCAGGCCACAAGCACTGTCAATATTGAATATATGTCACTTCCCTTAGAAAATGGTTTTTGAGTTGCAGTAAATCCTCCTGAAATTACCTGGATTTAACAATGGGTTCATTAAGTGGCAGCAATTACTGATGTAGGCACAGGAACTTAACTGGTTTCCCTGCTTGACTCTGAGGGGAAAAAAAAAACACCGAAATCATGGCTTCATAGAGATCATTGGGTTAGAAGGAAAATGAGAGGGGGCAGCTAGGTGGTGCAGTGGATAAAGAACCGGCCCTGGATTCAGGAGGACCTGAGTTCAAATCTGGCCTCAGACACTTGACACTTACTAGCTGTGTGACCCTAGGCAAGTCACTTAACCCCAATTGCCTTACCAAAAAGAAAAAAGAAGGAAAATGAGAGATTATTGAACTCATCTCTCTCTCCCCCACACACACTTTAAAGTTGAAGGCACAGAAGTTCTCTCACATCATGGGGTCAATGTCAGAGGAGAATCAAGGTCTCTTGACACCCAGGTCAGTACTCAAGGGGAATACCAATATATGTCACTGCAGAGAGTTTTAGGAAAAGCTGAAGAACCCTGCAAGATAATCTGCAAAGTCATTTGTCAATGTTTTGTTACATTGGTTATTAACTGGATGGTGATCCATTAATGATAGGTCAATCTTTGCCCCAAGTTGGGAGATAGAGTACCTTGTTCAAGGATCAGAATGGAAGCCAGTGTCATTGGATTGAAGTGATGGAGCTGGGGTAAAGGGGAGGGGCATAAGGTTTCAGAAGACTTGAAAGTTCTGTGTGTGTGTGTGTGCGTGTGTGATTAAGAAGGGCTTTGAATATCATACAGAGGATCTTATATTTGATCCTGCAGCCACAGGACTTTATTGACAGGAGTCGGGGGTGGGGGGTCATGTGGTCAGAATCTCGGCTTTAGGAAGATCATTTTGACAACTTGAGTAGGGGACTGGAATGGGTAGAGATTTGAAGCAAGGAGAGTAACCAACAGGCTGTTGCAATAGTCCAGGAATGAGGTAAAGAGGGTCCATCCTAGAGTGGTGGCAGGAGCAGAGGAGAGGAGGGGGTGGGGCATATTCAAGAGATATTAGCAAGTCTTGGCAACAGAATGGATATGAGAGGGTGAAAGGGATTGGACAGTTGAAGATGACACTCAGGTTTTGAGTCTGGGTGACTGAGAGGAAGTTTGGAAGAGAGGGAAGATTTGGGGGAAAGATAGGGGGTTTGGTTTTGGATGTGTTGAGTTTAAGATGACCACAAGACAACCAGTTCAAGATGCCCATTAGGGAGTTGGAGATGTGAGAAGGGAGGTCAGTAGAGAGGTTAGGACTTGCTAAGTAGATTTGAGAATTATCTGCATAGAAATGATCATTGAATCTGTCTGTGGAAACTGATGAGATCATGAAGGAGAAGAGGAACATGACCAGGACAGAGCCCTGTGGAACACTGACCAGGATGATGATCCAACAGAGACTGAGAAGGAGAAGTCAGGCAGAAGGAAAGCCATGATAGCATAGTATAAAGCTAGGGAGGAGGCAGTATCAATGAGAAGAGGGGTCAGGGAAATAGTTTATTTTCTTGTTTTCTGGCTGTTTCTCAGCTCCTGCTCACTCTCTCCATCCCCTGCCCCACAAACACCTCCTCCCTTTCCTTCTCTGAGAAACTTGGGAAGGGCAATTACTATTTCTGGTTATTATCATTATTACTACCAGCACCACTACCAATAATAGTATTATTATTAACTCTCATAATTTCCCCTTCATAAAGAGCAAGAAAATCAGCATATGAAGGTAGGGAAAGAATGAAGTAATGAGGAAGAGGGAAAAGAAAGGGAAAGAAGAAAGGAAGGTAAAAGGAAAGAAAAAATGGAGTAGAAGAGAAAAAAGTTAAGAGGGAAGAGAGGGGAAATGGGAAAGGAAGAAAGAAAAGAGCAGTGAAAAGAAGGAAGGGAGGGAAAGAGAGATATAGTAGGAAGGAAAGGAGAAAAGAAAGAAGGAAAGAAAATGGAGCAGAGGGAGGGAGGGAAGAAGAAAGGAGGAAGAAGAGCCCAAGATCCAGTTTTTAAAGCATTCACCTGATTCTACATGCATATTTATCAAAAGTTATTGGCTCAACCCAGGGAGCAAGATATTAACATGAGGGCTGCAGCCTTATAGTTTAATCCCCATGTTGGTTTATTTGACTACTTGCCTACCATATTCCCAGGTGGTTCTCCCATATTATTGCTTAGTGGTCATATGTTTAAGGAACACAAACTAAAACAAACTCCTATTTCTTTGGAATCCAAAACATCTGAGAAAGGTCCAGCAGACAGAATTTATTTAGCTCTACAGGCCATTTTGAGGGGTAGAAATAAATAGTGAACAAGTTGCTGCCCAGAGTTTACTTAGAGATGAAGCTTCCAGGGGATGTCTTAAAGTCAACCTGACCTCTTATGCCTTCTGTATATATTGTCCTAGGAATTGTGGTTTATGATGCTATCACTGTGGTCATGAGAGCACCTGATGATTCTGTATGAATGAAGACTGGCTTAGTGGCATTGAATTTAATATTGACTATTAGCAATTCATGGTCATTATAAATTGTAAATAATATTCTGCTAATTTGACTCTTTCTGGAATATAACATAGATTTGGAAGGTAGCTTCTAGGTCATCCAGTCTAACCCTTTCAGTTTATAGATGAAGACACTGAGGCCCAGGGCAATTTGGTGACTTGCTTAAGATCATGCAGCTCATTTGTGACAGAACAAGGTTAACAACCCAAACTCTATGACTCCAAAGTCAATGTTCTTGGGGGCTAGGTGGCACAGTGGATAAAGCACCAGCCCTGGATTCAGAAGGACCTGAATTCAAATCTGGCCTCAGACACTTGACACTTACTAGCTGTGTGACCCTGGGCAAGTCACTTAACTTTCATTGCCCCCCCAAAAAAAACACACACACACAAAAGAATGACCCAAAGTCATTGTTCTTCTGTTGAACTGTACTGCCTTTTTTTTTTCCCAGTGAGGCAATTGGGGTTAAGTGACTTGCCCAGGGTCACACAGCTAGTAAGTGTTAAGTGTCTGAGGCCGGAGTTGAACTCAGGTACTCCTGACTCCAGGGCCAGTGCTCTATCTACTGCACCATCTAGCTGCCCCTGTACTGCCTTTTTTATACAGTCTCTAAGGTCCCTTCCAGCTTTCAGCCTATAATCTTTTCATTTTCATTTTCATTTTGGAGATTAGTCAACAGAGGCTAAGTGCGTTGTCCAAACACACAGCTAGTGTTAATAAAGTTTGGGCTCAGATTCAAGAACCATAGAATGCTAAAGCAGGAAAAATGGGACCTTAGGGAATCATTGAGCCCATGCCTCTTTCACCTCGTTTCAAAAAGCTTAGTAAACAGCAGCAGTAGAATTTGAACCCAGGCCTCCTGATTGCTTGACATTCAGAGCTGGAAGAGACCTTAGCAATAGCCTGCGTATTTCTACACCACAAACTCCCACACCCATAAAATCATGGGTATAACTCTAACCTCCTTCTCCCAATAATAAGATAGTGGTAAGAATGCTTGCAATTCTAACTTCCCAAGATTGTACTAAGGAAAGCATTTTGTAAGTCTTAAAAGGGCTATCTAAATATGAATAATTAGTAATAAATAATCTAACTCATTCCATGACCAACTATTAACGCCCCTTGTATTGTCTTCTCTTTTAGATCATCTCTGTCACTGCCCCCTTCCAAATTCCTTTGATTTTTATTAATACTATTTTTCAATTTAATCATTCACTGGCCCTGAAGGCATCTAATTAAAGGAACAATTTTCTCTACTTTTATTATAAATGTTCCCTTGTCTCCTTCTTACCGTCACTTTTGCTGTGAACAATGGGCGACCTAGAAATCAGACTGGCTAGCGGGAATTTCATGTGGCATAATTGCTAATTGTTAGTGAGCAGGGGCTTTGTTCTTATTATATGGGTTAATTTCCACTAAAGGCAAAGCACAGGATGAAGCCAGGCAGTCTTTTTTCTCCTCCTTGAATCTTTTTTTATTTTATTTTTTTTCTTAAAGGTTAGCTTGCATGAGGATTTAGCTAGAGCTCCAATTTGTAAGTCTAATTTCCTTGAAAATAGGCCTAAATAAAGCATTTTGTCATTCCCTTCCCTGTGGAATTCAAGACACAGATGAGAATTTATGTTCAGAACATCTTCCGTTCCTGAGATGGAAGTGAATTTCCCTGAGCATCAGCGACACTCTGGCCTTATGAGCTCAGACTTGGAAGTTTCTCAAAAGATTGATGACTTCGTGAGTTATACACAACTTCAAATATTAATTTTGGCCAGATACAAAACAATAGGAACTGTTTCCAGACATAATGTTGTCTGGTGGTGAATATCATGAGATGGGGTCAAATATTTTATGAAGGGACGAAATGTTTCCCACCCCACAAAATGCTGCTTTGTGAGACTCCACTTTACTTGGTAGACTTTGATGCCTTAGCCTTGAAGTGTGTTAATGGATCTTCATTTGAAAAAGAGCAGAAACTTCCATCACTGTCACTAAGCCAAGGTAGAGCAGATTTGGTAAGAGAGAAATTCAGCCCTCCCCTCCATCCTCACAGATAAATCAGGGAATACAGAGAGAAGGGGGGGCAGTGGACAGCTGGGTGGCACAGTGGGAAAAGTGCCAGACCTGAAGACACAGCTGTGTGACCCTGGGCAAGTCACTTCACCCTGTTTGCATCAGTTTCACTCTCCCCTTCCCCCCCTATAAAAAGGTCTTTGAAACATTTAAAATTCATAGAAGAAACTAGAAGTTGAGGACAATCAGTATAGCTTTGAAAGCAGCAGGTTGAATCTATTGTATACGTTTAAAAATGTGATAAATAATAGAGATGTGTGGTTTCACATGTAATTCTTTCTGTTGTACTTTGAATATGGAAGTATTCTTTTTGTTAATATGAAGTTCAGAAGATTTTTTTAGAATACAAGTGTTGTGAATATAGACTCGACAAAATTTGACAACTGATTACATATGAAGAAGGATAAAGGGAGTGTTGAAGTTGATTTCAAGGTTATGAATCTGGTTGAAGGAAAAATGATGGTGTTCTCAGGAGAAATAGGGAACTTAGAAAGGGGGTGGGTTTGGGAAAAAAGATAATGCTGTTGCTAAGGTCTCTTCCAGCTCTTATTGTTATGTATAGTCTGAGGTAGTAATGGGACATTTAACTGTCCATGAGGAAGTTGGGGACACAGCACTAGAGTTCAGTTGAGTTCTGGGTAGATAGTTAAGTATAGGTTTCATCTGTATAGGAGGTAACTGAAGCTAAGGGAAAGGAGAGGAGAGGAGAGGAGAAGAGAAAACATCGAATTCGGATTATAGTCTTGGCTTTCTCATAGACTTTGACTTTGCACAAATTACTTAGTGGTTATATTGACCTCAGTTATTCCAGGGTAAAAAGGAAATAACTGATGATCATTCATTGAAAGGTATGCCATCAAGGTTCTAAGGGAAAGGATAACTCTTTTGTTGTGGGGTTGGAGAAACGAGAGGTTGAGAACATTTTACACTGTATATTTATATGTGGGGTTATTACTGCAAGAGTGGGGGGTGTGGTGAGTAAAATTAAATGTACTCGCCCTATTTCTGTCCCAAGTTTTAGATGGCCCTTCCACAGTGCTCAAAGCTAATTGGCTAGCATCATTCAAATCTATTGGTTTACTGAACTTGAGGGTGGTTCATGAGCAGACCATGCTGAGGTCAGAGTTCAGAGAACACACCCTCTGAGGGCCAGGCTTTCAGGTAGGTGTGATTTTGATTAAGTTAACTTTAAGTGAATTAATCAGCAAAGTCAAGCCAATCTATCTTAATATTTTCCCCTTGAGCAGGGGCCTCTGGGCATCCCAAAATCCATTATTTTCTCACAGGGGTCTGTGAGTAGCTGAGGATGCGGTATAAGTCCAGAGTTTGGCCGCTGGTAATGGATAGAGTAAGTCAAAAGGCTGGGTGGAGAGGTACCAAGACAAATTTACCTTATTCAAAAAAATATACTTGGTATCTCTTTTCTTATTGTTCATTCTATAGATGGATGACAAGTTATATGGTTGTACAATAGGAGTTAGGCCAACGCCACAGAAATATTTTAATAATTCTATTTAAAACCTTCTTCCCTGCATTTATTGAACCTTGCTAGAGACTCTCATTGTGATAAACTCTACTGATTTTAAATCAGTGATATTGAGTCCAATATTTTTTCTTTAGTTTCTTTATTATTCAATTTGACATAGTATGGAATGTTGTATATGGGGAATAGCACGTAAAGACAGCTCAAATAAATTCTATAGTGTGTCAATATCAACATCCCCGAATCTGGTCATTGAGTGAATTTCTCTCCCTCCTTACCCCCTCCCACTTGCTCTGTCACCAAATATAATCCTTCTCCACCTCCACCACCCTCTTTAGTGTCTTGACAGCTCAAGGTAGATTTGAAGATCAAAGATTGTGTCAAATTTGGTGTTCTGCATAGGAGCAAGCCCATTACTGTCAGGGTACTGAATAAATAATCCTTCCCTCATTTAGAACTGAAAACTCTGAGGGTCCCTAGCTGATGGTGGTTCTGGTTATCTGTCTACACTGTAGGACATTTTTCAAAGCCCTCTGTCATTCATACAGATTTTAAAAATTGAAATAATGAAACATTTGTTAAATGAACCAAGTTGTTGGCCTAGAAACAAATGAGAGTGAATATTATGTTTAGGAAAGTTGGAGTGATTTTTCCCGCTCTGGTTTTTGTTGTCCAAGATCATATATTGGGAGGTAGATGGTATAATGGAAAACACGTTGGCCTGGGGAGTCAGGAAAGATGTATTCTAATGGTGGCCTTGTTAGCATTTAGTCTTGAGACATTGGGCCAGTCATATCACTTCACTGGGTTTCATTTTCTTCCATTTGAAAAAAAAAAGTAAAGGTTGGGACAAATTATAACTAAAATTCCCAACCCTTAAACATCTATGATTTTAAGACATATATGCCTAAACTTCTCATAAGAATTAGAGAAAGCTTACAGAAAAATGAGTTCAGAGTTCAACTGGGTTGTGTGTGTGTGTGTGTGTGTGTGTGTGTGTGTGCACAAACAGTGATTTATGTAAAGGACTTAATGACTCATGGGACTGCTCAGCCACTGAATCTACCCCAGGTTGTGATTGCTCACACCTAGATAGATTTAAGGATTTGCCCATAAGTAACACAATGCAGATCCTTAGAATTCTTAACATCTCTGTGAGTTTTTTGTTCATATGGGTTGCTCAGCTATGAGAGCCTAGAGAAATTTGCTTCTTTCCTAATCAAACAACTTCATTTATACACCCTCTGTCTTTGTTTCAGGAAGACCTCCTCATGTACCTAAAGTAATTATTTTTTTCCATTTTCCATATTTTATTTCTAACATGGAATAAATTTTGCAGGGGAGAGTTGAGAAGTGTCACTGTCTTCATAATTATCATTATTATTTAAAGTACTTATATAAACTATATAAACTGTGGCCATGGTAACCCATGAGAGAAGTATAATACACAATAGCCTTTAAGCTGCAGCCCTTTCTATCCCTGAAGTGATTGCAGCAGAGTGATGGAAAGGGGAGCCAGAGACACTAAAAGTTACAGGTATAACTTAACTGTAGGTACTCTAAGAAATGAAAAGCAGTCTGATGTCCTGGATAGAGAGAAGACCTGGGTTCAAATCCTGACTATGACATAAAATGACTGTGCAAATCTGCAAATCCCTTTAAATATCAGTGCCCAAGACAACTCCATAAAGTTACAAGTTGGAGAGGTGCCAATGTACATTGGTAGAATGTTCTTCCAGGTTCTTCCTTATTGAATTCTAGTCCAATGATGATGCATGCTACTAATTTTCTGTCTGACAGAGGATAGGTTCAAGATGCAGAATGGGATGTATGTTTTTAGACATGGTGAATGTGAGAATTTGTTTTGCTTCCTTATGCCTATTTGATACAATGATTTTCTTTTTCTTTTTTCTTTTTTTCCCAGTGTGGAGGGAAGAGAAAATAAAGTCCTATTAATTAAAAAAATTGAACACCCTGCCCCAAAACTAAGGAACAGGCTAAGAAGATGTAAATGGACCATCTGTATCCTCAGGAATAGAGGAAGGAATACCCATTGTGATGTGACATCTCCTCTAACAGATTATCCCTTCTGTCATTCCCACTCTCACTTAACTTCAGTCTCTTTACTGGATCTTTCCCCACCGCCTACAAACATCCCTTCATTTTCCTCATCCTTAAAAAATCCTCCCTTGATCCTTCATCCCTGCTAACAATTGCTCTATAAGTCTGCCCTTTATGGCTAAACTTCGAGAGAAGGCTGTCTACAATAAGTGTCTCCACTGCCTCTCCTCACACATGCTTTCTTGATTCCCTAGAGTCTGACGTTCAACAGAAACTGCATCCTTCAATGGTACCAATGGTCTCCTATTTGCCAAATCCAATGTCTTCTTCTCAATCCTAATTCTTCTGGATCTCTCTGCAGCCTTTGACACTGTCAATCATCCTCTTTGCCTTGATACTCTCTTCTCCCTTGATTTTTGGGACACTACTATTTGCTTGTCTTCCCCACTAGAATGTGAGCTTTTTGAGGTCAGGGACTATCTTTTGCCTTTCTTATATCCCCAATACTTAGCATATTATCTAGAATATAGTAGGTGCTTAATAAATGTTTACTGACTGACTGATTGAAATCATAGGTCCATTGATTATTTTTTTTACAGGATGGTGGCTATGCTTATAAGAGGATGTCGATAAATCATTTTATCTGATTGTTGTTTTAGTTCTGTCTCTTTAAAGGCTAGGGAGTTTAGGTATGGTTTCACCCTGTCTTTTATATATTTGTTTTATTGGTTTGGTGATAATTATTAGTTTATAATAAAAACTTTTAAGTATTTATTTATCATCTGTACCATTGGAATTGACCTCACACATCAGTAGAGTAAGAAACTGCCTACAAGGGATGTTGGCATTGTCAATAGGATGTTGGACTTGGTGTCTAAAAGATTTATGTTTGAATTATGCCTCCAATGCTTTTTAGCAATGTGATATGGGCAAATCACTTAGCCTTTCTGAATGTTAATTGCATAATCTATGAAGTGTTGCTAATAACATCTATAGTGTTCTTGTGAGGATGCATTGGGCAAATGTTTCTTAAGTGTATTCTGTAAATGCCAGTTATTACTTGAAAGTTGGCCCAAACATTTACCTCCCCAATAATAATTTCTTCCAAGATTATGTACTACTGCCATCAAATCTCATCCTTAGTTTAACTCTTTAATGACCTTAAATCATTTGGGAAAACATGGAAAATCCAGTTAAACCCTTATCAGCCATGTTTATTTAGCCTAGAAGCATCGGTGGAAAGGAGATAGAGGATTGGATAAGTTTTTTTTGTTTGTTTTGTGTTTTTTTGCAGGGCAATGAGGGTTAAGTGACTTGCCCAGGGTCACACAACTAGTTAAGTGTCAAATATCTGAGGCTGGATTTGAACTTAGGTTCTCCTGAGTCCAAGGCCAGTGCTTTATCCACTGAGCCACCTAGCTGCCCCCAACTGGATAAGTTTTGATGGGGTAGAAGAAGCTGAAAATATCCAGAAGTTAAGAGCAAAGAATCACTTTCTTATCTCTGCTTCAAAATTCTTCCTGTCTTTAAAGATTGAGCTCTAATGTCACCTCCTCCACAAAGCCTTTCATGATTCTCCCAAGTTGGTATGATTTCTCCTTCTACACAACTTCCATGGTACTTATTTTGTACCTCTCTAATATAGTTACATTTTGTTTTATGCTATGATTATTTGTAAATTTTTCTCATCCCTCCCAAAGAGACCATGAGCTCCTTGAAGACAGAGACTGTGTAATATTCATCTTTTCATTCCCTAGAGCTCTCAACATGGTATTTTGTATCCCTTATTCCATTTGACATCCTTCAAAGGAGATAGATAACACATTATTTCCAATTTATATCCTAAACTGAGTTTATCATCCTCCCTCCTTATCCTGCTTCTCCTTTTGACTTCACAGTTTCTATTAGCATCACTACCATTAACCCAGTTTACTATAATTAAATTTAAATGTATTGTGGATTCTTCTTCACCCTTTACCCACTATCCAATAGATACCAAGTCTTACGTATTTAATCTTAATATCTCTTAGGTATATCCTGTATTCCTACTGCCCTAATACTCTTTCTTATTGTTACTTGAATAGACTATTATTCTAACTTTACTCTGCTTCTTCTCCCTCTTCCTCTTCAATCTCTGTCTTACTGCTGTCAGATTAATCAACTTTATGCATATATTTGGACATCTCAATTTTCAGCTCAAAAATCTTAATCGGCTCCCTATTGCTTATTGAGTGGTACCTTGAACCCACCTTGTTCTGTATATCCTGTTTCTATTAATATAGACATTTGGGGGCTGCCATAACATCATTGTGGTGAAATGCATTCAAGTCTTTTTCATGTGAACTAATCTTTGCAGTAACTCCTCCCATTTTAATTTTACTTGTGAGCATGATTTTTTAAAACTCAAAACCAAGTCTTTGATTTATGCCTACTAAGTTGATTGTTTTCTTTAACTTGTGTTTGTCCTGTGAGGACAAAGGAGGAAAAGTTGTACATCTTGATTAGGGAGATGTCTTCATTGGGGAAATGAGTGATGGTGACTCAGCACCTAGCACAGTGTCTAGCACATAGAAGACACATAATAAATGCGTATTAAGTGGACTGACCCTTAGAAATGGTGTCAATTTCAAGATGGAAAGGTCCAAATAGTCAATGTTCATGTTTCTCTCATCATTGGCATTCTCTTGTTGTTTGGAACAGGTGGGACAGCTGGTAATCTTGGCCTTATTTTTGGCAATGGCATTGGCCTCATCATCCTTGTATGTGTGGTCAGTTGTTTCAGTCATATCTAACTCTTTGTGACTGCATTTTGGGGATCTTCTTGGCAAAGATACCAGAGTGTTTTGCCATGTCCTTCTCCAGTTCATTTTACAGATGAGGAACTGAACAAACATGGTTAAGTGATTCACCCAGGGACAGACAGCTAGTAAGTGTCTGAGGCCAGATTTTCAGGAAGATGAGTCTTCCTTACCTCAGATTTAGCTCTCTATTCACTGTGCCACCTTGCTGCCCCAGCATCCTTGTGTGCAGAGGTCCTTTTCAGATCCAACCCTCTTCCAGGAAAGTATAGATTACTCCTCTACTTGATTCAGAGCCAAACCTGAACTAAGGCTATGACTATAGAGAAGAAGACAGTTTGAGACACTTTAAAGAAAAAAAAACAACCAAAAAAACCCCCAAACAAAACAAAACAAGTTTTGCCAATTGACTTATGGCATAGACTAAAGGAGAGACTTAGAAACAAAATCATTCTCGCAGACTTTGATGCTTTTGGCAGGGGTCTAGACTAACTGATCTCTTTCCTGCTTCCTTCCAATTACATCTATCATCCAGTGATTCTGTTGGATCGTTGCCACTGTGAGCTTTCCTCAAGGCTCTCCCAAAGAGCCACCCACGTCCCATGTGACAGTCTGTTGCAGAGGAAACCTGGCCCACGTTCAGAGGAGCCTTGCCGCCTCGTGAAATGGTTGCTGTTCGACCTTTGTGGGGTTTTCATCACCAGAGAACTATATTTCAAGTCTCTTAAAGAGTCAGAAATTTAAACAGCAAAGCCTAAAAAAAAGTTTGCAGTGAATTCATCCAGACTCTTTGCCTGCAGTGAATAGTTTATTGGCAAACACGAGCAGGAGGAATTCAATTGTGATTCTTCTGGTAGCCATCTTTTTCCAATAGCATTTATTTCAACAAAAGCCCAAGAAATCTAAAAGAATGTATGTGATCTGATCTTCTTCCATTTTAAACATATACCTCCCCATGGAGTCTGGAAACTTGATTATAGTCCAGGCTCTGCCATTAACAAGCAGGATGACCTTGGGCAAATTACCTGAAGTCATAAAATCTTAGAATTCTGGAGTGGAAGGGACCTTAGGTATAATCTGGTCACAGATTCACTAATTTATTCAAACAGAGAAGGCTTTTAGAGATCATGTGGTCCTCACTGGACCTCCCCTTTCACCATTTTACAGAGGAGGATGCTGAAAATCAGAAAAGTGAAGTAACTGGTCCAAGGTTTCAGAACCTTGGCAAGAGGATCTCCATCTAGTACTTTCCCTCTAGTCCAAACTCCTCATTAAGAAAGAAAGAAACTGAAGCCCAGAGATATTTAATGTCTTGCCTAGCATCACATGTTATTAATTATAAGTGATACATAAAGCTTTACAGTTTACAAAGCCCTTATCCATACATTATTGCATTTGAGCCCTACAACCTTGTGAGATAAGTATCATAGGTGGTATTGTCCCCATTTCAAAGATGAGAGGCTCAGAGGCAGAAGTGTCATAGTCACTCAGCTAGTCAGGTCGTAGTAAGAAGTTGAACTCAGGTTTTCCTGACTCCAAGTTCATGATTACACTGCCTCAGCTTTTAAGTAATGGCAGAGTTGGGACTCAGACCCCCATTTTCTGGCTCATAGTTTGCGTTTCTTTCTAGCCCAACACTATATCCTATAGATTGCAAGCTTCTAGAGGGTAGGACCCATGCCTACTTCTTCTTATATCTTGTATTGCTTTAGGAAATGAGTGTTCAGTTAGAGTTTTACTTGAAAGCCTTATCAGCACCATTGTGTCCTCATGGATCTCTTCCCCTGTTTTTCCAAGATTTCTTATCAACTGACTTGGAGTAGCTAGGTGGCACAGTGGAGAGAGCATGACCCTGGAGTCAGGAGGACCTGAGTTCAAATCTGCCCTCAAACACACTTGACACTATTAGCTATGTGACCCTGGGCAAGTCACTTAACCCTGATTGCCTCAAACATTTGGGGCCATCTCTAGTCATCCATTATAATGTATATCTTGCCATTGGACCCAGATGGTTTTAGAGAAGAGATTGAGGCTGGTGACTTTGCACAGCCCTCCCTCACTTACATCCAATTCACAGCAAATCATAACATCACCTCCCAATGTCATGGTCCTCTTTTAAAACAAAGGACAAACAACAACAATGACAACCAAACAACCTAAAGGAGGACCTAGAACTGATTTGTAAGAACCAAATCCTCATTAAAAGGAAAGCAGAGTGCCAAAGGCAATCTGGGAGAAAAGTGTGGCATTGAGATAAGATTCCTGAATAGTAAGGAGACATGGATTCTGAGACTGACAAGCTGTATGCCCTTGTGCAAGCTATTTCCTCTTTCTGGGCTTTAGTTTCTTTACTTGTAACATAATGGACATAGATAACTATCTCTAAGGTCTCTTCCAATTCTATCTAACATTGTAGAAATCTATGAAAATTGCCAAGCAGGGGAAGTCTGTCTTGCTACCCTACTCCCCATCTTTCCTATAAGTTCCCTTTCTTTCCTGTTGGCATCGAGTTCCATTACCACTCCCTAGACTTCAAGATGGCTATTTTATTATCCATTCATGAAAATGCTGGAATGGGAGTTGCATGATCTTGGCTCTCCAACACGAGATGTGGTAGATTCTCCTATCCATTAGAGGGGTAAGTTGGGAAGAGGGATATTATGGAAGACATTTCGACATGGGGATGGGTACCTGGACTTTATGGCCTTTAGTATTTCTTAAAAGGCTAAAGTTGCATGATTCGCTGATCTTTATAGTTTTCTCTTTAAGATGAGGGGCAAGGGGGCAGCTAGGTGGCATAGTGGATAAAGCACTGGCCCTGGATTCAGGAGGACCTGAGTTCAAATCAGGCCTCAGACACTACTTGACACTTACTAGCTGTGTGACCCTGGGCAAGTCACTTAACCCTCATTGCCCTGCAAAACAAACAAAACAAACAAACAAAAAACCAAGATGAGGGGCAAGACAAATAATGACTTGCAATATCCCTTCTAACTTTAGCCTTCCATTATTCTCTTATTCAATGAACCTATTCATTACACACTTCTATGATCACACTCTACCCTGCTGAGACATTAACTCATCACAGAAATATGGGATGTTTATAGTTTATGATAGGATATTTTCATCCCTTTGTAGGGGGTGTTATATTTGATTAGAATATATGCTCTTAAATCCTATTTTAGCTAGAGGAAAGACCCTGGAAGAACTATTGCTTTCTATGTCCTCCAAATCCTATTATCATAATCTTGAATGTCTCCCTCTCTTTCTCCTCTCCTTCCCCTCCTTACAACATTCACACACATAGATATAGCCAAGCAGAAGACTAAGATACTGAGGTATTTCCCTCTAAACCATGCCTTATTCATGTTTGGCCCTGATGCAAAATCTCCAGCTGAAAGCTCAAACAGGCAGAATTAAAAAGTCAGTGGGGTAAGCACTGCCTTGTAGGGTTTGAATGTAAGCTTTATCAAACCAGCTCTGATCCAGTAAGATGCAAAGAGAAGATCTTGCCTTTGTTGACTTCTCAGATTATGTTTCTCTAGCTAAGGATTTAGACCCAGCAACTTTGATTTCTGCTTAGTTTCTTATCATCTTTTGGCTAAGTACCCAGGACCACCTGGGGGACTTTGATACCAAGGGCACCTGGTCATTGATACTTTACCTACCAGCCACTGGGGCTGGGAAGGCTTAGCAGAAAGGCATGGTGGTATACACCTGTAATCCCAGGTACTGGGAAATCTGAAGATGGCAGATTGCTTGAGTTTTAGAGTTTTGAATTGAAGTAGGAATAAGCTGATTGGATGTCTGCACCATCTGGTGACAATACGCTGACCACTTGAGGGGTGAATTGGCTTGGGTCAGAAATAGAGGAAATATAGCTCCAGTGAGGCAGCTAGGTGGCATAGGGGGTAGAATGCTGGCCCTAGAGTCAGGAATACTTGAGTTAAAATCTGGTCTCAGACACTTACTAGCTGTATGACCCAGGGCAAGTCAAGATGAGTTTCCTCATCTGTAATGAGAAGGAAATTGTAAGCTACTCCAGTAGCTTTGCCAAGAAAACCTGAAATGGGGTCACAAAGAGTTGGGCACCACTTAAATGTTTAACAAGCTCTATGCTGATTGGTAAAGTAGAATTGAGCCTATGAGTGTCCCCTGCATTTCCAGCCTAGGTGGGATGGGGAGACCTAGTCTCTAAAAAAAAAAAAAAAAGAAGAGGAGGAAGAGACTGCTTATTATAATGTAGTGTAGACCATCTTAATAAAGAGAGACAGTTCCTCATTCTCTTCTACACAAAAGTGAAATTATCTTGGTATATGGAAAGATCAA
Organism: Dromiciops gliroides; assembly: GCF_019393635.1. Classification (NCBI taxonomy): domain Eukaryota; kingdom Metazoa; phylum Chordata; class Mammalia; order Microbiotheria; family Microbiotheriidae; genus Dromiciops; species Dromiciops gliroides. Next base: position 98,196,480 of record NC_057861.1, read on the forward strand.
TGAACTTGGAGTCAGAAGACTTGGATTTGAGTCCTGATTCAATTCAAATCAATAAAATTAGTATTTATTAAGTGGCAGTCATTGATCCAGGAGGCCTGGTGGGATGGATTAAAAAGACAAAGTAGATCATAGTCCTTTTCCTCAAAGAGTGTTCATTCTTCTTCCACTGCCTCTTAATAATCATATTGTAATGATTGGAATGATGCCACCTGCTGGAAATTTACTGTAGAAGAGCTCCACCCATGAGGTGAAGGTCTTTGAGGGCAAGACAATGCGACTTTTCTTTGACGTCAGTAAGTGACGTTTGCTTGTGGGAGGAAGAAGGGGGAGCCTGGCGCTCTGACTCGGGCTCTTTCCTGAGGACTCTGGCAGAGAAGGGAGCTAGAAATGTGCTCTCTCTTTAACAGACAGATGAATGTAGGCCTTTCTCTCTCTCTTTACCAAATTCTTATTCTCCTTAATAAATGCTTAAAAGTCTAACTCTTGCTAAAGCTTATAATTTATTGGAGACCACTCATTAGATATTTTAGACAGATTAGCTAGAATTTTAGCCCTTAACAATATGATCTTGGGCAAATCACTACACTTATTTGTGATTTATCCCCTACACAGTGAAGGGGTTGGACAAGATGGTCTCAAATATTCTTTCTAGCTCTGATATTCTGTGCCTCAGGATCAGGATCATGGTTTTGGTGCTAAAATGGACCTTAGAGAGGCCATCTTGCCTAATGCCAAAATTTTCCTTGTGAGGAAATAAGACTGAAAAACTGTGACTTTCCTAACATCACATATCTAGTAAGCAGGAGAGCCAGGATTGGACACCAGACATTGGACTACAAATAAATCCTGGACTCTCTAAAAACCCAAGGGTGTGTTCGAATGAGGTGTGAATTAAGCCTCAGAGTCATTCCTGGTCTGGCAGTCCCTTCAGGAAGAGCTAAATAATGTAGAAGAGTGGGTGGGGAAAGAGCTAAGGGAATCGTGAGATCACTGGGAGTGACATTAGCACTAAGAGAATTGGGTATACTTGAAAAATGGCAGCTTGGAGGATAGGAGAGTTGTTGGAGAATTTGCTAGTTTTTTTCTGGCTAACTTCTTTGTTGTTCTTTGTTAGCTAACTTCCTCCTTACTTTAATGGGAGTACCTTCCCTTCCTTTTGCTCTGTGTAAGCACAAGTCTGGTTCAGGTTTAATAAAATGAAGAAAGTAGTTGTTTTCAATGCACAGAAAGGAATTGATATTTTATATTTTATCCTGATTTAATTTATGCTCACAATAGCATTACAGTCTGAGAATGATTTTCTTTCCTTCATTGGCTCTTTATCCTTTTTTTCTGAGACCTAAATATGAGCCACCCAAAAAGCCGATATTTTTGTTTTAATTTAAATGATGCTTTAAGGTTTGCAAAACACTTCACAAATATTCTCTCAGTAAACCCTCACAACCCTCTAAGGTGGGTGCTATTATTATCCCTATTTTATGAGGAAACTGAGGCAGAAAGAGATTAAGTGAATTGACCAGGATCATAACCTAGTTAGTGTGTGAAACAAGACTTGAACTCTTGTCTTCCTGAATTCAGGTTCAGTGCTCTATCCTAGAAAATACCTAGATGCTTCCAAGTGATAGCTAAGATTATAAATGACTGAAACATTTCTCAGGAGACAGTGTGAATTAGTGAGTGGAGAATTTACCTCAGAAAACAGTCCTAGCTCAGACATATACTGGCTATCTGACTCTGGTAAAGTCATAAGACAAATTCTAGAATAGTGACCCATCCACATTAGTAGAATTTTCTTCATCACAGAGATCTCTCTATATATCAATGAAGTCACAGGTCTAGTAGGGCAGAATGTTAGAGCTGGACGTTAGTAATTACCTCATCCATCTTGCAGATGAGAAAACACAAGGTCATATAAGTTAATGGTAGGGCAACTACATGGCACAATGGATAATAAAGTATAGGGCCTGAAGTCAGGAAAATTCATCTTCATGAGTTCAAATCCAGCCTCAAACACTTACTAGCTATGTGACCCAGACGAGTCACTTAACCTTGATTGCCTCAGTTTGCTCATCTGAAAATGAGCTGGAGAAGGAAATGGCAAACCACTCTATTGTCTTTGCCAAGAAAACCTCAAATTGGGTGACAAAGAGTCAGATGTGACTGAAAAATGACTGAAAAACAACAAAAATAGTGGTAAATTTGGGCCTAGACCCTGGATTCTTGGCTTTCATCTGAATACTCCTTTCACTTCCTAGTATGTGTGTGGGTGGCTAATACAGGTGCCCTAGAAATGCTAAGCTTGAACAACATAAATAACACCTTTTAAGACAGAATTTATGTAGCAGAGGCTGATTTAAAATCTAAATAATGAACAGGAGTCCTGTGAAATAGCCTTCAGAAGTCATAAGGCTTACACTAATTTTTTTATTGTAAGAGCTATTTTAGGTGTGTGTAAGGAGATCCATCTTGCAGTAGCGATCCCTCTGCTAACTTATACAGTCTAAATGATGTTACTTTTTTGGTCAAACTCCAGGCTTGGATTCATCTAAACAGCCCTGGGGGTAGGAGATAGGAGAAAAGGTGAACCAATCATTACTTCCCCATGACATTATACTCAGAGAGAAATCTGGACAAAGCATATGGAACACACTGGACTTGGAATCAGGAAGACACTACCTCTGACACTTACTGCTATGTGATTGCAGGGAAATAGCCACTCTGACCCTCAGGGAATCCTTTAAGACTTATCTTTTAAGTTATAGACATTGTCATTTACTATATATCCTTGGTGTGTCATGATGTAATGTAACACCCAAATTGATCTATTGATGTGACAAAATAAAAGTGACCTCTGGTATTTTTGAGTAGTTTAACAAGGCTACATGGCCTACCCTTCTGGGTTTCTGTGGAAAAGAGAAACCATATTCTCCTAGTTCAGAGTCTTCTTTATTCTAACTTATGATATGGTAAAAACAAAAACAAACAAAAAAAGAAGACCGAGAAATTCTGTTCCTGGGGAAAAGCAAGAATCATACTTAATAAGCATAGAGTGGTATAGTTAAAGAATAAATTTGGTCTATGAAATGGGAAATCTAGTCACTATTACAGTATTACAGTATTCACTTTAAGGTTGGTTCTCAGGCAGCAGATGTATAATGCACTACTGGGATATACCCCAAACTCACCTGGTTTGATGGAACCCACCAGTTCTTTATAGGATTAAAGATTAGAGCTGGTGAGAGGTTAGATGACTCATCCAGTGTCTAGTAGTAGGTAGAAAAGCTGCAATTGGAATGTAAATCTTCTGTCTCTGAAACCAGAATTACTTCCACTCCACTACATTCCTTCTATCATATATCCTTTGTGATATTTAAAATCTATATTGTGTGATCGCCTTAAATTAACAAACTTCAGTACCAGTCTTTGGGCATTAAACATTTATTAAAGCATACAGATATTTACAAGGAGTTCAGAAAGTTAAGAAAAAGAAGTCCTACCTAGCCTAGAGTTCCAGCCTGGTGGGGTTCTTCCTCAAGTCCTCTTCCAGGAGCCTGCTTTAATCAGGAACTCTCCAGCAAGCTGACTGTGGAAGCTTTTTATAGTTCTGGAACAGAGGCGATCCTTACACACTGCTTCAAGCTGATTGGTTGGCGTCATCCAAATCCATTGGCTTTGAAGGTGTTCTCAAGTTGAGTTCACAGTCTAGTTTCTGAGAACAATACCTTCTTAAGGGATAGCCAGGTGTGATTACAATCCAGTTAACTTGAAGTAGGCTTAATCAGCAGTCAATCACTCTCACTTGATTCAATCAGTATAGATTAATCTCCAGGTGGGTCTTTGAGTATCTGCTAAATCCCATTATTTCATCACACCTTGCAAGGAACATGAGGTCACTCCTTAGCCACAATGTGGGCTTGGAGTAGGACTTCATTGAAAGGACTGGGACCCTTTATATCACCAGCATCCATACCAGTGCAGTCCTTGTAGGAGGAAGGTATTTAATCAAGATTAATTGAATTTAATTGCTTTGATTCGAATTGGCTTGACAGTTAGGTGGTACAGTGGATAGAGCCCTAATGGATGCAGATTCTATATTTCTTTGATAACATCCTTTGCCTTGCTTTGCCCACATCATTTCTGGTTTGCTCTCTAATTTGCCATTCACCTTCCTGTCACTTTAGTGGAATAAAGCTTCTGAACCCTAACTTTGCATTGGATCAAGAAGACTGTTGGTTTGCCAAGTTTATTGACTAACTGACAAGGAATAAAGGTAACCTTCAGGGGTTCTTGGGATCTAGGGTTGGTCTAGTAGCAGCTAAAGAGAAGCAACCATTTGGGACAGCAGCAGCTTTGGGGGTATCATTTTGGAAGCTTTCTTTATATAATGTAGGGGGGATGCTTTATTAAATTGAAATTCCTCCACACTTGAAAAGGATCGTGATTATTTTATCTTGTTCTGACAGCATGCCCTAGAACCCATTATTCATTTATTTATTTATTTATTTATCTATCTATCTATCTATCTATCTATCTATCTATCTATCTATCTATCTATCTATCTATCTATCTATTTATTTATTTATTTATTTATTTATTTATTTATTTATTTATTTATTGGTGAGGCCATTGGGGTTAAGTGACTTGCCCAGGGTCACACAGCTAGTAAGTGTCAATGTTCTGAGGCCGGATTTGAACTCAGGTATTCCTGACTCCAGGGCCAGTGCTCTATCAACTGCGCCACCTAGCTGCCCCCATTCATTTATTTTTGTGGGGCAATGAGGGTTAAGTGACTTGCCCAGGGTCACACAGCTAGTGTCAAGTGTCTGATGCTGGATTTGAACTCAGGTCCTCCTGAATCCAGGGCCGTTGCTTTATCCACTGTGCCACCTAGCTGCCCCCATGATCCATGGATTGTACTAGACATCCTCTGAGATTCCTTCTAACTCCGAGAATCTTTGAGTCTGAGAATCATGGAATCCTTGAGTTGGGGAGAGGAATTCTCCCCCCCTCCCCTGCAATAAACAAACAAACAAACAAACAAAAAACCCAATCCAAACCGTGCTCCAAACAGGAATCCCTTTTACAACATTCTGACAAGTAGTCATCAAGACTCCACTAAGATGGCAAGTTCAATTAACTCTGAGGGAATCTGCCTTTATTTTTGGCACAGCTAGGTGGCACAAAAGTGTATAGAATGCAGGACCTGGAGTCAGGAAGAACTGAGTTCAAATATGACCTTAAGATATTTACTAGCTGTGTGATCCTGGGCAAGTCACTTAAACCCTGCCTACATCATTTTCTTCATCTGTAAAATGAAGATAATAATAGCACTTCCCTCTCAGAGGTTCTGTGAGGATGAAATTAGACAATATTTATAAATCACTTAACCAAACTTTAAAGCACCATATAAATGCTAGTCATTATTATGAAGATAATTATTTTTACTTTTGGAAAGGTTGTATCATCATAGCTTGATTGAAATGATTTGTAAAAAGAACCCTTTAACCATAAAATAATAGAAAACTCAATCAAGCCAAAGCATTTATTAAGTACCTATTATGGGTCAGACACTGCTTTAAGCACTAGAGAGACAAATATTAACAGTGAATGCTAGTCCTCAAAAGGTTTTCAATAAGAAGAAAAAATAGGAGCACATAAAACATTTTAACAGATAACTAAATGCTGGGCCTGGAATCAGGAAAACTCATCTTCCTGAGTTCAAATCCAGTCTCAGACACTTACTAGTTGTGTGACCCTGGGCAAGTCACTTCACCCTGTTTGCCTCAGTTTTCTCATCTGTCAAATGAGTTGGAGAGGTATCTCTGCCTTTTCTTGGCTCCCCAAATGAACAGTTGGACACAACTGAAAATGACCAATCAACAAGAAGATGTGGGATATGTATATATGTACATTTATATGTGGGTATACATATACACATAAATCAGGGGGCTCTAAAATTGGGGGAATTAGGAAAATCTTGAATATATTTTTTTTCTTTCTGAATGTTTTTTCCCAGTTTTAGGGTGACTAATATAGTTAATCAAAAATTCCCTGGAAATATACCCTCAAAATTATTTAAATATTAGGAACCTATTTATAAAACATTATTACAATAATTAACATATATAAATAACAAAAGAAGAAGAAAAGCAATTATAGTACTTGGTCACTGGAACTGTGCATGTGGAAATTAGTTGACATCCATTTCTATTCTTTGGCTTCTTCCCTCTTTATCTTTTGTGGCAGAATAATGACACCTGAAAATGCTACTGCTTTGGGTGTTTGTTGTTAACCATTGTATTTAGAGCTGAAAGGGACATTAGAGGTCACATAATCCAATAACTTTATTTTACAAAGAAGGAAACAGGCCAAGAGATATTAAGGGACTTGCTAAGGTCACACAGTTCATCAGTTAGTATTTGAACACATCTTTTGAATTGAAATTCAGGGCTTTTCTTGTTAATAACAGAATGATTAGGGACAGCTAGATGGTGCAGTGGATAAAGCACTGGCCCTAGATTCAGGAGGACCTGAGTTCAAATCTGGCCTCAGATGCTTGACACTTACAAGCTGTGTGACTCTGGGCAAGTCACTTAACCCTCATTGCTCTGCAATAAAACAAAACAAACAAACAAACAAGTGTATCCTAAAAAAACAGAATGATTAAGGGTTTTCTTTCTGCTCCCTTGATCTGGTTGGAACAAAAGGACTGAGACCTAGGTTTAAGCTTCACTGAAAGCAACTTTATGACTTACTACCTCTTTACTATTAGTTATAGCAATAAAATTTAAGAGTTGGGAAGGACCTCAAAGATCATCAGATGGAGCCTCTTTATTTTTTTACAAACAAGGAAACTGAGGTTTAGAATCACACCATGGCTGACATGGTTGTATGGTGAGCAGGAGAGCTTGGAATCCAAGCCTAGGTCTCCTGAATGATTCTCTGGTATTTTTTCTCCTATACTCCATCATATCCTTCCTTTCCTGAAAATGTCCTCTTCCCTAACTCTTCTCCAGCTGTTGAATGCCTTTTTGTTCTCTGAGTTCTATTTGAATTGTCACCCTCTCCATGAAGTCTTTCCAAATCACCTAAGCCAGAAATTATCTTTTTTTTCCCCACTGGTCTCTGATTTATACTCTTTTTTATATCATTCTCCAGACACATATATAACATAATATCTTAGATTATTAAGTGTATGCAGAACTTTCTCATATTGGGGAGGGGAAGGTAGGAAATAAACATTTATTAAGGACATACTCTTTGTCAGGCACTCTGCTAAGTGCTTTACAAATATTATCTCATTTGATCTTCATAACTTTGGGAGGGAGATGTGATTACTACCATCATTTCTTATAGTTGAGGAAACTGAGGCAAACAATTGTTAGATGACTTGCTCAATCACACGGCTAGCAAATACCTAGAGTGGGATATTTGACCTCATGTCTTCCTGAGTCCAAGTTCTGGTCTGCACTGCTCTGGTCACTGTCCTACCTTTCCATTGTTTCTGTTCAGTTGTTTCAGTCATGTCCAACTCTTCATAACCCATTTGGGGTCTTCTTGGCAGAGATACTAGAGAGGTTTGCCATTTCCTCCTCCAGCTTATTTTACAGCTGAGGAAACTGAGGCAAACAGGGTTAAATGACTTACCCTGGGTTCTATAGCTAGTAAGTGTCTCAAGTCAAGTTTGAACTTAGGTCGTTCTGACTCCGGGCCTGGTGCTCTATCCATCTACACCATCTAGTTGACCTTCACTGTACTACCTAGCTGCCTCTAAACTCTGTAGTTCCCTGGGCAAATTCCTTACATGTATGTTAAACGGGTAGTATTCAATGATCTTCTAGCTCAACATTTAAGACTCTATTATCCTAAGTGCTCCACTCAGATTCCTAAATGACTCTGGTGCTAGAAGGCTCTGCTAAGTTAGCTTATGGACTAGTAGTTCTTGCCCAGCTGGAAAGGTTTTAAATATAGAACTAGTAGCAAATTGTGTATGTTTTCTAAGGTCTTCCCTAGCTAAACAAGGAGAGGGTCTATTTTTTGAGGGGAAGGTGGCTATAGCAATTTAAGAAGACAGTGGCATGGAGGGATTACTAGATAACTGTATCAATGAACTCATAGCTCTTTTGATGTATTGAAACAAATGCAAATGGTTCATCACCACCAATTAGACTGTAAAGGCCAGGGATACAGGAGTCATCTTGGTATCCCTCACATAAACCTATTCATTTGAGAGGCAGAATGGTATAGTGCCTAAAGTACTGACATAATTAGGAGTCAGGAAGATTAGGTTCAAATCCTGCTTGTGATAACTTATCTATATGTATGATAATAGACAGCTAATTTAACCTTTGTAAGTCTCAGTTTCATCCTCCATAAGATGGCCTCTAAGGTCTCTTCCATATCACTAAACTCTCAATAAATAAATATTCAGATCAACAAACTTTCATTTTTAACACTTATTCATTTATTTATTTTAACATTAATTTAAAAAAATTGTTTCAAATTCTCTCCTTCCTTCCATTCCCTTCACCACCCACTGAGAAGGCAAGCAATATGATATTAATTATACATGTGAGATCATGCAAAACATTTTTCCATATTAGTTATGCCAGAAAAAAGAGAAAAATGTTTTAAAAATCCAAAAAAAGTATGTTTCAATCTGCACTCAGAATTCAACAGTCCTTTCTCTGGATGTGGATAGCATTTTTCACTCTGAGTCTTTTGGAATTGTCTTAAATCATTGTATTAATAAGAGTAGCTTAGTCTTTCCCAATTGATAAACCTTGCAGTATTGCTGTTACTGTGTGCAATGTTCTCCTGGTTCTGCTCACTTCATTTTCTACCAGTTCATATAAGACTTCCAGGTTTATCTGAAACCATCCTGCTTGCCATTTCTTATAGCACAATACCATTCCATCACAATCATATACTATGACTTTTTCAGTCATTCCCCAATTGATGGACATCACTTTGATTTCCAATTTTTTGCCACCACAAAAAAGAGCTAATATAAATATTTTTGTAGACATAGTTCCTTTTCATTTTTCCTTAGCTCTTTGGGACAAAGACATAGTAATAGCATTGTTGGGTCAAAGGTCAATAAACATTTGTTCAGGTCCTACTCTATGCAAGACCTACTAATCAGCCAAGGGAAAAATAAACATGAATACTGTCAAGGACCTTGTAATCTAATGGGGATCAGGCAGTGCCACAGTTAAGTGTGATGCAGTACACCTTCTTAAGGGCAAAAGAGAGATCCAGACTAAGTACTCTCAGGAAATTTGAAGACAGGAGAAAGGACTTTAATGTATAAGTATTAGGGAAGGTTTTTTGGAGTCGGGATTTGATAGACAGAGGAAGATATCAACAGAGATGTGGAGAGGGTATGTGTCAGGCATGAGGGAAAATGCTGTGCAAATGCAGAGGGGGCCAAAGAGAGGAGAGAACAATTCCCCTAGATCATAGAAAGGGAAGTAATGTAAAGTAGAGCTGTCAGGTAGGTAGACCTAGGCTATGGATGCCTTTGAGTGCCATTTAAAGAGTTTCAATGCCCTCAAGAAGCTAGGGTAGATGGGTTTAACATTGATAAACATTGTAAATGGGAGAGGTGCAAAGGAAATGTTTCTCACAAAGTGCCCTAGGACAATTTGAAAAGGGAAAAGGAATTTGTTGTTCAGTTGTCTCTGACTCTTCATGACCCCATAGACCATGCTGTCCCTGGGGTTTTCTTGGCAAAGATACTAGAGTGGGTTGCCATTCCCTTCTCCACTAGATTAAGGCAAATAGACATTAAGTGACTTACCTAGGGTCACATAACTAGTAAGTATCTGAAGCTAGATTTGAACTCAGGTCTTTCTGATTCCAGGTCCAGGGTTCTATCCACTGAGCCACCTAACAGGGAAGGGAATAGAGAATAAGTATTTATGTAAGTTTTACTATGTGCTAGGCACTGTGATAAGCATTTTTTTTACAAACATCACCTCATTTGAGCCTCATGACAACTCTAGAAAGTAATTTCTATTATTATCTCCATTTTACAGTTGAGGAAACTGAGGTAGACAGGAGTTAAGTGATTTGCCCAAGGTCATGCAACTAGTAAGTTTTTGAGACTGAATTTGAATTCATATCTTCCTGTCTTGAGGCCCAGTACCCTGTTCACTGTACTACTTGTTGCCTAAGAATGGAGAGAATCCTTGCAACTATATAAGTGGCATCTTGAGTATGATTCATCTTTAAAGGTTCACTTTAGAAGGGAGTATATTCTAGACAAAAGATAAATGTATGGAGGTGGGAGTTGTTATGTCAAGGTTACAAAATAACTTGTAGTCCAGTTTGATTGAAACACAGCATACATATGTGAAAGTGAGTCATTAGAAATCACTCTGGGAAGATAGAGTGGAGGATGATTATGGAGGCCAACAAAAGCCAGTCTAAGAAATTTATATTTTTTATATTAAAGGGTGATACCATAAGCAAATTAGAGAGTAATTGACAGAGACTACTTGACAGATAAATGAAGAAGGGAAGAATTTATGACCAAATAAGAGATAGAAAACATTATGAAATTCAAAATGGAAATTTTTTTTTTTTGTGGGCCATTGAGGGTTAGGTGACTTCCCAGGGTCACACAGTTAGTAAGTGTCATGTGTCTGAGGCTGGATTTGAACTCAGGTGCCCCAGAATCCAGGGCCAGTGCTTTATCCACTGAAAATGGATAATTTGATTACATCAAATTAAAAATATTTTCACAAACAAAAGAAATGCAATCAAGATTAGAAGGAAAGCAAAAAGCTGGGAAACATTTTTTTACGGCCAGTGTTTCAGATAAAGATTTCATTTCTCAAATATATAGAGAACAGATTCAAATTTGTAAGACTACAAGTCATTCCCCAAATTGAGAAATGTTTAAGGATATGAACAGGCAGTTTTCAAATAAAGAAATCCAAACTATTTTTAGTAATGTTAAAAATGTTCTCAATCACTATTGATTAGAGAAATGCAAATTAAAACAGCTCTGAGGTACTACCTCACACCTATCTGATTGGTTATTGTAACAAAAAAGGAAAATGATAAATGTTGGAGAAGATGTGAGATAATTGGAACACTAATGCATTGTTGGTGAAGTTGCAAAATGATCCAACCATTCTGGAGAACAATTTGTAACTATACCCTTTGATCCAGCAATACCACTACTACATCTATATCCCAAAGGGATCACAAAAAAAGGGAAAAGGACCCACATGTACAAAATTATTTATAGTAGCTCTTTGTGTGGTGGCAAAGGACTGGAAATTAAGGGGATACCCATAAATTGTGGAATGGCTGAACAAGTTGTGGTATATGAATGCAGTGGAATACTATTGTGCAGAAATGATGAGCAGGCAGATTTCAGAAAAATCTGGAAAGACTGACATGATTTGACGCTGAGTGAAATGAGCAGAACTAGGAGACAGTAACAGCAACATTGGGTAATGGTCAAATAAGATTGATTAAGCTCTTTTCAGCAATACAGTGATCCAAAACAATTCCAAAAGACTCATGATGGAAAATGCTCTCCATATCCAGAGAAAGAACCGTGGAGTTTGAATAAAAATTGAGTCATACTCTTTTTACTTTTGTTGTTGGTGTTGTTTTTCTCTTTCTTGTGGTTCCCCCTTTTGTTCTGATTCTTGTTTTACATGAATAATGTAGAAATATATTTAACACGATTGTACTGTATAACCTATATCAGATTGCTTGTTGCCTTGGGAAGGAGGGAGAGAAGGGAGGGAGGAAGAAATATTTGGAACTCAAAATCTTACAAAAATGAATGTTGAAAACTATATGTAATTGGGGAAAATAAAATATTATTAAGTAAAAAAAGAAAGAAGAAATTTATATTTTATCATGTGGGAAACAGAAAACCAATTGGAATCTTTGAGAAGGACTGTGACAATCATATCTTTGCCATTAGAAATATTCTTTTGGAAGCTGCCTGGAGGCTATATGGGAAAGGAAGACAGGGAGTCTAGTGAGGAGGTTACTAGGGTGGTTTAGGCAAGAGGTGAAGGATGGAAATGTATATAGAGAAAAAAAGATCCTATGATAGAATTATAGAGGATGCTACACTTGGTATGACTGAGGAGGATGACCCCCTTCAATGGGGAATTAGGAGTGGTCACATAAGAGAAAAAACAGATAAGAGTTATTCAATGGAATTCAAGAGATGAGAAAGTATCCAGAATGAAAAGAGTATCAAATAATGCAGATAAGTCAAGAAGAATGAGAATGAGAAGATGCCACTGGATTTGCCAATTAAGATGTTTGTTGAATGAATGAATGAATAAATGAATGAGTGAATGAAGTGTAGCTTACCCAGTGCTAACTGTTATATGATAGTTTTATAGGTTTAGAGCTTGATGGGAATCTTAAAGATTATGTACTCTAACCCTTCTCATTTTATAGATAAGGCAACTGAAACCCATAGAGATTTAAAGATTTTCCAGAGCTCACACAGTTAGTGAGTATTAGAGCTGTGATTTGAACACATCTGTTCTTCCTCTCAATTCAGTGAAATTCCACAGGATTTTTCATTAGGTACTTATCAGTATAGCCCAGATAGCAAGTGGCCTGAGTGAAACAGGTTCTAGAATAATTGCTAAACCTCAGTGAAGAAGAACCCAGATCTGCTCACCTAGTGCTGTTTTCATGACATATATCATTGATAGTGATTGAAATGACTTCTTCACTCATCCATTCAAGATCACCTGACACAGTTCTTTCTATCCAAGCCAGAAACCAAGATAATTGCATCAATCATCTAGCTCAACTGGGTCTCTAAATTTGCTAATTGACAAAAGATAAGGGAGTTGAGGGACAAGAATTATGGAATTATTCAGTTTGACAATCTGTGTTCATGTAGTTCTAAGTATAATTGTTCATTTCCATTTTGCTTGGCCTGTATTGATGCAGCCTACTGGTAGGACAAGTAGAAATTGCCAGTTAGCTCAAATTTATTCCAGGAAGGACTCTAAATCAGATTCACTTGAGATTATGGGAGAAGAAAACACAGCATCTGAGAATATTCAGCTGGAAATTGTGCAAGTCACATTTAGGATATTCCTTTCCAATGGTTATTTCAAATCCCTGAAATAATGCTTATGACCCTAGTTTGGACTTGTCTGTGGTGTGCTTATAATTAACTGGTGTGAAGTGCAGGAAGATTTTTAATATACCATGCATACATTCAGATGTTTTTCTGTCCAAATTTTGCAATACATGGGCCAGTCCATTGAGCACCAGGTTTTTTTGTGGGGGGAGGGGCAATGAGGGTTAAGTGACTTGCCCAGGGTCAGACAGCTAGTCGAGTATCTGAGGTCATATTTGAACTCAGGTCCTCCTGAATCCAGGGTCAGGGCTCTATCCACTGTGCCACCCAGCTGCCCCCTGAGCACCAGATTTCAAGCCAAAAGACTTAGGTTTGGTTCCTGATTCCAAAACTTCTTGTTTAATGATAGGCTGGTCATTTGACCTCTCTTACCTTTAAATTACACATGTTCTAACATGGGAATGATTTACATTTCACTACCTACCTCATGGATCTGTTGTAAGGAAAGGGTTTTATCATTTGTAGAATGTTTTCTAAATTGCATTCCTTCTGCTCCTTTTCTTCCTCCTTTCCAATCTTAGAGTGAAGCAGGTAAGTCTAGTGATCATGTCCACTGTTCGAAATGATGAACTCACAGAATTTGTTTCTCATAGAATAAGACACATAGCTGGGCACACAAATCAGGAGTTTTGTATCAGAATGCCTAATTATAATAATGCTCATTTTTATGGTATGTTGTAGCTACCAAGCTATTTAGAGACTTCATTATATTTGATTCTTATAATGATCTTATAAGACAGAGAAAGTATAATTTGATCTCATTTTACAGATTAGGACACTGTCTCTTAAAGAAATGAAGAGGAGCAGCAAGGTGCTGCAGTGGATAGAGCACCAGTCCTGGCGTGAGGAGGACCTGGGGTTCAAATCACTTACTAGCTACGTGACCCTGGGCAAATCACATAAACCTGATTGTCTCAAAAAAAAGTGAAGTGATTTTTACCCAAGGTCACATGGCTCCTAAGTAGAAAAACTGGGAATGAAACCCCAGATCTACTTATTCACATTCAGTCTTCTTTCCGTGATATCAGATGGTTATTGTTCTGAATAATATCCATTGAGATTGACAACATCTGCCAATAGGATGTCTTTTTCTTGAGGGAGGAACTATTTCATTTTTGTCTTTGTGTCCCCAGAACTTAGTGCCCGCCACATAGTAGGCATTTGATAAATGATTGATGCTTGAATGATTGAGTACAACTAACCCTTCCGCAGAACTGTTCCTTATAGGATGTATCATTGAGCTGATCCAGCATTGACAATCTTTACATTCTTAGGAAAGTATTTATGCCAACTTTTACCATCATACAGATAAATTGACATGGTAGATTTCACAGTGATCTGGTTAGAGTTCATAAAGGGGCTCAATGAAGCTTCAGCTATTTTATGACAAAGAAAGGAATAGAAACCCAAGAACTCAAGAGCTGTCTACCATTTCTAACGTGATCTTGGTTCAATGACTTCTGACTCATTGTCAGTATGAAAACACAAGAAGCTAGAAGAGACATATGGATGGCATGGCTTCTCCCCTCCCTACACTTGGTATTAAAATATTAATTTATATATTACCTTATCCCCCCAAATTGCTTTCTCATTTCACTTATAATTTATTTATTAGCATTCTACAAAACACTATCATGACACATATTGTGAGCAGTAATATTCCATTACGACTTTTGGAAATGAGGGGTTTGGACTAGATGTTTTCTGAAATTCTATCCAACTCTAATGTTCTACCTTTCTTTTTTTGGTTCTAAAACTGTGTTCAGTGTTCTGAAATCACTTTGAACACTCGGATCCTATGCTCTACATTGTAACATTTTCTAGTATAAAGGCTCTTAAATATTTTTGAGTCTTGATTTCCTTTGGCAGCCTGGCAAAACCTATGGACTCTCATAATTGTGTTTTTAAATGCATAAAATAAAATACATTAGATGACTAAGAAAAGCAGTCATATTAAAATACAGCTATTAATGTTTTTAACAAGTTCATGGAACCCAGGTCAAAAATTTGTTCTCTAGTACAAGCTTTCTTCTGGTTGCAATGTTTCATTTCCCGAGGTCCCTTTTAGCTCTAACATTCTATGTTCTATGGCCTAAGGTCCATTAGAATGCTAGCATTCTTGTTTTCTAGGTAAATGCCTTTAGGGAAGTCAGCTTTCTTATAAACTCAAGGGGATGAACTAGTTGTTCTCCCAGATGCCTTTCAGGTCTAAAATTCTCTGAATTTGTGCTCCAACCTTTGCTTGTGGACCAAAGGATTATTAAACAAATTAAAAGTATGGAACATGTTATTTGCCATGTCATCTATTAGCACATCTTGCATACACAGAGTTCTATAAATTGGTTATTCACCAAGGCCAAAAAATCAGTTAAGTAAACAAGTCTGTTTGTCTAAAGGACTATTACTCCTATGGGCTTGTTCTGACCACAGTGATCTTCCTTATGGGTCTATTTGGGATTTCATTAATCCATGTCTTTTTTTTCTTCTTTTTCTAAGGAACACGGCCCACACACTTCTCTTTGGTTTAAACTACGGAAACATCCTGTCCTGATCCTAAATGTTTCAGACATAAGGGAAAGGGACAAGCTGAAAATATCACTGTGGTGTCTCTTCAAAAGGCAGTCCATAGTACAGTTGAAGGACAAGTGAAAAGTCAAATAATGTGGCACTTAGTTACTTGGGCCTCATGAGGTCAATTCCAAAGTAATGTCTGATACTAGAATAACAAAACCATTTCTTAGTCAACCATGGGGTATCTTTCATAGTGGGAGATTGGTCAATTAGAACAAAGAGCCCTCCATCAATCAGTTGGTGAGACTTTCATCTCAGTCTTCAAAATAATTGTAAGGCATATGTATGCTCACATAGGTTGTCTTCTTTTGGGGGGCAGGGTAGGGCAATGAGAGTTAAGTGACTTGCCCAGGGTCACATAGCTAGTAAGTGTCAAGTGTCTGAGGTCAGATTTGAACTCAGGTCTTCCTGAATTCAGGGCCATTGCTTTATCCACTGCACCACCTTGCTGCCCAAGGTTGTCTAAATACATAGAGTTAATGTTCAGGTGGCATTGATAAATATTATCTGAGGTACAAACCACTTTTGCAAAGAAAGGGAGAGCCAACTGCCATGGTTATATAAACAATATGCTAACTTAGGAAGAATAGGCAGGTAGATCCCAAGAACCCTTTCTTCTGTTTCTGAGAGGGATAGGGCAGGAGCTATAACTATCTGAATTCCTCAAGTCCTGGCAGTATAGAGAATTATAGTTCAGAACAAAAGCCATTTCCCAGGGTAACTTTTTTTATGGGGCAATGGGGGTTAAGTGACTTGCCCAGGATCACACAGCTAGTGAGTGTCTGAGTGTCAAGTGTCTGAGGCCTAATTTGAACTCAGGTCATCCTGAATCCAGGACCGGTGCTTTATCCACTGCACCACCTAGCTGCCCCTCCCAGGGTAACTCTTAAGGAGGAGGGTAGCACTTGACTTACACTCATCAGCTTAGCACCTTCTCTCCAAACAGCAATTACACAAAAGACTACCACAGAGAGTGAATATCAAACAAACCCCTTTATCCATATAAAATAACAACCCAAAATGCAAAAAGTTATACAGACTAGACTTTGCCAAAGAATTCACTATCTCACTCAGAGAAATTCCATTTTCAGTCATTTCTAGAATTCTGCATTCAGAGGCATAATAGGGCTGGCTTCTCATATATTTCTGCCATTTCAAAGTCTCTCTTTCTCTCTCTTACCTTTTTGGAGTGTTCTCTACCCATGTGTTTTTCCAGAGTGGGTAGAACCAATTCAAGAAGTCCTTCCCATTGTTACACAGCATTGCACTCAGCATTCTTCCTGGAAATCACTAGTTACATTGACCCTCTGTTTGCAACAAGGTGCAAAAGATAGGTTACTTGTGTGTGTGTATTTTGGCTACAATTTCATTACTATAGGAAATTACACATTCAGAAAGTCTTTCCACTGAAGTAGATCACCAACTTGGCTGTAGCATTATCTTGGGGAGTGATTTGGGTGAATTAATTGAATTCTCTAGGTTACCGGACTAGAATGTAGAGGCAGGATGTGAACCCAGATATTACTGTCTCTAAGGTCTGCCCTTACCATGATGTCTCTCATATTAATAATGATGATATTAAATAATAAACTGTTGACCCATTGAAAGTCCATAAAATAATCTTGGGAATTGCCTCATTGATGAGAGAGCTTCATTTTATGAGGATAGATTATATTTTTAGAAGCAACATAAAGTTATTTTAAATCAAGTCTGTTGAAGGAGGTAAGTCACTCTGCTCAGAAGTAGCCATGTATCTTTAGAAAAAGACAGTCTAGAAGTAGTTGTATGTTATACTGATTCTGAGGCTGGTGGATTTCTTGAGCTTAGAAGTTCTGATATGTAGTAGGCTAAGCCTTTCAGGTGTCTAAAATAAGTTTGTCATCAATATGGTGAGCCCCAGGAATGTGGAAGCTACTAGATTGCCTAAAGTAGGGCAAACCAATCCAGGCCAGAAATTTGGTTGGTCAAATCCAGTGCCAATCAGGCCTGGAATCCAGCTCATTAGCCACTGCAGTTCAGCCTGGATAAGATAGGAAGATTAGTCTTAAAATTAAATAAAAGTAAAAAACAAAAACAAAACATGCATATAAAGAGGCTGATATTTCATGGCTTGGCAACTGGTTGTGAAATTCCCAAAGCAGAGACCCAGAATGTTTTGAGCACTGACAATAAGATTGGAATAAGTATATAACCTCCAAGGGTGACCACTTTAAAGAGTACTTTAAGTCTTCATTGATCCACTTTTCCTTAATGATTCATTTCTTGCACTTCGTGTACTATTTTATCTCTGCCTCTCTAATATACTAATGAAATATTTTGTATTAAATTGATTTATTTTCACACCTAATCTTCCCTACTAGACTAAAATCCATGAGTACAGGAACCATGTCTTAATCATGTCTTTTCATTTATTCCATTACCTAACAGTGTTCTGTGTAAACATTATAAATATAACTGGATGAAATGAATGAATAAATAAATAACATGCATAAAGTTAGGTCTTTTTCTTCTCCTTACATACCTAATTGCATTATAGTTTCATCTCACATATTACTCTGAATAGTTCATTATTCCTTCAACTCTAATTATTACTGAGGTTATTTTTTAGGGCATGAACAGTGTTATACATTTTGTGCTCCTAACAGAGCCTAGCATAGAGTAAGTACTTGATGAATATATCATAGGATTTAAGGGGCCATAGAGATGACCTAATCTAATCTCTTCAATTTATTGATGAGGAAACTGAAGCCAAGAGGTAAAATGATTTGTTGATTCATTCATTTTCAAACAATCAATAAATATTTATTGATCTCCTAATCATCTTGTAGATGATGACGATATGTATGTGTGTATTGCATGTGTATGTATATGTATGTGTGTGTGTATATATATATATATATATATATACAGAGAGAGAGAGAGAGAGAGATGGTCCATGTCTTCAAGTTATTTAAGTTATTTACAGTATAGTTGGTCAAACAGACTGGACAGAATAGTTCAACATAATAGTTATAACTAAGTGGTAATTGTGGTATAATAAAGGACAAATAATCTACCTCAAATATCTCTTAATATTTTTGTGCTTATGGCCCTGTGTTATATTTGACATCACCAAGATCATATGTGACTGGAGGACGAAGTGGGACAGTTAAGGATAGACAGCCCAAGTATGATGTTGAACCCCTGCCTTCTCTTTCTCTTCCCCTTAGGAAGAGAAATGGAGGAGGTGGTTCAGAACCTTGGAGAGATCATTAAATAAAGAGTTTATGGAAGGAGATGGATAAAATGAAAAGATGGGAATAAATTGAAGCCTAGATCAGCAGAATAGATTACTTACAGTGAGGAGAACATATTTTTACTTCACAATGATTGAGATCTAAGGCTTATCTTCCAATAACAGGGGGAACTGCAGATGGTACAGGTGAAAAGACTATTTCCCCTATTATTTGTCAGAAGGCTATACTCATAAGTAGGCAACTATATGGGACAGTGGTTAAAGCTGTCGACTTGGAGTCAGGAAAATGAGTTCAAATTTGGATGTAGACATTTATCAGCTGTGTAACCCTGGTCAAATCACCTAACCTCTGTCCATCTTAGTTTCCTCATGTGTAAAATTGAGATAATAATGGCACTTACGTCCCAAGGTTGTGATGAGGATAAAATGAGATGTTTATAAAATACTTTTCAAATCTCAAAGTAGTATATGCCAACTATTATTCTTATTATAAAGGTTAAAAATATGGGAATAGTAATATTGCCCTACTTGACTCCATTCATGTGTTGATCCAATAATCCAATATGTGAAATGCAAACTGTTTAGTTCTCTAAAAATGTCAGGTAGTGATATCTTGTAAAGGCCTTTAAATGTTTAAAGTGCTATATAAACACAAGTTAGGAAGTGAACCTGTGATTTCATTGGTGTAGGGATTTTCCAGTGAGGTACCTTCTCTACCAATGCAGCCCAGAATCTTCCCTGTAACTCATATAGATTCAGAGAATTGCTTAGAACACTGAGAAGTCAAATGACTTGCCCAGGGTCACATAGACAGTATTATATTAGAGATGGGATTTTTCTTCTTGCCTCCTGGGGCAGCTATTTACTAGACCATGCTGAAAACCATGATCAAGGAAAGAGCTTAGACACCATCTTCCAAGATATTCTCAGGGAAAATTGCCCTGAAATTCTAGAAGAAGAAGCTAAAGTAGAAATTGAAAGAATCCACCAATCACCTCCAGAAAGAGATCCCCAAAAGAAAACTCCTAGGAATATTATAGCCAAATTCCAGAGCTCTCAGGTCAAGGAGAAAATATTTCAAGCTGCCAAAAAGAAAGAATTCAAGTACTGTGGAGCCCCAGTCAGGATAGCACAAGATCTAGCAGCTTCTACATTAAAGGACGAGAGGGCATGGAATATGATATTCCAAAGGGCAAAGGAAATGGGATTACAACCAAGATTCACCTACCCAGGAAAACTCAGCATTATCTTTCAGTGGAAAAAACGGAACTTTAATGAAAAAGAAGACTTTCAGATATTTGTGATGAAAAGACCTGAACTGAATGGCAAATCTGACTGCCTCTCATCATTTTAATAATAATAACAACAGCAACACAAATAAGATAGGAGAGGGAAGGACATGGAAGTTGGAATTAGGTTGTAAAGAAGGCTAGCTATAGAATTTAAGGACCTAGGTCTATAGGATCATAGTTTTTAAAACTGGAAGGGACCTTGGAGACCCTTTAGTTCATCCTCTATCTCCTCCAACCTCCAAAGCCACTTCACTTAATCACTTAAGCTCTGTAGGCCTCTGTTTCCCCACCCGTAAAATGGCTGTGGTTACACAGCTAATAAATATCTTGCCAATACTTTCTCTTTCTCACATATAATATTCCATCTCTGGACTCCAGGCATTTCCACTGGCTGTTCCTCCATGCTCATCTCCACTAGCTCCCCTGGCTTCCCTCAAGCCTTCTGCAAGAAACTTTTCTTGGTCCCTTTCCCCCTTAACCTTAATATCTTCCCTCTGAGATTGTCTATTTCCTGTACATATTTTGCTTATACATAGCTATTTTCTTTTTGTCTCTTCTATTGGATTGCAAACTCCTTAAGAACAGGAGGGGGGGCGGCTAGGTGGCGTAGTGGATAAAGCACCGGCCTGGGTCCTTGGGAAGATTGTGAAATAAAGATCTAATAAGGGGCAGCTAGGTGGCGCAGTGGATAGAGCACCGGCCCTGGAGTCAGGAGTACCTGAGTTCAAATTCGGCCTCAGACACTTAACACTTACTAGCTGTGTGACCCTGGGCAAGTCACTTAACCCCAATTGCCTCACTAAAAAAAAAGAAAGAAAGAAAAAGAAAACAGGAGGGATTGTTTCTTTTTGGTTGTTTTCCTCTTTCTTTGAAGTCTTTGTATTAATTAGCATGTGTGCACTTAACACAGTGCTTGGCACATAATAGGTATTTAATAAATGTTTGTTGACTTGACATGAAGGGGTGATCAAACCCAGCTCTCCTTGAATTCAAGTCTAGCATCTGCTGGCTCTATTACTAACTGCCTCTGTCAATATGAACAAACCCCTTCACCTCTTTTGCCTCAGTTTCCCCATCTGTAAAATGAGCAGGTTGATCAAATGACCTAAGGTCCCTTCTCACTCGAAAAATGTTATCCCATACCAGATCTGTCACTAACTATGTTAGCTTAGACAAATCACTTTGATTTCCTGGGCTTCAATTTCTGTAGATTAAAAAAAATGGGGGGGAGTTGGACTTGATACCTAAGTTATATTTTTTTTCCTCTTCTGTCATAAGCACAGTATTATGTTCCCTCAGTAATTTAAATTCTTTTAAGGTAGTCCTGTTCACACTAATTTTCTTCCTCTCACCCTTGATCCTCTCTTCTCATTTCTTACCTTTAGGGTTTTGTTTATTAGTTTCTTTAGCTCTCTTGTTTTTGTTTGGTTATATACTTCTCCCCCTCCCCTCTTTTTTTAGTCAAGTAGATGGATTTAATTTCTAAGGCTTCTTGAGCATTCAATGATTCAATAGTGTGGGGACCAATTTTTAATTGGGGAATGTTAGCTAAGCGGCTCACTGCAATATTGGGGCAAGGAAGGAGACTGGCAGCCTCCCTCAAAACAGAACAGGATTTATTTTAACAAGAACGAACTTAAAAAAACAACAACAAACAAACACAAACAGGATCAGTAGGATCAAGGGAAAGGAAATAAAATGGGGAAAGGGAAATTATACAACCTGAAAAAATACCACCGCCTAAGAATCAGCTGAGAATACACAGCCCTGCTCCTGTTGCCTTCCAGCCTCCCGCTTAGAATGGTGAATTCTCCCCATTCCCAGAAACCCCACACAGCCCCCAACCAATTGTCTGGCCACTCTGACAGTCACATGACTGCCCTCACTAGGCTTCCAATCATTATAATTTTGCCAGGCCCATGTAGGCCTCGGCTAGGGGTGATGATGTGAGGTGCCAGTGCCATGGCAACGGCTACAACCAGTGGGTGGAGCGCCCTGTGGTTTGCGGAGCCCCAGGCCAGTGTGCGCCAAGGCATAAAAACCTCAAATAACAATTAATTCTTTACAATAGACTAATATTCCAAAGACTTTTTCAGCTCTTACAGTCTATATTCTAAGATCCGGTTCTAGCACTAATGCTCTACAAATGTGTATTTATGCATCTGTATGGAAATGCAAAGGAGAATCATAATTTAAATCAGGAAGACTGAGAAAACCTGGTGTGTTTGGATAATATTTCCTGTTCTCACAATAGTTGACTACTTATTAATCCTGATAATTTATTTGAGGAGAGAATCCTCATTACAGAATTCATATAGTGCTTGCCGGGTTGTTGTGGTTGGGTTGTTTGTGGGTGATCATTTGCTTCTTTGGTGTGTGGGGGCTAAGGAGGAGTAGGGAGGGGGAAACATGTTCTTTAATTCCAGCCTTATAATCAGCTCCCTGTGGATTGTGTTCTCTTCTTTACTGGCAGACGTGCTTTTATTCTCATTAGTGGTCATGGGGAGCCAGTCTTTTCCGAGATAGGACAATACCCTACTTGCCTCTTCCCCAGTCTTTCCCTTGCATTTCCAACTGAACAATTGCTTTCCCTTCCTTCACTGGGTAAACACTCATTTTATGCTGTTTTTTGGCTTCCAAGAACATTAATTTCAGGGATGTTTTGTCAGGGAGTTGGTTGGTTTTACTTGTTGGGAATTTTCACACATTTTGGGAGGGGGGCTCTTTGTTTTGAGAGGGTAAGAACTTGGAGCAGTAACCTCAGGATCATATGACTTAGAGCTGGAAAGGACCTTAAAGATAAAGTAATCCAAATTCTCATTTTATAAAAGTGAAAACTGAGGCTCAAAGAGGTGCGTGATTCACTCAGGGTCACACAACTAGAATGGCAGAGCCAAGCCCTCTGCCTAAATCCATGGCTCTTCCCATTAGGTTTCCATTCCCTCTGCTCACCCTTAGGAATGAGGTTAGTGTCCATGCTCTACAATGATAAAATCCACTTTATCTAAATATGACAGAATTGCATTTCAGATCTTACTTCAGAAGTATAATGGTGAAGCCTGGCTAATTTGACAGGAATAGCTCTGGATTATAAGGCAGGAGATACATGTGCTGTGTAATCTTAGATCATCTCCCTTTTCTGAGTTTCAGTTTTTCTATATAATAGGAATAATAAGTCCTTATCTCAACGGACCAGTCAGGCATTAGTCTTGCAATTTCTTTGGCATAAAGAGCAGAAAGTGAGTAGCCTTCTTTACCAATGCAGGTTGGCATTTTCTCTGCAGCTTATTTAAACATATAGAGTTGCTTTGAACATTGAAATTGAGGGATGTGGGGGCAGTTAGGTGGCAAAGTGGATAGGGCACTGGCCCTGGAGTCAGGAGTACCTGAGTTCGAATCCGGCCTCAGACACTTAACACTTACTCACTGTGTGATCCTGGGCAAGTCACTTAACCCCAATTGCCTCACCAAAAAAAAAAAAAAAAATCAAAAAAGAAAAGAAAAGAAAAGAAAAAAAAAAGAAATTGAAGGATTTACCTGGTTTCCATGGACAGTTTGTGTTAGAGATGGCATCTTAGTTTAAACCCATTTTATAGATGAAGAAACTGAACCTCAGAAGAGTGGAGTAACTTATCCAAAGTTATACAGATGGCAGATAAGTGGCAGAACCTGTATTTGAACCCATGAACTCTAAGTCTAAAACCAGGTTTGCTTCTGCTATACCAAGTTGATTGTTTTGAGACAAAAATGACTTCACATATTTGAAAGTACTTTGGAAATAGCAAAGCCAATATACATGTAAAGTAGAATTATTATTGAAGTCACACTGATACTGTTTCTTCAGAGTATGCTTAGTTTAGAAGGAAACAGCTAATTTAATCTAAAAATTATAGGATAATTAAATATTAAAATGGGAAAAGCCCAAAGAAACCATCTAGTTAAATCCTGTCATTTTATTATATTTTATTTTGCAGGGCAATGAGGGTTAAGTGACTTGCCCAGGGTCACACAGCTAGTAAGTTTCAAGTGTCTGAGGCCTCATTTGAACCCAGGTCATCCTGTATACAGGACTGGTGCTTTATCCACTGTGCCACCTAATTCCCCATAATCCTGTAATTTAAAGAGAAAAGGACTGAGAAAAAGAGGGGGAAGTCTTACTATGATCTTGTTAGAGGGGAAAGAAGAGTTGCCAACAGATTTTTGGGGGTTATCTACAGCTAAATTTCTGGGAAGATGGTGATGTTTCTGTGAAATTAGAAAAACTCATTGACAGCTTTTTGGAAGAGATGGTAGAAGAAGCCTTTCATCACCAGCCATATGGTTACTGGCTTTTGAATTGGAGAGACTCAGATCTTAGGATCATCTTTTTTAATCTAATTTTATAGGTGAGAGAACTGAGACTGAGAAAGGCTGACATGCCCATTCTCACACAAATAGGAAATGGACCTAGGACCCCCCTAACTCCAAATCCAGTATATATTCTTTTTTGGGGGGGGTGGGTGAGGCAATTGGGGTTAAGTGAGTTGTCCAGGGTCACACAGCTAGATAAGTGTCAAGTGTCTGAGGCCAGATTTGAACTCAGGTCCTCCTCACTCCAGGGCTGGTGCTCTATCCACTACAACACCTCGCTGCCCCTCCAGCATATATTCTAGCACATCACAGAATCTCAAAGTTGGACTGAAGCTCATAAGCATTCTAGCCCAACTGATAACTGAATGAGAATCCCTTCTCTGATATGTCTGAAAAATGGACATCTAAATTTTGCTTAAAGACCTCAATTGTGGGTGGAATACACTCTCTCTTTCCTTTACACTAGCTCTAATCCTACCTCAGACTCTAGCTATGTGACCCTGAGCCTGTTAAGTCACTTAACCTCTCATCTATAAAATGAGTAGTAGAATAAAAGTCCTACCTTCCAGTTGTAAAAATCAAATGAGATAATGTAGGTAAAATACTCTACTCTATAAATGCAGATTATCATTATCATCATTCTTGTTGTCGCCATCCATATTCTCCTCCTCCTCCTTCTTCTTCTTCTTCTTCTTCTTCTTCTTCTTCTTCTTCTTCTTCTTCTCCTTCTCCTCCTTCTCCTCCTCTTCCTCCTCCTCCTCCTCCTCCTCCTCCTCCTCCTCCCTCTCCTTCTCCTCCCTCTCCTTCTCCTCCCTCTCCTTCTCCTTCTCCTTCTCCTTCTCTTTCTCCTTCTCCTTCTCCTTCTCCTTCTCCTTCTCCTTCTCCTTCTCCTTCTCCTTCTCCTTCTCCTTCTCCTTCTCCTTCTCCTTCTCCTTCTCCTTCTCCTTCTCCTTCTCCTTCTCCTTCTCCTTCTCCTTCTCCTTCTCCTCCTCCTTCTCCTCCTCCTTCTCCTTCTCCTCCTCCTTTTCCTTCTCCTCCTCCTTCTCCTCCTCCTCCTGCTCCTCCTATTTATTCTCTTCCTCTTCTCCTCCTTCCCCTCTGTCTTCTAATTTGCCTCTCTGCAATTTTCACCCATTGGTCCCTCAGGGGTCAAGAAGAATAAATGTATCCACTTGACGGCTCTTTATAAGACAATTTGGCACTATTTTAACTTCAGGATATTGGGACTAAATCATAAAATGCCAGGGTTGGAAAAGGACTTTAAAAGGTTTTGGATGGCTCATTTTATAGAGGAAGAAACTGAAGCTTTCTTCTTTCCTCAAAGTACATTAATAACAATAAAAACAACCAGCATTTATAAAGCACTTCATCATTCAGAAAGTAATGTGTATATATATAATTTTACTTGATGTTTCCCCCAAACAACCCTATGATGTAGATGCTATTATATCCCCATTTTATAGATGATGAACTGTAGCTTAGAGAGATTAAATTACTTGTCCATGGTTACATGGGTAAGTGTCTGAGGTAGGATTTTAACTCAAATCTTCCCAACTCCAAGTCTAGAACTCTATCCACTATACCACTTAGCTACCATGAAAACCACTTTCTGAGAGCTATGTCTAGTAGCAGAAGGGCTAGTCTTCCTACTTTCATTTCATTGTTCTTTTGATTACACTATGATTCCTTGTAGTGTGCTTCATTAAGCACACACATATGCCAAAAGCCCCTTAGTCCAGCTATCTATTCCTTCATTTTTCATTCAAGCTATCCTTGTATACCTTCAGGAGCCTATGATGATCTGAGATTATATATGCCTTTTCCTCAAGCTTAAAAGCATTGCTTTTCTGTTCTTTTTCTTTCCATTTGAGTCTATAGATGATAACTTTCTTGCTCATATAAAACTCACCATAAATTAGAATTTTGTATAGTCTCCATCAAAGTCAGTAAAATGATTAGAGTGGAGGTACAAAAACTGTCTTATTCAACAATCATTAAAAGCAGGATAAGTATCCACCTGTCCCAGAGATGAAGTAAGACTAGATGACCCCTGGAAGGTCTTTTCAATGTTATGATTCCTTGATTTATTCATCTATAATTCTCGTTCCTGGTGGACCTCTGTCATGATCCTACTCTCCCATCAGATCAATTACATATATTCACAAACATCTTATTTTGCCTCAGAATATATCTGCAACCTTGTTTACCAAGTTATTACTTGTTGGACATGCAGCACATATGTTATAGCATATGGCACATAGCACTCCCACTCTGGAGGGAGTGGATAGGACAAGGTCCTTGCTCTCATGGTACTTCTTTTAGAAGGATAGAGTACATAAACAGGAAATATAATACAAAAAAGAATGCTGTAAGCATGTTAAGAAGACCATAGAATTTTGGACTTGGAAGGGAATGCAGAGGTCATATAGTCCAACTCATGTTTAAAGATTTCTCTTCTGTGATGCACTTATCAATCATCATCCATGCTTTACTTGTAGATCTCCAGGGAGGAGAAATCCATCCCCTCTCAAGGAAATCCATTCCACTACTGATTGGTTCTAATTATCAGGAAAATATCCTTATATTAAACCAACTGACTCCTTCCAACTTTTCTACAAGTTTAGTAGGAGGTGCTTTATCAAATGCATTGCTAAAATCTTGAATTTCTGCAACCTCATAGTGTAGTTATCCTGTCAAATCCGGTCAAGTCAAACAACAAGCATTTATTAAACACTTACTATATTTCAGGGGCTGTGCTAAGTTCTGGGAAGAAAAAGAAAAGCAAAAACTATAAAAAGGTGAATATAGTCTGGTAAAACCTATTCTGGAGGAAGCTATATTGGCTCTCTCTGTCACCACTCTTCTTTCTAAACATTCACCACCAATCTCTTTTATAAAATGTTTTATTGGATTTGTATTTCTTTTGCCAAATATTTCCCCATTACACTTTTATTTTTAATATTCATTTACATTTTTTTGAGTTCCAAATTCTTTCCTTCTCTTCATTCCCTCCCTCGTCTATTGAAAATGCAAGGAATATTATATCAATTATCCATGTGAAGTCATGCCGAGTATATTTCCATATTAGCCACGTTGCAAAAAAAAAACCCAAGAAAAATAAAGTGAAAAAAAATTTGTTTCAATCTGCATTCAAATTTCACCCATTCTTTCTGAAGGTGGATAGCATTTTTCATCATGAGACTTTTGAAATTTTCTTGGCTCTTAGAAGATATGTGGAAAAACTGGGATACTAATACACTGTTTGTGCAACTGTGAACTGATCCACCCATTTTGGAGAGCCATCTGAAATTATGCCCAAAGAGTTATAAAACTGTGTATATTCTTGACCTATCAATACCAGTATTAAGTCTGTTTCCCAAAGTAATCAAAGAGAAGGAAAAATAACCTATATGTTCCAAAATACTTAAAGCAGCTCTTTTTTGTTTTTGCGGGGCAATGGGGGTTAAGTGACTTGCCCAGGGTCACACAGCTAGTTAAGTGTCAAGTGTCTGAGGCTAGATTTGAACTCAGGTACTCCTGAATCCAGGGCCGGTGCTTTATCCACTGCACCACCTAGCTGCCCCCTAAAGCAGCTCTTTTTATGGTGGCAAAGAACCAGGAAGTGATAGGATGCCCATCAATTGAGGAGTGGCTGAAACAAGTTTTGTTGTATGATTGTGATGAAATACTACTGTGGTGTAAGAAATGATGAGCTGTTTGATCTTAGAAAAACATGGAAAGACTTGCATGAAATAATTAAGTGAAATGAGCAGAACCAAGAGAATGTTGTATACCATAACAGCATATTGTTTGAAGAAAAACTGTGAATAAACAAGGTATTCTGAGTATTATAAATGCTCAAATCATCAACAAAGAACCCTTTGAAGGTAGATGCTGTCCACCTTGAAAGATCTGACAAATAGAAATTGCAAAATATGGCTTTGTATATTTTTATTTATTTATGTCAAATAGTAGCCTTCTCTAGTGTGTGGGGTGGGGGAGGGAAGGAAATTGTTTGGAACTTAACATGTAATAAAAACTTAAATTAAAATTTAAAAAAGGAATTATCTGGGTTCATCCTATTGATCAGAGTAACTAATTCTTTATCAGTTGATCATCCTTATGATATTGCTGTTGCTATGTACAATGTTCTCGTTTTTCTCACTTCACCCAGCTCTAGTTCATATCTCTCCCTAGGTTTTTCTGAAACTATCCTGTTTGTCATTTCTTACAGCACAATAGCATTCCCTCACAATCATATACCACAGTTTGTTCAGCTATGCCCCAACTGGTGAGCATCCCCCAAATTTCCAATTCTTTGATACCACAAAAAGAGCTGCTATAAATATTTTTGTACAGGGAGGTCCTTTTCCTTTTTCTTTTATGTCTTTGTGACAAAAACCTAGTAGTGGTATTGGATCAAAGTGTATGCACAGTTTTATAGTCTTTTGAGCATGATTTCAAATTGTTCTCTGGAATTGTTGGTTCAGTTCACAACTCTATGAACAATACATTAGTGTTCCAGTTTTTCCACAACCCTTCAACAAACATTTTATTTTTCTATGATGTTAGCCAGTGTGATACTGTAAGAAGGTACCTTTCTGTTTTAATGTGCATTTTGCTAATCAATAATGATTTAGAGGATTTTTATGTGACTATTGATAGCTTTAGTTTTTTTTCTTCTGAAAATTCCCTTTTCATATCCTTTGAAAACTTATAAATTAGGGAATACCTCCTATTTTTATAAACTTGACTCAGATTTTATATATATATATATATATTTATTATATATATTTATATATATATACATTTGAGAAATGAAGCCTTTATCAGAGAAACTTGCTATAAATAAGCCCAAACCCCACCCCAACCCCCACAGTTGCCTGCTTTCTTTTTAATAATAGCTACATTAGTTCTCTTTGTGCAAACCATTTTTAATTTAATGCA
This sequence comes from Dromiciops gliroides, assembly GCF_019393635.1. NCBI lineage: Eukaryota > Metazoa > Chordata > Mammalia > Microbiotheria > Microbiotheriidae > Dromiciops > Dromiciops gliroides. The sequence goes on from NC_057861.1 coordinate 98,226,022, forward strand.
ATCAAAATTATCCATTTTACTTCCCTTGGTCCTCTCCATTTTTTGTTTGGTCATAACTTTTTCCACTTATAGCTCTGACAGGCAAAATTTTTCATCCTCCCCTAATTTGTTCATATCACTTTTATGTCTAAATCATGTACATGTTTTGCTCTTGTCTTAGTGTATGTATGCGTGAGAGAGGGAATGTCTCTCTATCTATATATGATGAGATGACCAACCATTTCTGTAATGATCCATTCTATAATTTCTCCAAGAATTAAAGTTAAGCATGCTGGCCTATAGTTTACAGACTCTTTTCTGAAAATCAACATTTCTCCTTCTCTAATACTATAGTACTATTCTTGTTATCCAGTCTTTTAAATATCAATGACAGTAACTCTGCAGTCAAATATGCCAGTTTTTTCAGAATCTAATGATTCAATTCAACTAGGCCAGGTGACTTGAATTCCTCAAAAGCTGATCAGTGCTCTCTTTGTGACCTGATTTGGGGTTTTCTTGGCATATGTACTGTAGTGGTTTGCCATTGCCTTCTTCAGCTCATTTGACACATGAGGAATCTGAGGCAAACAGGGTAAATAACTAGCTCAGGGTTACACAGATAGTAAGAGTCTAAGTCCAGATTTTAGTTCAGGAAGATGTCTTCCTAACTTCAGGCCTGAAGTCTATCCATTGTGCTACCTAGCTATTCCTTAGGGCTCTCTTACTGTCTCTTTATTTGTCTTGGGTATAATCCCCCTGTTAATTGTTTTTCCTCTGTCATTTCCAGAACAAAAAAACATTTGCCTTGGCAGAAAAAAATAAGTAAAATGAGAACTGAACAGCTCTCTTTTCTCTTTGTTGTTAATTATTTTTGTTAAGAAGTAGTCCTATTGCTTCTCTGATCATTCTACTTTTTCCAATATGGTTACAAATCCCTTCTTTTAATATTGTTTTTAGCTGTTCTTGCCAGTGTCACCTATCATACATGCCTTTTATGGTATTGCTCTAGGATATATTCCTCTTCTGTTTAAAATCTAAGTTGGTTTGTGAGTTGGCAGACACCTAGAGTATTCTCTTTAGCCAATTCCCACTTTTCCTTATCATTAGAATTGTTTCCCTTCACATCCATTAATTGTTCCTTACATATAGTAAAATTTAGGTATAAAAATATATCAAGAAAATGAGTCTTAGGTTTTCAGACCTGTGTGAAAACCCACAAAACCCAATAGGCAAGTTCCTATGGTACCATACATTTTGTAGAATAAAATCAAGGATGCACCCCTTGCGTAGAAAAATTTGGAACCCAAATATTTGCCAAATTAATGTTTTGTGAATACAGGAGTCCTTTAACTCTAAACTGGGCTCCAGTGATACCATTGGTAATCAATTACAATGGAGAAAAGAAGAGTCAGAAGGCTTGAGTTTGAACTCTAACTCTTCCACTTACATGATGGATGACCTAGAGGAATGTCCCTTCTCTTCTCTGTTTCCACCTCTATAAAATGAAGAGGGCTGGACTAGATAGCTCTCTAAGATGCTTGATACCTATAAGATTCTATGATTCCTGTGATTATTAATGCCATCATTTTGGAAAGCCAAAATTTTAAAAACTAGGTTAGAACCCCCCCTCCCCTGATCAATTTCCTTAACTATAAAATGGGAATAATCCCTTCCCCAAATCACAGAATCATTGAACTGGAGAGTTGAAAGGAAACTCACATGAAAAGAATGCCCAATACATGCCAAAAATAAGTCAGCCTCTGGTATTGTTTTTGTTTTTGTTTTTGTTTTTCTTGTGGAGCAATGAAGATTAAGTGACTTGCCCAGGGTCACACAGCTAGTAAGTGTCTGAGGCCAGCTTTTAACTCATGTCCTCCTGAATCCAGGAGCTGCCCATGCCACCTAGCTGCCCTAGCCTCTGTTTTAAGACTTCCAAAAAGGTCCTACCACCTCCTACTAAAGCTATTCCATTTCAAGACAATTCTAATTGTTAGGATTTTTTCTTCATAACTAAACCTAAATTTTCCTCTTTACCATGTTCACGCATTGCCCTGCATTCCTCCTTGAAGACATTTATTGTGTCCTCTCTGAATCTTCTCTTCTCATTCTCATTTTTGAGACTAAGGGACTTTTACTAAGTTTAAATAAGATACAGTTCTTGCTCCCAAAGACCTCACAATCAAGTTTGTGTATATGTTCCAGGCTGGCACTATACTTCTTCAAAATGTCATATCCAGAACTCTATACAGTACTCCAGAGTAATAATAATACCATATTAGGTATACATATTAGTATCTTTAAACACATATGCATATGCATATGCATATGCATATATATATATATTGCTTTAAGGTTTGCAAAGCACCATATGAACTGTATTTTATTTGACTCCATGAGATATTTACTACAGATTTTATTGTCCCCATTGAATAGATGAAATAGCTGAGTCAGAGAGAGTAAGTGACTTGCTTGTGGTGAGGCAGCTAGTATGGGATCTAGGATCTGAAGCCAGGTCCAATTCGTTTTCCACCACAACATGCCTCTTCTCTACAACACAATGAGTTGATCTCATTATGATCTAGTTTCCTAATCTATAAATGAAGAAAACAAATTATAGTCTTGAGATATGACTTATTGAACACTGCTGATTTCTGCATTAACTAAAGATAGGTATTGAGATACATGGAGGGGAAAAACAACAAGCCTCAGTTTGAGTGCTGCCTCTACCAATATTACCTTGGGACAGTCATTTTACCACTGTAATTAGAACAGGGCTTGGCACTTAAACTAGGCACTGAAATGCTTGGAGATTGATTAATGTACATATATTATCTCCTTAGTCCCCCAGGAGAATTTTCTAAAGTGGCTAGTTGTAGCCTCATGTTATAGCTGCAGAAACTAAGACCAGTAAGGTCTTGTCTTGCCCAAGGTCGCAAAGCTAGTAAGTGACAGAATTTTAATTTCCACCCTCTTTGTCTAGTACTCTTCCTACTTCTCCATGCTACCATATGGAAATTGAGAAATCTGAGGAAATGAGGTCTAATCAAGGTAAGTCTTGACACAATGCCCTGTCAGGCAGAGATGAGGTGAAAAGGTATGTCATTTCCTAGTCACGGGTCCTTAGTCATTTAAGTAATTTCTTTCACTTTTTCGAGCCTCAGTTTCTTCACTTGTAAAATGGGGACAAGTACATTGCACTCCCTACCTCTCAGGGTTGCTGTATCAGATGAGAAAAGAGACATGATGCTTGTCAAAACTATGCCGTTTTCTGCAGATGTTAGTTTATTTATTTATTGATTGCATATCTAGAAAGGACCTTTCTGCAGAGCTCTCCTCCAATGGAATAATTAAACAGGCAGGGCTGTTTGTTGGACAGCACCACTCCCCCCTTCTGCCCCCTAACTGTTTTCATGTCAGCTCCTTAGCTGTGCGTAACTGTGCAGCCAGCCAAAAATATCGATTTAGCGCAGGAGCTTTGCTGCTGGAGAAAGAAACCGCCTGACGTAGCAGCTGGATTTGACAAGGCCATAGCTCATAAACACTTGAACCAACGCCTCGCCTGCGTGGGGCTGGGAATTTTTAATCTGACCAGGTGAGCTGTTGCAAGAGGAGGGGGCCTGTATGTTGGGGGATTCCTCTGGAAGAGTCCCTTCCCGAGCCGAGCCCCTCGGCTTGCCTACCCCCGCCCCCCATCCTCAAAAGGCATTCCCTGCATGCAGTCAGTCCCCAGCCCGCCCCTCTCGGGAGAGCCTTTTGGTCTAATGGCCTTTGCAGATCTGGGCCCAGCTCTGGGGGATGCATAATTCATCAATTGCCTTCCCTGCTCTCGGCCTCAGACAGCAAACACGGCTGCGGATGAATTCATTTGTCAGGGAAGGGGGTGGAAATGGGTGAACAGATGGGATTCCCCCATCACGTGTGTTTCTACCGACTACGTGACACCAAGGCAGAGGAGGAAGCCCGGGGATGGGGAGAAGAGGGATGTTTACCTGCCTGGGGGCGAGAAAAAAAAAGGCTTAGGTGGGATTGGTCAGGTCAGAAACGGAGAAAGGCTGGAGGGTTTTCAGGTGCTGGCACGAAGGGGTTGGGGGAAAAGATGGGAGTGGGGATCCTTTTAATTCCTGCGGCCCTCTTGGAAATGCTCAGCCACTGTTTGTTAACTCTTTACTCCCTGGTCTTGTAATGGGCTGAGCTGCTTTTCTTTAGATCCCCTGGAACAAAGGGCCAAAGCTCTTCGGAAGGCTGAAACCTGCAAGGCTTCAGTGGTGCAGAAGACTATTGTAATGTTGGTGTGAGAGCACGGGAAGTTCATGTGGGATTAGGGGAGAGGACAGGCAAGCTGCTCACTGTGTGTCCGTGGACAGCTCATGTTGCTCCTCTGCGACACCTTACATTTCATTTGCAAAATCAGTCATCATCATAATATGGATGAGAATAATTGCTAGCATCTTTAGGGTTAAGATTGTCAAAGCTCTTAATAGATAGCATCTCATTTTATCCTCAGAACCACCCTGGGAGGTAGGTGCTATTAATGAGGGGGCTGGACTAGATGATTCCTGGGATCTCGTCCCCCTCTGATATTCTGTGGTAACGGTGATTTCTCTGTGTCAATGGTTCTTAACCTGGGGTCTGGAGATCTGGATTTTTAAACATACATATGTGTATAGATGTACATACACACTTACATATATCCATATGTATATATATGTATACATATACAATCTATATTTAGATGTATATGTATAGTCACATATGCATATATACATGTATACACATATACATCTATATGTATATATAAACATATGTAAATCTATTATATATCTATATAAATCTATTTCAATCTATATCTATATAAATCTATATTTCTATATAAAACTATGGGTTTTCTTTTATGCATTTAAACCTATCATTCTGAGAAGGGGAGTTCATAGCCTTATTGTGACTGTCAAAGGGGCTCCGTGACATAAAAAGGGGAACATAGGCAGGCTTTGTAATGGAGTTTCCTGTACGGGCATTCATATTGCAGTGCCTGTGCTTTGTCTTCTTCATGGGTTAATGACATTGGGCTGAGTAACTCAGTCAGTGATATGCGCTTAAAGAATGAAGCCATGTCTTTCTTTAAGCTAATGTGATATGTAATTCCAGCTTTACTAGAGAAAGCAAGAGAGTGGCTATTACTTTCCAAAAGGGATTTTCGTTTTTTAAAATAATTAAAATAATTCATTTCAATTTAATAAACACGTATTAGACATGTTAGATACCATGCTAAACCCTGGGGATACTAAGACCAAAATAAAAAAAAATAACAAAAACCAAAACCAAGCACTGTCTTTAAGGAGCATTGATGGGTGGGGGGTGGGGGGGTACAAAAGATCAATAAATGCAAAGTACATACAGTTAGACAAACTAAGCTCCAGAGTGAGAACACACTCCTGACTGGAGTGGGTGGGGAGATGAGGAAAGACCTCATGCAGGTGAACCTAGGGCTTCTTAGAGGCAGAAAGATGGAGAGAGTGCATTCCAGGCATGAATATCCATCTATGCAAAAACACAGAGGTGGGAAATGGAATGTTTGACTAAGGAGCAGCCATCAGCCCAGTATGACAGATATGAAAAGTATATGAAGGTGAGTGATGTGATTTAAGACTGAGTAGCTGGTGGAAGGCTTGAATCATGGCAGACTTAACATGTCAGGCTGAGGATTTTGCATTTTATCTTAGAGGCAAAGGAAAATCTGACTTTTTTTAGTAGAGAAATAACATTGGCAGATCTGTATGTGGGAAAATCAATTTGTCAGCTGCATGGAGGGTGGATTGGAGAAGAAAGAGCCTGGACCTAGAGAGACTGATTCAGAAACCATTTGGATAGTTCAAATGAGAGTTGGTAAAAGCCTGAACTTGAGCAGGGGCTGTGAAAATGAAGAGGAGACAGATGCATGAAATGTTGAGAATGTACGCCAGATACACAACTTGCCAATTGACAAGATATGGGTGGAGAATGGGTGACACAGTGACATGGTATAGTTGATTGTTAAATTTTCATTGGCACCTCAGAAATGAGTAAATGCTTCAAATCAGGGGTTGCTTTATTCCCTAGACTTAAGAAAGTGATGAAAATATTGATAATGCAGATTAAACTCAAAAGTGTTTCTTGCCTATTTTGGAGAACCAGTTGTTAAAGATTTATCATTGTATCTCTGGGCATGTGGGAGAGGGAAATGTTAAGTAAGAGTTTATAAGGAACTGAATATTACACTAATTTTCTTTAGATGTAGTTCTCTGAATGACAAAGGTTAATTCTGGACCCTAAAATAAATTAGTTGGACACATACATGATAATCCAAAGATAATCCAATGATACATATTGTATGCAGAACACTATACTTTGACTTGGATAAAGAGAACATTTAGATGCGACCCAATCCCTGCCTCCTTGGACCTTATCCTCTAAAAGCTGAGATAAGGTATAAGAAAACTATTCCAATATTTCAGTCCTTTTAGGAACCATCATTTTGTAATGGAAGGTGTTGGCTCCAGCAGTGTAGATTGTAATCCATCTCTGGTCTTGGTGAATTGCTGTTATTTGAAGAGTTTTCCATTCATTCTTTTATCCTGTATTCAGTCTGCTAAGTCTTTCTGAAATGAGCTTGGCCATCATTCAGAAAACAGAAATATAGTCTCTCATCAAGGATATCCTTTCCAACTTGATAAAAATCTACAGAATGTGTAGTAGTCCGGGGTCACCTGGATATTGAAGGCATTGAAGTAGAGCTTTGGTAGAGGTAGTCATATATACAGATAACTATAATATATAATATCAGGTGATAAATATCTTAGAAAGGAGCAAGGTAGAATGCTTTTTAAGGCCAGAAGAGGGGACAGATTATTAATGACTGTAAGAGGAAGGCAGGCTTCATGATGTAAGTGGCATTTGTGTTGAGCTTTAAAGGATGGATCAGTAATGATGATGATGCTTAAAAAGCTAGTATTTATATTTATATGCTAGTATTATATTTATATTATATTTATAAAGCTACTATTTATATGGTACTTTTAAAGTTTGGAAAGTGCTTTAGACATACCTCATCTAATTAATTAATTAATTAATCAATTAATTAATTTTGCTGAGGCAATTGGGGTTAAGTGACTTTTGCCCAGGGTCACACAGCTAGTAAATGTCAAGGCTCTGAGGCTTGATTTGAACTCAGGTCCTCCTGAATCCAGGGCCAGTGCTCTATCCACTGCACCACCTAGCTGCTCCGACATACCTCATTTTAAAAGGGATAGGGAAAAGATCCCGGACATTAGGGAATAGCATAAACAAAAAGCAGAGGGTATTTTTCTTTTTTTTTTTACAAAGTATGTAGTTGTGCAGTTTGGCCCTGTAAAGAGTTCACAGAGGTTAATAAGAGGTAAAACTGGAAGGGCAGAGTAATACTTCATTATGGAAGGCCTCAAATGCCAAGCTAAAGAATTTAAATTTTATTAGGGAGCAACTGAAGGTTTTTGAGCTTAAAGGCAGGTAGGTGGCCCAGTGAATAGAGTGCTAAACCTAGAGTTAGAAAGAACTGAGTTCGAATCTACCCTCAGACACATATTAGGTTGTATGACTCTAGGCAAGTTAGTTACCTCTGTTTCCTCAACTATAAAATGGGGATAATAGTAGCATCTACTTCCCAGAGTTGTTGTGAGGATCAAATGAAATACTATTTCTAAAGTGCTTAGCACGGTGCCTGGCACATAGTAAGTGCTTAATAAATGCTTGTTTCCTTTTTTCCATCACCTTTCCTTTCTAAGTTGCATATCAATGAAACTTAACTTGGGGGGACTGAAGCATGTAACTATCATCCCTAGGAACAGGGGATCCAGTCTGGTGATAATTAGGTTACATGGATGCTCACAGTACCAACTCTCTTATTGTTCCTTCTCTCAACACTTTCCTCTCCCATAGTGCCTTTGTGATCTTGGTGGCACTTGAACTTTTAGACACTGAATTTTAGGTGTTTGGAGTTACCTCTTTATTAAAGGTGGTATGGGCTAGAACTTGTTTCCTGGGCAGGTGGGGAGATCCATGAATTTGACCAGGCACGAAGCTCCAGATGAAGATATAAAGGGGCTGCCTCCCAAGATCATTCTCCTTTCTCTGCTATCAGGCCTTCCTGATTTCCTAAGACCATTTTCTTTCCTCCCCCTTCCCCTTCCCCTTCCCCTTCCCTTTCCTTTTTCCTTCCCCCTTCTCCTTCCCCTTCCCCTTCCCTTTCCCTTTCTCCTTCCCTTTCCCCTTCTCCTTCCCATCCCCTTCCTTTTCCTTGTCCCTTTCCCTTTCCTTGTCCCTTCTTCCAAGGGCTAGAGTGCTGAACCTGAAGTCAGGAAGATTTAAGTTCAAATCCTATGTCATATACTTACTGACTATGACCCTGGAAAAACAACTCATTTGCTGCTTGCCTCAGTTTCCTCATCTGTAAAATAGGTTTAAAACTATCATTTACCTACCATAATAATGAAGATAAAATTTGTCAGGCACTTTTGCAAACTGTAAAGGCACTATAGAAATGCTAGGTATTATTTCTATCTATCTATCTATCATCTATCTATCTATCTATCTATCTATCTATCTATCTATCTATCTATCTATCTATCTATCTATCTATCTATCTATTTAGAGGGGCAAGGAGGGTTAAGTGACTTGCCCAGGGTCACACAGGTAGTAAGTGTCAAGTGTCTGAAGCCAACTTTGAACTCAGGTCCTCCTGAATCCAGGACTGGTGCTTTATCTACTGCACCACCTAGCTGAACTATTTATTTATTTTCATTGTAGGTTCTTTGAATTTTCTTTTTCCTGTTGTTTCTGATTTTTCTGATTGAGGGTAGTCTCTTTATTTCTTTGAGGTGGTAGTGGAAGAGCTAAGCTCTTAAGTACCTCTTACTCCACTATTTACCCAAGATTCTCCAACCTTCATATTTTATTCATGAGGAAACTGAGGCCCAGGTAGTATAAGGGTAGTAGAAGTGACTTACCACAGGTCACATGGTTAATCAGACAGAATGAAGATTGGAACTAAGACCATCTGGCTCCTGTTCTTTTATACTTTTCTCTACTTTAAGCTCCTGTAATGTAATGTAATTCATTTGGTCATGGGTAGAGAAATAGTAATAAATACTTAAAAATACCTTGGTATTCAACAAAGTGATGAAATCTATTGTTAGCTCTTGATCTTGCTGAATCTTCCTCCTCATATACTCCAATAGCTCAACTAGACTCCTTCCTTCCTTCCTTCCTTCTTTCCTTCCTTCCTCCTTCTCTCTCGTTTTCTTTCTTCCTCTCTCCTTCCTTACCTCCTTTCCTTCTGTCTCTCTCTGTTAACCCCCACCCCAAACATATACATTCTCTATGTACTTAGATATCTGGGGTCCCTTAGAATGGAACCCCTATATGATTAGCCTATTTCTTTTATCCATCATCCACTTCCTCAGTGGTATGCCTTAGGTTACTCCTCAAGCACAACCCATTAGTGGAAATAGGTTTCTGCTCCCTTGTTCATACTTTTAACTTTTCATTTTTTGGGTGATCTGCAACCTTTATTCCTCAGAGACTGTCATGTTCCTTGCTTTGCTTCCATTGAGCATCACTGGGAGAACAGGCATTTAAAAGGTAGGTACTTACATTGGGGAACAGATAGCCATTATTAAAAGTTCTGTGAAGTTTCCCAGATGAAATCCATTCTGCTCTCTTCTTCCTGTTCCATTCTGGTCCTAACTATTTATCCACAAATATGTCTGTCCCATATCTATCTTTATCTTTGCCTCTCCGTTTCTCTTTCTCCATCACTATCTTTGTATACACCTCTATTCGTTGAAGTACTATTCAATGGACTGGCCATTTAATTGCATGTCTAATTTGAATAGTAGATATTTTCATCCATTTGGTTTTTCCTGTATTAATTGTTCATCTGGTTTCTTTTGAACAAGTATGAGTTTTACCAAGGAGACCATATAATGTTCTGGGTCTTGGTGCAAGGAGCACGTTATTATCCAGAAAAGAACATCTGAAAGGAACTCATTATCTATTAGGAATCCCTGTCCCATTTAGACCTTGAGCAAAGCATTATAGCTGTCATTGATGACCTCCTTTGGTTAATGAACATTTTTCTTTTTTTAAATGTCACTTGATGATAATCAGAGGGCCATTGGGAAGTTACTTCAATGATTGCATTTCTCAAAGAATCTTCATAGGATCACAAAATTGGAGTTTGTAGCTTCCTCACGGCCATCTAGCCTAATTCATGCCTGAAAAGGAATACCACAGAATTTTGGACAAAAGGCTATCTAGCATATGCTTGAAGATTTCCACTGAGGGGGAACCCATTGTTTTCTGCAGTAGTCTATTCATTCAACTTTTTTTTTTTGGTAAGGCAATTGGGGTTAAATGACTTGCCCAGGGTCACACAGCTAGTAAGTGTTAAGTGTTTGAGGCTGGATTTGAACTCAGGTCCTCCTGACTCCAGGGCCGGTACTCTTTCCACTGTGCCACCTAGCTGCCCCTATTCTTTCAACTTTTGGACAGAATGTTAAAGTGTTAGATACTCTTTGTTGAAGGAAAACCTTTAAGGCTAAATTTTGTTCTACCAAGTTAACTCTTTTCTTATGAACAACAAACCATAAACAGGACGAGATATTCTTGACATCCTTCAGTCAATTATGTGGCCATAAAGATTGGGTTACTATATAATATTGTTTGCAAATACCTATTTCCTAATCGTATTTTCACGTAGGATACCCTTGATGCACATAGAGACCATTTTCAAAAAGATTTGATAGAAATGATAAAGTAGACATGTGAATTGGTAATTATAATGTATATTTAGAGTGCTTTGTGAACTTTAATGTGCAATGGAAAGGTTAAGGAAGATAATATTTTCTCAACATTAATTTTCACAATTATCTTTTGAGGTTTGTTTTTGCCTTTTTTTTTTAGTGACACAATTGGGGTTAAGTGACTTCCCCAGGGTCACACATCTAGTAAGTGTCAAGGGTCTGAGGCTGGATTTGAACTCAGGTCCTCCTGAATACAAGGCTGGTGCTCTATCCACTGTACCACCAGCTGCTCCTGTTTTTGCTTTTTTTTTTTTTCTTAATAAATGAGGTAGGTAATAAATGTCTCTGGATAAAACCAAATTTAAAAACAATAACAAACTAAACCCCAAATAATTTAAAGTGGGTTGGGAATTTGAACACAGTTAATCCAAAGTGCTCTTCTCACCTACCTGCCTCTCTTACTTTCCTTATCCACAGTCCTTTATATCCACACCTCTTTTCACTTATGTCCTTTCTTAAAGCCCCAAGGTGGAGGGAATAAGTGCTTAGTCAGTGTTGGGGAACTATGGTAATGGTAGAAAATAGCAGAATTAACCAACTTTTTCTTTTCCATTTTCCCTACCCCATACCTCCCTCAAACCCTACTCCAGACGAACCTGAAAATGAAATTTGAGTTGTCTTTATGCTCACTGACACAGTGTGGTCAGCTGATAAGAACTGGAAATAAGGAGAGCTAAGGTCCCAAAACCACTCTGGAAGGAAGAAAACATGAATTTATTAAGTGCCTACTATGTGCCAGGGATTGTATTGTTTTGCAAATATTATGTAATTTGATCCTCACAACAACCCTGCAAGGTAGATACTGTTATTATTATCCTCATTTTATGGGGAGGAAACTGAGGCAAACAGAGGTTAAATGACTTTCTTAAGGTTACATAGCTAGTAAATGTCTGAGGTGGGATTTGACCTAAGGTCTTCCTGGATCCAGATCTCAGAACTCAATCTGCTGTGTCTCCTAGATCCCTCTGAATCTCAGTTATTCTTTCTGTAAAATGGGGGGGGAGTGGTGTAGCAATAACCTGTCTCTTTTAATTCATAGTCTTTGGGGAGAGGCTAAAGAGAACAAAGAGAGAAAAAATGTGACAGGATGCAAGAAGTCCAATCCTGAAATCACAGAATTAGACATTGTAAAAGCACTATACTTGAACCTTGAAAACCTGGGTTTGACTCATGTCTTCTACTCACTAGCTATGTGACCTTGACCAAATCTCTCTGGGCTTTAGTTGGAAGGGAGCTTAGAAGTCGAGAGATCATCTTGTATGATTCCTGTTCAGTCATAGATTAGTCTATAGATCCCATAGGTCCCTTGCAGCTTTGAGAGCAATGATTCCTTGAATTTTCTCTATTATCTCTGACACTCTGTTTAAATACCCTCAATGACAAAATGCCCAATACTAATAAAATAACCAATATTCCATTGTTGCCCGGTTTTGTCTTTAACATTCTATTGATTACTATATAATTTCTTAAAGAAATATAGCAATGAAAGGGAGCTGGGCCCACTCCCTTCTTGGTGTCTTCAAAAGTAATGTTTGCCTGGAGTAACAGTCATCCTTTTGAGTGTTGAAGTCAGACATGTTTGCCATGCCAAGGAGTTGCTCAAGCAACCCACCTGCTAATTAATGAACCCAAATCCATAGCAGCTTCAATGTGTCAGACATGGTGTTTGGGAACAGACTGCTTCCCGGGAAGTGGGAATGGGATGCAACTATATGCACTCAGTTCTGGCTGTATCCTGCCCTGAACAGCCAGGGAGAGGAATATTCTGAAAGGGAAAAAAAAACAACCACCACCACCAAAAAACAAAACAAAGCAAAATAAAACCAAACCAAGACCCTAAGTGTGTTACATCTCTATTTGAAGATGGGGGAAGAAAGTTTCCCACAGATCTTTTTTATCTCTGTGAGGCTCACTGGAACCAATGGATGCTAGTATGAAGCATGGGGGTCTGGATGTCTCACTTGGAGGATTTCTTTGTTTGAAATTTTCCTTATTATGAAATCATTTCCCCACACCATGGCTAGAAAGGAATCAGGGAATTTGGTGACAAATGACTTATTAAGTCATTTAGCCCTCACTGGTAGCCTGCTGAGAGCCATAATCCATTATTAAGTATTTTGTCTAACCTTAATTGCTAAGATAGTTTTGTTTTGGTCCTTCCAAGTTATTTGTGTGAAGTGAGGAAATAAAAGGAGTTGTGTTTTTATACCTAGGCTTTCTTCTGAGGCATAGAGATGTTGCTTGATTTACTGAAACCATACAGAAAGATAAGTGTAAAGTAGGTGATGCAGTGGATACAACACTGAGCCTGGAGTCTAAAAGAACTGAGTTCAAGTCTCATCTCTGATACTTATTAGCTCTATGCCCCTGGGAAAGTCACTTAACCTCTCTCTGTTTGCCTCAGTTTCCTCAACTTCAAAAAGAGAATACTTACTTTCCAGGGCTTTTGTAAAGATATCATGAGATAATATTTGTAAAATGTTATACAAACCTTAAAGGTATAATGATAATGATAATGATAATAATAATAAACATTTATATAACACTATATACTAAACACTTTAATGAAGAAGAAGAAGAAAAACATTTATATAGCACTTACCATATGCTAAATGCTTAACAATTTTTATCTCACTTGATCCTCAGGATAATCCTGGAAGGTGGGTTCTATTATTATGCTCATTTTACTGGTGAGAAAACTGAAGCAGACAAGGGCTAAGTGACTTGAGAAGGGTCCCACAACTAATAAGTATCAGAGGCCAAGTTTGAACTTAAGTTTTCCTGACTCCAGGCCTAGTGCTAAATTCTAGCTATTTATTATCATTACAGTTGTTTTAATTATTATTATTACTATCATCACCATTATTGACATTACTAAACCCTGGATGCACATTATTTCATATCATCCTCCTGAAAGCCTTCTAGTGGGAGGGCTTATCATTACTATTTTACAGATGAATAAACTGAGGCTGTGAGGAGTGAAGTGCCTAGATTAAATGTACCTAAGTCTTCCTGACAGCTAAGTCCAGTATTTTTGTCTACTTTAAGACACTACTTCCCATTAAGGAGTTACTCTGCATAGCATCTTTCTAAATCAGGATCATAATCCTCCCTGCTCTAGGAGAAGAAACTCACCTCTCAGAAGTGATTTTGCAAATGAACCCAGAAAATTTGATGGTCAATATAAAACTGCAGCTAGGTTTTGAAGTGGACAGAGGACTGGGCCTGGATTTAGGAAGATCTGAGTTCATATTTGACCTTGCCTCAGACACTTACTAGCTGTGTGACCTTAGGCAAGTCACTTAACCTCTGTTTGCCTCAGTTTCTTCAACAGTAAAATGGGGTTAATAATAGCATTTTACCTCTCAGGATTATTGTGAGGATCAAATGAGATAATTTTTGTAAAGTGTTTAGCACAGTGCCTAGAACATAACAGGTGCTATATAAATGCTAGCTATTACTGTTATTATTGTCTGTCTGAACCACAGGATTTTCTTTGGTGGTTGTTTGTTTTTTAAGATGAAATTAGCTGGGCAGCTAGGTGGCACAGTGGATAGAGCACCAGCCCTGGAGTCAGGAAGACCTGAGTTCAAACCTGGCCTCAGACACTTAACACTTACTAGCTGTGTGACCCTGGCCAAGTCACTTAACCCCAATTGCCTCACCAAAAAAAAAAAAAAAAAAGATGAAATCGGCTTCTAGAGCCACTTAATATTTCCTTCACTATTCTGCATATCTCTAAGGACATCAGGTGCTTGTCCAAAGGCTATTTAGGCAGCCTATGGCATGAGATCTTGGACTATTCTGGCCTACTGCTCTGGTCAAGGCTCACAGAGTATATGCTAAGCCAAGCCGGCAGCTGGTCCTTTCATCCTTGTCAAATACTAGGAGAAGTACAGACTGTGTTTCATGCCAAAAAATGGAGTGATTAGAATTTTGCCTCTGTGCCAATATTGGCAGGAGGGTAGGCCGGGGGTGGTGGTGATAGGAAGAGAAGCTGAATATGTATGGATGATTGTTGTCTAATTTCAGATATTACTGGCACAGTGGTGAAGCTACCAGACCATAGAAAAGACCATACTCATTACCAATAGAACACACGTTGCTATTTCTCTGGATAGGGAGATAGCTGATAATCAAATTTGCAGATGATCCAAAGTGTGAAGGAAAGATCTATGATGGACCTAAATATACTTTAACACATTGTCAGCAGTGATTTAAATTCAATAATGGGTTGAAAGACCTCATTGAAGAGATGAATGACCTAAAAGGGAGGTGCTGAAGGATAGCAAACAGATAGCCCCTGTGATGCTCCAGTGAAAACAAACAAACGAACAAACAAACAAAAACAAGAGGAGGGTGCCCAGCACATTGAGTAATGTCCTACGGAAAATTCATTGGAAGACATGGAAACAGTTGTATTAGACGAAAATACATAAAAATAGGCTGTGACCTGCTTAATTTGAGGATATGCATTGACAGATCCAGATTCACAGAGATATTGGAACAATGGAAACATTCAGTAAATGTCAATCCTTCAGCCTCCTGGTCAGCTTTGTTATCCCATGCATGCAATTATGTCAATATTAGATTGGGAAAAATGAAGAAATGGTTAGAGACAGTACCAGCATCCCTCATCTTGCTTCCCACAATTCAATGGCTCCACAGCAAGATAATGGATATAGTTCTCAGTGAGGTAGGAAAGAGAATAAAAGAAAATAGAAGAAATTGGAAATAAGTTCCCATAATAGTGATAAAATTTCTTTTGTTCTCTTTAGAACTAGACAATTAATGCTTCACTCAGGCTTTGCCCAGTCTTACAGCACAAAGTGCCACTTGGGGCCATCCCAATGTCTCAGGCAAGGTTTGTTCTTAAACCATTCAAGCCCATGACAACTTGGGCTGCTAAATTGAAGAGAAGTGACTATTTTTTCCTTCTGTTTGAAGGGCTGTCCTGTAGTTCAAAGTCTGATTGAGTTGTATTTTATATTCAATTTTATGTAATTTTAGAACTATAGTTTTAGAGATTGTTTTAATCCTTTCATTTTACAGATGGAGAAACTGAAGCTCAGAAAAGTAAAGTGACTGGCCAAGGTCATACAACTAGTAAGAATAACAGAATTGTAGAGTTGAAAGTGATCATTGAAACCACTTAGTATAATTCATACCTGAACGGGGATCTCCTCTACAGTGAACCTGACAAGCAGTCATCCACTCTTTGCTTAAATAACCCAAATAAGAAGAACCATCCACCTACTGAAATCACCCATATAACTTTTGGATACTCTGATACTTCTGAATAAAATGCCTTTTCATACAAGCCTAAATTTACCTCTTTCAGCCCTCCGTCACTTATTTCTAATTTACTGCAAGTCATGACATCACTTCTATGTCATGGTCCTTGTTAAGAATGAAGCAAAAACAAAAGCAACCACAAATTTACCTCTTTACAACTTCTACCCATTGTTCTGAATTCTACCATGTAGGACCAAACAGGGCAAATTTATTCCCTCTTGCACATAGAAGCCCCTTCAAAGACTTGGAGACAGTTGTCATGTCCTCCCCCACTAAGTCTTCTCTTTTTCAGCCTTAGCACTTCCAGTTACTTAAACCAATCCTCAAGTGACATGAATCTGGGACCCTTTGCCATCCCTGATTCCTCAACAATAAAGCTTTTCAGTGTTTTCGCAAAAATGTCCAGATATGGTTGGACCAAAAGGAAGGCACACTTCAACTCTTTCAAGGAAATGTTGGAACCAGTACTCTAAATTAGGCCTGATTACCAATAGTCTTCATTATACTACTTAACATCTGAGCCTCAATCTCCTACCATGTAAAATGGTGATAATAACTTCACTGCCTACTTCATCGGGTTATTATGAAGATCAAATGAGATTCCCAATGCACAACACTCTTTCATATGCCAAACATATAAATGCTAAGTTGTTATTAATTAATCTAAGGCTTCCCACTTCAAAAAGGAGTTGAAGATAGCATAATTTTTGCCAAATTGTTGGCACTAATGCTGTGATTTGAAGGGCAATCCCAAAAGATGTTTCCCCGGTACCCCACTTTCACTGGTTTGATAGTTCTTGGTGGTTATCTAGTCCAACCCTTTTATTTTCCAGATAAGGAAACTGAGAGTGAGAAAGGTGAAGAGACACCTGGCTAGTTAAGTAGCAAAGCCAAGATGTGAAAGGTAGTCCTCTGATTCCAAATCCAATGCTCCTTTCAGTATTGTACACTGTCAAGTATTAGCACAAGAATGTGCTATTTGATATAACTGAAAATTTAAAAAGGATCATGGAGAGCAAGCTTATTTCTGAAGAAGGAATCTATGCTTCCAAAGGATCCACCTGTACTTAATTATCATGTTCATAGACGCATGATGGGTTTGACCTCAAACACTGTTCTAGAGGTGCTGGGGATCAATATCCTTAATGGCCACATAGAAGGTCAGTTCATTTCTTCCTTTGTAGTAGATAATAAACAATTGGACATTGATTGTGCTTCCTGTTGAGGATTAATCCAAGTTGGAGGATGCTAGTTTTTAAAGGGAATCCTTTTAGGATAGGGACAAAGAACATGAGACATGAAGTTGTTATTGTGCCCATAAATGGCTACTTGACATCTATTGCAAGCTCTCTCTGTGTGCACAATTTCCTGTTTAAGCACTGTGAGAAATAGAAGAATCATTCAAATGTGGACCTGGAAAGGGCCTCCAGTCATCTAGTCCAACTTCATTTTACAGATGTGGAAATCAAGGCCGAAAAGGGAAGGGATTTGCCCAAGGTTCTAGGAACAGGTAGTGGTAGATGTTAAACTTCTCTTTTTACAGATAAAAACACAAATAGAGAGCAATAAAAATAATCCTCACATTTTTATAGCACGTTAAGGTTTACAAAGCACTTGGCAGCTACGTTCAAGGGTTATTGTGAGGATCAAATGAGACTATTTATAAAACACTTAGCATAGTGCCTGGCACAAAGTTGGCACTTAATGAATGTTTGTTTTCTTCCTTTCCCCCTTTCCTCCTTTCTTCTCTCCTTTCCTCCTTTCCTCCCTTCCTCCCTTCCTCCCTCCCTCCCTTCCTTCCTCCTTCTCTCCCTTCCTTCTTCCCTTCCTTCCTTCCTTCCTTCCTTCTTTCCTTCCTTCCTAGTCAGGGAAGATTCCATAGAAGAGGTAGAACTATAATGAGGTCTTGAAGACTGGATTATAATAATTAACAATGGCTTCAGAGTTTGTAGTGTTCTTTATATTCATTATCTCTTGGGAAGAAATGACATTTTCTGCTACTAACTTTATCTTTCTCCAGCCCAGTGATTGATAAGATCATGGAATCAAAGACTTAAAGTTAAAAATGGGCCTCAGGGATAACCTAGCATCTAACCCCTTCCATTTACAGATGAGGAAACTAAGGTTCAGGGAGCCTGAAGAGTCAGAGGTGATACTTAAACCTGGGGTCCTTTGATTCCAGAGCCAATGCTCTTTTCCCTGTACCACAGAGATCCAATATTTTGCTGCTCCTATTTTTTTCTTACCTTGTATCTTCTCAGGATTCTATTGGCTATGACTCTTCTCTAGCCTTCTCCCTCAGGATTTTTTTTCCTTTAGGAAGGCTCTTCCTCTCCACCCCACCTGGAAATTTTTTTTTTTTTTTGTGAGGCAATTGGGGTTAAGTGACTTGCCCAGGGTCACACAGCTAGTAAGTGTCAAGTGTCTAAGTCCGGATTTGAACACAGGTCCTTCTGAATCCAGGGCTGGTGTTTTATCCACTGTGCCACCTATAGCTGCCCCTCCACCTGGGAATTAAAAAAAAGGAATAATGCCAAGAATGGATCATTTAGAAGGGGGAAGACACTGAATCATAGAATTCTCATTCTGGAAGCGATTGCTAAGGTCCTAGATGGCCAAATTGAAGGCCCATGAGTTGGCTTACTCAAGGTCACATAGTGGTCCACGGCACTCTGCTGATTCCTGACTTTCAATTCAATTCAACTAAAAATACATTTATTGAGTGCCTATCCTGTGCCAGGTGCTGGGAATTAGCTCATAGATTTACATATCATTGGAAGGAACTTTAGAGGCTGTCTAATCCAAACCTCTCATTTTACAGATGAGGTTAAATGACTTGTCCAAGGTGATACAGGCAATAAGTGGCAGAGGCGAGATTCCAATCCACTGAACCACGATGATGGAAGACAAAAGCGAAACCGTCCCTGCCCTCGAGGAGCTTACATTCTACTGGGGGAGTTCTTGGAACCTATTTTAGATTATAAGCTCCTGGAGGGAAGAGGCCACGTCTGCATGTCTTGGTCTTCTAGCACACCCATGTAATGCTCATTCAGCGACACCTGGCACCTCCTTTGTGCTTCATCATCAAGGAAAGAGCTGCTGAGTCTTCCGTAGAACTGAAGCGGACAACTTAATGCCAAAACTTCTCTGTTTCTTTAACCACAGAGAATGGGAATCTTTCACATGTAGATGAGGCAGTTTTCTGCTCTCTGAAACAGCATGAAGTCAATGTAATTTAAGGTCTTCTTGAGTGTTAAGGGTCATCCTTATGGACATCCATCATTGCACTGCACCCTAAAGCAAAGATGAGCATTCTCATGGACAGTTGCTATGGACTGAACTGTTGACCCTTCCATGGAATGAGTCAAGGCTACTGTGCTTTGGGAGTCCCTTTCTTTGGCTTTTATCATTGTCTTGTATCCTTCTTCCCAGTGAATATGTTACCGATCCCCTCTTGTTATTGTCAATGTACTAAGTTCTAGCATCTTCCCCACTGCTGCTGATTTACTGGTTCTCAATGACAGTGAACTGGAAGACCAGATCATGTCAGATCATCAATTGTGTCTAAAACAAAAGTTAAGTAGTGCATGAGTGAAAGAAAAGGATGGTACTCTTCAATGACTACAAGCTTTGTGATGTCTTTTTTGGCTGCTCAGATATTTTAAGTTTAGTTTAGGTTTTTTGTTTTTGTTTTTGTTTGTTTCTTTTCTAGCTCTTGGCTGTCTTCCACATAGTTGAGGTTGCTGAGAAAGTAACCTCTGGATCTGTGTGGAGATAATTATGAAAATATCATTATGCTATCCTTGGTATATGGTAATAATGATACTATAATTCCTAGAACACTGACCTTAGAGGAGATCTGGTTTTAGTATTTACTTATAATGTTGTGCATAATCACTGAGCCTCAATTACCTCTTCTGTAAAGTGGGGATAACATTTGCAGTATTCACCTCACAGACTTATTGGAAGGCAAACGCTTTTATGTAAAAAACAAACAAAAACTTTAAGGTATTATATGCAAGTATAAGTTATTGTTATATGCTCTGAGTTTTTTTCTTGTTACATCTCTTTTCTTTTCTCACCTTTCAATACATTTTCAAAATGGTTGGCTGTTATTAAGGGTATGGTTTGTGGTCATGGATCAGATGAAAATGAACTGGCTTAATGGAGGGCCAAACTCAGTTCCCTGGCTTCAGTACAGTGCTCTTACCATTTAAGTTATTGTGTCTAGACATGAGTGGCCCGAGTCAAACCAATCAACCACCTAGATCATCACTTAGCCCTCCTGGTATGGTACCAGAGCAAACAAATCATCAAGCAAAGAGAGTACACATTGCCTTATCCTCCACAAAAGTGGTTCTGAAACTGGTGAGCTGACATAGTCTAAATTGTACTTGTGGTCGAGGGGTCTGGAACATAATTAAATGAGATCAAGACCAGAATAATCCTGGATTCCTGAGCTGCCTTCCGGGATCAGTCCTGGTTTTCCTTATGATCGCCATTTTGGTTTCTCGTCAGGCCCACCTTGGTTTTGTTTAAGACTTGAATGTGTGTAGGAGTAGGGTGTTGAGGAAAGAGCAATGGATTTGGAGTCAGTGGACTTGGTTTTGACATGGTGTTTGTAAATGGCTCTGCCACTTACAATCTGTTAGGCAACTTACTAATAAAGATTTCTCTTTTGTCCAATTTTCCTAAAGCACTTGGTCTGGATCTTTCCTTTGACTTTAATGCTTTCTACTTAAATTCAGCCTTGTTTCATACTTATTTGTGCACATCACCACCCCTGCACTGGACTACTCGCACCTTGAGGGCAAGGGTCCCATGTTTTACCATTTTGGTCCACATTGTCCCACATGATGGCTGGTACTCTGGAAATGTTTGTTGAATTGAATGATTGAATTATTGTTCTCCAGAGCCTGGACCCAGAACTATAAGAGAGTATATGTGCCAGCAAATGACCTGAGTTTGGAGAGCTATAAATAAGTATTTGTGTGCCTGGGACAGATTCACTTCGGGGAGGGGAGAAGCAGCAGAGAGAGTTTTATGGATATATAATAATTATCATGACACCATCCTAATAATACCATCTTAAATTTGTATAGCACTGAAGAAGATAAGTACAGATTTGACAATGTCACCCCCCCACACACACACACACTCACACTCAATAAACTCCATTGGCTCCCTATCACCTCCAGTAGTCTTCTATTTGTCCTTTAAAGTTGCTATCAACCCACTCCCTTGAAAGCTAACTTGTGTTCCCATAGCACAGCCAGACAGCTCTGATCTCCAGAACCCGAGGAGGAACAGGATGCCTATGACAGTGGGCAAAGGTGGGTTTAGAGAGAAAGGCACTATACTAGCAGGACATTGGGAGTGATGCAGCACACATGGAGGAAGAAAATCCCATGCCCCATCCCTGGATGTTGCCATTCTAGTGGGCTAAAGGTCTGGTTGTCCTATCCTAATTACGACTGTGGAGCTGAATCCTAGCTTTATTAACTTGTGTGTATTTGATAAAGTTATTTCTTCATTCTGAGGAGAGCTGCAAGTCAACTGGAAAGATCCAGTGGTTCTTGGGGTATAACCACAAAGTAGATGGGAAGGCACCTTCCTTAATGTCAATTTCATTGATAAAATCAAAACCTATATATTGCACACACACACACACACACACACACACACCCACACCCCCCCCCCACACACAAGTATGTATAATTGAATTGCTTGAGTGACTCAGCTTAACAATCGATAAACATTTAATAACTGCCTACTATGTGCTAGACACTGTTCTAAGCATCAGGGATACAAGAAGAAGCAAAAGATAATCCCTGCCTTCAAGGAATTCACAATCTCTCTCTCTTTTTTTTCTTTGTGGGGCAATGGGGGTTAAGTGACTTGCCCAGGGTCACACAGCTAGTAAGTGTCAAGTGTCTAAGGCTGGATTTGAACTCAGGTACTCCTGAATCCAGGGCCGGTGCTTTATCCACTGCGCCACCTAGCCGCCCCCAAGGAGCTCACAATCTAATGGAGGAGACAACAAGCAAACAGATATGTAAAAATAAGTTACATACAGAATAAATAGGAAATAATCAGAGAGGGGAGGGCACTAGAATTGGAGGGGTTGGGAAAGGCTTCTTATAGAAAATGAGATTTTAGTTAATTCTTGAAAGAAGCCAGTAGGCAGAGCAGAAGAGGGAGAGTGCTCCAGGCATGGCACACAGCCAGGGAAAATCCCTGGAGCCAAGAGATGGAGTATCTTATTCATGAAACAGCCAGAAGGAAAGTGCCACTGAATTGAAAAGTACATGGTAGAGGGTAAGCTGTATGAAGACTGGGGGCTAGGTTGGGAAGGACTTTAAAAGACAAACAGAAGACTCTTGGAGGTGATAGGGAGCCACTGGAGTTTATGGAGTGTGAGTGTGTGTGTGTGTGTGTGTGTGTGTGTGTGTGTGTGTGTGGTGACATTGTCAGACCTGTACTTATCTTCAGTGCTATACAAATGGAAGATGGTATTATTAGTATTGTAATGATGATCATGATGATGACTGGGATTATAGTTGTGGAGCTGAAGAGATCAGGTGGAACCCTACCGTTTTATAGATAAGTAAACTGAATCCCAGGAAGTTTAAAAAAATTACTTTAGTGGATTTGCTGTTTTATAAGAGTGGTTATTCCCTTCACCTATGTAGATCATCATGCATTTATTGTCTCTTTGTCTTTACTTTTCTTACCTCTCTCCCACAGAACATCCTCCCTCCCCTCACGCCACCTATCAAATACTGGAGGCCTCCCTTTGCTTCAATTCTCATATTTCAAATACTAGTGTAATGATCAGACTGCCCAATTGTCATTGCTAATTCTTGCTGCAAAGTGAGCCATCCTCCTTACCTTGCAGCGGTCCATTGCCCATGGGGTCCAATTGTGGGCCTACTGACTTCACGGGGTCCCAGGAGTTCTGGCAAAGAGGCGGCATCCCCATAAAAATACTGTAAGAATGGCAACAGCCTTTGGGACAATGAGTATCTTCAACTAATTGAAGTTAGTAGTATTTTTATTGTATCCTTCCATTTGCCTCTTGTCTAAAATAATACAAGAAACAACCAGAATGAATTGATTCAGTGAGATTAAAAACATGACAGGTGGATCAGGAGGGCAGGTGGGATTTGGAAGGAGGAATACTCCTCTGGGCATAAGGGCCTTGAAAGCTAGGCAGATAAAGAAAGAGATTGCTTAAACTGCTGCTTTACTGACTTGTAGAAAAGCCATTTCCTGTGAAAGAAGCAAAATTTCCAAATGCATAGCCCCAGGAAGAAGCATCAGTAATGAGAGATGACTCCTAATCCCAGACTTGGGTTTACAGAGATGAAAGCTATTTTTGTAACTCATTAAAGGGTTTTATTGCAACACTGTGACTTTGGTAATGAAAATTTAAGCAGCAGGATGCTATGGATATATGTCTGTGTATGTATTTTTATACATAGATGGATGTACCAAGAGAAAGATTAGGGGGAAGGCAGAGAAAGGGATGAAGGAAAGAGAGAAGGGGAGAGAAGTGGGGAGGAGAAACAGAGAGAGGAAGGAGGCAGAGAGTGAGAGAGAAAAGACAAAAAGAGAAGGTGGGGAAGGGAAGGAGCAAGAAAGAGAGAAGGAGGAAAGGAGAGAGAAAGACAAAGAGAAAGAGAGACAGAGAGTGAAGAGATCTTGAAAGTTTTCCTGGTATCTTCATAGACCCATACATCATTGTTATTAATAAAAGGGACCTTTGCAATTACTTAGTCCAGGGTTCTGCATTTTTATCCTTTTTAATTAATAATTGTATTTCCATATAACTGGTTCCCTTTGTAAATCTATGCATTTTATTTTATGCATTTAAAAGCACTATTCTGAGAATGGATTCCATATTCTTCACCAGACTGCCAAAGGGGTCCAGGACCCAAAGGTCACTTAGTCCAACCTAATTTTACAGAAAAGGACACAGAGATCCCAAGAAAGTGTGTCTATACTGAAAGGCAGAGAAAGAGAAAGCTTATTCTCTGTGCTCTGTCTAGATTTTGTTTTGCTTTGTTTTGTTTCACTTAGGAATGGGTCTTGGAAATTATGTTTCATCTGAGGATGAGATAAAAAATCTTATCATCTACTTTGGCCTAGAGCTTGAGCTCCTAATAGCAGTTAACATAGTGCCAGCCAGCATGCATTTTTAGGCATTTACAGCCTTGGAAGTTTTCACTTTGTGGTTGAAGATAATGTCAGGCTTGGGCATCTGATGACTATAGCCTGGAACAAACACGTGCCTCAAGTCTGTGGTTTATTATTTAGCTTCCTTCTCTCCTTTCATAAATCATTCCTGTTTAGTCTCCCAAGAAAGCATATTTAATCAAGCAAAACAAATGCTTTCTTTTCTCTTTCTTCCTTCTTCTAATCTTTGTCCCCCTAGCACTGTTCTTCTCTCCCCCTCCCTTCCCTTTCTTTTCTCCCTTGCTTTTAAAATGTCATTATATTTATTTTCCCCCTCAGATAGAATTTAAGCTCAGTTTCTTTGTAAAATCAGAGTAATGTTATCTGCCCCTTCTGTGATGGGATGTGGTAGGGGATGAAGGAGATAGCAAATGGGTAGAAACTCTTAACAACAGCAGATAAAAATTCCAGGGATTATTAAACTCCTCAGCTTCTTGCTGAGTAGGGGGAAATTGCCTCAATAGAAAGCTGTGAGTGGCTTAACTGGTTGATATTGATGGAATACCAGGATTATAGAATGTTTGCATTGGAAAAGACCTTAGCTTTACAGTGCCCAATCACCTCATTTAACATAAAAAGATACTTTTTTTTGAGGTTGGAGAGGATTAGGGACTGGCCCAAGGCCACACAGTGAATTAATGATAGAGGTGAGATTTAAACCCAATTTCCATGGCTCTTAGGTCAGCCAGTACTTTAAAAAATTTAATGACAATAATTCAATTTATATCATTATGAATATGTGTGTTTGTGCAGACACATACATGTATATGTATACATTTGCTCCCTGCAGCACCCTTGTGAAGCACTTTCCTCATTTTATAGATGAAGAAGTTAAGGCTCAGAGAGGTTAGAAGGCATTATAAGATAGCAAGGTTTGGAGTTAGAGACTCTGGGTTTGAATCTCAGATTTAGGTAACATTAAGCAAGTAATTTAACCTTTCTGGGAATCAGTTTCCTCACCTGTATTACTAGGGGCTTAGATTAGGTGCACTGACAGGTTCCTTTGGTGGCAATTAAAAACGTTCAAGACACATAATTTCTGGGTAATTTAATCATTTTATTAATAATGCTAGCATTTTTTTTAGTGAGGCAATTGGGGTTAAGTGACTTGCCCAGGGTCACACAGCTAGTAAGTGTTAAGTGTCTGAGGCTGGATTTGAACTCAGGCACTCCTGACTCCAGGGCCGGTGCTCTATCCACTGTGCCACCTAGCTGCCCCAATAATGCTAGCATTTTAATAAAAGGATGGTCAACTGGTCATCTCTTTCTTAGACCAAAGATTCTCATGGTGGGGTACTCACAGTTTTTATGCCCTTTGAAGACATGCTTCTCAGGTAGCCAATTAACTCTGATTGGCTAACAATTCATGAGAGGTGCATTTTACAAAGAGAAGCAGGCTTATTCCAATGAAGGGCTGAGAGTGAAGTCACCCTTGGATAGAGAGACTATCTCTATAACCAGACCATCTCCAGCCTTGGGCAATTTAGACAAAAAGGGTCTGTATCCCTCCAAGCTTGATTGAATGGAATTCATCTTAGACTAGAGATTCCTTGTAAGGTTGGGTAGGGTTAGTTCAATCGATCAGAGACTCAGGTCTTGAAATGAAGATAGAGAAAAGGAAGAACTCTCAATCTCTCCAAATTATTAATAATCATTTGTCTCACTTCCAAATCTAAAGTTAGGAGGTAAAGTGGTTAGGATCCCATTGAATCTGAAGTCATAAATATCTGAGTTCAAATTCAGCCTCAAATTAGCTGTGTGGACCTTAGGCAAATTATTTAATCTCTGTCTTCTTCAGTTTCCTCATGTGGAAAAGGGGGATCATAATAACACCTTCCTCCCAGGGTTGTTGTAAGGATAAAATGAGAGAATATTTTGCAAGAACTTTGTAAACCATAAAGGGCCATGTAAATAAGAGTTATCAGCTATGAAATTGCCTTCTTGTAACTAGTAAGTGATGTTGGAGGTGAGGGTTAAGATAAGTGATCTTTCAGGTCCTGTTAAACTTTGTTTTTAATATTCACTTGTGATTTCACAACTATTGGAAAGCCATGAGACTAAAAATAAAAACAACCAAAAAAAAATCTTCCTCCAACTGGCCTGTAACTTATAGTATTAGAGTTGCCTGGCACACCAGAGGTCAAGTTACTAGCCCACAGTCACACAACTTATTTGTTAGACACAAAATTTGAATCAGGTCTTCTTGACTATCCCAACATCCACTATGCAACCCTGTTTTTACAACTTTATGATCCTATAATTCTATTATTGTTCAAAGAGAATCAAGGGGCCATTGCCCGGTAAGATTTCCTTTGGGTATCCTCAAATCTTTAACCTGATAGACTTGGCCAAGAGTCATTGTAAATGGTCATGAACTTTAATAAAAGTTTCAATAGGCCTATAATGGAATCTATGAAACTGAAGGTATCCAAGGATCTCCTAACATACATATGATACAAACATAATAATAGATGTGCTTAAAACAAAATAAAACTTTCAGAGCAGCTTGGAAACCACTTGACTAGCTAGCAGAAAGGACATAGTGGAAGGAACATTACATTTAATAGCAGCGCAAATTGATCTCGAAGGTTTGCAAAGAATTTCACATATATTATTTCATTTGATCCTCAAAACACCAGGGGTGGGAGTGGGTAAGTGCTATTATTATTATTCCCATTTTATAGATGAGGTAAATGAGGCAGAGAGCTTTAACGACTTGTCCAGGGCTACACAGTTAATAACTCTGAAGCAAGATTTGACCTCAGGTCTTTCTGACTTCAAGTCCACTGCCTGTCCACAGGGCCACATAGCTGTCTCAGAGGGCCTATATTTGAAATCCAGCTCTGCTGTTTATTGCCTTTGTAACCCTGTAATTCAGTTCCATTCTTTGGGCCTTAATTTCCTCATCTTTTAGTTGCAGAATCTGACATTGGATAACCAGATGGAAAATGGAATGGGATTGATTAAATGGGATCCAGAAGGTTTTGACCAGACAAGATTCTTAATGTTTTGTGTGTGATACACCCCTTTAGCAGTGTGGTGAAGTCTATGGACCCCTTGTCAGAATAATGTTTTAGTATAAAATAAAACACATAGGATTATAAAGGAAGCCAATTATATTGATGTATAATTATCAAAATATATATATTAAAAAAAACACAAGTGCATAGACTCCAGGTTAAAAATCCCTGTCCAAAAAAGTCAATTAATTCTGAAAAACAGATAGATGATAGCTAGATGATAGAGATGTATATATTTAATTACTATTGTATTAAAAATGAAAAACAACAGGATTTTCTAATTTGGGCTGTTGTCCAGTGATTATGATTATTTTCCTATGGTGTCATTCCAATATTACTTTGTATAGATGCTTCAATACTTTTATATATTGATGATATTAGATTGTGTAGATTGTGTTAGATGTGTAGATTGTAGTCCACCCATGATTTCTAATCTTTTGTGATTGCTTCTCTGTGTCCTTGTGTAAATCTCCCTATGGCCCAACTCCCTATCCTTGTAATATCCAGGATGAAAGTACCCCTCCTTAGCCACCTCCCTCCTATATGTATTGTCTTCTTAGAATGTAAGCTCGTTGAGGGCAGGGACTCTCTTTGCTTTTGTATTAATATCCCTAGCTTTTGTATAATACATGGCACCTAGAGAGTGCTTAATAAATGTTCATTCATCATTTGTTCATTTATTCATTCTTTCTTTGCTATTGCTGACACCCTCTGGTTTTCTTAATATTCTATGGATGCCAATGCTTCTCTTTGGCTGTCCAGTTATTATCTCAAATTCCAGTTATACAAACAGATAAAGTTCCTTTCTAATATTGATGTCTTTTGTCCTCAATAGCTTTCCTTCTTTCTTTTTCTTTTGTGCAAAATGGACTCTGTCTCATGGGCTGAGCTGTAGAGTTGCTTTGGGAAAGATAATTTGTATAAAATGAGATTTCAATCCATTAGGTCTGTAGGTTTCAGACATGATTACGTATTTAAACTAGATCATCTTCATGAGATTTATATCTTGAGTGAACTTTTATAAACAGTGCACAAATAAAATAAAGAAAAACAAAAAAGCCTATTAGAAGTCCTAATGACTCTAAATAATGACTTAATGAAATCTACTGACAGAATGGAGAAAGGGATATGACTTGACTATAAGTTCCTTGAGATCAGAGATGGCATTTCAAATATTTAGTTTTATTTCCAGAGCCTAGTACACTTACACAGAGTAGGTGGTCCATAAATACTCGATGTTGACTATGAAAATAATGATGGGTTGGGAAATGGCAAATGCTGATAACATCAAGGCAAAGTAGAAAGACCACTGGATTGGGAATCAGAAGGCATCGGTTGGAATCCTGAATTTAATGCTACTGTGTGACCTCAGGCAAATCATTTAGTCTATGCAGAACCCGGTTTCCTTCCATACACCATGGGGAGGGGGGATAATGGACTGTGTAGTTTCTAAAGTCTCAGTATCACAGAGCATTGAAAAGTACCTTAGAAACCAACTTCTTTATGAACAAGAATCAATGCCATAGTATAACACATAAGTGATTATGCAGTCTTTGCTTTAAGATTTTCATTAAGGGGAAGCCTACTACCTCCTATAGTATGTCTAGGACCAGTGCCATCCTCCCTTATATACACATGTGGATATACTTATACATGTGTACATATGTGTATATACATACATGTATATGTATGTGTGTACACCTACAGATACTTATATAAGTATATCTCTCTTCTCCAATAGAAGATAAGTTCTATAAGGACAGGATTTAATTTTTTTCTGGACATTCTACCACCTAGCACAATGTTTGGAACATATTAAGTACTTAATGAATGCTTGATGATTGATATTCATCCTTTCCCTCCCACTCACTTTCACAGTCTAGCTCCTAGAAAAATCCATGTACTTTATTGCCTTCACTTCCTCACCTTTCCCTCATTTCCCAGCCTACACAATCTGCCTTCTGACCTCATCACTCAATTATCAACTGCTCTCTCCAAGGTTACCAGGGACCTCTTATTTACTAAATGTAAATTTCAGTTTTCATCCCTCTTGACTTCTCTGCAACATTTGACACTTTATCAACTTTTCCCCTTGAATACTCTCTATTTCCTGGATTTTCATGACATTATTCTCCTGATTTTCCTACCTGAGTGGAAATCCTTTTTAGTCTCCTTTGCTGAATAACCATTCATGTCTCTCCTCTTATGTGTGGGGTTTTCCCAGAGCTCTGCTCTGGGACCTCTCCTTTCTTGTTTCTTCCCTCTCCCTTTTGGTGATCTCAT
Organism: Dromiciops gliroides; assembly: GCF_019393635.1. Taxonomy (NCBI): domain Eukaryota; kingdom Metazoa; phylum Chordata; class Mammalia; order Microbiotheria; family Microbiotheriidae; genus Dromiciops; species Dromiciops gliroides. The sequence goes on from NC_057861.1 coordinate 98,255,711, forward strand.
CAGCTCCCATGATTGCAACTATTATCTCTATGTAAATTATATTAGATCCATCTCTTGTCTCTCTCCTAAGCATGAGTTCTATATTATCAACTGCCTATCAGACATTTCCAGTTGGATATTCCATTGGCATCTCAAACTAAACATATCTAAACCAGAACTAATTATCTTACCCCATAACTACCCTTTTTAAACTACCTTTCCCCATTCCATTAAAGGTACAACTCCCCCTCTCCTGTCACTCAGGTTCATTAACTAGGATATATCTTCATATCTTCCCTCTCTCTAACCCTCAGACCCAATTATTTGCTAAGTCTTCCTCCACAACATCTTTCCCATCTATCACTCTCTAATCCCTGAGCAACTTCTTTAGTTCAAGTTCTTATCACCACTCTCCTGGGCTATTGCAAATCTTCCTAATTGATTTCCCTGCCTTGACTCTTTCCCTTCTCCAATCCATACTCATCAGAGCTGCCAAACTGGTATTCCTAAGGCAAATGTTGGATCACAGCACACTTCTGCTCCAAAAGTTACAGTATATGCTTCTTGCCTCTGTGATAAAATATAAACTCCTCTGGGAGGAAACATTTATGAAATGCCTACTGTGTGTTAAGTGCTTTACAAAGATAATCTAGGTGAGATAATAATTGTTAAGTGTTTAGAATCAAATGAATCCTGACAACAACTCCTGGATGTAGGTGCTATTATTATTCCTAGTTTATAGCTGTTGATGGACCTGAGGCAGACAGAGGTTAAGTGACTTGCCCAGCAGGGTTACATAGCTAGTAAGTGTCTGAGGATGGATTTGAATTCAAGTCTTCCAGAGTCCAGGGCTAATGATCTATCAAGTTGTGATACCTAGCTGCCTCTAGATGTTTAAATGCTTTTGGCTGTTAAAGTCCGTCACAATTAGTCTCCAGGTTAAATACATATTTTTCTACATTCAAATTACACTGCTGCCAAAATGACCTATCTGCTCTTCCCTGTATCCAAGATTCCGTCTTCTTTCTCCCTAACTCTGCAGGCTGTCTCCTAAACCTATGTGTCCCACTTCTGCTTTTGGCAAGGGTCATTTCAAATGCATTCTCCTTCATCAGGCCTCTTTGGGTTCTACAAGGGCCATCTTCCCAATGTCAAGTATTTTTTTCTTTTCTTTTGGCCTAGACCTCTGATTTTATTGTTATAGAGAACACCTCAGGGAAAAACTGCATATTCCAAAGCAAGTCCTACAAATTACCTGTTCTTCAAATGATCATTTTAGACAGTTGTTTGAGGCACTAAGAGGTCAAGTGATTAGCTCAAGATTACACCGCCAATATGTATCAAAGGCTGAACCTGAACTCATTTTTTTCCTGACTCTGAAGCATATTTTCTAGTCACTGCTTCAAGAGCTCTCTCTCTCCATATATACATATATATGTATATGTATGTATATACATATATGTATACATACATATAAACATTATATTATATAGAGAGAGGTAAATAGATATCTATAGATATATAGAAATGAATATATACTTAGATATAGATGCAGATATACATCTACACATATGTGTATATGCATGCATGTACATATATACACACATGTACATGCATGTACATATACATCTACACATATGTGTGTATACATTCTGCCCTTTTCCCACCCCATCCTTTATTCATTTTGTTTCTCCCAAAGAGAAAGTAAGGCCCTTAAGGGCAGGAATCGGCATCTACCACTATCCCTGGCACAAGGTAGAATTTAAATATAAAGATGGGAGTCAAACAAGTCAATAAATCAACTTAAAGTGACTCACAAAATACTCCAGCCCTGATGCTGTTATTAAATGAGAACACTTCTAATGTATCAATCAGTCCATGAAAAGTATTATTCTAAGTGTATGCTCTGTCATGACCTGTGAGTCTTCCCTAAAGTAGCAAGCCAGTTCCTAACCCAGCATTTGAGTATCTGACTGAAGGTGGAAGAATGGTTCTAGCCAAGCCTTTTAAAGGGAATTATTTGAGTTGAGTTTCCATCTTCTCTTCTCCCGCTTGACCAGAGGAAGATTCATATGGTCAGAGGATTTGGACACGTCATAGGAATCCTAGTGTTGTCTCTGGAATACCAGTGACTGGTGACTGTCTCTGCATTGAGAGCTGGGAAACACTAAGGAAAGGCAGCTTTAGGACCTTATCAGAATGCTGTACCCTACACACAGGGAACTTCTTGAGGGCCCCATATAGAGCATAAAATGATTTCCAGTAAAGGACTTTCATGATGTATGAATTTCTACTTGAGACCACTTTCCCCAGAACTCAATTTGTTTTTGTGGGAGAGTGTGCCCCTGGTTGGCAGGAATTTTTATATCCACTGTTCTAACTATATATCACCTTAGTAAACACTCTTAACTTAAAGCTAAGTCCAGCTGGCTAATTGATATCAACTGATAATCAATAGAAGTAAGCCAGTAGGGGCTTGTGTGCTACAGCATTAGAAAAACACCTCCCCAGTCATTCATGATCTCCTCAAACCTAGCTGTCTTCTGGGGACCCAGCCAGCCAGTCAGTTTTAGTTGAGGTTAGGAGAGTGAGCCTAGAGTATGTGCTGCATTAAATAAATGTCTGTTGTGTGATCAAATGAATACATGAATGAATAAAATGACATCAGACCAGTCATACTAATATCAAGCATTTCAGTTCCTGAATCTTAAATTTTTGCGACTGGCTGATTGATCATAACTCCTTCTTTCTGAAAGCTCACAGTCTAGCTGGAGAAAAGGCAGACACCTAAAACAAATACTGCATGAAACAGTATATAGCAAAGTGATCAATTTCATATTACAATTAAAGAACAAAACAGTAGGCAAACACGCTGATTTTTGTTAAAGATATAAATACAGTTGATGTTAGAGAAGGGAGGAGACATCAGTGTGGACTTCCTGTAGGAAGTGAGAGACCCGAGCTGAGCAATACAGAGTTGGTAGAAAATAGATAAGCCAAGGTTATAAGGAAGAGGTTTCAGGGAGACTAAGGGAGGAAATTGTATCTCCATCATCATGCTAAATCTGTGTATATCCAGGTTGAACACAAAACATCCCTTTCAATGTGTTTCTATGACAAATGCATCACTCAGCAGGATTCAGCAGGAAATAAGCTCCCTATAAGGACCAGGAAAAAAGGAACACAGTCATAAGGCTTTGAGGTTGTTGACGCTAGTGAAGACGGTGGCTGCAATTTGTCACTTGATGACTGGTGCCACATACCGCTTTATTTGCTCGGTGGTCCATTGTATTAGTCACACTTTTTGTCCATACAAGTGTCTAAATTTAGAAATAAAGAGTCAATGAGCCCATACCCAAAAGGTCAGGGGCAGGAGTGGGAGTATTCTAAGCAACTACCCATGTCTGTGCTTCTTTTAAGCCTGAATGCTTCACTAATAATGATCAGGGTTTGCATTTTATAGAGGAGCTTGGAGCAAGTGAGGTCTTTGCTTTGCAACAATTATGTGATGCAGCCAAGTTGAAGAATGGCTTCCATTTAAATCAGTAATCTCATGAAGGAGGTAGAATGCTAGGCCTGGAATCAGAAGACTTAGGTTTGAATCCTAGCTCAAACATATATTAATTAGGTGTTTGGCCATACAGGGACAAGTCATTTACCCTCTTTGAAGCCTCTGTTTCCTCATCAATGAAATGAAAGGCAGCACAGGAATGGATAAACCTTTGGATTTGGGGTCAGGAAGTTCAAATCTTTCCTCAGATATTTCCTAACTGTGGGACCCTAGGCAAGCCACTTAACATCTGAGATTTAGTTTCCTCAGCTGCAAAATTGGGACGATAACAATGCTTAAATACAAGTTTATTGTGAGGATCATACGAGATAATATATTATTGCAGTCCAGAAAAAAATAAATCCACCAAAGTTGCTTCTGCCTTTAGGTCGGGGCAACATCTCCTCTTCCTCCTGCTTCATAGGCCCCTCCTCTGCCCTCTCCTTTCCCTCATTTCTGCTCCCTCCCCCAATCTGGAATTTTTTTCCATTCCAGTCTAGAAACCTCCAAGTTTCCTAGCTGCCTGTGTCCTTAGGGCTGAGCAAAGAATCAAATCTACCTGAGCAGGGAGCCTGTTCTCCTCATTAAACAGATGAAGCAGCCCTGGTCCCTGAGTTGTTTTAATTTGCCTGAAGAATGGACCCAGGAGAGCTAACATGAGCTTATGTAACCATGCTACACATTTTAGGAGGTGTTTCTTGCAAACACCATCATGGACTCTGTCCATGCTGTAGCTTGCAGACCACTGTGCCCAAGACTCATCTGTTTGCCATTTAAAATCCTTCAAGATTTGGCTCCAACCTACTCTTCCAGGCTTAGAATATTTTCTTCTTCAAGCATGCTACAGACCAGCCAAATTGCTATTTCTTCATGCTATTTCTTATACCCATCTCCATGCCTCTTCATAGGCTACCTGCCATGCCTGGAATTCCTTCCTTCCTCACCCTCACCTATTAGAACCCCTAGTTTCCTTCACATGCATGAGCCATTCCTTTTTAAAAAGTAATTTTTATTTTAAAAAATTTACAATCATTTTTGAAGTTTGAGTTCCATATTATCTCCATCTATCCAGACCTTGCCCCACCCATGGAGAAAGCAAGAAATATAGTACCCACTACACATGGAAAGTCATGCAAAACTTATTTCTATCTTAGCTATCTTAGAAAAAGATCAAGAAAATAAAATAAAAATATGTGCTTCAGTCTGCACTCAGAATTCATTAATTTTTTTCTCTGGAGGTAGATAACACTTTCATCAAAATTCCTTTGAAATTGTTTTGGCTAATCATTTTAATCAGATTAGTTACATCCTGACTCTGCTCACTTCACTTTGCATGAGTTCAAACAAGTCTTCCCAGGTTTTTCTGAAATCATCCCCTTCACCATTTCTTACAGCTAATTGTATTCCATCATAATCACATACCACAACTTCCCCAACTGATAAGCACCCCCTCAATGTCAAATTCTTTGCTACCACTGAAAAATAGCTAATATAAATAAAGATTTTTTGTACAATTAAATCTGCTAGTACTTATTTTAAAGATGTAGTTTATCTATTTATGTGTATCCATATTGTTTCCCCAATAGACTCCTTGAGGGCCTGAAGGGGTTGTTTCACTTTTGTATTTACAATATTTGGTATATAAAAAGGTATTTAATAAATGCTTGTTGATCGTTTGATATCTATATTTGCTTATATTATTTGTTCTTCTCAATCCCACTTAGGAGGCAGATGTCAGTCCCAGCCCTAGTGAATGAGATGCCCTGGGTTGTAGGTATCAGTTGATACCCCAGGGTGGGAGGTGGATGTTGCCCTGATACTCTTCCTTTTGTTGTCTCTTTCCTTTCCTTCATGCTTCCTCTGGTATCCCCAGTTAATTCACTGGGTTTCCCTTAAATATGCCCAAAAAACAGCATCATTACTTTCAGTATAGCTTGTCCTGTCTGATTCTTCGGCAAAGTCCCCTTATATCCCAGCACTAGATCCAAACATGTGTGCAACCCCCTATAAATGTCAGCTTTTATTATTAAAGTGGGAAATAAGATACGGGCAGGACCTATGATGTCATTGGTATAGCAGACTCCCCATACCAATGCAGGTCGGAACCTTCTCTGCAAATTGCAGGCTAGAGAATGGCCTGGAGACTAAAAGACTAAGAGACTTCTCCAGAGTCACGTAGCCAGTATGTGGCAGAGATTGAGTTTGAATGAGCTTCAAGCTAGCTCTGTATCCATTATGCCATAGTGATCTCATAAGCTGTTTCTGCCGAAAGTGATTAGTATAGCCTAAAACCCTCTATTAATGTGAAGTGCCTTACACAAGAGCAAACTAAGATTTAGGAAGGCAAAGTGACTTATACATATAGTCATTCTCACTCAATTCATTGGTGAATATTGCTAAATAACTACTTCTTTTTCTTCTCTTCTATTCCTTGTTATAAGGGATGACTCCATGCTTCAGAAAGGGGAAAGGGTCAATTTAGAAATAAAGGTGCTAACAGCAGCAAGGTTGAGCCTCCCCATTGCACTTCCTTAGCCTGGTTTGCTGATGGCCAGACTCTTTTAGCTGGATACACAGACAACTTGGTGCGGGTGTAGCAAGTGAACATTGGTACTCAATAAAAGGGTCGGCCATAAGCAGATTTTGAAATAAAGACCTTAATTTCTGCCTTTTGAAAAAAAAAAGAAATAAAACTGCTATAACAACAAAAGATCAGTAAAAATAAGTTAAATAAATAAGGAGGTAATCAGGACTATTCAAAGTACAAATTACATATAAATATACATATATACATACACAAACCACGCATATATGTGGATACATATATCTGCATGTGTGTATATACATATATGTGTATGTATATATAGATATATACATACTTACATATACACACATATATGGCACTTGTGTTATAGTAAGTAAAGAGCCAGCCTTAGAATCAAGAAGACCATTTCTTTTCTTAGTGTGTGTGTGTGTGTGTGTGTGTGTGTGTCTGTGTCTGTGTCTGTGTCTGTGTGGGGCAATGAGGGTTAAGTGACTTGCCCAGGGTCACACAGCTAGTAAGTGTCATGTGTCTGAGGTCATATTTGAACTCAGGTCTTCCTGAATCCAGGGCTAGTGCTTTATCCACTGTGCCATCTAGCGGCACCCCAGTAGTGCTGATTTGGATTGGTTACAAGTAATAACCAAGGCTGATGAGCCTTTCAGGACTTGACTAGGCTTGTCGTTGGGTGACAGATATACAGCCCATTATTTCTGAAGCCTTTCCACCCTAAGTTGTAATTAAAACTCAGCTCAAGTACCACCTTTTATAGAAAGTGAAGCTCTCCCTGCCTCCCCAATGCCTCCTTGGGACTTTCCCTCATATTACTTTGTATTTATTTTGTGGAGATTGTCTTTAGTCACATACACACATTTTCTCCCTTGATATAATGCAAGTTCCTTGAGGACAAAGGTTGTTTCACTATTTTATTTATGTCCTTAGCACCAAGAACTATGCCCAGATGTTGTTGTTGTTGTTGTTCAGTTATTCAGTCATGTCTGACTCTTCATGACCCTCATAGACCATAGCATACTGATACTATCCATGGGATTTTCGTGGCAAAGATTCTGGCGTGGTTTGCCATTTTCTTCTCCAATAGATTAAGGCAAAGAGAGGTTGTGACTTACCCAGGGTCATACAGCTACTAAGTATCTGAGCATGGATTTGAACTCAGGTCTTCCTGACTTCAGACTCAGTGCTCTATCCACTGAACCACCTAGTTGCCTCCATATGCCTGAAACATAATCAGTGCTTAATAAATGCATGAGATGGCTTTTGAGCAAGGGCACTGGAAAACTTATTAATGTGGGGGGATGGGCCATGAGGTGCTAATCATAATAACAACTAACATTGCTATAGCATTTTACGTATATTATCTCACTTGATCCTCAAAGGAATGTCATGAAATAGTAGGGTGGGCATCATCAACCCCATTTTACATATAAACAAACTGGGGTCTAGAGAGAGATTAAGAGATTGATTTAGGATTATGCAACCTGTGAATGGCAGAGCAAGGCTTTGAATGAATTGCTCTTAAACACTAAGCTCCATAACTAAGATGATTGAAGAGCCCTAGGTTTTCCTGGACATGCTCTTGTGTTTCTGAAACAACCTTGTGTTACCATTAGGACTTTTGTTGTTGGAAAGATTGATGCCACTAGTTTCATTTATGTTACATTATGTGAAACCAGACACTGAACTGTCTTTTTACTATTGAGTTAGACCCCTTGTTATTTCCTATTAGGGGCATTGTTTGGGCAGAGAGTTCTTGGAAAAACAGCCTGCCCTGGAATTGGAAAGTTAATGAAGTAACTGTTAGCACTGCACTCCCATCTGTGAGCTCCAAATGACTGACAATTGAACCTACAAATTGAGTTAGAGATGCAGAAAAGGTTCGGACATTACCGAGAGACTCCAGCCCACTTTCTACATCCTGTGGATGGAGCTGATCATGTAGCTTTATTCGCACTGATCCTGGAGGCAAACAACCCCATTTCCCTTGGGTGGTTTCATAGTTTTTGATTCAGAGAGGAGGAAACATTCCATTTGAAATCCTGGTTCCATGGGACCACATGGAATAGGACCACCAATAGGTCATTTGACTTCCTTGAATATCAGTTTCTTCATCTGTAAAACTGGGATGATAAAACTTGTACTTCTAACTCAATAGTACTATTGTGAGGAAAGTACTTCAGAACTGTTAAAGCTCTCTAGAATTGTGAGTTGGTATTGTTTGATGTCATACACCACTTCTAGTAGGCCTAGGACCCACTCAGGGGACAAATCTGAAAAGCACATAGACAAGTTAGGAACCTGATGGACTAAACACAATCATACTCCATTAAAAAAATTCAGTCACTTAATCAGTTCTTCCCCAGAGGTTCCTAATTCTAGGAACAATTGCTGGTATAATTTAACATTTAACAGCAATGATGTGGGTTTGATGAGCTACAGACTGTATGAATTAACAATGTGGAATGACCATCAGAAAAACCCAACAACACCTCAGGTCATGGTGTCCAGGAAGAGGGAAGTAAGAGTTTTGCAGGCTTCTGCCCCATTCAGAACACAGCTGGAGTATTGTAATTAGTCTTGGGTACCCCATTTTAAGAAGAGCTTTGATCAATTGGACGATTTGTTGGGAGAATTAGGGATCATAATCATTAGCATGTTCTATATAGAGTGTTAGACAAGGAGTCAGGAAGACTTGAATTTAAATACTGCCTAAGGAACTTACTATATTTGTGATCTGGCACAAGCCTCTTAACCTCTCTCACCCCCAGTCTCTTCATTGCTAAAATGAAAATAGTCAGTTGTGGTGCACATGCCTGTAGTCCCTCCCTCCCTTCCTCTTTCTTTATTTCCTTCTTCCCTTCCTCTTTTCCATCCTCCTTTCCTTCCTTCCTTCCTTCCTTCCTTCCTTCCTTCCTTCCTTCCTTCCTTCCTTCCTTCCTTCCTTCCTTCCTTCCTTCTCTCTCTTGCTCCTTCCTTTTCTTAAGCAGAGTTCTTTTATCTCTCAGACATCAATTTTTCTCATCCATAAAATGATGAAATTTATCTATTTGACCTCCAAGATCTCTTCCAACTCTAAATCTAGGAACCTATGAATCTCCTTCAAGTAATATATGTTAAATTGGATCACTGGATTGAATTGATTCTATTAGACAGGGTATTAGACTCTATGGCCCTAAGGGTCCCTCTCAATTCTAAAGATCAGATATAAAATAATAGTGGTTAGAGTGCCAGGCCCAGAGTCAGAAAGACCTGGTTTCAAATTTGAACCAAGACACTTAGTAGCTCTGTGACTCTGGACAAATCACTTAACCCTGTTTATCTCAGTTCCTCATCTAAAAATGAGGAAATGACAAACCACTCCAGTATCTTTGCCAAGAAAACTTCAATTGGGGTCACAGAGAGTCAGACATGATGGAAACGACTCAACAACAACAACAAGGCAACAACAATACATTTATATACATTAGAGTCAATACTTAGTATCCCTTAAAGGATCATTTTTTGATGTGAGAACTCCCTCCATCAACATAGAAAACATAAAACAGAAACCTTAGAGGATGTAGTAGATAGTCTTTGTCAGGTGTTACAGCCAAACAAATCAATTGCTTTATGGCTAACCATGTGATTGTGGCCTTTGCTGAATTTATCTGGGCTTTTTCCTGGAGAACAGATGTGTGATGCATCTTTTCTTGTACTCAAAACCTTTCTAGCTTGGTAGTACTTACCAGTCAGTTAGTAAACAAACATTTGTCAAGTGCTTAGTATGTGCCAAGTACTGCGAAGAGCATGTAGGATATTTGAGCAAAGGTAGAAATACTGCTCCTGCCCTCAAGTTCACAAACAATATGCACAAGCAATATGGAGTACAATTGGAAGGTGATCTCAGAAGCAAGGCACCAGCAGTAGTGGTGGTGGTAGAAGTGGCGGACTGAAAAAAAGCCTTTTGTAGAAGATGGTATTTTTAAGCTGAATTTTGAAGGAAGCCAGGGGATCCAGGAGTAAGAAGTGAAGATGTGGAGCATTGAAGGGATCAGGAACAGTTACCGCAAATATATGGAATTGGGAGATGGAATGTTGTGTTTAAAGAACCGCAAGTGGGCCAGATTAGCTGGATCACAAAGCAGATGGAGGGTAGTAAAGGTAAGAAGACTAGCAAGCGATGAAGACACCAGTTTGCAAAAGGCTTTAAATGCCAAACAGATCATTTTACATTTGATCTCGAAGGTGATAGGAAGCCAATAGACTTTGTTGAGTAGGAATATGAAATGATCAGACCTGTGCTTTAGGAAAATCAATTTTACATCTGAGAAGAGGGAAGATGGACAAGAAGTAGGGCAAGACTTGATACATGGAGAAAAGTTAGAAGGCTATTGCAGTAGTCCAGGTGTGAGATGATGAGAGTTTGTACTGTTAATGTGAGTGGAGAGAAAGAAACATACACAAAAGATATTTGAAGGTAGCAATAAGAAGACTTGTCACTATATGAATTTATGGGGTGAAAAAAGAATTGAGGATGGGCCAGCTGGATGGGACCAAGGTCATCTGGGTGACTGGAAGAGTGGTAGAGTCCCTTGATAGGAATAGAAAAGTTGGAAAAAGGAGATTGTTTGGAGGGAAAGATGATGAGTTCTGTTTGAATATCTTGAATTGCCTATATTATATTCAGTTCAAGATGTTTAAAAATGATGATACAAGAATTGAGAAAGAGTAAAACTCGCTTGGGATAGAGATTAAGGCTGGACATATAGATCTGGGAATCATATTCATAAAGAAAATAATTAAAACTCATGAAAATGGTTATGATCGCCAAGCAAGGTAGTATTTAGGGAGAAGAAAAGAGGGCCCAAGGCAGGATGTTGGTGGGCATTCAAGATTAATGGGCATGAGGTAGATGAAAATACATAAAAGGAGAATGAGGAACAGATAAGCTTAAGGCGGACCAAGAGAAAGCAGTGTCACAAAAATATCCTCAGAAAATAGATAGCATTCAGGAGGAGGGGATGATCAACAGTAACAAAGTAACAGAGGTCAAGAAGAATGAGAATTTGGTTACTTTGGAGAGAACAATGCAGAGGCTTTAGAAATGAGGAAGAGGAGAGGACATGGGAGCATCCAGTGTACATGGATTTTTACAGGGAGTTTAGCTGAGCAGAGAATGTTTGGATCGAGCAATGGTTATTTTTAAGAATGGAGGAGAAATAGGTGCACTTGTAGGCATCAGGGAAGGCGTCTAGCTAAGGAGAGATGACAGAGACATAGAGAGACAGAAAGTCAGAGAGAGACACACAGACAGAGACAGAAAGGGAGTAGGGATGACAATAGGGACAATTTGCTGGGTTCAAGAATATATTCAGAGGGCTTTACTTTGACAAGGAGAAGAGCCACCTCTTTATGCAAGATGATGTTAAAGAAAAGTTCAGGGAGAAAGATGTCTGTGTGAAGCAATAGGAAACTTGTAGCAGATGGTCTTAGTTTTTCAGTGAAGTGTAAAGTAAGGTACTCAGTGGAGAGAGTGAGGTGAAAGGGGTCTGTGAAGAGGGATGAAAAGTTTTGGAATACCCACTATGGTGAATGGGATAGTAAAGTGATTAGGAAGGGTTACCTTGGTATACAGTGCAGACTTGGTTGAAATTATGCAACATTAGCCTGTAGTGGATTGCCTCAGCACAGTTTTATGATTTTTCTCTAGTTCTGTCTATCAGCTTATCAATAGTAGTGAAGGTTATTTCACAATAGGTAATAGATAATGGAATCAATACAACACTGAAGGGGCAGCTAGGTGGCGCAGTGGATAGAGCACTGGCTCTGGATTCAGGAGGACATGAGTTCAAATCCAGCCTCAGACACTTAACACTTACTAGCTGTGTGACCCTGGGCAAGTCACTTAACCCCAATTGCCTCACCAAAAAACCAAAAACAAACAACACAAACAAACAAAAAATACAATGTTGAGGTCTGTCAAGTTGTAATCAGCAGTAGGACAAGAGGACGAGGTACTTGGGTGTATAGAATAGTGTAGAGTTGTATTAATTCATGGGGTGGCCAAGATAGGGAAGGAAGGAGAATGTACTCCTAGCAAACCCTGGAAAACTGAGGGGTGGAAAGACTATTGGTCATGGTGAGGATGAAGAACAGGGTTAAGGGTCATAAGGCAAAAGGCAAGATGGAATGATAAAAGATTTGGTTCAGATCAAGGGATTTTGGAGTTCATAAGCATGGAGTGCTTACACTTTGATGGCTTAACCTTGATAACCCAGGGTCATCTTGATGCTATGTTGAGACATCCCAGTAAGACAGGATGTTAATATCATGTAATATTGAGTATTCTGTGCAGGTGTCTTATTCCCTTACTAATCTACATGAGGGCAGGGATCAAATTTTATTTAAACTGTAGCACAGTAAAGTCACTTAACGTGTTTTTTCCCCCCATAGGTATAGAATTTGCATGGAAGGAGACAGCATAGGATTGGCAGGCTTTACTTTGTCATGCAGTGTGATGATTGTACTGGATGGGTTAAAGCATAAAGGTCATCATTTTTTACAGGATTTGGTCATTAGAGTCCACCTAGCTCAACTTTTTAATTTTCCAGAAGAGAAAGCTAATCTTTGGAGAGGTAAAGTGAATTGTCAAGGCCAGTCAGGTTGCAGCTACTAAATCCATCTTAAAATCTAAGTCCTCTGACTAATTTGCTGGAGTTAAGCTGGAGAGTACCCAGAGGAGAACAGTGAGAGTGGGGAAGGATTCTGAGTTCATGCCATGTAGACTTGCAGGGGAGTGGCCATGGGGGGTGGTGGTGGTGCTGAATAGTAGCTGCCTAGATGTTTGAAAGACTATCATGTAAACTAGGGATCAGTTTTATTCTGCTTAAGACCAAAAAAGAGAATCACAAGGAATGGTTGGAAGTGGCAAAGTGCAAATTTTGGCTTCATGTCAAATAACATACTTCTTAAATGTTAAAGCACCTAGGTTGCACCTAGAATGTTGGCTTGGAGTCAGGAAGATTCATCTTCCTGAATTCAAACACTTATCCTTTTTGCCTCAGTTTCTTCATCTGTCAAATGAGCTAGAGAAGGAAATGACAAACCACTCCATTATCTTTGCCAAGAAAACCCCAAATGGGGTCACAAAGTATCAGATAAGACTGAAAACAACTGAAAAACAACAAATATTTAACCTATGGTAGAGTCTCCTTCATTGGAGGTCTTCAAGCCAAGGCTGGGTGGATGATTTGTCAGCTGTGATGAAGGGACTTTCTTGTTCATGTTTGGATTGTTTCGTTTTTGTCTTTTTTGCAAGGCAATGAGGGTTAAGTGACTTTCTCAGGGTCACACAGCTAGTAAGTGTCAAGTGTCTGAGGCCAAATTTGAACTCAGGTCCTCCTGAATCCAGGGCTGGTGCTTTAACTACTGCACCACCTAGCTGCCCCCTCATGCTTGGATTGGATGATAGTCTTTGGGGGCTCTCCTGATGCTGAGATTCTGGAATGCAGTGCTTTCTTTGCTAAGTCCTTCAAATGAACTTCAACATGGATTCTGGAAGTTTCCCATTGGGGAAGTCATTGAAGCTGGTGAAATAGCATGGGTGATACTGTTATCCTTTAAGAAAAGTGAGTAAAAGTAGGTCAGCAGAATTACACTGTAACCAGCTCAGCTTCTCCCAGGGAAACCAGGATGTTGCAGGCACACACACAAAAAGATTAGGTCTTGTAGCTGCTGGGTAATTAAGGTCCACAATTCTTTATGACAGCTGAAAAAATATATTTATATGCATGTTATACGGGCACATAAGCTTTGCGGTTCATCTGTCACTGTCAGATTATATTTACTGCAGGGATTTTGGAAAGGCTTTTTATTTTTGTTCCTGGCTCAAGAAAATGTGCTGGGTCCATATCCTCTCCTCCCAAGAACATAAGACAGGATCCAGAGCCACACGATTTTAGGAATGAGAAGCATCTGTATCAAATGGAGCACAATTTGGCTGCAAGATTTTTGGCCAAAGGTTGTTGTTTTCCCCATAGAATATGGTGCAAGAGAATGAGAAGACATTTGGAGAGAGACCTTCTCTGGGAGTTTTAAGGAAGAGAAATGGGGATATTCTTATCTGAGCCTTCTGTTGGAGAGGGGGATATTGACTAATAATAATTCACGATGCAGCACAATGTTCAGCCTCCTCTCCCAGGCTCTCTGTCTCTGTCTGTCTCTCTCCCTGTCTCTGTCTCTGTCTCATTCTCCTCACCGAGTAGGGAAGGAAATAGGCACTTAGTAAGCACTTGCTTTGTGCTTACAAATATTACCTCATTTACAATTATTACTCTATGAGGTAGGTGCTATTATTATCCTGATTTTACAGATGAGAAAACTGATGGAGAAAGAGGTTAGGTGACTTGCCCTGGGTCACACAGCTAGTAAGTGACTGAGGCCAAATTTGAATTCAGTTGTACTCTGACTTAAAGTCTAGAGCTCTGTTCAGTGCACCACCGAGCTGCCTAAATGTTTAACTGCTAGGGAAAAAAATATGTGCACACACACATTTAATACACATATTAAGTTTAATATATATTATTAATACTTTATTGAGACTGAACAATTAAGAAAACAGTAACTCAAGCCCTAATTTGTAGTGTTTGCCAATGGTCTCTTGCATGCTGGTCAGAATTGTGATTAGAGCTGATTTCAACACACTCTTTGGTCTGCTTTTCTGCTGGAGTGTTATGCTCCCCTTGTGAGCTGACCATCTTTGATGATCAGGGAGTGCCGCTATTTATCAGAGAAGAGCAGAGACCCCCCTAGCAAAGACTTTGCAGAGAAGATTCTCCAGTTCTGATGCTTTGATTGGGCTCTAAGGTACTCAGGCAACAAGTGGGAATATAAAAAGTTATGGAACCTCTTTCTTCAACAAACTCTTCTAGGAAGCAAGTGACAGTGTTGTTAAGTTGTTTCAGTCCTGTCTGAGTCTTCATGATTCCATTTGGAGTTTTCTTGGCAAAGATACTGGAGTGATTTGCCATTTTCTTCTTCAGCTCATTTTACAGATGAGGAAACCGAGAGAAATCAGGTTAAGTGACTTGCCTAGGGTCACAAAGCTATAAGTGTCTGAGGCAGGATGTAAACTAAGGTCTTCCTGACTCTAGGCCTGGCACTATATCCATTGTACCACCTAGCTTCCCAAGTGGCAGTACAGAGACATATTTCTTCTTTTCCACACTATTATGAGATCCTTTCTTAGATGAACTTATCCTGCTTCCAAACTGGGTAGTTTCAGTGAGAAATCTAACTCTAGTTTATGATAATTAACCAGTATATTTACTAATACACATCTCTTCCAGCCAAGTCATACTTAGGCAATGTACATTTTCCTGATAATCACCAACTTATTGGGGGTTTGGGGTTCTACAGTCATAAACTCCAAATTTTTCTGGTTCATATGCAAATGAGCAGAAATTGTTCATTTGAACAAATGAAGAACAAATAAACAAGGCACCAAGGCTATAGCCTTTCCCCCCTGGATAAGTGTATTCTTTCTTGTATAGCATACAGAACTCTTTGACTTAGAGTTACAAAGATCTGGCTTCAAATCCTACTTTAGACACTTACTAGCTATGGCACTCTGGACAACTCATTTGCCTTCTCTCGCTCATCTATACATTTCTGATCTGTAAAGTATGGATAATAATACTACTAACAGCATTGTAAAAATCAAATAAGATTCCCTTTCTCTCTAACATGCACATACATATATGCATGTATGTATCTTTTAAATGGCATTTCCATTGGTAAATTTGTATTTGTTTCTGATATTGAACCATATAATAGTACCAAGAACTTTGGTAGGATAAAACAACCCCAAAACATTTGTGACTTCCAAGAAGGCAGAAGTTGCAACAACTATAGAAGAATTTGCCAAGTCAAACCTCCACAGGGTTGATGGATGATGTCTACAGGGGCTGGGCTTGAAGCAGGTTTGATCAACTTGTGTGTGTGTGTGTGTGTGTGTGTGTGTGTGTGTGTGTAGGGGTGGGGGGAAGCACACTTCAATTCCCAGAGATCTTGGGCTTTGGGTTTTGGGCTAGTTCCATAAGAGATTAAGGGGTAATAGTGGTCAAGGTGGTATTAGTGGTTTGCATTATCTGGCATATATTGCCTCCTCTGTCTCCCTTAGGTCTCTTTGATGGTTTAGATGCTAAGGCTTGTCATGTTCATCTATGATCTATCTATCTATCTATCATCTATCTAGCTAATCTATATATGTGTGTTTCACATTGTATATGTATATATATATATATATAACATTATATTTCTTATTTGAGACCTACATCAAGCCTGTGAGGCAGTTGCTATAGGTATTATTTCCATTTTACAGATGAAGAAATAAGTCTCAGGGAGATTGGATCATATAGTTGGTATTAGAAGTGGTATTTGAATCCACATCTTCCTGACTCTAGGGGTTTATTTTATTCAGATGTGACTTTCTGAAGGAGAAAGAGACTTCTGATTTGGTGATTCCTTTGGTAAATATTGGGAATTCAAATACAGCCTGGAAAATAGTTTTCTTGTGTTTGTTTTCAAACACCAGGCTGCTACAAATTAGTTCAGTCTGCAGAATTTGTACTGGATGCTTTCTTTCTCTTTAAGTGTCATCGCTAGCTGATGGCCAAGAATGAACTTTCTTTTGTAAAAATAAATAGTATTTTGATTTTTCTCAATTACATGTAAAGATAGTTTTCAACATTCATTTTTTTCATTAAGATTTTGAGTTTCAAATTTTTTCTCCCTCTCTCCCTCCCTCTCCCCAATACAGCAAACCATCTGTTATAGGTTATATATGTGCAATCATGTAAACCTATTAAAGAATTAACTTTCCATATTGTTATGAAAACACTTTGGAAACACCTCTTTTACAGTTGCCTTCCAAGTGATGATATAGGTCATACAGGAAGGCAACTCTCATTATTATAGTCACTTCAATTTTCTGTTATTCAAAGCAGTATTGTCCATTTTTATCATCCACAGTATTAATTAGATTTAGCTCTAAATAGGCTTGACCATTCCCAATAATTACCCCCACCTTCCAAGGACAGATTTACTATTACTAAGTAGAGTAAAAATATAAGCACAAATTTAGCCTGAAAATCCAAGAGGCTGGTAGGATTAGAGAGTCCTAGATCTACTAGGAACAGTAGAGAAGGTCATCCCCTCTCCAGTGGATGAATCTATTCCATGACATTCCCAACAAATGGCAATACTAATTCAGTTTAAACATCCCCTTGGGTGATATGGAATTCATTATGTATTAGGCAACTCCTTCCATTTTTAACCAGCTCTTATTGCTTTAATTTTTTCCTTTATCTTTAACTAAAATCTAAGTCCTTATAAACTTTGGTCCATTTGACATGGAATCACAATGCAGGATTGGATTGGACCGTATTATCATGGATTTAGAGCTATAACAGATCTTAGAGAGGATCTAGTCCAATACAATTTTAAAGATGAGGAAACAGAGGCCCTGAGAACCTGGGTGAGTTTCCCAAGGTCATTCAAGTATGAAGTATCAGAGGTGTGATTTGAACTTAGGGCCTTTAACTCTGGAACCAATATTCTCTCAATTGTACTGTGAATAACAGTATTTGTTAACTGATTATTTATAAGAGTCAGGAGGATGGAAGAGTCAAAGCCAGCACCAAAGTTTCAAACATGGGAAATCGCAGGGACTACATAATGAATTCAGAAGGAGGATCAAGTTTATGAAGAAAGATAATACATTTGACATTCCTTGGGGTTTTCTTTATCTAAAAGGATCTTGACAGACTAGAACTGGAATCTAATAAGATGAAATTTAATAGGAAAAAAATTGGTTCTTTCATTTGGGAATAAAGAAAACAACTGCAAATGTATAAAATGGGGGAGGAATGAATAGGTAGTAGTTCTTAAGAAAAAGGATTAGGATTTTACTGGACTGAAAGTTCACGGTGAGTCAGCAATGTGATGTGACAGAGAAAAATGTTAATATGATCTTAGGCTGAATTGAGAGGCATAATTTCCAAGTGATGGTCCCAACTGAACTCTACTCTCATCAGACCTCATCTGGCATATTGTCTTCAGGTCTAAGAAGGATATTGATCAACTGGAGAGTGTCTAGAGGGAGACAACTAGGTTAATAAAGGCCTTGAATCTATTTCATGACTGGACATGTTTAGCAAGAAGAAAAAAGATCTGGGGTGAAGGGAGGAGGATGTGATAAGCTATCCTTAAGAATTTCAAGGACTATTATTTGGAAGGGTAATTTGAATGGTTTGGGGGCTTTTTTGGCCCTAGAAGGCAAAACTAGGAACAATGAGTGAAAGTTACAAAATGGTAAATATAATTTTGATGTCATGAAAAACTTTCCCAAGTTTGGGGCTATCTGGGGAGGTGGTGGGGTCCTTTTCTGTAGAGGTCTTCAAGCAGAGGCTTGATGACTCCTTGTTGGTTATGTTGGACCGCATGGCCACTGAGATCCCTTGTAGCTCCCAAATTTCATTATTCTGTGATTATATTCAGCTGAAGTTTGCCTCCCAGTAGCTTTCTCCCATTTTCCCTAGTTTTGACCTCTGAGGCCAAGCAGAAAATAGTCTAATGTTTCTATCACCTTATAGCATTTCGAATAGTTGAAAACAGTCATAATATTGCTGAATCTTTTCTCCTCCTCCATATTATAATTTTATTTGAGGGGCAATAAGGGTTAAGTGACTTTCCTAGGGTCACACAGCTAGTGTCATGTGTCCAAATCCAGATTTGAACTCGGGTCCTCCTGAACCCAGGGCTGGTGCTTAATCTACTGCACCACATATCTGCCCTCATATTATCATTTAAAAAATTTTTCCTCCATATTCCTCTGTATCCTCGGTTCCTTAAACTAATCCTTGTGTGGCATTGCCTTCAGTCTCATCACTGTACTAGTCAGTGTCTTTCTAACATACCTCAGCTTATCCATGTCCTTCCCAAAATGTGGTCTCTAGAACTGAACAGAGTCCTCTCATTATGGTCTGACCAGGGCAGTGTGTGGAGTAGCACAATCACCTCCCACACTCTGTACACCGTGCTTCTATTAATGTGGACTTGGATTGATATTTCATTAGGCTTTTTTACCTGATATCATACTATTGGCAGGTGCTGAACTTACAAATAAAAAGACAGTTTTCAAAGTGGCTTGAGTAATTTCAGACTACATTAGTAACCCTCCAAGGTGATGGAATAGAAGGACAATATTCATTGAAATGTGAATTCTGATATGTGCTGATAAATCAGGGATATTACTCAAATGAGAGATGGTATGATATAGTGAAGAGAGGACTCAATACACAAGCATGAAGACTGAGCATTCAATACATACCATATGACTATGAGTAAGCACTTCAGTTCGGCAACTCTGTAAGACAATATGATGCAGATGACTTGCTGAAAAGGATTTCTACACTGGGAATCTCCTACATGGAAAAGAAACAATCACAATTCTGGATAAAAGAGTACTCTATTAATCACAGTTCTGTTCATCTTGGCATACATCATTTAGTTAGGTGACTACTGAACTATAGCTGAAGACAAACAATTGTATTAAAGCCTACTAGAGAAGAAAGAGTATAGGACTCAGAATCTTAAATAATACCAAAACAATCATAGAATCTCAGAGTTAGAAGTTTCTAATCTAAGTGATGATCTAGGCCAATCTGTACCTAAATCAACCATCCAATCAGTCAACAAGATTCCCTTCTACAATACCTCTCAGTGAGAGGGAGCATTGCTTAGGGGTTTGGGACTAAGTCACCACACTCCAGAAATACCTGGGTTCAAATTCTTCCTCAGAAACTTTACTACTTGTGTTACTCTCGGCAAGTTACTTAATCTTTCTTGGCTCAGTTTCCTTTTCTGTAGAATGTCAGTGTTGGACTCAGTGGCTTCTAAGGTTTATTCCAGCTTCCCAGATCTTTGATCCTAAGTGGTCATCCAGAGTCTAGTTGATGGCTTCTGGCAGTACCATATAAGAGTAGAAAGCTTTGGATTCTGGATTTGTTGTCTGAATACTTGAGTTTGAATCTCAACCTTATCCCTTAACATCTATGTGATTCCAGACAAGTTACTTCACCCAAAAATGAGACCGTCGAGCTCTAAATTTATATGATCCCATAAACTTAATGCCAATCAAAACAATCCATTCCACTTTTGAATGGTTCTCTTCAGAAGGTTTTCCTTAGAGAGAGCTGAAGACTGCCCTTCTGTAAACACCCACAGGTCTGGGACCAGTGCTTCTATCACATGAAAGTCCATTATATACTGGAAGATAGCAATCATGTTCTCCATAAAAGTTATCTTATTTAGGCAAAATCTCTTCAGTTCCTTTAAAGGGTCTATATTTGACATGGTTTCCCTTTCTTTCACAGTTACAGCTACCCTTCAATTTATTGATCTTTCTAAACTGTACATCTGACTTTATGACTGATGATATTTCCCACTGTGCTTTGCTCTTTCTCTCTTGGAAGGTAATTTTGTGAATGAGTCTTAATAATAATTTTCAATTATTTCCTGGGATTTTATGTTCTGTTTGGCAACATGTTCCCATTTAGTGGTGTCACCATCGGGCCTGCTGATGTACCTTCCCTTTTAATGGGTTCCTGAAATGTGTACTTGACCACTGAAAAAGAACATGATGTATCTTAGAAAAGTGTTTTCTCTTTCTATTAATCCGAGGGGCTTTGCCATTATAGAAAAAGACAAAACAAAGCTAAATACACCCTTTAGTCATCCTTCCTTGTCTCTGGAGAAATATCCTAAAATATTTGACACAGGATGAAAAGAGGCCCCAAGTGTCAAGCTATTTTCAGCATCACATGGAGGAACCAGCAACTATGTTTACACTTCAATAGGGTATATTGATGAAAAGCATTACATCTGAAACCTGAGGGCCTTATTTAGAAGTCATACTCCATGTTGAATTGAATTGAATTGAATTGAATTGAATTGAATTGAATTGGTAAAAAAGTAGGAGGCAACAGTGTACAGTAGAAAGAGCACTGGCTCTGATGCCAGAGGACCTGAGTTCAAATCCTGATTTTACTATTAATTACCTTGGGTAAATTATCTAACCTCTCTGGGGCTCAGTTTCGTCATCTGTAAAATGGACGACTTCTAAGATCTATTTCAGCTCTATAGAACCTAAGATCTTATGAATTATTCTACCCTGGTGTAATATTCCTGAATTTGTATATTCTCTTTGCCCTTATAAATAGAACTTCAAGTAAAGAGTAAGAATAAGGGGGAAAATGGGGGTACCTAGGTGGCGCAGTGGAGAAAGCACTGGCCCTGGATTCAGGAGGACCTGAGTTCAAAGCTGGCCTCAGACACTTAACACTTACTAGCTGTGTGACCCTGGGCAAGTCACTTAACCCCCATTGCCTCTCAAAACAAAAGAAACAAAAAAATAAGGGGAAGAATAGGGAATGGGGAGAGTTGGGAGCAAATGCTAGACTAAGGCACTCAGTGATATATTGAAGGTGAAGAAAAAGGCAGAAGAATGATTAGACACTGAGTGTAACAGATGATTGAACCTAGAAAACTAAACCAGACTAAGGACCAGGCAAGTCCCAAGAGGCAGTTGACTCAAGGTGAGATTTAGAGATCAAGGAAATTTAGAAGGTAGTGAAAGGTGAAATTATGGATGAGATCTCCTTGGTGGAAGTGGATTTCTCAGGAACTGAAGCCAAATGCCCAAAGCTAGATGCTTTCACAATCAGAGGCCAAATGAGTGTTATAGGAGGTCAGTAGGTCAATCAATAAGAGTTTACTATATGCCAGGCATTGTAGTAAGTACTGGGTATGCAAAGAAAGGCAAAAGAGAGTCCCTGCCTTTAAGATGCTCAATCTAATGGAGGAGAACATGAAAACAATTATGTCCAAAGAAGATATGGATGAGATGAATTTGAAAAAGAAATCAGCAGGGGGAAGGGACCAGTTACAGGAATTCAGAAGGGAGAGTTCATTTTTGGTTGATATGAGTAGAGTAGACTTCATGGAGGTGAGATATGAATTTAATTTAAAGGATGAATAGTCTGTGTGGAGGTGGAAAGGTGAGGGGAGGATATTAAAGGTGAGGGGATTTGGTTTTTATCAATTATTGTGGTCCCCCCAAAACCCAGATCACCTTTGGACAACCATCTGATGATGAAACCTTCTGGCCAAATCTATGCTACTTTTCTTTAATTCTAGGCTGGGTCTCAGACAGGCCCAGCCTATTACTGGAGTCTACTTGAATTTCCTAGAGCTTAGTAGCATCTGCCAAAAGTGATACTCTGTGGCATAGCCTTTGAGACTTCTTTGTCACCACTGTTCCACAATGAGGGGAGAGGGCAGAGGAGTATGTGAGCTCAGGACCACGTGTATCCCCAAACTTCATTAACAGATGCTCCTGGATAATGACAGCCAATGCCCATCCCCCCCCCCCCCCCCCCCCCCGCCCAGCTCCTTGCTCTTCCAGAAAGTTTCTTTCTGGATCTTTGCATTCTGCAGCCCTTCTTCCTGAAATAGAACATTTCAACTCTGGCCTGACCTTGTCAGCATTATGATTTCACCCTTATGTAGTATTCTGGAAATAGAAAATGCTTAGCAAGTCACTTTTTTTCCCTGTGAGTGAGCAAAAATGATTGCATGTCACCTGCAGGCTTTTTTTTTTTTTTTGCTATTGCAGCATCTGGGGTGATTCCTCATGATATGCTTTCTGGATTATGGAGTCATATGGTAAAGAAATCCCTGTACTTCAAAAAACAAGGACAAACTGAAAAGGGGAGGGGATCAGATAGACAATGAGGATACAGTCCTTAGTTTTTGGACTTTCATTCAAAGCGAATTATTGTTTTCTAGGGGCAGCTAGGTGGTACAGTGGATAGAGCACCCGCCCTGGAGTCAGGCATACCTGAGTTCAAATCCGGCCTCAGACACTTAACACTTACTAGCTGTGTGACCCTGGGCAAGTCACTTAACCCCAATTGCCTCACTAAAAAAAAAAAGCCATGGGAAAAGCAAGTAATTGTTTTGAAGAGGTTTTATGGTGTGAAATTTTTTTGGAGAGCTTATGAATCTCATATAGGAAGTTCTACAATCAGATTGATTCAGTTAGCACATTATCTACAAACAAAGGTACCTAGAGGTTCTTTGATTTGGACTCTGCATTAGACATCTTTCATAATAGTGGCAAACACCTATAGTGAGTGTATGGCTTGACAAACTATACTCACAGGAAAAACCAACTGGATGAAGAATGCCTTCAGTTCAACCTGAAATGGAATTGGATGGATAAATGAGTAATGCTTTTTTGATAAGTGCCATGGATGGACAGTGAACTGGGCCCACAATTGAATAGAAAGATGAGAGGGGTCTAGAGTATTCTGGGAAATTCCACAATGTTTTTAATGAACTCATGTTTCTCCGTGATATAAAGGACATCTATTTAACATCAGCATTCTCTTATGCTATAGAGCTAGAAGTCAGGAAATACAACTGTTTCTGTAGTATTATAGTTGTGAGTTTCCTAGTGGACAATGTAGAGATGCATGGTAGAGGTAAATAGGTCGCACCAGGGATGAATTTCATAATATTTCCATAAATTATATCATCAGATAGATTCATGAATGAAAAAGGAGGTAACTGAAGCATGCCCAGACATGTGTTCCATTGGTATCCACAAAGTGTCAAGATATTTGGGGGAAGTTTCCCAGCAAGTTCGGTAGACCCCTCCCCCGTGTAGGATTTACTGAAGGATATAAGCAAGTCCCAAGAGCTGAGAGGTTGTGAATGGGATGTAAACTCCACCATGGGACGGAATATCCATGTTACTAAAAGCACATAGCCATTGACGAACGGTAGCACCAGAGCCCTTACAAGAGAAGCATTCTCTTTCTCTGGAGCCATCTGTTTCCTAAGTAAGCCTGAACCTTCATCATTTCCTGGCATTCCCCCTCTAATTGTCTCTCCTTGCTAGATCATAGAGCCATTGAAGCCTTTAGATGGGGTACATTCAGAAGCTCCACTGAGAGTTAGAAATTTGGATATGGAAATCACCTCAGAAGTTATCTAAGCCAACCCTCTCATTTTCAGATGAGAAAAGGGAGGTCCAAAGAATCTTAGCCAAGGTCACAGAGGAAGGAAGGAGAGAGAGAGATATTCAAAACCAGGTCCCAAAATGACTCTTTCCAGTGTGACTTGGGGAAGGCTATTTCTGTGTTGTGCTGAACTGTTTAAAAAGATGTATCCAAATCAGAACTTGAGAACTGTAAGAGAGAACTGTGTAACCTTTCTTTGTATTTCCAATCTTTAACAATAAATATGAGAAGGATTTGAAAAGATTGGGGAGCTGGACCTAATGTAAAGACAGGTTGATTACCTGCCTTCAATCAAATTAATTGGACCAAAGTTACCAAAATGAAGTGCTTAAGACACCAAAGTTTTCTTTATTGTTCAATAAGACCTTCTGATGGTGGAGGTCTCTGATGTTTATCCTCTATCCTCCAATCAGAGGGAAGGAGTGGCCACGGGTACAAAAGGTACAGAGGAGATGTGAGCTTCAGAATGAAGTGATATTTCAGGAAGATGAGTTTCTGGAAATCATGAGAAAGTCCAGGAGAGCAGCCAGGTTGGGAAGGTTGAGATCACTGCCCTGTGCCCGAGTATATGAGAAAGGAATAATGAAAGATGGCTGAGAGGGTAGGATGAAACCATGTTGAATGTGGATGACCTTCAGAGCTAGGCAGAAGAGTCTGAACTTTACTCCACTGGCAACAGCCACTGACAACTTTTGAACAGATGAGTACAGTGAACAGATCTATACATTAAGCAAGACTATTTTTGCAGTGGTAGCAAGGATGGACTTAAAGTAGGCTGGGGAGAGACTTCCTAAAATTATAGACCATAGCATTACTGGATCATAAATTTATAGCTGGAGAAGATCTTAGAGGTCACTGAGTCCAACCCCCTCACTTTTCAGATGAGGAAACTGAGGCACAGAGAGTTTAAATAAGCTAGCCAGCATCATTCAGCTAGCAAGTATCTGAGGCAGGGTTTGAACCCTAGTCTTGCTGATGCTAAGTCCAGTGCCCTATCCAGTATTTCAAGCCACATATCTGTATTCGAATTTAGAAACTTAAAGGTTAATTAATTAGTTCAATCCTATCAAACCCTAAAGATCAATTAATGTTTGATTAATATTGAGAATTAATTGAACATCTCATTTTATAGGTGAAGAAACTGAGGCTTAGAGATGGGACATGATTTCTTCAAGATCATACAGTCAGTCAATTACAGGGCTAGAATCTGAACCCAGGTTCCTTAAGGCTATGGACATACAGAGTGTTTGATATTTTTGTCCAAAGTGGATGAAAATGGATGACTACTCAATCTTTACATTGTTTTATTTTTGTTTTCTAGGCTTCTTCTGCCAACCTGGGTTCATTTTATTGAAAGTTCCTGGCTACCTCTTTCTTGTAAATGTTCTTTTTTTGTTTTTTTGTTTGTTTTTTGTTTGGGGGGGTGGTGCTGAGGCAATTAGGGTTAAGTGACTTGCCTAGGGTCACACAGCTAGTAAGTAAAGTGTCTGAGGTCAGATTTGAACTCAGTTCCTCCTAACTCCAGGGCTGATGCTCTATCCACTGTGCCACCTAACTGCCTCCATCCTCTTTTTTGAACTCCTTATGGGAACACAAGATTTAGATCTGAAGATGACCTTAGAAGTTACTACAACAACAACAACAACATCCTCATGCAACTTTGTTGTGTTGTTTTTCAGTCATATCCAACTCTTTGTGATCCCATTTGGGGTTTTCTTGACAAAGATACTGGAGTGGTTTGTCATGTCCTTCAGCTCATTTTATTTTATTTTATTTTATTTTTGTTTTTGTTTTTGTTTTTTTGTTTTTGTGGGGCAATGAGGGTTAAGTGACTTGCCCAGGGTCACACAGCTAGTAAGTGTAAAGTGTCTGAGGCCAGATTTGAACTCAGGTCCTCCTGAATCCAGGGCCGGTGCTTTATCCACTGCACCATCTAGCTGCCCCCTTCAGCTCATTTTAAACAGATGAAGAAACTGAGTCAAATGGAGTTAAATGACTTGCCTAGGGTCTCATATCTAGGTCTTCTCAGTCCATGTTCAGGGAATTATACATTGCTACAGACTTTGGTGTTTACAACATTGGTGACCTTGGACAAGTCATTTAACCTGTCTGAGCCCCCCAAATTTCCTCAGGGTCTTAGACTAAGTTTCTTGAGTATCTTAGATTGAATGATCTCTTTTGTGTTTTTGTTTTGTTTTGTGGGGCAATGAGGGTTTAGTGACTTGTCCAAGGTCACACAGCTAGTAAGTGTCAAGTATCTGAGGCCAGGTTCTCCTGAATCCAGGGTCGGTGCTTTATCCACTGTGCACCTAGATGCCCCCTCATTTGGGGTTTTATTGACAAAGATACTGGAGTGGTTTGTCACTCCAGGTTACTTTATACATGAGGAAACTGAGGCAAACAAGGTTAAGAGACTTGCCAAGAGTCACATAAATGGTAATTATCTTATGACAGATTTGAACTCACAAAGATGAGTCTTCCTGACTCCAAGGCCAGTTCTATATCTACTGTGCCTCCTAGCTGCCCCTCCTACAACTAGCAAAGGTCAAAGCCAAGATGAAATTTGTCATTCTAAGTTCAATACTCTTTCTTCTATTACCACGTGCCCTTTTTCAATGTAGGCTCAGTGATAAAACCCATGTTCTTCCCATCTATACTCTCTCTGATTACATACACATGGTTCACAGCCTTTCTCAGTCTTTGGCATCCCATGCTGAAGAATATATATTCTTCTCATTCTTATCTCATAGAGTGATTTCCCTTTCTTATTGGTTATTTTGGTTGAACTCCTTTCCTTCCCTTAGCCTCAGTGCAACATGTGTGAATGAGGTTATATTTATACCCTAAAAGACTTTTTGAATGTATTATATTTGGGGACTAGAAGTTCTTTCACATGGATTTATACAGGAAAATTGATGACATTACTTGACTTCAAGTCATATTTTTCCTCACTAATTGCATGACCTTAGACAAACTCACCTCTTTACCTCAGCTCTTGGCTTGTATAATAATAAGGATAAGTAATACATGGGGGTACCCAGGCTAGTTTCATTAAGGCAAATAGATGCGTTGGGTGAATGAATATAAGATGAATAATTTTATGATAAAGAGAAAGAAAGAAAATAAGGGATAAATGCCTGAGTGGGCCCGAATGGGAAATAACTATGGGGGACTGGACAGATGACACTAGGGTAAGGGTGAGAAGGGCACTAAAGAATGGTGTAGAAGGGAGTAGCAGACACATTTCCTCTACTTCCATATTTTAAAGAAGGGAATAAGGACATAGTGGGAAAGAACACAGAAAAGTGTATTGACGTTCCAGTTCTGCTACTTACTAAATTTATAACCTTGGGCAAGTCATGTAACAGCTGTGAGCCTCAGTTTCTGTATCCACAAAATAAAAATATTGAATTCACACTTGAGTGACTAGCTAAATCTCTCCCCCCCTCCCCACCCCGGGCAGCCCTCCATGATCAGTGTCTTTCCTGGTTCCAGCTATAAAGATATCCCTCAGGCTTCTGCTGTCTGAAGAGCACTAAGCTGATGAGCTAATTAGTGCCACTCTTTCTCATGTCTGAATTAATCATTTGTCGTTGTATCATTTCAGTCATGTCCAACTCTTAGTGACCCCATTTGGAGTTTTCTTCACAGAGATACTGGAGTGGTTTGCCATTTCCTTCTCCAGGTCATTTTACAGATGAGAAAACTGAGGCAAACAGTTAAACTGGCTCAAGATCACACAGATAATAAGTATCTGAAGCTGAATTTGAACATATAAAAACAAATCTTCCTGATTCCAAGTCCAGTGCTCTGCACACTGTACCACCTAGCTGCCTTTAGATAGTGCTTTAAGGATTGCAAAGTACTTTAGATGTGATCTCATTTTTATACTCCCTACAACTCTGGGAAATAGGTACTACTTTATTATGTCTATTTTATGAATGAGTCAATGAGGAAAACAGGTTAAATGACTTGCTCAGGGCTCACACAGCTAGTAAATGGCTGAGGGTGGATTTGAACTCAGGTCTTGATTTCAAGTCAAATACTCTATTCACTGCACTTCCTAGGTGCTTCAATTATCATAGAAACTTTTACTTATGTCCTTATACTATTCTAATTTGTATTATAGTTTTCCGTATACATGCTGCTGTCCCTGCTAGATCTGTGGTAATAGAATAAAGATGTGTCTTATTCATATCAAAGAAGAAGAAGAAGGAGAAGGACGAGAAGGAAGAGAAGGAGGAGAAGGAGTATTTACATAGTAATTAAAAGTTTGCAAAGGGTTTTATAAATAGTATCTCATTTTATCCTCACAACATCATCCCAATTTTACAGATGAAGAGAGTGAGACAGAGGTTAAATAACTTATTCAGGGTCATACAGCTAATATGTGTCTGAGGCTGGATTTGAATTCATCTAGGATTGGCTTGGCCCCAGAAGATGAAATTAAAGCCAGTTACATAGAAGTTATAGTGAGATAGATTTTAACCCAATACAAAGAGCTTATTACCAATTAGAGCTATCCATCAATGACATGGACAAAGGTCTGAATTCTTTATCACAGGAGGTATCTGAGCAAAAAATGAATGATCATTTGTTGGGGATAGTGTGCAGGAGAGACATGATTCAGGTGGGAGTTATGGTAAGCAAATGCTCTTTGAGATCCCTCACAGTTCAAAGATCTGATGATTTTTAAAATTTATAATAGCATAGTATAATGACTAAATTAATGTGTTATCCATTTCCAGGTGAGATATGTGTGATTTATTGGAGCCAGAGGCTTCCAGAGACAACATTTTTACCCAGAGCAATTACCTTAATGGTGGAAATATTAGGGACTGCCTGGTGGTAATCTCTCTGATGAGATAGGCTCAGACTGTGCATGTGGACGGTCATTTTTTTCCAGCTACTGATACTAATGTGGCAAATAGCATTCAGAGTTTCCTGAATACTATGTGTGAATGCCAGGTTTTTGATCATCTTGTTTCTAAGTGTTAATGTGGTTCACTTTCATAAGCTTCCAATATTCTTTCCTTTTGACTGCCTCTGTAGGTAGATAAACAAACACAGAATCACCAAATCTCAGAGTGGGAAAGTACCTAAAATAATCCAGTTCTAGGAAGCTAGGTGTACTAGTGGATATAATGCTGCCCCTGCAGTTAGGAAGACCTGAGTTAAAATTTGGTCTCAGACACTTAAGAGCAGTGTGAAACCTGGATGAGTCATTTAACTTCTTTGTGCCTCGGTTTCCCCAACTGTAAAATTGGAATGATGATAGCGTCTGCCTATCAGGGTTGTGAGGACAAAATGAGGTAATATTTGGAAAGTGTTTTGCAAGATTTAAAGCGTTATATAAATGGTATTATTATTCATTATTTATTATTATTTTTTCCCATCATATGAGGCATCCAGAAATGGACATAGTACTCCAGATATAGTCTGACTAGAGCAGAATACAGAGAGACTGTATCTCCTCACTCAGTATACTGTCTCTCAATGCTGCCTAAGATGATTTTAACTTTTTTGGCACCTCCCTCTTGCAGTTTATTCTTAATGAACTTAGTTTGATCACTAATCCCAATTCCTGTGTAGTTAAATTTTTAAGTAACTAATGCAGGTTATGAAACAATTAGTGGGTTTGTAAAATATAAGTAAATATGGGAGAAGAGAATGGAGAGGGTGTCCTTCTTATTGGGTTTGAGTGTCCCCAAATGAAATAATAAAAATGAAACGATGATAGCTTTATAGAAAACTGTCCTACTCTACAGGGAGCTTTCCTGACCAGCAAACTGGATGGAAGAAGTGCAGATATCATAGTCCCAATTCTATGGATTGGAAAACTGAGGCACAGTATCCTCAAAGGTGACAGTGTTTTTAGGATTTGTCATGAAAGAATGATAAAAACATTCTCCCCAATTTTTCTGTTAGACCCAAGATATGGAAATGGAAAATCAAGAGCTTGTAAGGCGAGGCTGATAGTAATAACGACTAACAAACCCTAAATTTGGTGTGATATGTTTAATGTCTTTGTTTCTCAGAACAATGAGTATGATGAATAAATAGCTGTCTGCCCTTAGAAAGGGAATTGAATATGCAATTAAAATTAAAAACTTTCTATTTGAGGGGACCTGTTAGATAAAATTATAGGAGGAAGCAATCTGAGAATATTATTGTTTCACATATTTAGGAACAAGGGTAATTAGAAGATGCAAAACATATAGAGAGGGATGTCTCACAGGGGGAGGGCAGGGAAAAGGAAAGAAAACCCAGCCACCATGCTATCCTGTACATAGATAGTATTCTTAGAAAGGCAGCTCATTTTCTAGATGGTGGAAATGAATGAATACCCCACCCCCAACCATATTAATTGGCCACCTTTCTTAATTAATTGCCAGAGTGCTGGCAATTCGCAAAGTAATCATTTATTATTAGAGTGTATTCAAACATTTCTCAGCCCACCCACTTTTATTTTTTAAACCCTCCTACAAAATGCTCATCAGTAATTGGTTCGCCAGGGCAGAAACTGGAAATGTATGACTTGAGTCAAGTCCCTCAACCACTGTATGTCCCTACATCATTTTATTCTTTTCTTTTAAAAATATTTTAATATTTAAGGTTTTCCAATGACATGTAAAATAATTTTAACTCCACCCCTTTTTTTTTTTACAATTTTAAGTTCCAAATTCTCTCCCACATACTTTCCAGTTCCCCTTCATTGATAATTCAAGCAATTTGATAAAGTATTCTTTTATTTTTCTTCTCCCATTCTTCTGATCTTTTTTTTTTTTTGGTGAGGCAATTGGGGTTAAGTGACTTGCCCAAGGTCACACAGCTAGTAAGTGTCAAGTGTCTGAGGCCAAATTTGAACTCAGATACTCCTGAATCAAGGGCTGGTACTCTATCCACTGTGCCACCTAGATGCCCCTCTTCTGATGTTTTTAAAAAGTCCCTCCTTCTCTCCCTCCACCACCCTCATTTTGTATTGCTCATGGCATTGTCAGGATAACAGTTAAAGAGTTGGGAGCATCCTGAGAATCCCTCTAGTCCAAAGTTTTTATGCTATAGATAAGAGAAATTAGAGAGGTTATTTAATCAAAGTACCAGTACCAGTGGTAATAAATATCACAGGCAGGATTTGAGCTCAGATTTTGTGACCATAGAACTGGTGACTTTCCATTGTAGTAATCCAGACTCCTCAGCCCAGTTCAATTCGATTCAATTCAAGTCACCAAATAATTGTTAGTACTTGCTTTGTTCCAGGCACTGTGCTAGGTGCTGGATATGTGAAGTCACATGAAGGAAACAGTTGCTGCCGTCAAGAAATTTACCTTTCAAGGATCTTCACAATTTGACTCTGTTTTACCTTTCTGATGGTAGTTCTTGTGCTAGAGAACAGGTCACTAACAACTAGAATTTGAAAAGCAATTTACAACTGTGAAAGACTAGGAATCAGTTACAGAGAGGTAATATAGATTATGGGTGCAGGATGAGACATTTAAAAAAATTTAAAAAAAACTGATGGAATGTGTTTTTCTTGACTATGCATATTTGTTACAGGATTAATTTTTTTCTTCTTTTTCTATGAGGGATGGGAAGGAGAACAAAATTGATTTCTATTCATTTTTTAA
The DNA here is from genome assembly GCF_019393635.1 of Dromiciops gliroides. NCBI lineage: Eukaryota > Metazoa > Chordata > Mammalia > Microbiotheria > Microbiotheriidae > Dromiciops > Dromiciops gliroides. The sequence goes on from NC_057861.1 coordinate 98,287,550, forward strand.
AATAGAGAAGTAGGGGGGACATGTTACTGATGAGAAATGTTGCATGTATTTTCATGTGAGGTCATTATATTACTAGTTTTACTTAACTGTATTATATTATTTTCTTATAAAGACGGAATAATCTGTGAATGTTTGTAAGGTTAAAAACAAAGCAAATCAATAAAATGGAAAATGGGGGGGAAAAGCACAACTCAGAGTCCATTGTCCTTATGACGTTGGGTATTGATTGTACGTTACAGTGTTCCCATTTTAAAGCTAAAGAAATGAAGGCTCAGGGAACTAAGAAGTTAACATAGAGTCCTTCTCCTTCCCTTCTCAACCTGCTTGGCCCAAGTGCTACTAGGAACCAGAAGATACAACAGAACAGGAACCACAGGAGCCCTCCCAGCCCCAACTTTCCTTCTAGTAGCTTCTTCCCTTTCTCCACTGATTCTCTCCATCCCAATCCCTTTGAGAGGAGAACTCAGAGGACTAACTCTCCTTTGATTCTTGTGCCTACTTCCTAACAGTCAACAACAGCCCTCCTACTACCTCTACCCTTTACCCCATTTAGAATGGGTAAATTCTGATAAAATTTGGTCTCATCACTTACCAGAGTACTTTGCTTTAAGGAATACTGGGTCTTTTCATTTGTCTGGATGTTATACACTCCGAATACACTCTTTCTCTCTCCATGCATATATACTAATACATGTATATCGAAAATGTATACACACATGATCTACATGTACATTATACACATATGTGTGTATGCAATATACATGTCCATGTACACATATGTAAGCACACATACACAATAATCTATACTTATGTATGTGTGTTTCTGTGTATATATGTATGTATAAACATACTATGTTTCTATCTATAAATAAAATATGTACAAAATGGTGGAGGGAATACTAGCTGTTGGGAGATCAGGACAGGGCTCTTATAGAAAGTGGCATTTGGACAGATTTATGAAGAAACAAGGAATTCTAAGTGGCAGAGGTGAGGAGGGATGAATATGGGAGGTGGAGTATTGGATGGGAGGAACAGTGAGAAGGCCAGTCTGACTAGCCCAGAGTACCTGAAAGGGGGTAACATATTACGAGGCTGGACAGATAGGTTAGGACCAGGTTGTAAAGGGTTTGAAATGTGAAAGAGGAGTTTATCTTTCTTTGTGGAGATAATTAGAATAGGAATTTACATAGCACTTAAACGTTTAGAAATTACTTTTTCAGGCATTTTAGGCTGTAGACCTTGCTGGGCACAAACACTTCATTTTGGATTGTCTGTTTCAACTGGGCTATGTGACTTGAGATATCATTGTACTGGACCCAAAGACCTGGGGGAAAACAAAAACAACAATTCTCCCTCCCTGCACCTTTCTTCCTGAGATGGGTCATCTGAGGCTAATGAGACAGCTAAAGGCTCTCCTTTCACAAACAAATAGTTTGCCAAGTGAATACCACCAGCATGTCCAGAATATAAATGTTTTACTTCCTCATCTATTTATGTTCATTACTCCCTAGTAGACAGAGGAGTGGATTTGCAATCAGAAGATTTGGGTTCAAATCCTAACTCTGTCACTTCCTACATTGTGTGAACTTGGGTAAATCAAGTCCTATTCTCTGGACCTCAGTTTCATCACCTTAAAATGAAGCACTAGGTGACTGTCATGGAGGCAATGTGATGGAATGCCAAGTACATGGTACTAGAGTCAGGAGACTTGGGTTCTAGAACTGCCCATGATACTTACTACCTTAAGCCCATAGAAAAGTTATTCCTACTCTGAGTCATGGACCCTGTAAACATGAATAATGATGCCCATTTCTCTTATGAGGTTTTTTTTTCTTCTTTTGTGGAGAAAATCATTTGTTACTCATTAAAGACTACATAAACATAGATAATATAGATTGTTTATTTTTTTATCCTTACTATAATTCCTTTCTCTTGTTATTTATAATCCATACAATTCAATTTGGACCTAGATTATAAACTAGAAGCATAAGAATTTTTTGACTTCAAAGGAACTTTGAGAGTATTAAATCTTTATTATTTATTTATTTATTTTTGCAGGGCAATTGGGGTTAAGTAACTTGCCCAGGGTCACACAGCTAGTAAATGTTAAGTGTCTGAGGTCAGATTTGAACTCAGGTCCTCCTGACTCCAGGGCTGGTGCTCTATCTACTGCGCCACCTAGCTGCCCTGAGAGTATTAAATCTAACTTGATTGTTATTGTTGTTGCTGCTCTTGTATTCATACTCCTCTTTCTCTTCCTCCTCCTCCTCCTTCTCCTTCCTCTTCCTCCTCTTTTCCTCTCCTCTTTCTCTTATCACTGGCATTTTCCCTGTCTGTCCTTCATGCCTGGAATTCTTGCCCATCTCATCTCCATCTCCATCTCCTGGTTTCCTTGTCCTCCTTCAAGTCTCTGCTAATATCCCAACTACTACAGGAAGTCTTTTCCCATGCCCCCTAATTCTGATGCCTTCCTTTTGAAATTATCTTTAATTTTTCCTGTAAAGTGTCTCTCAATCCTAGTGCTGTTTTAGGTTATCGAAGCTAAAAACTGCACAACTTTTTGAGACATCCTATAAATCTCCTTTATACATAATTGTTTGCATGTGAAATCATAAGCTGCTGGAAGTCAGAGGTGTTTTGTCTCTATTTTTACCCCCAGGGCTTAGCACAGTGCCTGTTACATAGGAGATATTTAATAGGTGTTCACTGAATTGAGTTGTTCTCCTCTTTTTTTCACCGTTTTCTCTCTCTCCTTCTCCTCTATCTCCTTCTCCTTTTCATTGGAATTCAGATACAAAAGGATTTCCTGACTCGAAGGCCAGCTCTATGATCTCCTCATCTTTTATGGTACAATAATATTACATGACATTAATAAACTACAATTTATTTAACCATTTTCCAATTGATGGATATATTGTCTTTCAATTTTAATGCTGCAGAAATTATTGCTTTTGTTATATATGTAGCCTTTCTTTTTTGTCTCTAGCTCTTTTCACAGTTCCTGGTACATAGTAGGTGCTTAATCAATGTTGATTGATTGAATGGTGTAGGTATTCAGTTGCAGTGTCTCTGAGTCAACAGGAATGAACACTTAAGTGAATTTTTCTCCCACCTAAATTTTATTACAGAAAGATTAGATTAATTAATAGCTTTGGGGCAGCTAGGTGGCATAGTAGATAGAGCACTGGCCCTGGATTCAGGAGGACCTGAGTTCAAATCTGGCCTCAGACACATGACACTTACTAGCTATGTGACCCTGGAAAAGTCACTTAACCCCAAGTGCCTCACTAAAAACAAAATTAATAACTTCATCAATAATGCATTTATAGACCTGCACTGTAACCTTTCCTCAATATGCCTTTCTGATAGTCCCATTAGACTCCTACCTGCTTGAGGGTAGGAACTGTTTTTTGCTTTTCTTTGTACCCCCAACACTTAGCACAATGCCTGAGACAAAGCAGATACTTAATAAATGCTTCTTGACTTTCTGAGCTTGTCTATGTCCATCATTTAAATGAATAAATAAAGGAATGAATGAAATTAATGAAAAAGCATTTACTAAATGTTTACTATGTGCCAGGCACCAAAGTGCAAGCCATTTGGCACTTTTGCCAGTTTGAAGAGGTGGGAGGTGAAATCTTAGAATTGTTTTCATTAGAATCTGTTATGTTATTAGTGAATTGGAATAACCTTTCATATCATTTCTGATTGTGACTCTTCTCTTGAAGTCACATGTTCCTTGACACCTTATCTATTGGGAAATGGTTCTTATTTGTGTTAGTTTCATATATATATATATATATGTATACACACACATATACATATACATATATATGTAGTACATTTCTTTTTATCTGAAATATTTAATGTAAAATTTTGTCCTAATGGATAGGTTTTATTTTTATCCCAAACACATTACTTTTCTTCAAATTTTATGTAATAAAAATTGTCAGGTTTTCTCCTGTAATCTCTTTCATTGCTGTTTAGTTAAGAATTCTTCCCCAACCATAGTGATGATAGGTATCCATTGTTGCATTCTCCTTCTAATCTGTATGTGTACTGTGGCCTTATATATTTTGATTGGTTATCCATTTAGATAATGTGGTTAAAAAACAAATTCAACTTGAAAGATTTTTTTTTTTGGTGAAGGGGGGAGATATGCTCTAATTTTGATATAGCACCAAATCTATAAATTCATTTTAGCATTGTTTTTATTATATTGATTCAACCCAGCTGTGAGGAATAGATATGTCTATAGTTATTTTTCTTCCTTTATTTTTGTAAAAAAGTACTTTGCGATTGTATTTATATAAGCATTGAATATGTCTGGACAAGTTTAGTGACATACATTTTTTTTTCATTTTATAGTTATTTTGAATGCACTTTCTCTTTTATTTCCTCCTGATTTTTGTTACTGCTATATAGAAACTCTGAAGATATTGTGTTTGTTTTGTCTCTTGCTACTTTACTGAAACTATTAATCACTTCTGTTTTTCCACTGATTCTCTGGAGTTTTTTTTTTACATAAACAATCATGTGGTCTAGAAATAGGACTAATTTTGTAGAGCAATAGTTAAAGGAATGCAAACATTTAGGAATAATTAAGGACCTTTTAAAATTTATTATCAGGAACTTGCACTCTTTTACCAACAAGGCACATAGCTGTCAGTGATCTTATGACACGGTGTCGTTATTGCCACAAACACTCCAGTGGTTTCTATGGCAAGGATTTTAGGAAGCTTCCAAAACAATTTTGAATTTAGAACTCCTCAAAACTATATGCAACAGAAGAAGACAAACATAGACACACTGGGAGAGCCATCCAGGGACACCAGATTCCTAGGACCAGAAGCAGTGGGTAGAGAGCTGGGTTGGAATCAGGAAAACCTGAATTCAAATCCAAACTCAGACACTTACTAGCTTTATGACCTGGGGCAAGTCATTTAACCACTGTTTACCTCAGTTTCCTCAACTAAAAAAAGTAGATAATAGAACCTATCTCAAAAGGTTCTTGTGAGGATCAAATGACTTAATTTCTGTAAAACACTTAACACAGTGCGTGGCACACAGTTGGTGCTACATAAATCCTTATTCCTTCCCTTTACTCTGCAACAACACAATTTTTCTGTGAATGAGATTTTTATCTGCCATTATTTTTTTCTGCCCTTCCAGATAACCAATCTACAGAATAAGCAAATGTGCCCACCTGACAGACACTAGTCTACAAATTACATTTCTCTCAGAATAGGCTAAATGTTGGTGTGCCTTCTCAGGGTAGTAGCCTATTGTTGCTATTCACCAGTCCTGCAATTCACCTACCCTGACTTCCTGATTGAGTTATCTCTAATTTTTAACTGTTGTGAACCATAAAACACTGTACCCCCATTAGAACAAAAGCTCCTTCAGGGCAGGGCCTGTTTTTTACCTTCATTTTTGTCTCCACTGTTTGCTTAGTACAGTGACTAACACAAGGTAAGTACTCAATAAATTATGATTTTTTTTAAACTAATTGACCAATTATGCCGTTGAGGATCAGAAGCTCAGAGTTCAAGTCCCAGCCGGACCGTGAATTAATTAACTGACATACAACCTTCAATAGCCATGTTATTTCGCTGGGCTTTACTTGTACATCTACAAGTTGAGAAGATTGGGCCAGATGATTCCTAAGATCCTATTAAATTAAAGTCACCCAAGCAGTAGATAGAGTGTCTGGTCTAGAGTCAAGAAGACTCCTTTTTGAGAGTTCAAATCTGGCCTCAGACACTTACTAGCTTTGTGATCCTGGGTAAATCACTTAACCTGGTTTGCCTCAGTTTCCTCATCTGTAAAATCAGCTGGAGAAAAAAATGATAAACTATTCCATTATATTTATGAAGAAAATCCTAAATAGGGTCACAAAGAGTCAGACATGACCGAAATGACTGGATGACAACAAATTAAGTTAAAAACAGTATAGTGGAAATAATGCTGGAGTAATTAGGAGACCTAATAGCCCTTGCTTCTCAGGATTGTTGTGAAGATAAAATGAAATAATATTAGTAAAGCTCTTAATATTATGTCTGGCACATAGTAAGCACTTAATAAATGCTATTTTATTATGATCATTATGATTATTATCACTATTTAAAATTCCATTGCTGCTCCTGACCATGTCTGCTTAGGTGAGTCACTTAACTTTGCTGTGGCTCAGTTTACAAAGTTATTAAACAGGATTAATGATACCTGTACTACTTGGCTCTCAGTGCTATAGAACTCTCATTATTCCATGGTTTCCAAATGTCATTCATTAAAGAGACTGTTCTCCATTGTATATTCAAACCTTGTTTCCAATATGTATGGCCTGTGTGACCTTGAATAAGCCTCTTCTCTCAGCAGTTGTGAAATTTTTTCATCTATACTATAGGGGTATTGTGGGGGTTGGAGGGAGGAAGGGAACAAAAATTCATTAAGCACCTACCATGTAACAAGCATTCTGCTAAGTGCTTTAAAAATATTATTTAATTTGTTCTAGCATTGTACTAGAAAACCTCTAAGGCCCCTTCTAGCTCTAAATACTGTAATTCTAAGTTACTTTCTTTATGCATAGGAAGCTAAAGAGGCAGGTACCTAGGTGTAGCTATGCCCATGGAGAATTGTCTCCTTGGGAAGTACAGGTACAGAGGTGAATCCCCTTTCCTCCCCTTCCTCCAACAAGACTCCGCTCATGGTGACGTACCTACTGACATTAAATTGTAAGACCACCAGGCAGGAAGGAGAAGCTGACTATTATGCCCCATGAATTATCTGAATTATAGTTCTACAATGATATGTTTGTCTTTTTAACTGAATGTTTTCTTATTAAAGCTGTTTAACTATTGTATTTCAATATGCAAACTCCATTCTGTCTCATGATCTGTATTCTGTCTGCCTTGAAATGTTTTAATTCAATTTTTGCATTATGTCCAATGTGATGAATTAGAACCATGGCATCATTGAATAAGTGTCAGCAAAGACAGATTGAGAAAGTTGAAAGTAATGTTATTCAGTGACAATCCATCACTTCCCAGCCCCCCTCCCCAAATGCCAGAGACTCCCATTGAAAGGTAAATTACTCCATAGGCAACAAAGACTCTTACATGAGTTGAATTTTCAAACAACCTTTTTCATCTAATATCAAAAGCTCAGAGAAACTGTAGTTTGGATAAGGAAGAGCCCATTGTGACTAAAGAAGAAAACAGCAACTCAAAGCATCCCCCTACCTCCTCCTTGCCACTAGGTTGGTTGGTACATTATCTCTCAGACCTCAGATACATATTTGCACAACTCTTATCAACACTCAGACAAAATCTTCCTTATGCCTCGACCCAGTCATCTCCTCCTTCTGCTCTAGATGTTTCACTGGCTCCCTATTTCTTACCATATAAAATTCAAACTCTTTAACCAGGCATTCAAGATTCTTCAGAATTTTGTGTCCACATACATACCTTACTAGATTTATATCTTACTGTTTTCACTTCCATGTCCAATACTCCATCCAAACAGAGCTACTCTCTGTCCTCCTGTATGTACATTTTATTTTCTGATCCCCATGCCTTTACTCAAACTTTTCTTAACATGGAATACGTGGAATACAACTTCTCACCTTTCTATGTACATGGTGAATTTGTGCCTGTCTCTAAAACCCCACTCAAAAAATTACATCTTTCAGATTTCATTACCAGTTGATAATGTCTTTCTACCTTCTGATCTCAGAGGGCACCTTAATTACTCTGCCCTCATCAAGTATTATGTTGTCTTATAGTTAATTGCTAGTAGGTCATATCCTACTAAACTATAATCCTTATATTTAGAAATATAAGAGGCAATATTGGAGCCCAGGGCAAGTAGCAAAAATCATACCCAGGGCAATCCATGGAAATTCTCCCTCAAATCAACTTTGTAATTTCTGATGTAAAAATAATATAAAGAATAAATAAGATAAATTCAGTTGAGCAAGAAGGGAGCTTGGTTGTTAACATGCTGATGGAATGCTTATGTTAGTTTTTGTAGTCTCTAGATTTCAGTACTCTGGGGAAGAATCCCAGTCATCTTGCCTCTGTTATGGTTCAACTTGTATTTGTTAAGAATGTAAGTTAAAAAAGAACAATTTTGAAAGACTTAAGAACTCTGATGAATGTAATGATCAACCATGCTTTCAAAGGACTAATAAAGAATGCTACCCATCATTTCCTGACAAAGAGGTGATAGACTAAATATTTGGAATGAGGAATGTATTTTGGGAATTTATTCTGCATGACTGGAGATTTGTTGCAAGTATTTTGTTTTTCTTTTCTTTTTTCAAGGGATTGGAAGGGGGAAAATAAGTACTTCATAATTGGGAAAACATTTAATGAAACAAAGAGACTGGAATTCCCACAATCACCATGACAACCCTTACTCCACTCCTATACAGCTAGATAGGTGTAGCTTTATAGGTGGCACAGTGGCTAGCATCCAGACCTTGGAGTCAGGAAAACCTGAGTTAGAATCTACTCTCAGATTGTTACTAGATGTGTGATTCTGGTCAAGTCACTTGACATCTCTTAGCCTCAGTTTCTTCATCTGAAAAATGGAGATAATAATAGTAAATACCAAATAGTACATACCTCATATGATTTTGTGTGAGGATTGAATGGATTAAAATGTTTAAGGAGTTTCTAAAATTTTAAGAGCTATATAAACACTAGTTGCTTTCATCTTCATCATCATATGGGACAGCTAAGTGGTATAGTGTATGGAACACTGGGTTTGGGATCATGAAGGCTTTTCTTTGTAAGTTCATATCTGGCATCAGACACTTAGTAACTGTGTGATCCTGAGCAAGTCACTTACTGCTGTTTGCATCAGTTTCCTCATCTGCAAAAATGAGCTTGAGAAGGAAATGGAAAACCACTCCATCATCTTTGCCAAGAAAACTCCAAATTGGGTCACAGACAATAACAAAATATTTTACCCAATTTAGGTTCCCCATTTCCATGAAACTTCCTCTGATATCCACAGTTAATGTGATCTCTATCTCCTTGAACAAGATAACCCATTTCCTGACTTTGGGCATTTTACCTGGCTGCATCCTATGCCTGGAATAGTTCCTCTTCATTTCTACTGCCTGGCTTTCTTAATTTCCTTCAAGTTCCAGCTAAAATCCTGCCATTTACAAAAAAGCCTTTCCTCACCCTTCTTATTTCTAATGTCTTTCCTTTATTGATAATCTCCAGTTTATTCTATATAGAACTTAATTGTACATAGTTGTCTGCATGTGGTCTCCCCCATTAGATTATGAGTTCCCTGAGAATAGAGGCTGTCCTTTGTCTTCCTTTGTATTCCCAGCCTCTATTACATCATCCAGCACTTAATAAAGATTTGACTGACCAACTTTCAACCTGTTTTCTGAATTTGACATATTCTAATTAACATTATATTTTTTTATGTGGCTCATCCCCACTGATAGCAACAATAATTAATAATTAGCAGGTATAATATTTAATAGAACTATATACTCAAGATTTCATTTGATCCTTGCAACTATTCTGTGAAGTGTATATATATATATGTATATATGTATATATATATTAGAGATATAATCACTATTTAACCAATGAAGACACCAAGGTCCAATGAAATTAAATGACCCGAGTTCAGATTTAGCCTCAAATACATACCAACAGTGTGACCCTGGGCAAGTCACTTAGACACTGTCTGCCTCAGTTTCTTTAACTGTAAGATGAGTATAACAATAGCACCTATCTTACAGAGCTATTG